>NC_057853.1:31335000-31960000 GCF_015237465.2 Chelonia mydas
TTTATCATCATTAGCCTCTTGAAACAGAAGGTTAAAAAAAAAATATCTACTAGCCTCTACCCAATAATGAAGTCTAAAATTAGTGTTAGAGGGAAACCCTTTGAAATTGTCTACTTAAGCTAACTGGAAACACTGCAAGTAAATTGTGCTTCTCCGAGCTGGGGGACAATTATGGCTGATCAGTATGGCATGGGGAATTTTTGGGGGGCGGGGGGGTAGGTGCAGGGAGGTTTAAGTTGGGTATAACTTCTTCAGATACCGGTGTGTGTAATAGTGTCTGGGTCCACAGTAAACTATACTCCTAATAGCCATTCCTCCTGCCAAACCATTTGGTGGCATGGACTAGGTAACCCAATTCGTCTTCTCCATTCTGCTGTCTATGCATTATTTATATGGTGGGATCGTTACAGACTGGGATCACAAGGTTAAGAGCCACAAGGTACTTACAGAGCAGTGAAAAGGTTCATCCGTGTGTATTCACTAATATGCAGGCCAGCACGTTTGAAGTAAGTCAGAGCCATGGCTAGAAGATACTAAACAAGAGTTACCTTTAATAGACCCAGTTCTGGATCAGAAGAAACAAAATATGTTCTATCTAGTATTTAAGTTTAAAAACAAAAGAAATTGAGCCATAAGGGGAGTGAGTGAAGAAAGGAAGCACTTTTGTGGAGGCTTGCTAATTATTTGTATTATCATAGCCCTTAGGAGCCCCAGTCATGGACCAAGACCCCATTATGCTAGTCCCTGTGCAAACACAGAACAAAACTTCCAAGTACAAGACAGGAGACGGAGGGATACAGACAGGGGCGTACAAGGAAACAATGAGACAGTGTTGGTCAGCACAATAAGCAGTGGTCTATGCACACCAGTTAACTAACTGTTGGCAAAAAAATTTCCCGTAAGCTTCATGGCAGAGGAATTTGAAGGTGGATAGAGTTAGTTCTCCAGACATTTACAGTTAGCTTCTCCCAAGCGTGACAGGCAGCATGGGAAAAAGCATATGACAGCTTAGGACTGTCGTTCATTTTAATGCACCATCTATAGAATCCCAAGGTCCTTTACCAGAGTGACAGCTATAAGAAGTCAGACTGAGTGTCTGTTCTAAGCAGTGCTTAATTTGTGCCAGGGCTGAGCCCTGGCACCTTGAGGCTTGGCAGTTCATAGCCCCAGCACTTCTGGACTTGCTGCATCAGTTATGAATGTAATAAAAATATTGCTTGACCCCAGCACCTCTTTCATTACAAATTAAGCACTGGTTCTAAGCTCATCCATCCTCCCCATGGAAGGAAAAGGCCTGGGTAGAGACTGTCGAATTGTGGAAGTCAACGAATGGCTACATAGGTGGTGTCGGAGAGAAGGCTTTGGATTCTTTGACCATGGGATGGTGTTCCAAGAAGGAGGAGTGCTAGGCAGAGATGGGCTCCACCTAACGAAGAGAGGGAAGAGCATCTTCGCAAGCAGGCTGGCTAACCTAGTGAGGAGGGCTTTAAACTAGGTTCACCGGGGGAAGGAGACCAAAGCCCTGAGGTAAGTGGGGAAGTGGGATACCGGGAGGAAGCACGAGCAGGAGAGCACAAGAGGGGAGGGCTCCTGCCTCATACTGAGAAAGAGGGGCGATCAGTGGGTTATCTCAAGTGCCTATGCACAAATGCACGAAGCCTGGGAAACAAGCAGGGAGAACTGGAAGTCCTGGCAAAATCAAGGAATTATGATGTGATTGGAATAACAGAGACTTGGTGGGATAACTCACATGACTGGAGTACTGTCATGGATGGATATAAGCTGTTCAGAAAAGTTGGGGGAGTTGCACTGTATGTAAGAGAGCAGTATGACTGCTCAGAGCTCAAGTATGAAACTGCAGAAAAACCTGAGAGTCTCTGGATTAAGTTTAGAAGCGTGAGCAACACAGGTGATGTCGTGGTGGGAGTCTACTATAGACCACCGGACCAGGGGGATGAGGTGGACGAGGCTTTCTTCCGGCAACTTGCAGAAGTTACTAGATCGCAGGCCCTGGTTCTCATGGGAGACTTCAATCACTCTTATATCTTCTGGGAGAGCAATACAACGGTGCACAGACAATCCAGGAAGTTTTTGGAAAATGTAGGGGACAATTTCCTGGTGGAAGTGCTGGAGGAACCAACTAGGGGCAGAGCTCTTCTTGACCTGCTGCTCACAAACCGGGAAGAATTAGTAGGGGAAGCAAAAGTGGATAGGAACCTGGGAGGCAGCGACCATGAGATGGTCAAGTTCAGGATCCTAACACAAGGAAGAAAGGAAAGCAGCAGAATACGGACCCTGGACTTCAAAAAAGCAGACTGACTCCCTCAGGGAACTGATGGGCAAGATCCCCTGGGAGAATAACATGAGGGGGAAAGGAGTCCAGGTGAGCTGGCTGTATTATAAAGAATCCTTATTGAGGTTACAGGGACAAACCATCCTGATGTGTAGAAAGAATAGTAAATATGACAGGCGACCAGCTTGGCTTAACAGTGAAATCCTTGCTGATCTTAAATACAAAAAAGAAGCTTACAAGAAGTGGAAGATGGGACAAATGACCAGGGAGGAGTATAAAAATATTGCTCGGGCATGCAGGAGTGAAATCAGGAAGGCCAAATCACACCTGGAGTTGCAGCTAGCAAGAGATGTTAAGAGTAACAAGAAGGGTTTCTTCAGGTATGTTAGCAACAAGAAGAAAGTCAAGGAAAGTGTGGGCCCCTTACTGAATGAGGGAGGCAACCTAGTGACAGAGGATGTGGAAAAAGCTAATGTACTCAATGCTTTTTTTGCCTCTGTCTTCACGAACAAGGTCAGCTCCCAGACTACTGCACTGGGCAGCACAGCATGGTGAGGAGGTGACCAGCCCTCTGTGGAGAAAGAAGCGGTTCGGGACTATTTAGAAAACTTGGACGTGCACAAGTCCATGGGGCTGGATGCGCTGCATCCGAGAGTGCTAAAGGAGTTGGTGGATGCGATTGCAGAGCCATTGGCCATTATATTTGAAAACTCATGGCGATCGGGGGAAGTCCCGGACGACTGGAAAAAGGCTAATGTAGTGCCCATCTTTAAAAAAGGGAAGAAGGAGGATCCTGGGAACTACAGACCAGTCAGCCTCACCTCAGTCCCTGGAAAAATCATGGACCAGGTCCTCAAGGAATCAATTCTGAAGTACTTAGAGGAGAGGAAAGTGATCAGGAACAGTCAGCATGGATTCACCAAGGGCAAGTCATGCCTGACTAATCTAATTGCCTTCTATGATGAGATAACTGGTTCTGTGGATGAAGGGAAAGCAGTGGACGTGTTGTTCCTTGACTTTAGCAAAGCTTTTAACACTGTCTCCCACAGTATTCTTGCCAGCAAGTTAAAATAGTATGGGCTAGATGAATGGACTATAAGTGGATAGAAAGCTGGCTAGATTGTCGGGTTCAACGGGTAGTGATCAATGGCTCCATGTCTAGTTGGAAGCCGGTATCAAGTGGAGTGCCCCAAGGGTCAGTCCTGGGGCCGGTTTTGCTCAATATCTTCATAAATGATCTGGAGGATGGTGTGGATTGCACCCTCAGCAAGTTTGCAGATGACGCTAAACTGGGAGGAGAGGTAGATACACTGCTGGGTAGGGATAGGATACAGAGGGACCAAGACAAATTAGAGGATTGGGCCAAAAGAAATCTGATGAGGTTCAACAAGGACAAGTGCAGAGTCCTGCACTTAGGACGGAAGAATCCAATGCACCGCTACAGACTAGGGACCGAATGGCTCGGCAGCAGTTCTGCAGAAAAGGACCTAGGGGTTACAGTGGACGAGAAGCTGGATATATGAGTCAACAGTGTGCCCTTGTTGCCAAGAAGGCCAATGGCATTTTGGGATATATACGTAGGGGCATTGCCAGCAGATCGAGGGACGTGATCGTTCCCCTCTATTCGACACTGGTGAGGCCTCATCTGGAGTACTGTGTCCTGTTTTGGGCCCCACACTACAAGAAGGATGTGGAAAAATTGGAAAGAGTCCAGCAGAGGGCAACAAAAATTATTAGGGGACTGGAACACATGAGTTATGAGGAGAGGCTGAGGGAACCGGGGATGTTTAGTCTATGGAAGAGAAGAATGAGAGAGGATTTGATAGCTGCTTTCAACTACCTGAAAGGAGGTTCCAAAGAGGATGGCTCTAGACTGTTCTCAGTGGTAGCAGATGGCAGAACAAGGAGTAATGGTCTCAAGTTTCAGTGGGGGAGATTTAGGTTGGATATTAGGAAAAACTTTCACTAGGAGGGTGGTGAAACACTGGAATGTGTTACCTAGGGAGGTGGTGGAATCTCCTTCCTTAGAAGTTTTTAAGGTCAGGCTTGACAAAGCCCTGGCTGGGATGATTTAATTGGGAATCGGTCCTGCTCTGAGCAGGGGGTTGGACTAGATGACCTCCTGAGGTCCCTTCCAACCCTGATAGTCTATGATTCATTACCACTCCCTACAGTTTTCCCAAGGGCTAAAGCCTCATGCTTTCTCTCAGCCTAGAATGGGATTTATGGAAAGTTTGAAGAAAAGTGGTGGAGTCATTTGAGTTATGAATGCAAAAATATCAGTCTTCAGTGGTGATGAGGCTCTGGCCCGTGTGTTGAAGTTTGGTTTATAAGTTAGAGATCATAGAATATTAGGGTTGAAAGAGACCTCAGGAGGTCATCTAGTCCAATCTCCTGCTCAAAGCAGGACCAACACCAATTAAATCATCCCAGCCAAGGCTTTGTCAAGCTGGGCCTTAAAAAATCTCTAAGGATGGAGATTCCACCACCTCCCTAGGTTACCCCATTCCAGTGCTTTACCACCCTCCTAGTGAAATAAGATACTGCGTAAGAGTCAAAAAGTTAGAGTCATTAAACTACTGCGCATTGCTATTTAGAAAGGTTGTTATAGGGAAGTTGAAGGGAAGTAGGAGCATGAGGGACATACCTTATCTGAAATCTTGTAGCATATGTCCATAGACAAGAACTCTTGTACCAAGTCATCCTCTGGTAAAGGGAAGAAAAAGTGAGGCAGCTGTATTTAGTTGTTTCATATTGTTCAGTGATTGTTGCTTTCAGAATGTGAGTACTGTTTCCTACTCTAGGAATGGTGGAATCTTTGCAAAAATCTCTCTAGAGTGACCTGCCAAGGTAGTTTATAGCATGAATTTAGAACATGGTTCCAACACTGTTCTCAGACAAGAACCTTTCACAGCCTGTGGTCAAAGAAAGTTGCTGGAACTCTACTAAATATAGCAGCTTAAACATAGCTGTAGCTAGCAGTGCCATACTCCCAGAGTGGATAAAGTCTAGACTTCCATCAAACTATTCCATTTCTAAAATGGAATTTTAAGTATTTTGCACTTATGACACTTTGTTCAAGGTTCTCAGAGCACTTTAGAACAGTGGTATCATCCAACATTTAGAGGTGGAGATAAGGGAATTAAGTCAAAGAGAATTTTTTTTCCTTTAGAAACCCACATTTCCTTACTCCCCATACTGTGTGCTAAACACAGATAACATTCCCCTTTTGCAAGCAGTTATCAACTTGAACAGTCAAATCATCAACTTGAATCCTCCAGATCATTTAAAATTTATCTTGGATACAAAGCTTATCTTGTTACAGACAGTTAAAAATACCCCTTCCCTGCAATTCCCTACTTGGGTTTACTGCCAGTTGGTCACTGCAGTCTTATCCAGCCTTAGGAACCCATTCCCAATACACAATACAGTTTTGTATACCATCTTTTGTCTAAACTGTATATCCCAAGATGCTGGACAGTTTGAATGACTGGTCTAGCCTCCTACCCAGTAGGTTGAAGAAGGCTTCTTGCTCTTCCTGGTGTAGATGGAATGGAGGTCGCTGCATGCTTTTCAGCACTGCTATGGAATGCTCTCTCTCAGGGATTCGCATCCTGCTACGTGCTCCAATGCCCTTTGTGCTGTTGTGATGCGGCCTCATGTTCCCTGGCTTCACCCCAGTGGTGACCACAGGAGGGACATGGGAAATACTCTGAGTATGCCTCATTTTTTTGCTGGTATTAGTGGAGGCTCAGGGGCTTTTCTGCAGTGGAAAGGGATTAAGAAGTAGAATTAACAGAATTGGTAATTCAATAGGAAGCTCTTTCAGTAAAGGTTACCATTTCCAAGTCAAGCTTGAATCAGTAGCAATCAAGAGCTGTTATCACATAATGGCTGTTTGGTGGCCTGTGAGATATTAGTTATTGGTTTTGTAAAACAGATAACTATCCACTGGGAAGTGGATTAAGACCCATCACAACAACTGAAGTTGGACAGCCGCCTTCATTGGCGCAGTCAGCCTTTGAGTTGCATAGATTGAATACCGTTCTTCTCTAGAGGCAGGCTTAAGGCACAGTGGCACCCAGTTAGAGCATTGAGAGACAGTTCGCACTGCTACTGCCCATGTTACACCTGTTCTAGATACACAACAATAACTTGCGTTTCCACAATTGTCAAGCTGTCATGCCCACCAGCACTAGATGGCGGGGGGAGGGGGGGGCAAAAAAAAAACAAACAACAAACTTGACCAATCCAGTTTCACTGTCCAAGCTGAGTAAACGTTTCGAAAAAAAGGAAAAGCAAATCAGGTTTAAAAAAAACCTAAAACCTAAGGCCTATGTTTTCACAAGATCCTAATGATTATGGGTACTCGAGACACCTTAAAGGGGCCTGATTTTCAGAAAGCACAGAGCACCTACTCTCTGAAAAATCAGGCCCATTTAAGGTGTCTCGAGTTCAGCACCTGCAATCATTAGGATCTTGTAAAAATTGAGACCTTAGTTTTTAAATCAAAGATTTTTTTTTCTTTACAATGTACTTAATCAAGATAAATGAATGTAAGGGCAATGGGGAGAAAAATCCCTCCAAAATGAAAATAAGTCAGTAGTTGAATACATACAGACAAACCAAGAGAATAATGGTCCCTCTGCTAGCCTTTCAAAATTACTGCTCATTATACATCCAATGCTGCAGCACAAGACTATCAATTTACATTCTCTGTTTATTAATTCAGAATATCCTGCCTTTGCCCACACAGTGTGGAACTCCGTGACTCATTAGCTATATGGTGCTGACTTGTATAAATCTAAAAGGAAAAGCTTAACTTGTTTTAAAACTCCTGTAACTATGTTTTAAATCACTCCTACAATACTCTGGACTTGCAAAGAGCCTTTTGCCAAAACTTGAGCACAGATTTACCAATCTAAACATTTAACTGTTTTTAAAAATAAGAGCTTTAACCATTTAACTGTGCATGTGGGATGGGGAAGGAGGGAGCCATACAACAATACCTGTTAAATTTAAAAGGATAAAGTCAGCAGAGATAGGTGAAAATGGAACTGTGTAATTAATCATGCTAAAGACACATCAATCATTGGTGCCTTAAAGCCTTCCAAAATACCAGTTTAGACCTCTGAATTCCCATGTAAAATTCCCTGTACAACACACACTCAGCCAGTTACTTGTTTTAGGGTGAAGAGTAGGTGTTAAGACATTGTCAAATCTGTTATTGTAGATTAGGATCTAAACTCCTCCCCTCCTTTTTAATCCATTTGCAGAACTATGGTCCCCACCAATTCAAACCAATATTTCCAATGCCATTTTCTAACCCAATAACTAATTTACACACCGAACAGAGAGAAAGTAATTAACATGCAGGTGTCAGGATTACTATAGACAGTGAGAAAATTATAATATAAAAACTTTCACAAAGGAGATGTTTTCCCATTCCTTTTAAGGTGTTTGCCCTGGTCCTACATTTCTGTCTATGAATGCATTTAGCTAGAATACCCACATTTAAGTACTTTAGAAAGTAATACAAGACTATATTTTGGGAAAGGAATATTACTACAGTAACTGACCACGCTCCCCGGCAGGAACACCAGGCAGGCAGAATGGGGCAAGCCCCCGCGCCCCGACCCCGCTCCTTGGCAGGAGCGCCAGGCGGGCGGGTGGAGGGGGGCGAGGCAAACAACCTTACAACGGAACGTTGCACAACTTTAAACGAGTATGTTCTCTAATAGATCAGCAAACTAATAATGAAAGAATGTTAACTGGGACGACATTAAGTGAGGAGTTACTGTATGTCAGACCTACTATGAGTGGAGAGAATCTCAAATCACCTCATGTTTAATTTCCACATGCTTTCCATCCCTATAAGGCCCCACATCTTTGTTCAGCTTGTTTTTCCAACCTTCCCTCCTCCCCTGCCAACTTCACCAACTGTTTCCTAACTTAAACACCTTCCCCCTACCTCCACTTCCCCCCAAAAGAAAGAGTAGTTTAAGTTTAGTGGTCTCTTCCCAGCAAGTGGTAAATAAGATTAAACTGGAAAACAGGATTTAAAATTTGTTCTGAAGTCTAAACAATTTTTTCCTACACCTACACAAGCCACAGTGATTTTTTTGGCCTCCATTTGACCATTCCGATAATATTTTTAACAATCTCACCAAAAAATTAACATTTAGGTATTCTGTAACCTCTTAAAGTCCGTTCCTCACAGGAGGCAATGGAAATAACATTTATAGAGAGAAAATACTTATTCAACAGCAAGACTAATCAACTCTACCAGACAGACCTTCTATGACTGCTGACTCCATATTGTATGTAATATTCTTCAAGAATGAATTTTAATTAGTGAATTACCACCAGTCTAGATAATTAATACAACATTGGGTAAGAGGGATCATTTCTCTCTCTCTCTGGGGACATGGGGCAGAAGACAGGCAATTTGTCTCAAATGTAGATTGAATTCCCCCATTTAAAAGGTTTCCCTTCCTAAAGTGAGTGTCAAATCCAACACACTAGTTTTCTCCTCCTCTCCTATCCCCACCCTACTTTTCATCTGTACAAGCATCCTCCTAACCTTTAGTGTAAAACCAATCCCAAGAATACCACTAATTAACCTTGAAGTTCCCAGAATCACTTTCAGGGCACACACTATTAAAACAGTTTGATGGGTCTAATCCTTGCATCCTTTTTTAGCCATAGAGTGAGTGTTTGTGTGTGTACAGCTGGAATACCAAATAATTTCTAAGTGATCAAAATGCCTCCATGCAGGATATCACTTGGTAGTTCTACTACTATGAAGTCAGATCCTGCAACTCTGAAACAATCAAGCAGTACATGTTGCCATTATATACTGTAGCCCTTTTCAAGTGCATGCACTATCCCAATTTTACAGAGAAGAAAAAACTGGGGCACAGAGATGTGAAGCAACTTTGCTCCAAGGCTCAGAATAAGGTATGGAACCTGGGCATTCCAATGCCTAGTTCTGTGCACTAGTCAACACTCCATTCCAGAGCTGGGAATAGAATAGAAGCCCTCTGCTTTAACTAATGGGCATGCTATCTAGCCACAGCCTGCCTGGCCATTTTAAGTACCTACTTAGACATACAACCTTTCCCCCCAGCCCCATTTAATTTTTCAACACCTCAAATGAAGCAAAAGTGATCCATTTTCATATTTTTGAAATGAACTATGGACTGTAGAGGTCACAATTGCCAGTTTTAGCAAACGTGGTATCCAGTTTGGAATGACCTGGGGCCAATACCACATGACAGTTTTGACCCAACACCTGGGCTTCTTGGAATTAAAGGAAGTTTTGGGCTTTACATGGTCTTAAGCCACCAAACTTTGACCACATAACTCAGCCCATCAGGCTAATGCAATTGGCAAATTTAGGGCAAGAAAGATTTTCACCTCAGATTTCCACATCTGGGGTTGTTTTGTGTTTATTTTTAAGAGCTAGACTAAAGTCAGATGAAACCCAACCATTTTGGGCACTTACAAATATCAAACAAAGGTTTAGGCTCATGGACCTTTGTGGAAAGCCTAAGCCACCGCATTAAATGGGGCAGATCTAATTCACCAAAAAGACAGCCTTTCAGGCAAATGTAGGGTTCATAAGAAAAGGGGAGGAAACAGTTTGCACAAACCAAGCCAGCTGTATTTCACCCACTATCTTGACCCACTATCCCCTTAGTCTATATGGCAGCTATAAGAAGAGTATTTGGGGGTGGGGGGAGCATTGGTGCCTTATTTCCCTCAGGTAGGGGAAATGATTGGGGATCTTTCACACGCACACTCCCAAATACATACATAAAGGTACATTGTTACCCCCTCAGTATGTGTAGTGGAATAATATGAAAGGACTTTTTACACCACCACCTTACCCATTACAGCAGGGCATGAGGGTGGTAGGAGGGACATTTCTGGGGTCACCACTGACACCCCACCTGATGCATTATTACCACATCGGTGCATGGAGCCAATACTACGCCCTCAGTATCTGGGGTGACCCTCCCACACACAACTTGGTGCCTCGCTCATCCCCGGGGGGGCGGGAAATGTAAGGCACCATTTTGAGGAAGAATAGAGATTCCCTTTTCCAGGCAAAGGAGCCTCCAATTTACCCCACAGTTTTAATATGAGGAATGGTTAATACCCATTACCCCTAGGGGGCCATGGGGGGAGCGTGAGGGGAAGGGAGGGAGCCGCTACGCCTCCCGTTGTGGCTCCTCCCAACCAACTGCTTTTCCCGCCTCCCCCGCTCACCTGAGCAGAGCAACCAAGCAGCGCGCACGCGCGCAGCAATCACGCAGGGATGGTATCAACCTTACCCCGCCCCCTTACCCACTGTTGGCTTCTATAGGCTCAATCCTGCCAGCTCCTAGCCAATCAGCGATGGGTAGACCGGCCACTGGCAAACCCCTGTCAATCAAAGAGCAGGAAGTCAGAGGCGGGACTTCAGTCCCTATTAGCCCGTGGGAATGGGCCGTGCGGGAGGAGAGGGGTGTTGCTCAGAGCGTAGGCTAAGTTACGCTTCACATGGCTCTGGGCTCCAGGGGCTCTATTTGAGGCCCACACAGCAACTCTCATTATGTATTTATTATAGGGTCGCCTGCAAACATAACTTCCTATAGCAGCATGTATATCAGGTCAAGCTGCCCCCATCCCACACTTGGGAGTCAGGACTCCTGGGTTTTATTGGATTCTGATGAGGTTTCTGGGAGCTATTCAGACTCCCAGCCAATAAGTCTAAAGGGATATTTATTATAGAGTCACCTGTCAATATAGCTTCCTATAGGAACTTGTGTGTCAGAGCATGGTGAAATCAGCCCACATTTAGCACAACAGAGTCAGGACTCCTAGGTTACATTCCCAGCTCACCATGTGACCCTAGTGTGTGGCAAGTCACATACCAGCCTGGACCTCCCATCCTTTGTCCAAATGTCCCTGTTATTTTGCAGTGGTGAGGGTGACAGCTAAAACAAAGTCTCATTGGGGCTCAGGAAGCACAACACACCAAGAGCAGTGCCGTGACTAGATTATCAGACATGGTTGTGTGAGCTACAAAGCCTCAAGATCCCTGCATGGCATGCACAGCTATAGTCTAGTCTAATACATGCACAACTGCCAGCTTGTCAAAGCCCCCAACCTGCCATACAGTTTAACAGAAAAACCTGCCATCCACTTTAACACACACACACATACCTACCTGTCATCCATGTTAAAGCACAACTGGCTTCCAGACAGTCTTAAATACACACACGCCCTTTCAGATTAACACACACTTCTGCCATTCAGTTTTGCACATGCAAAGGAACAACTGATGCCCAGTTTTACACACATATCTGCCATCCTATTTTACGTTACTTAGCCCTTAAAATTCAGATTACAATGCCCACCATACTGACCAATATTGTCTAATTGTTTCCTTGTACTCCCCATCTGTCTGTATCCATCTGTTGTCTCATATCTTATACTTAGATTGGAAGATCTTTGGAGCAGGCAGCATCTTTTTGTTCTGTGTTTGTACAGTGCCTAGCACAACGGGGTCCTGGTCCATGACTGGGGCTCCTAGGTGCTATAATAATAATAAGTTAATAAATAAATAACGTGATGGAAAGGCATTTGCAAGGCCTGAAACACAATAGGTTAATGTACTCGGCTATCAATTCTATGCACATGGGTTCAAATTTTAGTTTAGGTCACAAGTGAAAAGGTCCTTGGTGCCTTATTTGTGTGCATTGCAAGCATATTTGGCAGTCAGCTCAAGGGAGCTCTGGACTGGAAAATCAGCCAGTACTGTGGGATAAGATTGAGATGTATTGGAAAACCGTGTGTACTGAGAACAAGGGGCCCAGCACTACTTAGACATTTACATGAGTGGTGGATATAATTTGCTACCAAATTAGAACAATGGAATTTTACACACCCACTTTTGAACTCACTTCGCACTGGTGTAAATGACTACCAAAGGTGAAGGGCAGTGCAGAAACAGACCCCCAGACTAGAACAGCAGTACTGCTGAACCATCTTGAGAAGCATTGGTTTGGCAGAGCTATGTGGTGAATCTGGGATTAGAAGGGTATTGCAAATCAGGAGAAATTAACAGTATAAGGGAAGTTTCCAGCAACTGCCCACACCAGAACACTAGGCATATGCTTTACTTTCTTGAGCACTAAATTAACTCACAAATAAAATGAAAGGTTTCAGAGTAACAGCCGTGTTAGCCTGTATTCGCAAAAAGAAAAGGAGTACTTGTGGCACCTTAGGGACTAACCAATTTATTTGAGCATAAGCTTTCGTGAGCTACAGCTCACTTCATCGGATGCTTATGCTCAAATAAATTGGTGCCACAAGTACTCCTTTTCTTTTTGCAAATAAAATGAAGCACAAGGTTGTTTGTTTTGCAATAATTTTATTCAATAATAGAGGCACAGAACTGCATTTAATTTAGTTACATACATTTGCACCCTGAAGGATTTCTTGCAGGAAAGACTGAGCATCTCAGAATCAGAAGTGTTCACTTTCTGATGCAAGTGAACAGTAAGACAGAGTCAGATCTGTTACCATAGTGGCAGGGAGGTGACAAATGCAGAATAGAGAGGATACTTTATTCTCTCTGATCTCTCTCTTTCGCTTCTTAATGCTCTCAGGACTATAGCACGTACTATAGCACGGGGTGCAGCATATTTTTCACTTGTGTAGGAAATTTTACAGTCAAACTTACCACTGATATCCAAGGATCTCACAGCATTATCTCATAGTATCCTTATCCCTATTTTAAATCTGGAAAAACTAAGGCACACAGAGCTTACTTGCCCAAGGTCACTCACATGGCAAGTCAGTGCCAGAGCTACAAATGGAACCCCAAGAGTTCTGACTTCCAGCACCACCCCACTCTAACCCACTAAATCCCACTCCCCTCCTAGAACTGGGAAAGAACCCAGCAGATATAGCTCCCACTCTTGTGCCCTATCTATTGTCTCACAGCGTCATCCCCACCCCAGACCTGAGGGACCCACTTCTCCCCATAGGGGAGAGCTGGTGGGGAGGTGACGAGAGGGGAATCTGGGATGAGAACATACCCAACTCATTTCACACATGCAGAGTCCACCATAGGTCTGTTCTATAATCTGCCCCATCGCCCCTAGCAACAACTGTTCCTTCCTCATTGGCCAGCAATGGGGATTTTTCTGATTAGAGGAGACCCATGACGCTAGACCAATCAGCAGGAGCCACGGGACCCTCTTTACCCCTTAGTGGTAGAAGGCGGACGATACCAAGTAGACACTGGGATCGTACCGTCTGAAATAGTGGGGGGCACTAGGGAGTTGTGAATTTGATTCAGCCCTGCTGCATCCTGAAACGGGGGAGCTGGTTGGGTTCGAATTGTAACGCTCGCTGCTCTAAGTAAGGGAGGGTTTGAGACGAGACCCCGGGGCGTGACTGGAGCTAGTCCCCGTAGAGGTGAATTGAGTAGGGTTACTACGATGTGTGCGCATGGTACATCCCAAACGGAAGTGAGGTGTCTCCTAGCTTCAGGACTTCCGGCGGAGGGCGGGGGGGAGGCGCAGCTGGTTGTGGTGGTGGGAGCAGCAGCCTGAGGGGCTCCCGGATCTTGGTGAGTCCGGGCCTGGGAGACCTGGCGAGGGACCGATTGTGGGGTGCAGCGGGTATGAGGGAGCTGGGGAGCAAGGGGGCCTGGGGAGGGGCTGAAATCTGGGGAAGGAACAGTGGGAAGTGGGGTTGCTGGGGCGTAGGGGGTTTGGGGAAGGAGCTGAAGCCTGAGGGACATAGGGAGTGAGGGGGGTCATGGAAGGTCTGGAGAAGGGGAGATCGGATGTGGGTGGGCTGGGTACGTGGTACGTGAGAAGGGGGCTCGATTCTGGGCACCTGAGTAAGGTGGATTTGGGGAGGAGGGCGTGGAGTGGGCAAGTTAGAGCCTGTGTAGTAGGAGGCATCTGAGAAGCTGGGAAGGGAGTACTGGGATTTAAGTAGTTGTTGGGGGCCTGAGCTGTTCTGGTTGGGGGAAAAGAGGGGCAAAGATGCTGGGAGGGGTAGTAGAGCTCACATGGATGGAGAGTGTCCTTTTATGGCTCCCTTGAAAGTGCTGGAAGCGGTGGGGATTATTGTGTGTTTTGGTGTCACTCATATGGACTGGGGGAGAAGAGACCCTTAAGGAAATTGATACCCTCCCTTTCTTTCAATATTAAAAATGATGGGAGAGAACTTCTGAAGCAGCTCAGGAAAAAATTAACAATTCTCCCCTTTCCAATTTGTGTAACTTCTTCACTTTCCCATCTTTCAAACTTCAATAAAGTTTAAAACCCAACTGGCAGGAGGAAATAATTTGAAGGAGAGGCAAGTATTTAAAAAAATGGATGTGGGAGGAGAAAGGATTGGAGCTGTGAGGGAAATAATATGAATGCTGTCTCCTATCTGCGAGCAAGATTGAAATATGTCCCAAGCACTTTATATGATAAATCTTGCTTACGTGAAGGGGAAGGCTCAGTTCTACCCTCAGGTTTGAAAGGTTGTCAAGATTCCCTGGAACCAGAGATCGAAGCCCAGTGGGGATAACATTACCACGCTCGAGGCTGATAAATAAGATTCATGCAGTCTACAAACAAGGTCTTATCTGCTCAGGATAGAAACTATAGATCCCGCCTAATCACTCCCAGTACTTTCTGCAACAAAGAGGGCTTATTGGAGAGTCTTTGATCATGATTCACCTGTCCCACCCCCTCATAACACACTGTGCCAGCTACAGTTTTACTCCTTCATCTCTGAATTGGCTGTGCTTTCTAAGATGCCCTGGGTCTGTCTGTCATATGCTCTCCCCCTCCCACCCTCTTCATCTGTTCTATCTGTTTAGACCAGGGGTGGCCAACTTGTGGCTCTGGAGCCATATGCGGCTCTTCAGAAGTTAATATGCAGCTCCTTGGATAGGCACCGACTCCGGGGGGTGCTCACTGCTCAACCCCTGGCTTTGCCACAGGCTCTGCCCCCACTCCACCGCTTCCCATCCCCTCCCCTCAGCCTGCTGTGCCCTCGCTCCTCCCCTTCCCCCCCAGAGCCTCCTGCACCCCACGAAACAGCTGATTGGGCGGTGCGGGGGGCAGAGGTGCTGACCAACGGGGCTGCCAGTGAGCTGGAGGCACTGGGAGCAGGGGAGAGCTGGTGGGGGCTGCTGACGTATTACTGTGGCTCTTTGGCAGTGTACACTGGTAAATTCTGGCTCCTTCTTAGGCTCAGGTTGGCCACCTGTGGTTTAGACTGTAAGCTGTTTGGGGCAGAGTCTATTGACTACTCTGTACAGTGCCCCACATAATGGAGCCCCATTCTTGGTTGGCCTGTAGGCACTACTGTCATAAACAGGATTAATAATGTATAATCAGTGAAGTGCTTCCAGAGCCTTTGGTCTGAAAGGCACTAATGAAATGTAAAATATGTTAGCGAACTCTGTGTTATAAAAGATCCACTTCTAGCACATAAGTATTTAAAGAACTAAATTGTTTTAGTGCCAGGTGGACTGACTGAAGCTGAAAGTGTTTAGTGTGGGACATGGAAATGACATCCGTATAAGAATCTCCAAGTGGTACTCCCTGTAACTTGACTGGATACAGGCTGTCAGCATTTCTGTTATAAGCTGCTTGAAATGGAGGGTGTGCATGTAACTCCACTGTTAAAGTAACCTAAGTAGCTAGTCATGTGCAGGCTCATAAACTGTTGTCTAACATTTTAACGACAACTCTGCCATCTGTTTTATAGAATTTAAATTATCTTAATCTAAACATGGAGATTATAATTCACAGGTTTAGGGGACAAGGGGACAGACCAGTTCTGGTTGAAACTTAACCAAAGAGAAAGGTGTGGTCTCAAAAACTCATCTTATAAATAACTTCCTAAAAGGGGCAAGACATGGCCAAAGAAGCAATCTGGATGGCTAACTAAAATTCCACCCCCCTACTTGTGATTTGTGAAATGTATGACAGCCTTAGCGCACAGAACTGCTTTATGTTCACTCTTATGTGTCAGTGTTTTGCTTTGTTATAATGTGATGCTTTAATGTTCTAGCACAGGAATGCTGCTAATTGGACTTGAGTATTTAGACATTCAGAAAGCACAGGTGTCTCTCAGTCTGGTCTGGTAGCTGGAGGATTGTGAGACAATTCTGTGTTCTATGCCTGGCTCTGGAAGAGAATGCTCTTTAGTTACTAGAGCAGAGACTTCTGGGAGGCATGAGACCTAATTCTCTTCCCTTGACTGCTACTGGCATATTTTATTATTTATTATTGCATTAGTGCTTCGAGGTCCCATTGTGCTAGTTGCTTTAAATACACAGCGTAAGAGAGAATACTTAGACTGTATGCTTTTCAGGGCAACTTAAAAAAAGACAAGGATGGGACAGAAAAGGAAAGATTGTTATTCCTGTGTTATTACAACACTCTGTGAACCTTGGATGCAAGGTGCTAATCAGTATGGGGAGGTAGTGTGGCCTAGTGGATAGAACAGATTGGGACTCAGGATACTTGGGTTCTATTCCTGGCTCTACCACTGGTCTGTTGGTGATCGTGGGCAAATCACTTTCACCCTTCCGTAATTCAGTTTCCCCATCTATAAAATGGGGATAATATTGCCCCTCCTTTGTAAACCACTTTGAGATCTACTGATGAAAAGTGTTATAAGAGCTAGGTGGTATTAATATTTATTAATCAGGGTATTGAATGTTGTCATGTGGCATATATCAGTGGGAATTTTACCACAGAGGTTTGCATAGTAGCTTGAGAAAAAACATTAACAGGGCTTCCCTAAATGGACAGTGTACTGTATAGAATTCATAGATTCCAAGGCCAGAGTGGGCTATTGTGATCTTCTAGTCCAGCGGTTTTCAAACTGCGGGTCGCGACCCAGTATTGGGTTGCAGAATGTAAGGCAATGGGTTGCAGCAACTCTGGTTAGCACTGCCGACCAGGCTGCTAAAAGTCCCATTGGCGGTGCTGCCCGGCTAAGGCAGGCTAGTCCTTACCTGTTTTGACACTGTGCTGTGCCACAGAAGTGGCCAGCAGCAGGTCTGGCACATAGGTAGGAAGGTCACGGGGCTCCATGCGCTGCCCCTGCCCTGAGCACCAGTTCCGCACTCCCATTGGCTGGGAACTGGCCAATGGGAGCTGGGGTGGTGGTGCTTGCAGACGAGAGCCGCATGGAGTCACTTGCGTGCCTCCGCCTAGGAGCCAGAGCTGCTGCTGGCTGCTTCCAGGGCGCAACGTGGTCCACGGTACCAGGACAGGCAGAAAGCCTGCCTTAGCACTCCCTCTGCACTGCTGACCAGGAGCCGCCCAAGGTAAGCCTGTGCCCCAATCCCCTACCCTAGCCCTGAGCCCCCCCCCCCACAAGTCCCTTATCCCTGGCCCCACCCCAGAGCCTGCACCCCCAGCCCAGAGCCCTGACCCTCTTCTGCACCCCAGCCCTGAGCCCCCCCTCACACCCTGAACCCCTCATTCCTGACTCCACCTTGCAGCGCTCACCCCTGCACCCCAACCCTCTGCCCCAGCCCTGAGCCCCTCCCACACCCCAAACCCCTCATTCCCAGCTCCGTTGAGTCATGGGCATCAACAATTTTCTTCAACTGAGTCGCCAGAAAAAATGTTTGAAAACCACTGATCTAGTCTGACCTTCTGTATGACACAGGCCATAGATCTTCCCCAAAATAATTCCTAGAGCAGATCTTTCAGAAATATGTCCCATCTGGATTTAAAAATTGCCAATCCACCACAACCCTTGGTAAATTGTTCCATGGATTAAATGTCTTCACTTTTAAAAATGTGCACCTTATTTCCAGTCTGAATTTGTGTAGCTTCAACTTCCAGCCATTGGATCATGTTAGACCTTGTTTGCTAGATCGAAGAGCCCATTCTCAAATATTTATTCCCCATCTAGGTACTTACAGACTGTGATCAAGTCACCCCTTAACCTTCTCTTTGTTAAGATAAATAAATTGAGCTCCTTGAGCCTATCATCTAAGGCATGTTTTCAAATCCTGTAACCATTCTTCTGGCTCTACTCTTAACCCTCTCCAATTTATCAGCATTCTTCCTGAACTGTGGACATCAGAACTGGACACAGTATTCCAGCAGTGGTCACGCCAGTGCCAAATACAGAGGTAAAATAACCTCTCTACTCTTATTCAGTAATCCACTGTTTATGCATCCAAGGATTGCATTAGCCTTGTTGGCCACAGTGTCATAGTGGGAGCTCTCGTTTACTGATTATCCATCATGATCCCCAAATCTTTTTCAGCCACTGCTTCCCAGGATAGAGTCCCCCATTCTGTATGTATGGCCTACATTTTTTTATTCCTGGATGTGTATATTTACTAGGGCTGTCAAGCGATTTAAAAAATTAATCACAATTATTGCCTGATTAATCGCACTGTTAAATAATAATAGAATACCATGTATTTACATATTTGTGGATGTTTTCTACATTTTCAAATATATTGATTTCAATTACAACACAGAATACAAAGTGTACAGTGCTCACTTTATATTATTCTTTTTATTTCAAATATTTGTACTGTAAAAAATAGTCTTTTTCAATTCACCTAATACAAGTACTCTAGTGCAATCTCTTTATCATGAAAGTTGAACTTACAAATGTAGAATTATGTACAAAAAATAACTGCATTCAAAAATAAAACAATGTAAAACTTTAGAGCCTACAAATCCATTCACTCCTACTTCAGCCAGTCACTCAGACAAAACAAGTTTGGTTACAATTTGCAGGAGATAATGCTGCCCGCTTCTTGTTTACAATGTCACCTGAAAGTGAGAACAGGCATTCACATCATACTGTTGTAGCCGGCATTGCAAGATATTTGTGTTCCATATGTGCTAAAGATTCATATATCCCTTCATGCTTCAATCACCATTCCAGAGGACATGCGTCCATGCTGGTGATGGGTTCTGCTCGATAATGATCCAAAGCAGAGCGGACTGACGCATGTTCATTTTCATCATCCGAGTCAGATGCCACCAGCAGAAGGTTGATTTTCTTTTTTGGTGGTTCAGGTTCTGTAGTTTCCTTATTGGAGTGTTGCTCTTTTAAGACTTCTGAAAGCATGCTCCACACCTCGTCCCTCTCAGATTTTGGATGGCAATTCAGATTCTTAAACCTCCGGTGAGTGCTATAGCTATTTTTAGAACTCTCACATTGGTACCTTCTTTGCGTTTTGTGAAATCTGCTGTGAACGTGTTCTTAAAACAAACATGTGCTGGGTCATCATCTGAGCCTGCTATAACATGAAATATATGGCAGAATGCGGGTAAAACAGAGCAGGGGACATACAGTTCTCCCCCAAGGAGCTCAGTCACAAATTTAATTAATTCATTATTTTTTTAATGAGCATTCTCTGCCTGGAACCATGTCCTCTGGAATGGTGGCTGAAGCATGAAGGGGCATACGAATGTTTAGCATATCTGGCACCTTGCAACGCCAGCTACAAAAGTGCCATGTGAACGAAAGCCTGTTCTCACTTTCAGGTGACATTATAAATAAGAAGCAGGCAGCAGTATTTCCCGTAAATGTAAACAAACTTATTTGTCTTAGTGATTGGCTGAACAAGAAGTAGGACCGAGTGGACTGTAGTCTGTAAAGTTTTACATTGTTTTGTTTTTGAGTGCAGTTATGCAACAAAAAAATCTACATTTGTAAGTTACATTTTCACAATAAAGAGATTGTACTACAATACTTGTATGAGGTGAATTGAAAAATACTATTTCTTTTGTTTATCATTTTTTACAGTGCAAATATTTGTAATAAATATAAAGTGAGCACTGTACACTTTGTGTTCTGTGTTGTAATAAAAATCAAGGTATTTTAAAATGTAGAAAAACATCCAAAAATATTTAATAAATTTCAATTGGTATTCTATTGTTTAACAATGCGATTAATCATGATTAATTTTTATCACGATATACTTTTTTGAGAGTTAATCGTGTGAGTTAACTGTGATTAATCTACAGCCCTAATATTTACATTTAATTGTATTAAAACGTGCATTGTCCAGATTGCTCTGTATCAGTGACCTCACTTATCCTCTTCATTAATTGCTGCTCCGCCAATTTTTGTCAACTGCAAACTTTCAGTGATGATTTCATGTTTTCTTCCAAGCCATTGATAAAAATGTTTAATAGCATAGGGCCAAGAACCAATGCCTGCGGGACTACACTAGAAATACACCTGGATGATGGTGATTCCCCATTTACAATCACCTTTTGAGACCTATCAGTTAGCCATATTTTAATCCATTTAATGTGTGCCCTGTTAATTTTATATTCTATTTTTTAATCAAAATGTAGTATAGTACCAAGTCTCATGCCTTACAGAAATTTATTAATCAAATTTGTAATTTCATCAGTAAATAATATCAAGTTAGTGTGACAGGATACATTTTCCATTAACTAATGTTGATTGGCATTAATTATATTACCCTTTAATTCTTTATTAATCAACTCACGTATCAGCCATTCCATTACCTTGCCTGGGATCTATGTCAGACTGACAGGTCTATAATTATCTGGGTCATCCTGTTTACTCTTTTTAAATATTGGCACAACATTAGCTTTCGTCCAGTCTTCTGGAACTTCCCCAGTGTTCCAAAACTTACTGAAAATCAGCATTAACTTTCCAGTGACCTCCTTAGCAGCTTTTTTAAAACTTGTGTATGCAAGTTACCTGGACCTGCTGATTTAAAAATGTATAACTTTAGTAGCTGCTCTTTTTCTGTTCCACTAGTATCTCTGGAGGATGTTAGAGTGTCATCATTATGTGATATAGCTATGTCATCTGTGTTTTCCCTAAATACAGAACAGAAATATTTATTGAACCCTCTGCCTTTTCTGCATCATTGATAATTCTATCATTTACATCTAGTAATGGACCAAAACATTGTTAGGATTCTTTTTGTTCTTAATGTATTAAAAAAACTCCTCATTGTCCTTAATTCTGCTGGTCATAGATTCTCCTTGTGTCTCTTTGGTTCCCTTATCAATTTTTTACTTTTCCTGGCTTCTGACTTATATTCATTACTGTTAACTTCCCCTTTCTTCCATTTGTTATCATTTATTTTTTGATAGCTGCCTTCACTTCCCCTCTAAATCAGGTCAGTCTGGCCTATAAAATGTAATTGAGAATCCTTGGAGGAGCAGGATAAAAGCTCTCTAGCCTGGAGAAAGCTCAAGTTTTCACTAATTTTTCTGTTCACAACATTGACAATCCAGGAACATTGTTTTCATTATTAGGTTTATAGTCAGTACAATGGCTGTATTCACTTTCTTGACCGAACTGTACAAAGTGTAAAATCTCCACTGAATAAATTGCATTTTTGATGCTAGAGATAGGCTTTGCTTGGATCATGTCCTCGCTGAAGTTTTGGTCTATTCTCAGCGGGCGTTTGTTTTAATATATCCATTGACTGTGTAAGGGCAGCAGGCTCAAAATAGTTACTGTTCACCAGTTTTTATGTAGCATTGGCCATTCTGATTATCTAGGTTCCAATCTCCTGCATAACACAGGCCGGAGAATGTCACCCAGGGTTTCCTGCATCATGTTCATAAATTCTGTTTGAGTTAGATCATGTCAGATATTTTAGCATTGAATTACGCACCTCAAGGGATGGAGGTCTTGCCTGAAAATACCTCCTCGTTTGCATATGCATTTGGTACAATGTTGATAGAAGCACCAGTCCCTCACTTGTGCTCATTAAAATACCCCTGATTTCACAAGGATGGGATGCCAAAACCCATGATGTCATGGCCCAATTCCAAATTGGATATTTGCTTTCTTCTTAACTAAAATTCCCCTCAAAATTCCATCTTGGTTGACTTGTTCTTTGCATCCAGTCATAAAGTATTGCTGATTGGTGCTGTGTGGCTGTTTAAGAGCTTCCCTGTCCCACCCCTAGAGGTGGCTGCATGGAATGATTCTTTTGTTTTAAAGTGCTTGATAACTTTTGTTTGTAAAGTGCTTGATATCCTTTGATAACTATTTACATCCAGGTTAAAGGAAGTTTGCTATGTGATCACCTAGTGTTTGATAGGCGTTTTGCAGACAAATATCGGAAGACAAAGTCCATGGCCTGGTGGGAACTTACAGTATGCGAGGCCAAGAACAAAGCAGATGGAGAGGGGGAATGTAATGAAAACTCTGTTAAGCCAAGAAGCAGCAAACCAAATACAGCAATGATCCACTGACCCCTTACAATGCAAATTTGGTGGCTCTTTTGTTGCCTTAGGTGATGTGAAGGCAGCTACGGCTTTATTCTGTATCTCTAAACCGTATGCTCATGTCTGTCTTCCCTCACCCAGGTCGTTGGGCTGGGGAGATGTTCCGAACGGCAGTCATGATGGCTGCCAGCCTGGCTCTGACATCGGTGGTAGTGGCTCACGCCTATTACCTGAAGCACCAGTTCTACCCAACAGTGGTGTATCTGACCAAATCCAGCCCCAGCATGGCAGTAAGTATGCAGTCCATGGGCTGTCCAGGTTGTGGGGTGGAGATCAGATTGCTCTGATAATGGCTCAGCCTGTCAACTATTGGTATTTAACTTGCACTGCTACAGTGGCCATCCAAAGCCATGTGGAAGTGACCTGATTCTGGGGGACTGGTAATGAGAGCTAGTTTTTGAGCTCCCAGTTTGTTAGTGCCTGAAAGTCATTCCTGTTTGGTGCTCATCAGTGCAATGAGTTTCATGGGGTCTTGCCCACTTTGAGAATCCAAGCTGCAATTAACCCAACACAGTTGGCACTAATTGTGTCCCCCTTACTGTCAGCGTCAGCAGAGGGAGTGTGAATTGAGTGTGACATGGAATTTAAGCTTACCTCTTACAGGGAGGGCTCTGGTATGTTGGTGGGATGTGGTATAAAAACAGGAGCAGCAGTAATGAAAATTCCTGTCAACGCAATCCTTTTAACCAGTGCTATATTCCAATCCCTGGAAACAATTTGTTATGTAGTACCTCTACATTTACACAGGGAGTGGGGGACATCAACATTTTCAAGAGAGCTGAAATCCAGGGTTATTCTGATACAGAGCAGAGCCAAATCCTGCACAGTCTTTGGCTGTCTCATTTCATCCTTGGGATGATTAACTCCTAAGTTGGAGGCTCAGGAGTTGAGGTCCCAAATGAATCTTGCTAGTCAGTCGAAATATTGGCTTCCTTTTTCCTTGTGCTTTTGTTTAACTGAGGAGATGCAATGTCAGTGAAAGATGCTGGATTGACCACTCTGGAGCCTCTCACACTCTGTTTATCCCAAGCATGAGTACAGCATTGCCAGCAGCAGGGCAAGTATTCCATACTGATCCACCACTGGGCTTTAGCCCTGCCTGGAGGTAGTTCTGTCTCCATGGCCTAATGTGTTTTTAACCACTCCACTCAGTCTTCCAGCAAGGATACTAATAAGTGCAAACTGTGATGGTGACTTCTGCGTGAGGTTGGCATCCATCTGCTAGGGAGTGGACAGAGTCCTGTCCCTCTCCTCCCGCCCTCAATTTACTTCAGGGAGCACTGGACGGCATTCAAATGAGTCATTTCTCTTAATCAATGTAATTCAGTGGCTCTTTTTTCAGTTCACTTCTGCTTTCTATTCCCTCAGGGTATGTTGACCAAAACAAACACTTCCACGCTACAGCAGATGCTGAGCCAGTAGTACTCGGAACAAACTACTGCTTTAGTGTGGGAAATATTTATAAGTATGTGTGCATGTAACTGACTCCACAGCTGGCTTGCAAAATTCTAGCTAAATTTGGAAAGGCTCATTCATCTGTTTTCAGTTGGGCTTTTTTAACATACACATAAGGTGCAGGTGCAAGTGGGGTAGAAATCTGTACATCTCACCAATTCCCTACAGTAACCAAAGTACCTTCAAAATACAAATTCCAGGCCCAAGGGTACACAGATTACACACACCCTGAAGAGCCTTAGGATGTTGTGAAGGGGTTAACTGAAAACTAGCCATGTGTTTCCTTGGGGATGGGAAATAAGATGCGAGAGTGTTACGTGCCTTGAAAGTGGACAGAGGACAGTCATAACTGGTTAAAGTAGATCCCTTGGGTGTTGTAAATCATAGACTTTAAGGATGGGAAGGTCTGATCTAGGCTAGAAGCGGTGCTGCAGGATTGTTCTCACCAGCCTTTTCTTTTGGTCTGGTTTGGTTCATAAACTGTAGTGTGTGTGTATGTGTGTTTCTTTTGGCTCAATCTCTCCTTTTCCCTTCCCTGCAGGTTCTCTACATTCAGGCTTTTGTTTTGGTTTTCCTCCTGGGCAAATTCATGGGCAAAGTGTTTTTTGGCCAGCTCCGAGCAGCAGAAATGGAGGTGAGTGAGGCCTCTGGCCCTTGTAACTGATTACTTGCAGCACAATCTTATGTTGGGTGACGAAGGTACACAGTAGCAGAGGGTTGCTCTGAGAACTGCATTGATTTTAAGTTAAATGAGATTTTGATGCTGAGCATAAAATCATATCTATCATTGGTACTTGCATGACCCCTATTACCAGAGTGTCTGAGCGTTTGTCTTGAATGTATTTATCCTCCCAACGTCCCTGTGAGGCAGGGCACTGCTGTTACCCCATTTTACAGAACCATGGTACAGAGTTCGATACCCAAGTGCTCTGAGATCCTCAGAGGGAAGGGGGTGGAGTGCAAAAGAAAATGCTTTCCCTTAGAAATTGGGACATACAAATAGAAGTTCCTTCCCCTCCTCCCTTCAGTACTGAGAGCTAAGATGAGCTGTATGTGGGGAACTGGGACAGTGCTGCTAACTCACTCTCTCTCTCTCTCTCTCTCAGCACTTACTTGAGAGGTCATGGTATGCAGTCACGGAAACTTGCCTGGCCTTCACCGTCTTCAGAGATGACTTCAGTCCCCGCTTTGTGGCCCTCTTCACCCTTCTCCTGTTCCTCAAGTGCTTCCACTGGCTCGCTGAGGACCGGGTGGACTTTGTAAGTCTGACATGCTGCTGAAAAGGATGCCAGATTGGGGTTGGCTGCAATCTACCTGGGGAGTCATTCAGTGATCTTGGTAACAAAAAGGGATCTGTCTATCTAAGGTACTTCTGTGGCCTTTTGAGGGATGAAAACCATTGTCACTGTGCTTTAGTTGTCACAGCATAGTGTGTTCTGTGTGTAGGGAGCATTGGAAGCAGATCCTTTTGTGTCCTCTGCTTGTTCTACATTCATTTTTCTCATTAGTGCTTCTGCAATTGTCCTTCGGGCCAGGCTGGTCAGGATTATCTCACTTAAATAAATTACAATAATTTGAACATCTATATGTGCATATTTATTTGTTTTTCCTAAAGTTACTTATGTAACTTTAGGAAAAATTGTCAGAACGGCCGCCAGCAAGAGTTAGGCCACCAAAAAATTTGTTGTGAGAACCCCTGTTCTAGAGTAATACAAATAGTAAAAGCGCTGATTCCATAGGAGCTAAAGTAGCTCAGTACCTCAGTGTGCTCAGCGCTTTGCAGAGCAGCAAGACACTGATGCCAGCAGACAAGGAATCAGCAAGACACAATGATGCTTGTGGTGTAGAAACCAAAATGGATAGAAAATAAGATTGGCCTATTGGTCCTACATCAATAACTCTTTACAGTTCCTGGGTATCTCATGCAGTCAGAATGCAGAGAATGGAGTTTTGGAAAATTGGGTGGAGAGTCCTAAAAGTTTGTTCATCTCTTCCCAGATGGAGAGGAGTCCAAACATCTCCTGGCTCTTTCATTTCCGCATAATCTGTAAGTGCCTTTATTTTATTCCCTTTGCCTGTCCTCCCCTGTTCTTGTTTCTCTCCCCTCCTCCTCCTATTACAATGTAATTGCCATACTGGGTCAGACCCGAGGTGCATCTAGTCTAGTCTCCTGTATCTGACCGAGCCCGGCACCAGATGTTTCAGAGCAAGGTGCAAGAAACACTGCAGTGTGGCAGATATGGGATAATCTACCTGCAAGGGAAGTCTTCAGACTTGTAGGAGCAGGATTGGTTCAGCATGTTAACATATCTGCCTTGTGGTGTGAGAGCAGTTACTTCAAATTCTCTTTAGATCATATGTGGAATCTCATTTTCCCTGCCTAGTTCTGGTCCTTTAGAGACTGTTTTGTTAGGACCTAAAAGGTTTCTTATCTCTGAGATTCGCAGATCTCTGTAACAGGCTTAGTCCCCATTTTCCAAAAACAAACATACAATTCACCCTCAACAATCTATGTTTGGAGCTCAGGACTTGAATAGTAGGAGATGCAGCTAGTCAGGACTGAGAGTATTGGCAGATCTATTTCTACTGGAGAGTCCAGGGCACGATTAGAAAGGGTGGGGAGTGGGGCTGCAAGTCAGGACTGAGTGGCCTTTGTAGAGTTGTGTATCTGGGTGGAGCCCAGGGCTGGAATAGCAAGGGGACTGCAGATCAGGATTGAGGGGCATCAGCTGAGCGCTGTGGGGTTCAAGGTTGGAATAGCAGAAAGCTGTGGGTTGGGATTGAGGGGCATTGACAGAGCTGAGAGTCAGGAGTCCAGAAGTGGTATAACAGGGAGTGCAGCAAGTCAGGGTTTAGAAGCAGTGGCAGAACAGTGTGTCAGGAGAAAGTCCAGGACTAGACTAGCAGGGAGTGCAGTGGATTACAACTGAGAGGCATAGAGAATGCAGGACTGGAGTAGCAGGGATGCAGTGGCTCAGAATTGTGGGGCACTGGCAGTGGTAAGGGAGGATCCGGGACTGGAATGTGGAGGCTGCAAGCCAGGACTGAGGTGCATTGGCAGAGGTGTGGGAACAGATCAGCCCTGGAATAGCAGTGAGGGTGGTGGGCTGCCATTCTGAGTGAGGTGCACTGGCAAAGCTGTGGGTGAGAAGCTTGCTAACCTCTGCCTGCACTGTTAATAATGAAAATGACTTTGTGAGTAAGTGTTACCCATGCAGAGGGTAGGATGTGGAGAAATCATTAAAGCAACGAAGTTTAATGAAGGCATGACTTGGCTTGATACCTGACAGAAATCTCCTGGGGAGGGGGAAGAGTTTCTCTACTCTGAACGTTTCCTCTCCAGGACTAAATGAGCAGCAACAGCTGGCCAGGAAAGATAATTTCAGAAGATAATTTGCATGTGACAGGCTAAATACACTAATGTAAAACCCCTTCTCATTTGTGCAGTTGAGTGTGAGACTGTTCAGAGTCGATAACCTTGTCAGAACAGTATGTAATGTCTTCCAGAAGGCTTTTTATGGATTAGATTGCTTTTTCAACTCTGGGTTGGAGCAGAGCAGCTGTTTAACAGCTCACAGCAACCTAGTTTAAGACAGGATATCAAGGAGAACCCTGTAGCTAGCTAAAACTTCAGGAAGGAAGAATGAAACTATGCAGCACACTGGGGTTAACATACTGACTCGTGCAAGAAAGTGCCATGGGAAACTGAGGCTGGGGCTTTCAGAGGATCCTAAGGGACCCATTGAAATGTGTTTGTGATGTGGTCCAGATCTTGACTGGGGCTCTGCTGTAATATAAATATCAATGTCTGACACCCCAGCATGGCTTTCATCCCATGCAGTTTAGAGTTTGAAATGTTCTGTATATGGGATGTAGCAGTTCAATTTCTTCCACGTGGCACTTGCCTAGTGCTTCCCAATCCCCTGTGAGAAGGGTGTTAGTACTACTTTACAGATGAGGAAACTGAGACATGAAGCGACTTGCCCACAGTCATACAGTGAGTCAGTGGGAAAATTAAGGTTTTAACCCAGGAATCCTGGCTCTCAGACCTATACTCTGGCTACTAGATCACACTCCATTTCCAGGATTGGGAATAGATTGTAGGAGTCCTGGCTCCTAGTCTTATGCTTAAATCATCCCTTTCTTTAGTTCTGTCAGCCCTTCCCCATGTGTACCCCAAATCACAGCTCAGTATTGTAATTCCAGTGTCTGACCTCCCTTCTTTCTGTGTCCAGCTCTGATGCTTTTGTTGGGCATCCTGGATTTCCTATTTGTCAGCCATGCCTACCACAGCATCCTCACCCGGGGAGCCTCTGTCCAGCTGGTCTTTGGGTTTGAGGTACGAAATAAGTATCTGCCTGTGTGGCAAGGAGGGAGGGAGGAATATTTGCCTTGCTATGCTACTTACTGCAAATCAGAGCTCTGTGATGCATTGTAAGCCAGTGGGGCTGACTAACCTGCCAGTGCATCAGAGTCCTCTTGGCAGCATCTGGATTTTGGTCCCTCTTCTTCGTGGTTCTGTTTTATTTCTCCAAAAACAGAAGTTACGCATATCAATCAAGTCCTTTCCCCTGCCCTGGGATTTCTGATGGAGACCATCTGCTCCATGCAGGTTTGGTTCCCCAGGCCCTCTGCCTTTAATTTAAGGTGAATCTTTACTCCCTTCTGCTTAGGCTTTCCTCCAGCCTGCTTCCTGTAGGGTTGCACTCCCAGGCCATCTGCCAGGGAGCTAAGGAGAGCCTCCTTACTCCCTTCTTCTCTCCCTGAACTCAGGCTGCCTTTTGTATCTGTGCGGGCCTGGCTCGGAGACACCAGTTTCCAACCATGTGACCTGGTCCCTGGGCTGAGTTTGGCACAGGGTACAGATGAGTTCCAATGCCTTTAAAAGATTAGCATCCTGTGATATGCCTCTTCTTTCTTTCCTGCCCCCACAGTATGCCATCCTCATGACCATGGTGCTCACAATCTTCATAAAGTACATTCTGCATTCAGTCGACCTGCAGAGTGAGAATCCATGGGACAACAAGGCAGTCTACATGCTGTACACGGAGCTCTTCACAGGTACGCTCTCTCTCCCCAGCTCTGGATAACAGCCAGCTCCTTTCATAGCCCAGTGGGGACTTGTGTGTTCTCTCATATGAACATCTAACAGTCATGGAAGCCTGAATTGTGGTGCTATATTGGGCCTTGTGCTAGAGCTCTTCATAGGAGCATGGTTGGGAGGGGTAGTTTGTAGATTGTCTCACCACTTCATTGATCATTTGAAGGGAAGAAAGTGGGATTGAAATGGAGCTAAATATGAGCTGTGTTTGTAAGAGAAGCCTGTGGCCATCCAAAATGATTTAATGTATCATTAAAACTAAGGGCAATCTACACTACAGAATTAAGTTAACCTAAGTTACGTCGACATACAGCCACCACAGTAATTTAATCAGTTTTACACACTCACACTACGCTTATTGCATTGGCGGTGTGTGTACTCACCAGGAGTGCTTGCACCGATTGAACTTCCAGTGTGGGGCATTGTGGGATGGTTTCTGAAAGGCAGCAACAGTTGATGTAAGCAACGCAGTGTCTACATTGACTCTGCATCGACTTAACTACATTGACTTAAGTGCTATGCCTCTCACAGAGGTGGAGTTAAGTCAGTGTAGTGGGTGAGTTACATTGGTGGCAGCTACATTTTAGAGTAGACACTTACGGAGTTAGGTTGACGTAAGCTGCCTTATGTTGATCTAACTCTGTAGTGTAGACCAGGCCTAAAATGCTGATGGCTTGGTAAGATTGGAATCAAAATGTGGGTTGTGTGGATTTCTGGAGGCCACAGTGGGTTGGTTTGTGCAGGCATTGTGGTCTGGTGGCTAGAGCAAGGAAAATGGGGAGTCAGGATCCCTGCGCTTTATCCCCAGCTCTGGGAGGGGAGTGTTGGTCAGTGGTTAGAGCAGGGAGGAACTGGGAGCCAAAACTCCAGAGTTCTATTCCCAGCTCTGGGAGGGGAGTGCGACTGCTTTACTAGAGCCTCCTGGGTTCTGTTTTTAGCTTGGTCATTGACTCTCTGTGTGACATGGGGGAGCAAGTTGCTTCCTTTCTGTGCCTCTTTCCCCACCTGTAAAATTGAGGCGCTTCCCTGCCTCCCAGGGTTTGATGTGGGAGTTCACTAGTGTTTAAGGGCAATGAGATCCTCCGAGTAGAGGCACATGAGAAAGAGAGAGAGCACTAATATCTCTCCTTCCTCTTCAGGCTTCATTAAAGTGTTGCTGTACATGGCCTTCATGACCATCATGATCAAAGTGCACACTTTCCCTCTCTTTGCTATCCGGCCCATGTACCTGGCAATGAGGTAAGACGTCTCTGGTATCGATTGAGCACGTGCTGAGTGTCTGATACTGTTCCTGTGTGTGTGTGTGTATATGTAACTCCAGCAACTTTTGTGTCATTTCAGGCAGTTCAAGAGAGCTGTGACTGATGCCATCATGTCACGCCGCGCCATTCGCAACATGAACACTCTGTAAGTATCCAGTTGGAGAGAAATTGCTTCTGTAGAATGAAATCTGTTACAGTAGGGCCTAAAGGCATTGGGCAGGGCACCGCACAGACCCCTCACTCCCTCGACTGAGATTGGGGTGTGGAGGATCACATTGGGCCAGGCGCTGCACAGACACCTAGGGAGATGGCGCTTGTCCCAAAGAGTTTACATTCGAAATAGACAAAGGGTGGGAGTGGGAAACAGAGACAGAGGGGAAAGAACTTGCCCAAGATCAGTGGCAGAGCTGGGAGTAGAATCCAGATTTCCTGACTCCCAGTCTAGTCCTCTGGCCACAAGACCACACAGCCATGTTTGCAATGAATCTCTCTGGCCGTTTAAGCTTACTTAAAACGGGAAATCCACATTAGAGCAGTCTGGTTTAAGACACTGAGTCCAGTGTACAGCTTGTTAGAGGCCTAGTAAATCACAGCTAATCTAGCGCAACCCCCTCAGTCCTGTCTCATCCAGTTTGGAATGCCCTGGGCAAGACAACTTCCCTTGGGGTTGGGTGGACTGTCTCACATAGATCTCCATGCTATCCAGCCTAAATTTCCCTTTGCTTAATTATCTCCTATTATAGCCCCTGCTCCATCATTGACATCACTGCCCTTGTAGATCATCAGAGAATATATATGTTACTGCCTCTTAAAACTCTACTGCTTCCCCAGATACCCTGATGCCACTCCAGAAGAGCTTCAAGCCATGGATAATGTTTGTATTATCTGCCGAGAGGAGATGGTGATGGGCGCTAAACGCCTGCCATGCAACCACATATTCCATACCAGGTGAGGAAAGGCTTACTGCTAATACGTCTGCCCACGCAGCTGCTTGCAGATGGCTTTCTTTGTGGTGTGGAGTTAGCTGCCGAAGGCATGAAAATCCAAGCCTTGTCCTTGTATAACGGAGGAGCCAGGGCATGGTAACTTCCTCCTTGCTGTAGGGTGCATGGAACCAGGGAAGAACCAAACAAATAAAAAGGATTTGTAAAGGAATTCAGTCCCCTCAGCTGTAGCTCACTGCTTCCAATCCATCTCTTCTCAACTGTGATGCCTGGTCACTGTTGTCTGGAGGCCTGTGAGTTGGTGGCTCCAAGTTCAGTCCCTAGCGAGCAGGTCCATGTAACAAACATAATCCGAACTGGACTCTTTGGCTGTCTCTGTCAAGAAGCCATGGATTGAATGGGCTATGCAGGCTGAAATCTCTTCTCTTCTCCACCTACCCATGGCAAGAGGGAGAAACAATAGCAGGCGAGGGGTGTCTCCAGCTAATTGTCGGGACTGTGTGTAAATCCTATTGCCCTGAAAAAGTAACCTGTTTAAATGAGCCAATCTTAACCAGGTGGCCTCTGCCCCCTCCACAGCTGCCTGCGTTCATGGTTCCAGCGGCAGCAGACCTGCCCCACCTGCCGCATGGACGTCCTCCGTGCCTCTCTCCCCACTCAGTCCCAGACGCCACCTGAGCAACAGGAGCAAGCGCAGCAGCAGCAACAGCAGCCACCGCCGCACCATACTCCACTGATCCCCCAGCCACCGAACTGTGAGTACAGCTTCTCTGGACACCAAGCCAGCAGGGCTGAGCAGTTTCTCGGTAATCCTGTCCTGATGCCATTCATCCCAGGTGGGAATCACTGCAGCCACCTTCGGGCTGAGATGCAGTAGCTGTTGATACTGGGACTACTTGCCCAGCACTGAAAAACTGAAGTGTATTACTACGTTGTACTACTGAATGTACCTCGTTTGGGCCAAATTCTGCCTTCAGTTATACACACAACCACATTACAATATGTTGGGCCGTATGGGAATAACCAAAGACATTTGGCCCTTTAGCTTCTCTGTCATTAGAAGGAAAGTAAGAGCATTGTGTAATGGAGAGGAATTGTGTAATTCTTGGAGCAACAGAGTGGGAATCAGGACTCCTGGATTCTGTTCCTGCTTCTGGAGAGGGAATATAGTCCTGTGGCTGGAGCTGGGTGTGGGTGTGCTGAGAATCAGGACTCCGCTCTGCCACTCTCCATAAGTGTACTTCTGTAAAATGCGTAATACAGTGACCTACCTCCCCTGAGGCTTTGTTAATGTCACAAGTGCCTTGAGACCCTTGGCTGGAAGGTGCTGGAGAAATGTAGTGTCTGTCTGGCATCTCTTCTCTGTGGGTCACCCACTTCTCTCCTTCACTCCGCAGTCCCCCAAGGAATCCTGCCCCCATTTCCTCCTGGGATGTTCCCCCTCTGGCCTCCCATAGGTCCATTTCCTCCAGTGCCTGGTGTCCAGCCACCCAACAATGCAGAGAATCCCTCTGCTGCTTCCAGTGCACCCTCCGCTTCAGGCATTCAGACAACAGGTGAGAAGCCACACAGTCTAACCTTCTTCTTCATGCCATCCCTGGCGCAGGCTTCCCTCTCACTGCTCCACCAACATATTTCAACTGTGACCTGCTTCTGGTCCTCCACGGCCCATTTTGTTCTAGACCTGTAAGTTGGGACTGCCAGCAAGGAGGCCAGTTATGCCAGTCGTGGGTTCTGTGGTTTGGACAGAGACTCACCAACAGACCATAGAGTTGCCACAAGATGAAAACAGCTTTGACGCTATTGATCTGTGGCTTGTCCCCTAAAGGGGAAAAGACCCTATATCCCATTCCCTGACCTCCTGAGCCAGCCAATCTCCCCAGTCTGGGGCTGGATTGGAGCTGGTGCCCCTAAGTGGGGAAAGGCCCTGTATCCAATTCCCTGACCCTGAGCCAGCCAGTCCCTCAGACATGGTACTGGAACTGCGCTAGTGCACTATAGAGAAAAAGCTCTGTATTTCATTCCCCCTCCAAGGTAGCTAGTCTCCACCCCCAGGCCAGGTTGGAACTGGCACCCCTAGAGATGAAAGGCTTCATATCCCCTTAACTTTTTGACGTTATTTTATAGTGTGGGATTAACTAACATTGACCCAAGAAAGATACCCTGGTGTTGTGTGTTTGAAGACATGCTGAAACCTCATTGGCTATGTGTAAAGCGGTGGATGGGCATAAATGTACCATGACTGTTTAACCAGGCTATCATCTGCTTTGTCCCCTTCACCCTCTGCAGCGAGTACCTCGAGACCTGTTGGTGATTCAGCATCTGGATCGGACACTGCCCCTGTGGGAACAGTGCCTGGCTTTCCCTTCCCTCCCCCGTGGATGGGAATGGCATTGCCACCTCTATTTGGTAAGCTAGGGTGGCTTTTTCCATCCAGGGCTGGATGGGGGAAGGATGTTCCTCTACTGGGAGCATGGGGAGGGAAAAGAAAATATCCAAATTTTCTCTCTAAGGGCCAAATTAGCAACTTGCCAGGAGCATGGTGGCTCATATCGTCTTCAGTAAATTGATAGATTTCACCAGTAATTAAAACCTTGTCCATTGGAGAGGAAGTCAGGAAGCTTGCTTTGAGACCTCTCTTACAGACCATCTGTTTTCCTTCTGAACAGGCTTCCCTCCTATGCCTGTGCCACCCGCTGGGTTTGCTGGGTTGACAGACGAAGAGCTCCGTGCCATGGAAGGACATGACCGGCAGCATCTGGAAGCCAGGCTCCAGTGTCTGCAGAACATCCACACACTCCTAGATGCAGCCATGTTACAGATAAACCAGTATCTCACCGTTCTGGCAACCATTGGGTAACTATCCAGTACTGCAGCAGGGTGTGAGACCTTTTATACTCTGTCGGACACATGGTGCAACCACTGACTTGACTATGATCCATCTAGCTTAGTGATAGCATATTGTAATGACATGTGATTCCAAACTGCTGGCTCCCGGTCCTCACAATGCTAAAAGTGCGTGGTCTTCATTGGTGATAACAGGTACCCAAAGCTTGTACCACCAATGTGTGGGGCTTAGGAGATAGAGTGCTGGACTGGGACTGAGGAGACCTGTATCTACTCCCAACTCTGCCACTGGTCTTGAGTTTCCCCATCTGTAAAATGAAAATAATTATACTGACCACCTTTTGTGAAGTGCTTTGAGATCTGCTGATGAAAAGTGCCATGTAAGATCTAGGGATTATGTACAAACCTCAAAACATGACATAGGTCAGTGACCAGCTGCATGGTGAAAATGGGGGGCCTGAAGCAGAGCGGTGGAGAAGCTATTGCCATAGATAGCTTCTCAGAGTAAGGGTGAGAACTCAAGAGTTTCAGTTCCTGGCAATACCTCCTTTTATAGCACTGAGTAGATACTTTAAGTCCTGCTTGCTCGTAGGGCAAATTGGCACCGAAGTGTGGAGACACCCTTATTCCTATCCTTGGGCCAGGAATAAGCCTGCACTGGAAGTGCTGGAAGATGCAGTTGCACTTGCACTCAGGCCAAGGTTCTGTTCACCACCCCTGTGAAAGGAAACATGAGCTAGGAAAGCAGAGTTTGGAAGCCAGAAGTGTGTTCTTGTGGCTAAGACACTGTATTGGGACTCTGATCAGGGTTCAAGTCCTGGCTCAGCTACAGACATCCTGTGTGAGTTGGGTCACTTCTCTCTCTTTGCCTTAGCTTTGCTATAAATAAAGAGGAGGATGGTAAACCTTTGTCTCTCGCATCCATTTAGATTGTAAACTGTTCTGGGCAGGAGCACTCTTTTTATTACACAAGATTCAAAAAGGGCTTGGATATGGATATCGAGAATATTGAGAGTTGTCATGACAGCAAAAATTTTTGGAAGGGACATTGAACTTCCTACTTCATTGCTTAAGCCAATGTGGGAGGGGCAGATTAGCCTGTATCTGCCCACTGTGAGGTTCTTACACCTGCTTCTGAAGCATTTGGTCCTGGCCATTGTTGGAGACAAGATACTGGACTAGATAGACCAAGGATCTGATCCAGTCTGACAGTTCTTTTGTAAAGTTCTTTTGTTAGGGCCCTGATCTCATTTGGGCCCTCTGGGTGATAGCATACTAAAAAGAATTAATCATGGTCTGTTTATAGCTTTCCACGTTGTAACCCTCTTCTGGCTTCCCCTCTGGACAGGTCACCCCGTCCTACGCAGCTGCCAAGCAGCCTAAACACTTCAACCTCCTCTCAAGAGACACCCACCAGAGAATCCACCACTTTCAATTCACCTGACAGTACCTCTTCCCCAGGGACCTCTCCAGCAGTGGAACCAGACTCGACAGGTCAAACAGGTAGACAAAAGTCCTCCTTGTTGTAGGACCTTGTAGTGCGAAGCCTCATAGTGTCGCTGTTTAGCCACATGGTCTAGGAACAAGACCTAACCCATTCCCTAAGAAACCTTACAGAGGGGGCCAAAAGTTGTAGCAAGAGGCTTTAGCAGCTGATGGCACGTGTCTGCACCATGTTCATCCTAGGTGCAACACATCTACTGACTGTGCAAGGTACAGGTGCATCCAGGATAGGCAGCATCTGTCATGCTGGTGTGTGTCCCAGCTGAGGGTTTGCTGCTGAATGAGACAGGCTAGGTGGCTGTCCCTTTAAGTGCTAATGGCCACATTTGGCTGTTCTAAAGTGGCGGTTCTAAGACCCTTTGGCGCGAGGGGAAACAAAGGAATCCGGTGGATGTCAACCTCTGATGATTTCCTCCCCCCTTGCTGTCTCAGATGATCCATCTGGATTGGTGGGTGCGGAGGGATACACAGAGCCAGCTGGGCATGAGGAAGAAGAGGAGCGGCCTTTACCGGGGGAGCCTGACACAGCTGAGCTTCGCAGGCGCCGGCTTCAGAAACTGGAATCCTCCTCTCCCCCTTCCCATTGACACCCCTCCAACCCCCCTTTCCTAAGTACCTTGTCTTGCCTGGGTTACCGTTTGACACTGACTTTTTCTTTTGAAAAGCAGCGTGTGCGGTGGTGGTTGGGGATACGACAAGAGAAATGAGACTCTGCCATCGCTCTGTTAGGACGTTCTAACCTGCACCAAGTGCTGACTTGACATGAGAGTGCTAGGGCCGCTATGCTGGGGTTCAGAATTGACTCTTTAATCTGCCATGGTTTCTAATTTAAAAACCAACAACAACAAAAAACCCCACCGCCCAGTCTGCAGCTGTCCTCTCTCTGATGTGCAGATTTAGTCATACCCACCTGTGCACTAACTGTTCTAATTCCAGAGCCTTCCCAGCAGCATTCCCTGAAAAGCAGGGTCCTTCTACAAAACATGATGCTGCAGGACTGAGGTGATCAGACCCCAGGGACTTCTGTGGTGTGCCACTTAACTACAGTGGGCATATCTATTGTTTAGAAAGTTGCCCTTCCTTCCCCCATCTGCCCAACAGGAGTTGGGTGGCAACTTCTCAAAATAGTTCTCTCCTGCTTTAACCCAGTTCTTTCTACCTCTCTGGCATTCATGCGGCGGCTGGCCTCCATCCTCAAGCAATGCCTTCTGGGCTCATCCTAACAATGCTAATGTCTAGCTGAAGGAAGTCCATAAGAAACATGCTCCCATCATGAAAGGGGGAAAGAGGTGTATTTCCTTAACAAACTACCCTTGGAAGGATACCTGTAAGTGAGCTTAGTCTCAGATTTATATGTAGAAGCAATGTATGTAGGTGACTCAGTTCAAGGTGAGAGGAGCTCATGAAACACACTTGTCATCCCCTGCTAATACTCAGCCAGAACTCCCAAGACAGTTAAGCCTAAGGATGGCAGGACCCAGACCCTAGGTGTTGCTGGTAGACATTGCTAGTTTGAATTGGTTTGTGGTGGGGTAAAGTTACAACATCTACCATCGCTTCTGCTTTATACCTTTTTTTGAATTTATTTTTGTTGAGCGAGGAGCACTGAATGGAGCAGTGGACACTGTGGGATACTTGAGGCCCATGGGATGCTGTGCGAGAGCTGCGAGTTGGTTTACAGTCCATTTTTAACTATATTTCCTCTCTGAGTGCTCTAGTGTGGGTGGAGATCAACGTTCTGCATCATCTGAGGAAGCCCAGTGCAGGCTCTCACAATCTATAATTTAACTTAGTGCAAATGGCTTCAGTATTGATCGCAAACTGTGATGCTCAAAGAGTTTTATCCAAATGGCATTGGGATGATCATCTTAGAAGGAGATAATCATGGAGTTAAAACGACATCCCCTGGCTTACACTGCTCAAATATTCATCCCAGCAAGAATAACATCTTCTGGATGTAGAATGGAGTCTGTTAGACCTTTGAAACCAGAGTACTGATTTGCCTGTGTTTAGCAATGAATCTATGCTGATGGCACAGATAGTGAAGAATTTAGAAGTTAGTCATATGTAGTTAATATTGCCCCCTTCTCTGTGCCCCACCACCAGAGAAGCACTTGTCATGTTTCCCACATTGAAGGATTGGAGAAGTTTCAGTAGCCATGGCTATTCAATGATCCTCCTGGCCTTTGATACTCTCTAATGTTGCAGCTTTCACATGCTTTGTTCATCATAGTGACACTTCAGTTGCTAAGGAGTTGGGAGATGAAATACCTCTTCACCTCCAGTCTTACTTGGAAGAGAATGGGCCAGCCTCATCCTTTGTGATTCTACTTAAGTCCGTGCTTTTATGCTTGGGATGAAAATGGCTTATTGGCCAGGTTTATGTTGTTCTGTATGCAGGCCCTGGTCCCATAGCCATCTTCTGTGAATTGTCCCTGTGGATCTTGTACAGCTCCTGGCACCACAGTCAGGTTCTCTAAGAGCTGCTTTCAAGACACAAAACAGTCACTTCTGCTCTTTTTCTTTTTTATAGCAGTGGCCCAACAACTTCAGAAGGGCTTATTAACGGTTGAATGGACTCTTGTTGATTGACAGTATTAGTAGTGGAACTCCTATAGGAAAATACCTTTACTTTGAATAAATAAGTAGAAACTTCCCATTAGCAATGAGACCCTGCTCATCCAGTCTGTTTTACTACCCAGACTCTGTAGGTCAATTAAAGGACATTAGGCTAATTGATATGATAAGAACATATGACTTTATGGGTTTGTTACTTGTAGCACCTTCACATATGTTAGATTTTTAGTAACTCCTCCGCAATCTGTCCAGCCTAGTTCTTTCCCCAGATCCTTGCTTGCACACCAATGCACCTTAAAAGACTAACACCAAACTCAAAACTTTTTGAATTGATGTAAGCGAGCAGTTAAACCGTGGTCATGGTTATGGACCGTGAGTTTGTTCAGTCTGCTAGCAATCAGCTGGAAAAAGTTCTTGGCTATCTTGTCCACCTCAATAGGCTATTTCTATCCCTTTTTGTGTGAGCCTATATAGTTTTAAAAACAGGACCAATAGGTTAAGACAACAGGCAGGGATATTAAAGTCCTCAAACACTGTGTTTCAAAAATGTAATTTGAGAGGACTAATCTGGCTTGAGTAATTGTTTGACATGTCTCCTGAGTGTAAGTCATGACAGGGGGATCACTTAAGTGACTTAGGAGCACCAGTCCTGTTGACTTTCAGTGGGACTGGTGGTCCTAAAAGTCCTTGAGTGATTTGAAAATCCCATCCAATAGTGTTATGTGAACTCACATACCTAACGCAAGCATAATACAATATAAAAACCCCTGTATCTATAGGGATATCAACTTAATGGGGAAGTAAGCCATGGGCTGGATTTAGATAGGAGAGGCAATGAAGGGTTAAATAAGCATTTTTGGTATAGGGAAGATGCTCTGCAACAGGCAATAGATTACATCATAGAACAAGCACTGAATGAGTCCTAAAATTCCTACCCTCCCCAACCAAAAAAACAAAAATTGTGTGTGTGGTGACTCTCTAAACCGTTGTTTGCTATTCAGTTTACTTTAATTCAGCAGTTGGTATAACCCTTCAGTGCTTCTCTATAAGTGGCTTCTAATCATACACCTATCTCAGGGAAACAATCCAGAGACAGCACTTAAGGGTTGTAAATTCGTTTAATAGTTGAGTTCCTTCTGGAGAAGGGCAAAAGTAGTTAAAGATTTATATTTTTAAAACATAGATCTGTGGTTTTTTTGGCGGCACATCGGGATTACAATACTGGCTTGGATGGGAGTCCCGGCCACCGAGAACTAGAACTGAGCATTGAGGACGGGAGTGAGTGACTGACAAGGGATGGTGATATCTGGCAGACAGCTAGGATCCTGGTGTTCTGGTGGGGAGAGGGTATCAAAAGGCAACCAGGCTGCATATCACTTTGTAGCAAGACAGTGGGCTAACCTTGCATTTGGTGTAATAACTATGCATTCCTTCCTTTCTTTATATCCAAACCTTAAGAAAGAAAATCTTGGTTTTAAGGAAGAACAACAACAAAAAGCATGAGTAAAATCTATACATAAACGTAGACTCATCTGTAAATGTGGATCGAGAACCTCCTGTTCTCTGGCTATGGAACATGAAGTAGTGAGAGAGTGCATTTTTTTCTTTTTTAAAGGGGACTGCATGCTTGGAACATGTTCATTTCCTTCAGTGAGCAGAAGGGCCTTTTTTTCATTCTATAAAGGGATGATAAGATCAATCAACTCAGAATTTGACATGTGTTCCTCATATATCCTCTTTGATTCCAAAGTCCATGTAATGCTGAGGGTCCCCTCCCCTCCTCCATGCCCCCAAAATAACTTGTTTGGCTCCTTACCAGAAATAACTATGGTAATATGAGGAACTCTGCAATAACAAGCTAGCCTGCATAAACATCTTTAATTTACTGCCGGGTGTGCGGAAGAGGAGAAAACTTGGTCTCATGCTTCCAGAGATTGGTTAGAAAGTTTTATTTTTAAAAAATATGCCATATGTCCTGTTTAAAATTAAATTGTTTGAATTTAAAGATGGGAATACTTTAGGGAAGTGTCCATATTTTTTGTTTTCAATTTCAATAAAATGACTATTTAGCAGAGGATGTGCTAAACTGTGCCACACATTCCGTGACATTTGCATCCTTCAGGAGTTTATTTACATACATAAATGAAGAGGAAAATACATAAATGAGAGACCATTGGGAAATGTTCATGGCCTATATTCATCCCAATGGCTTCCTTTAACTTCTCTTTCATTGTTTTTGTGTTGCAGAGTTATGTGTTGGAGGTGAAGAGGGTTTGGATAATTATTATTTAATTTGTAAATATTGTGTACATTTTTAATAGCTTAAATTGTATATACTGCAAAATAAAACTTGCTTTAAAGATGGTGTTGTATGCTTTGATAGTTTTGGAAGGGAAGTGTTAGGCAGCCTTGCTTACAAGTGGTGCTACCAGCTCTCCCTATAGTAAGTACACAACCCTACTAATCCATTGCCTCCCTTTGGCGACTGAAGATGATTTAGTACTGATAGCAGGCACAAAAGTGGTAGGATGCCTGATTTTCCTTCATGGTTCTGCCCTTACTGAAAGGGAAACGAGGGAGGAGGCCAGCACCAAGTTTTGTAACTTCCTTGTTCTTCAGTTTACATTTCTATAAAATGTCAATAATAGTTACCACCCAGCCTATGCCCTAGAGCAGGGGTAATCTATTTTTTGTCAAGGACCAAATTTCTTGGTCAAAGGTATAGTCAAGGCCTCCAGAGAAAATAATAATAAACCCAACAATAATAAGTAAATAAGATTTCAGAGTCTATTCAAAAGTGTTTGGTGGTCCTCAGTCTGCCTATTAACTACCCCTGCCCCCGAGTAATATAAGGCTTAATGTTGCAAATGCAAAGTGTAACACTGGTAGGCTTAAGCGCCTCCCTTCGTCTCCTGCTCACAAACACCTCTGGTGATGGCTGTGGGAGACTGTTAGGCTATGTCTACACCACTGCGGTAAGTCAACCTACACTAAGCAACTCCAGTTACATGAATAATGTTGCTGGAGTTGACGTATCTTAGGTCGAGTTATTGCGGGGTCGTTGGGGCAGAGAACGGGTTGACTGGAGAGCGACCTGCTGTTGCTATGGTGGATCTTCACTAGACCTGCTAAATCGACTGCCGGTGGATTGATCTTAGAGCCTCAATCCCAACTGTAGTGTAGACATAGCCTTAGAGACTTGGTGAAAGACAGGATAAAGTTCATCTTCTTTACTTCTCCTGCAGACTACATGCAGAGACTTCACGCAGTAGAAATGGAGTCCATCAGCCACCTGATTGATTGGCCCCTCTAGACTTCTTTAGCCAGGCCTCTATGGTTCCCTTTTGTCTTCTAATCTTAAGAGTAGGGCTGGTGTCATGGGACTCCGGTTGGCACTTGACCCGTTCTTCCTCCCCCTCTATGGCACAGACATGTCTGCTGAGAGGAAGCTCTCTAGCCCCTCCTCAAGGCCTCTGCTCAGCTGAAAAGCCTCTTTGCTGCCCTAGCTCCTCTTCCACCAGCTCCCTATGGTTCCGCCATATAGCACGGAGCCCTAGAACGGGTTAGGGCAGGGGTTCTCAAACTGGGGGTCGGGACCCCTCAGGGGCTCGCGAGGTTATTACATGGGGGGGTTGCGAGCTGTCAACCTCCACCCCAAATCCCACTTTGCCTCCAGCATGTATAATGGTGTTAAATATATAAAGAAGTGGTTTTAATTTATGGGGGGGGTCGGTCCACACTCAGAGGCTGGCTATGTGAAAGGGGTCACAAGTACAAAAGTTTAAAAGCTACTGGGTTAGGGAGTTAACTCCTCGTCCGCCAGGTCTCTATGGTCTTGGTGGGCGTCCCGAACCGGTGATGGGCCGCTCCAGGCTGTTTCCCGCTACTCTCTCTAGTTTCCTGTACGACGCCGGCGGACTACCCATCCCCATCCGGGTCCTTGTGACGGGCGCATGCGCACTGCTGGCTCAGTTGGTGGCGCCGTAGTAGCTGCGGGACAAGATGGCGGCTGAGGGGCTGGAGGCGGCGGGGAGCTCAAGCTGTGGCGGAGCCGGGACCGAGAGGGCCCTCGGCGGGGGAAGTGAGAGGGGGGAGAGCGGCCTGGACATTGGTGGTGAGAGCGGGAAAGGGGGGCTGCTCGGGGTCCGGCCGGGAGAAGTCCCCGGCCAAGCTCCTCCCCGAGGGTGGGGGAGAGGAGCGGGCTGGTGGGGGCGGGGGAGTTCCTTTACCGGGTGACCCTGGCTTGTGGGAGGAAGGACTCGGCTGGGGGGATCCCCTTGGCGTGCAGGGAGTCCTGGAAGAGAGTTGGCCCCCGGGGTCTCTCTCAGAAGGAGGGAGGAGTTCTTGGTATGGGGTTGGTGGAAGGAGGGAGACTTTCGGGAAGAGCGAGTGTGTCCCCTTGCGGACAGGGGGAAGAGGAAGGCCAGGAGCCTGGCTGGGGGTGGAGGGGTCTCTCTGGGGCTAGGGGAGCGAAGTGCTCCGAGAGGTGAGGGCCTCCTGGGGATTGGGGGAGGAGGGATTCTTCAGGGGGATTCCCCGGGGAAGGTACTTCTGGGATAGGACCTGGTGGGAGAGAACTGCTGGAGCTGAGAAACACCCCTCTGCAATGGGACCTATGGTGTTGTTGGTGGAGGGGGGGAATGCTGTAGCATGGTTCAGAGAGGAAAGGGTGGGGTGCTTCCTGGGCTGAGGAGGGGCACCCCAAAAGGGATCACTGTATTGGGATGATCTCTGATGTATGGCCTTCCCTGGGGAGGTGGAGGGTTTGGTATCTCTTGCTGGTCCAACTGTGTCAGCTGGATTAGTCTGAACCGTTAACTTCTTATGGGATAAATCTGTTGGCAGGCTGGTTACACAGCAGGGAAACTGGAGTTGGTTCCTTTCTGGGTTGCGTATAAATAGCGGACCTATGTGTGGTTCTTTTGGAGGCCATAGGACTGATGAGTTCACCTTCTTCATTGTCTGATACTGTGAAATGACAAAGCTTAATAGTTAGAGACTCCTGGGTTCTATTCCTGGTTTTGGGGAGGATCTAGGGGAGAGAGCAGGGGAAGCCAGAATCCCTGAATTCTATTCTCAGCTCTGGGATGGGGAGTGATTCCTAGTAGTGAGTGTAGGAAATTGGGAGCCTGATCTCTTGAGTTCTACTCCTCTCCCTAACTCCATTTGTGGTGTAGATGTAGAGCATATTGCTTCACTTTTGTGTCTCTTTCCCCATCGTCTCACAGTGCAGTGGATTTTGCCCTGTGGGGCACCTTCTGAAGTATTCACACAAAAAAAGTAATTTTTGACTGATGACCCAGACAGAGACATGCTCCAAATTTAAGGCAGTGGGGCCTAGGTTTTCATGCACATATTTTGCTTGTGAGTAGTTTTTCTTCCTGCCATGGTCTGCTTGGAATTTCATTCCTTAGTTTATAAAGTACAGGAGTACTTTTGGCACCTTAGAGACTAACAAATTTATTAGAGCATAAGCTTTCGTGGGCTACAGCACACTTCATCGGATGCATAGAATGGAACATATAGTAAGAAGATATATACACACACACAGATAAGTGGAAGTTGCCATACAAACGGAGAGAGGCTAATTAGTTAAGATGCGCTATTATCAGCAGGAGAAAAGAACTTTGTAGTGATAATCAAGATGGCCTATTTAGACAAAAAGAAAATGCATTCGATGAAGTGAGCTGTAACTCACGAAAGCTTGTGCTCAAATAAATTTGTTAGTGTCTAAGGTGCCACAAGTACTCCTTTTCTTTTTGCGAATACAGACTAACGGCTGCCACTGTGAAACCTGCCATTTAGACAGTTGACAAGAAGGTGTGAGGATACTTAACATGGGGAAATAGATTCAATATGTGTAATGACCTAGCCACTCCGAGTCTCTGTTCAAACTCAAGTTAATGCTGTCTAGTTTGCATATTAATTAAAGGTCAGCAGTTTCTCATTGGAGTCTGTTTTTGAAGCTTTTCTGTTGCAAAATTGCCACCCTTAAATCTTTTACTGAATGGCCAGAGAGGTTGAAGTGTTCTCCTACTGGTTTTTGAATGTTATGATTCCTGATGTCAGATTTGTGTCCATTTATTCTTTTGCATAGAGACTGTCCGGTATGGCCAATGTACATGGCAGAGGGGCATTGCTGGCACATGATGGCATATATCACATTGGTAGATGTGCAGGTGAACGAGCCCCTGATGGCGTGGCTAATGTGATTAGGTCCTGCGATGGTGTCACTTGAATAAATATGTGGACAGAGTTGGCATCGGGCTTTGTTGCAAGGATAGGTTCCTGGGTTAGTGTGTTTGTTGTGTGGTGAAATCATGATTTCAACAATTTCCATCCCACCATCAACCTCAGCCTGGACCAGTCCACACAAGAGATCCACTTCCTAGACACTACAGTGCTAATAAACGATGGTCACATAAACATCACCCTATACCGGAAACCTACTGACCGCTATACTTACCTACATGCCTCCAGCTTCCATCCAGGACAAACCACACAATCCATTGTCTACAGCCAAACTCTAAGATACAACCGCATTTGCTCCAATCCCTCAGACAGAGACAAACACCTACAAGATCTCTATCAAGCATTCTTAGAACTACAGTACCCACCTGCTGAAGTGAAAAAACAGATTGACAGAGCCAGAAGAGTACCCAGAAGTCACCTACTACAGGACAGGCCCAACAAAGAAAATAACCGAACGCCACTAGCTGTCACCTTCTGCCCCCAACTAAAACCTCTCCAACGCATCGTCACAGATTTACAACCTATCCTGAAAAATGATCCCTCACTCTCACAGATCCTGGGAGACAGTCCAGTCCTTGCTTACAGGCAGCCCCCCAACCTGAAGCAAATACTCTCCAGCAACCACACACCACACAGCAAACACTAACCTAGGAACCTGTCCTTGCAACAAAGCCCGATGCCAACTCTGTCCACATGTTTATTCAAGTGACACCATCGCAGGACCTAATCACATTAGCCACGCCATCAGGGGCTCGTTCACCTGCACATCTACCAATGTGATATATGCTATCATGTGCCAGCAATGCCCCTCTGTCATGTACATTGGCCAAACCGGACAGTCTCTATGCAAAAGAATAAATGGACACAAATCTGACATCAGGAATCATAACATTCAAAAACCAGCAGGAGAACACTTCAGCCTCTCTGGCCACTCAGTAAAAGGTTTAAGGGTGGCAATTTTGCAACAGAAAAGCTTCAAAAACAAACTCCAATGAGAAACTGCTGACCTTTAATTAATATGCAAACTAGACAGCATTAACTTGAGTTTGAACAGAGACTCGGAGTGGCTGGGTCATTACACATATTGAATCTATTTCCCTATGTTAAGTATCCTCACACCTTCTTGTCAACTGTCTAAATGGGCCATCTTGATTATCACTACAAAAGTTTTTTTTCTCCTGCTGATAATAGCTCATCTTAACTAATTAGCCTCTCACAGTTTGTATGGCAATTTCCAACTTATCTGTATGTGTTTATGTATCTTCTTACTATATGTCCCATTCTATGCATCCGATGAAGTGTGCTGTAGCCCACGAAAGCTTATGCTCTAATAAATTTGTTAGTCTCTAAGGTGCCACAAGTACTCCTGTTCTTTTTGTGGATACGGACTAACACGGCTGCTACTCTGAAACCTAGTTTATAAAGTGTGTTCTAAGTGGGAGAGACTCATTAGCTAGCTTTGCTGACAGAGATGGATTTCAACGAAGATATTGGGTGGGATGCTTGTATGAAGACGACTCACTTTCTAAAATGCTGTCATATATTGGGTACTTATTGGAGTGGGGGCATTTGACATCTTTGGTGCTTTATCACAGAGCAAAACCTTGCCTCTTAAAAATGTAACCCATTTAGGTTCTACCTTACCTACAGGTGTGGGGATAGGCTCAAAACTTTAAAATTAGTGACTATTCAGAGGGCTGTGTGCCCCAAGTTTGAGTTTAGTCGATTTCCCAGAGACGTCAGGGACTGCATGAACCAGGGAGACTGAACACCTTTGGAGCTAGCTTCTGTGTAAGGGCTGAAGTATGTTGATAGGGTGAGGCAGCTTGCCCTGCTACAGCCCCTGGTGACACCTGATCTGTGGAGAATTGGAGAACTTACGCTATGTCTTTGCTACAGACTTCTGCTGGCACAGCTCTGTTGGTCAGGTGAAGAGGTGCAATGCCCAAATGGCCTAGTTGCACCCGGCAGAACAGTACTTTTACTTGTATACGGTAGTGTTTTTTGTTTGGGGGTTTGAAATAAGCTAGACCATAACAGTGCAGCTTTGCTGGCCTAAGCTGCATCCACGCTAGGAGCCCTTTGTTGGCATAGTATACTGGGATAGCTGTACTGGGGAAATGTTCCTAGGGCCTTAGTCTCCGGGGTTGTCAAGCTAGTACCTTTCACTGGAACTAATTTTGCAACAAAATGTAGGAAAAGCTAATTGGAAAAATTAGGCTCCTAGGAGTTGCCAGACTGTTTCAGAGCAGTGTCTAGTCCAGTATTATATCTTTGATACTTATCAGTACCAGCTGTTTCAGAGGAAGATGCAAGAAATTGTATAGAAGGCAATTGAGAAATACAACAAAGCAATTTGGTTTGCATCTTCACCGTGCTACTCATAATGTTCCTCATCCATGCTCCCCTTCTGTATAACACTCTAGGTATACATTCCTAGGGTAGGAATGTTGGACTGGTAGAACTCAAGAAACCTGGGTTCAGTTCCTTGTGCAATCACAAACTCGTGTGTGATCTAAGGCAAGTCGCTTAATAGAACTTGTTCTTCAGTAAAATGGGGATAATTAGTTCCTTACCTCACATGGTTGTTTTGAAAGATAAAAAGCCCCCATTAAGATTATGAGATGTTTAGATACTATTGTGATGAGGACCATATAAGTACATAGAACTCTTGTGTCCCCACCTCATAATCCTACTCACCCATCCTTAGTCTAATGCTCTGGGGAATAGCTTTTTCTTTCTTAACCACATTACTTGCTCCCGTTTCAGTACAAATAAGAGGGTGAAGTAGTTTCCAACACCAAAGAAACATTACATTCCTTCCCAGTTTACTCAGGAGCTGTAGTTTGTATATTAATTTTCTTTCCAAAATATTACCTGGTAGTAAGGTGTGTGTTAATTACAGAATGACTCTCCTTTCCAGTAATCTGTGTTGTGAAGTTAATGATGATATGCCAGATCACTTTGGAGTCTGCTTTCTCATCTCCCTTTTAGCAAATGTAGGATTGCTTTCGGCAATATATTCTCAAGGGCTTTGACCATCCAGTTTTCGGTGGCTCAAGCAATGAGGCTTTTACCATTGATTCTTTTACAATCTGAATTTCTCCTCATTAGGAGATGATTCTAGATATTCAGGTATATAGCCTGAAGTTTTTGCTCTGTTCAGTTCTGTCCTGATGCTCCTATTTAGATCACTTTGGGCCCTCTGGTCCTTCTCATGTAAGACAACTGCTGGCTGCCTCAGAAAGAGAAAGAAACTTACCCTATGGGCAGGTTATTACATAATTATCCACTGCAGGGGTTTCTTGCATTTTCCATCAATCATCCTGTAGTGTTTGGAGACAAGATATCAATCTAGGTCTGGTGTGGTTCTGACTTCGGTGTTTACACCTCTCAGAAGAACTATCAGATGTCATGGACATGGTATAGGTATATGAAGCAAAACAAGATTGAGGAGGCTTGTCTTGTCTTTTATTTTATCTGCTCCAAGATAAAAGCAGAATTAAAGGGTGCACACACCTTTGCTTCTGTTCTTTACCCAGTATGTTGACACATGCTGGGTAATGAATGTATGTCAGGGAATGTTGACACAACTGATACAATATTTCACTGCTGCATATGCTTAAAAGATGGTAATCTTTGGCAGCAAGATAGAGAAACCCAAGATAGATCCCTCACCTCCTCACTGATCTTGATGCTGTAGGTCCCAACCAAGACTTGCTCCCAAAACCACCAAGTGACAGTAAGCAGGAAGACACCAAAGCAGCGCAAGGGTGCAATGGAGTTAACGCCGAAGCCAACGTGTCAGGGCTCAAGGACCCGTATGCAAGTGAAGAGAACTGTCAATATCCTGCCTCCGAGGAAGAACACGCAGCAGTGGCTACCCCTGTGGCAGCGGAAGAAGCCTCCCTCTCATACCCTCTGGAGTTTGAGAAGTACTGGAAGGCAGCTCAGGAGAATCCTCATGACTTCACGGCATGGACTGAACTGCTGCAGTATGTGGAACAAGAGGTAGGGAGTGAACTTTCTTGGTGCATGGGGCTGTTAATTTGTCTACTGCATTTGCTTTTTAACAGTGGCGCAGGTGCCACAAGTTTGTGAAGTTTATAATTCCTACAAAAAAGTAGCAACTCCTTTAATTTAGAAAAAAAGGAATGCGTTGTCTAATAGAGCAGGGTCCTGTGCAGAGAGGACTTCTGGGATCTGTTTCCAGCTTTGGGAGAAGAGTGGGGTCCAATGGTTAAAGCAGTGTGGAGGGTGGGAGTAAGGACTTCTGTATTCTATTCCCAGTTTTCAGAGGGGAGTGGGATTGAATGGTTAGCGCAGCAGATGGCTAAGGGACAGGACTCCTAGGTTCTGTTTCCAACTCTGCCACTAACTTGTTTTGTGACAGTTCACCTATCTGTGTCTGTTTTCCCATTTGTAAGATGAGTCACTTATGTGCAGCACTTTTGCTTCACCCTAATTACAAGCCATTTTAAGGTCTGACTAATTTAGCCCTGCCACAAACAGATGCAACTTCATTGAAGTCTCTGGTATTGCACCTGGTTTGTCAAGGGTTAGATTTGTTCTAGCCCCTTTGATTAATTTTAATAGGATAATTCTTAAAGAGGTATTGCAAGTTTCAGTACTAATTAGTGAGAGATTTAATGCAAGGACCTTGCAGATCTTCAGATGAAAGATCAAATTGCCACCTGAAAGAGCATTATACAAGGGATAATTTGGAAGAGCCTAAGGCTCGCTGCAAATTGATGGAGTTTCCCTTTGAAAGTGGTGTGGTAACATAGTATTTAGACTCCCGCAGCTTATTGTATTGTAAACCCAAATTAGGGTTTGTCAAGTGCTAAGTAAGAGCAACATGTTCTCGTTCGAAAACTTTCAGTCAAAACTGTTTTTCAATGGAAATTGGGAGGTTTGATTAAATGAAACTTTTTGAGAAGTGTCTGCTGTCTATGGAATTTATTTTTTGCTTTCTCTCCAAAAACAAAAAACCAAAAAAAAAAAACCCAACCAAAAAACCCAAACACCCACCACCCCCCCCCCGGCAAATCACCAACCCTGCTTGAAAACCAGAAACCTTTCAGCAGAAAACCCAAGTGTATAATTTCTGAAGCGCACCTGTAGTGTCTCATGGAAGTTGTGGTTCGGAGCTGGACAATATCTTCTATGATTCACTGCATTAATGCAGCTGCCATGATGCACAGTGTCCCATCACAAAGAGGGGGAGACTCCAGTGCATCATGGGAGTTGTAGTCTGACTAAGGGAGCCCATCCTATGGGGGAGAATGGGAGCATGGGACACCTGAACTACAACTCCTGTGAGGCACCACAGTGACGTTTCAGAATTGAAACACTTCAATTTTCAGGCAAAAACATGATATTTTGTGAGGGGGGTGGAGGGACCCTTGTTTTCCTACCAGCTCTATTCGTAAGGCTGCTTTGGGGCTGGCAGGGTTTGGTTTCCAGCTCTCCCAGTTCCAGGGCTCTTCACACATGCTCGTTCCCCTCCTACTACCCTCTCTCTATACAGAATCACATCTTTGCAGCACGAAAAGCCTTCGACGCCTTTTTTGCTCGCTACCCCTACTGCTACGGCTACTGGAAGAAGTATGCAGACATGGAGAGGCGCTTCGACTTCAGCAAGGAGACAGAGGAGGTAGGGGGGAGAATTATTTGGGATTTCTTTGTGCTGTGCTACAGCAGCCCTTCCAAGGTTGATTACCCCAGTGGCTAACTCCTTGTTGAATGGACCAAATGCAATAGGGCCAGGAGTTCTTCACAAAGCCTGTGCAAAAGTCCCTCTTGGTGTCTGTCACAGGTGACTTGGTAATTATATAGCAGGAATGCATTGTTTCAGCCAATAAGCAATTATCTTTGAGAGCTCATGGAGGATGGGTGAAGTCCTGGAGGACTGATGAAGGGCAAACATAGCACCTGTCTTTAAAAAGGGAGAAATTATAGACCAAACAGCCTAACTTTGATTTGGAATTATAGACCAAAGTGGAATTATAGACTGTGGAATTATAGACCAATCAGCCTAACTTTGATACCCGAAAAGATATTGGAACAAATTAAACAGTCAGTTTATAAGCACCTAGAGGATAATAGGATGTTAAGTAACAGCCAACGTGGATTCCTCAAGAACAAATTATGCCAAAACAAACTAATTTCTTTCTTTGACAAGGTAACTGGCCTAGTGGATAGGAGAGAAATCAGCAGATGTGATATGTCTGAACTTTAGTAAGACTTTTAACATATTCCTACGTGACAGTTTCATAAGCAAACTAGGGGAAAATGCTCTACTATATGGTGGGTGCATAATTGGCTGAAAGACTGTGTTTAGTTTCTGTTCTCAAAGAGTAGTTACGAATGGTTCCCTGTCAAACTGGGAGGGCATATCTAGTGGGGTCCTGCAAGGTCAGTCCTGGGTCCAGTAGTATTCAATATTTCCATTTATGATTTGGATGATGCAGTGGAGAGTATGCTTATAACAATTAGAGAATGACACCAAGCTGGGAAGGGTTGCAAGCACTTTGGACTGGATTAGAATTCAAAATGGCCTTGATACATTGAAGAAGTGGTCTAAAATCAATAGGATGAAATTCAAGAAGGCCAACTGTAAAGTACCACACTTAGTAAGGAAAAATCAAACACACAACTATAAAATGGGGAATAACTGGCGAGGCAGAAAAGAATCTGGGGGTTAAAGTGGATCACAAATCGAATACGAGTCAGTAGTGTGATGCTGTTGCAAAAATGGCAAATGTTGTTCTGGGATGTGTTAACAGGAATGATGTATATAAAATGCAGGAGGTAATTGCTCTGCTGTACTCAACAGTTATGTGGCCTCAGCTGGAGTACTGTGACTGATTTTTGGCACCACACTTTAAAAAAAGATATGGCCAAAATGGAGAGAGTCCAGAGGAGAGCAACAAAAACGAGAGGTTTAGAAAGACATGACTGAAAATAAAAAGTTAAAAATATTGAGCATGTTTAGTCTAGAGAAGAGAAGACTGAGGGGAGACATAACAATCTTCAAATATGTACAAGATTGTTATAAAGAGGAGAGCAAGCCATAGTTTTCTATGTCTACTGAAGATAGGACAAGAAGTAATTCCCTTAGTTTGCAACAAGGGAGAGCTAGATATTAAAGAAAACGTGCTAACCCTAAAGATAGTTAAGCTCTGGAACAGATTATTTAGGGAGGTTGTAGAATCCCCGTCCTTGGAGGTTTTTCGGAGCAGATCAGACAAACACCTGTCAGGGATGGTCGGTGGGGGTGGACTAGATGACTTCCTGAGTCCCTTCCAGTCCTATTTTTTTATTATTGCCTCCTTTGGTGCTGTACTGGTTTCCCAGGAGCTGGTGGCCAATAAGGTGCTCTTCCCTGGGACTGGTCTTGCACAGTTCCTGAATTAACTGCACCTCTGACCCCCCTCATCTCCTCAAGGGCACCACACTTAGGTGTCAGGCCTCCAGCAGTCCCCTTTCTCAGGGTGAAATACCACAATTCTCTCTCTCCAGACCAGGTCCTTAGGTGCAGACCCCTGCAATTTACTGGATTGCCTCAGTTGGTCTGTCTTCAGTTACCTGCAATTCTCAATGACAGAATTATCCAGTCCCCAGCCAGTTTTCGTAAAGCAAAGTACCAGTTATTCACAATAAAAGCTTATATGCATGTCTTGTTTACCAGGTGGTCACCTTTCTTTCATGTGGAGACCATGGCAGGTCTAAAAATACTTGGGGTCTTCTCATGCAGTCTGATTGTATTGGTAAACGTCTCATGCCTGTCAGTTATTGAATGGTTTATGACCATATCTCAGGTCGGGGTTGTTATTTTGTGCTGCTTCAAGTCCTTTGTCTGCTAAGGCCTCTGAGCCAGGTCAGAGCAGTCTGTGTGCTTTTTTTCCCCAAGAGGTTGAATCTTCAAAAGACTTTAGCTGCATTGTTTCAGTATTAGGAATTTGCGTTAGTTACCCCACTTCCTTTAGTTATTGGAGAAAGCATTGTGTACCTTACCCTTTTAGCTAGGAATATAATCGCTAATGATCACACACAGATACATACAGTACTATGAAATCAGTCTAATAGTCTTTGAATATACCACAGCATCTTTCACATGGGTCAGATGGGAGGGAGCATTATGAAGCTTCTTTTCGTTTCAGTCATTGTCAGAACCTTTTGCTCTGCAGGTGTTCGAACGAGGGCTGCAGTCCATCCCCCTCAGCATGGACCTCTGGATTCATTACATCTCTTACCTACAGGCCACCTTAGATATGAACCTTCCTGAGTCCATACAGAAGATCCATAGGTACGTAACCAGAACATTGAAAACACAGGACAACACTGTGTAAGGCATTAGGGGAGACTGTAATATTGGCTGGGTCAGTGAGCTACTAGAAGATCCAGGGATCTTGCTTTCTTTGGGGTGGCTGTTTGTACTGCAGTGGTGCCTAGAGGTCAAGCAAGATTGGTGCCCCATAATGTGGTGCACTGTACAGACATATAGGGAGAGCAAGTCTTCGCTCCAAAAATGCATACAGTCTAAATAGACAAGACAATGGGTGGAGAGGAAACAGAGGGGAAGCAACCTGCCCATGGGATGAGAATAAAACTCAGATCTCCTGAATGCCAGTCCAGTGCCCCACCCGTTAGATCATGTTGCCTTTCTTGTTTAATGGATGTTCTTTCTCTCTTACAGTGTGTTTGAATCAGCAGTGGCTGCCGCAGGAATGGACTTCCGCTCAGACAAACTGTGGGAGATGTATGTGGAGTGGGAGAAGGAGCAAGGTGACCTGAAGGCCATCACAGCCATTTATGACCGAGTGCTCTCCACACCAACCCAGCTGTACAGCCACCACTGGGAAAAGTAAGTCTCATTCAGGATGAAACAAATCCCTGAGTCTCAGCAACAACCACCACAGTTTGGCAGTGATTGGTTCTCTATTGGTAGTCTTTGCAGAGAGGCTAAGTGTTGACTAGGGGTAGGCCATCTAAACTGACCTTCCCTCTTTTCCCTAGAGGGGGTGTGTTTGCAGGATAGCATAAGAGAAACTCACATTGCTGGTACTCTATCTGGACATAGAAATTAGGCTTAATAAAGGAGTGACCGGTTGAAATTCTCTGCTCTGTGTTATACAGGAGGTCAGGCTAGATGATCTAATGGTCCCTTCTGGTCTTAAACTTTGTGAATTACCAGACTGGATCACCCCCAAGGTCCGTCTAGTTCAATATCCTGTCTGCAACAGTGGTCCATCCCAGGTGCTTCAAAAGAAGGCATAAAAAGACCCAGATTAGCAGACATGGAATAATCTGGTCCCCACATTTAGACTGCTCCTGATGTCTAATAGTTAGAGATTGGCTTAACCCCTGAAGCATGAGGTTTAATGTTCCTTCCATAATATTTGTCATTAGTTATTACAACTCTGGATTTTCTTGATGTCCATATAAGTATCCAGTCTCTCTTTTAATCTGGTGGAGTTATTGGCCTATTCTGTAGATGGAGAACTACCCTTTCTATGGCTCAGTGTGGAACTTACTACTGAGGTTAAATTCACACAAAAAATTCACAAAAATTTATCTTTTGCAACATGTAAATCATCCCAGATTTTCTGGGACAACCCCCTGCACGTCCTTCTCCCAAATTGCTCAGTTCCTAGCTGTAGAAGTCGATGGTCGCCATTTTCTGTAAGGCAGATTTTCCCATTCCTGCAACATCTGAGTGCCTCACAATCTTTTAATGGCCTCGCAATTTGCGCCCCTCCCCCCCAAGTGAGGTAGGGTGGAGCTGTTATCCCATCCTACAGACGGGGAGCTGAGAGACTAAGTGACTTGCCTAAGTTCACACAGGAAGTCTGAGGGAGCAGACAATAGAACCCAGGTCTCAGGCTAGTGCCCTAACTGCTGAATAATCCTTCCTCTACCCACTTGCTGCCAATTTGAGTAGTTGAGCTGTGGAATTCTGTGACAGGACATTGGAGGCAGAGAGCATAGAAAGGATTAAACATGCTTAGTGATTCTTCATCTTCAAGGCATGAGCTGATTGCTAACTGGTTCAGAGAGGGAGGTGGGGAGTATATGTTATCACATATATTTACACATGCAGTGTAGTATCAAACTGTTATGCATTAAGGAGTTGTACATTTTCCTCTGGAGCACCCTGCATTGTTTACTCTGAGCAAGAGACCACACTGTCCATCTGGTCTGATACAGCGGATGCTGGGCTGCTCTGATACAACTGGAGGTGAAGATGAGAGATGCAAGATGGCTCAGCGGTTAGGGTGCTAGCCTGGGACTGGGAGACCTGGCTCAGTTCCCAGCTCTGCCAGCAAGGGTACATGTACCCAAGCTAGCTAGATCAGAGCTAGCTCACTGAGTAAGAGTAGATAAGCTCTGGCAGCACGGGCTAGCCCCACCCACCTGGGATCCTGGGGGCATACTCAGGTGGCCACCACCCATGCTTCTGTGGCTTCACTGTTATTCTTACTTGAGCTGGCTTTGATCTACCTGGATCACCTCCTGATTGCAGTGTAGACCTCTCCTTAGTCTCTCTCTGCCTGAGTTCCCTATCTGTAACACAGGGGTAATAGCACTGTCTTACTTCACAGGAGTGTTGCAAAGATAAATCCATTAAAAATTGTGAGGTGTTCTGATACTGTGGTAATGACCTAAGAAAAACGACATAAAAATTGGTGCAGATGCCTCCAAATTAGCTTGCTGTATAAAATACGATGGCTGAGTGGGACACCACTTCAGGCAGACAGGTGAGCTGATTGGGTACAGCAGTTCCTCTGTTTTAGACTCTCCTAAGCAGTTTGAATGACCAGGTTTAAAGGGCCTCCTCACTCTGACTTGAGTGGGCTTTGGTATCCATCATCAGCTGTTGTTCCTTCCTCCCGTGCCTCAGGTTCAAGGAACACGTGATGAGCAACTCCCCCAAAGACATCCTGTCTGCAGAGGAGCTGCTGTGGTTGCAATCCAAGATCACCACGGAGACAGTACAGAAAAGTGTGGAGACAGAGGTGGAGGAGGTGCCACCTGGGGAAGACCTGCCTCCGGGGGTGGAAGTAAAGCCAGAAACAGGAGCTGATGCCCAGGTACCACGCTTCTCAGCCTCCTACCCAAATGATGCAGACTTTGACAGTTATTCTGAGCTGACATCTGCTGTCCGGGTGGGTATTGTTGATGTTTGTTGTTTGTGTTATGGTAGCACAGAGAGGCCCTGACCAATGTTGGGGGTGGGGACTATTCTGCAGGATGCTGGACAAACACTTAGTGAAAGAGTCTGCCATTCCCTCCCCCCCCCCCCCCCTCGGAACTTAGAATCTAAATAGACAAAGGGTAGGGGGTGAAATGGAGACAAAGACAGGAGAAGGGACTTTTCCAGGGTGTCACAGCGGTAAATGACAGCCAGGAATAGTAGTCCAGTCTCTCCTGATTCCCAGTCCAGTGCACTATTCACTCTTGAATAGACCTGGAGAGATTGCTGTAGAATTGACTATTCTTCCCCCGTCAAGAGCCTGCTCTGTGTTACATTGCATCTTATAGACTGCCCAGTGCAATCTGAAATTTCCTCAGTTTTTGTATGCGAAGTCCTGCACAGTACTCAAGGTTTTCACTTTGGAGCGTTTTCCCATCCTGGAGAACTGCAGGAATTGGTGGTAGTGACCTCAGCGTGGATCACTTATTGCTGTGAGCCTTTGCCTTCGTAACCCAGCATGGTGGAAGGGATTAAGATGTGAAACATAGATCCTTGTTACTAAAGATGCCCTGGCAGTTCTTGTCAAAGATAGCATGTGGTCCTCCCTCTCCTGGACATATTCCAACATATTCCAGCTATGTGCTGGCTCCCTGAAATTCCCCCCTTTCAATTTCATTTGAATTAAGGAGTCTACTTCACTGACTGTCTTAAAGTGTTAGCAGCATGGCTGTGTTCCACCTTGGGGCAGCCATGTTTAGTGATCCTTTCACACATGACTTCTTAAGCTCTAAATGAGATGGAAGATGCTATAGAAACATAAGGTTATCACCATCTCTTTGCACTGGTTCATCTTCCAGGGAGACCTGGACCAGGACAAGATCCGGGAGCTCGTTATCTCCATCCGGCAGCAAGTGTACACCCAGAATGAGGCAGAAGTCAGCAAGCGCTGGAACTTTGAGGAAGGGGTAGGTAACCATGGACTCCGCTGTAGGCAAGGCTCCACGGCATGGGCTACGTGCTTAGCAGCATCCACTATCTGAGCTGATACCCCAGTCCCTATGTGCAGAAGCCTCAGATTCTGTTCCGTGAAGAGGAAATAACGTGCATTGTTTTGGCAGGAATTCACAGAAGCTCTTGTGCGTTCTCTGTTTCGCACAGGCCATCTCTTATGGAGAGATAGAAAGCCAGAGGGGATGGCTCAGTGCTCTAAGTATTAGGTTAGACATACCTAGACTTCCCCTGGTGGAATCACTCCTTCATCCTTCTGGAAGCAGCAACGCTGAACATGGAGCTGTAGTCGGGGGCTTCTAGTCATGGGGCCTTAACCTGAGCACCTCTCTTTACATGGACATAAGATTTCACAGTGCTCTTTGTAAGGGAGATATCTGGCCAAAATTTTCTTCCCTTGCTGCTGTATACTGGGGGTTTCTCATCTCATGCCCCCAAAGGTGGCTGCACTTGCTGCCTGGGTAGCATTTAGCAAACTATAGGGAGATAGATGAAGGATGTACCATTATGGTGCCCCTCCATTAGCTCCTCCCTGGGTTGAATGCTGCTCTGAATGTCTGCTCTACAGTGTAGTATCTTTATTGTAACATCGAAGGATCCTAGTCAGGGCTCCATTGTACAAGGCACTGTAAAACTAAATGCAATACCTGCCCCTAAGAACTCACTCTCTAGGTTAGCTCTCCCCCACCCTGTGACTGAGCCTGCTTCCTCTGCAGCCCCCCTCCTGTCTATCTTGCAAATCTCTCTTTATTCCTCCCCATCCCAAACATTTTGCAGATCAAGAGGCCATACTTTCATGTCAAACCGCTGGAAAGAGCACAGCTGAAGAACTGGCGCGACTACCTGGACTACGAGATTACCAATGGCTCCCACGAGCGCACCATTGTGCTCTTTGAGCGCTGCGTCATTGCCTGTGCCCTCTACGAGGAGTTCTGGATCAAGGTGAGCCCCTTCCCACTTCCCCCTCCTCCCTGGGGGTTGCTCTGCATATCTGAATCCTGCTGACTTCATGCTGAAGATGGGCGGCGCTACTCCCCTCCTCCCCACACATTCCTCCATCTCTGCTCCTAAGGCAGTTAAGAGGATGCTCTAAAAAATATCCTCAGTGGCTGTGTGTTGTCTTAGCCATGGAAGATGGATCTGTTAGTTTACCGTATTTCGTTATTCACAGAAGACAGGCAGGAGATAAGCCAAAGCCTCGTTGCAGTCCCAAATGTTCAACAATGCCATGACTAGGAGGGTGGATTGGCTTTGGATGGAGGTAGCAGGCCTTGGGAGGATTTGTGTCCCTATTCTGCAGCTGATAAGAGCAAATTTTAACTTGAAGACCCCTGCTGCTTTTTTAAAAAATGGCTGTGGGTAAAGGGGGGAGCATCTGTTAAATCCCCAGGGCACACTGGCCTACAGGGCTTAGCAAGCCCACCCCTTGGGACGGCAGCTCAGAGCTGGAACAGAATGGTTGGATGCAGTCTCTTGTTTCACTGGTTTAAAGTAGATTGGCTTCACCCTCTAGCACTTAGGCAGGGGTTTAGTAATTCTGCTCCCCTTTAGCATTGGGCAGAGTCCCCTAGCTCTTGGACTAAGCCAGCAGCATCTTGCAGGGGTGGGGGTATTAAATGCCCCCTGGGAATCAGAGAGTTAATTCTGCACCAGGGCATGAGATCCCTCTCCCCACCCTGGCTGCTGCCCACATTACTTGTGCAGTGAGCATGAGTTCAAGTGGTGCTCTCTTACGGATTTCCAAACGTTTCATTTATTTTTTTTATTCTGCATGTATATTGTGGAGCAAAATTCTAACACCCTTCTTTTAAATTCCGTTGCTGCTTTTTATCTGCCCGTGTTTCCTACCTGCCTAAGAGGGTGCAGGAAATTCTGAAGAGAGGTGTGTTAAGCCCCTTAACGTGAGTGCACCATAACCTTCTCAATACAAGCTGATGTAGCAGACTTTCATACATTCTATGCCACAGGAAGTGGGCAACCTTAACGCATCCATGTCCTCTTTGTATCCCCCCGACCCCTTCTAATCTAGTACACGAAATACCTTGAGAACCACACTGTGGCTGGGGCCAGGAGTGTCTTCCAACGAGCTTGTGGCTACCACCTCCCCAGGAAGCCCAACATCCACCTCCTGTGGGCTGCATTTGAAGAGAAGCAAGGTCAGAGGAAACTTACCCTATCTGCACCTCTCTGCTGATCTGCTGGCCTGAGAAGCCCTTGGTTAGCTGGAAGTTGACTTTACTAAGCAGTTCAATAGTGGGGGAGGTGACAGAGTTTTTCATTGACATTTCACGTTGCCACCCAACCCTTTTTGTGTGTGTTCACAACCAGCCTGCTCAGTAACTCTTTGAAAGATTGAGGCCAAATCTTAAGGGGCAGACATGACCGGTTCAGTTCTGGACTCTAAAGTTAGCTCTTCGTGTGCTAGTCTCTTCCAGAATGCTTAGCGGACAATAGAATCTGGGAATGCTGGGCTAAGATTTTCAAAATCAGCTAGTGAGTTTTGAGTGCCCAGCGTGACAACTGATGTTTTCTTAGAGGTTGAGTGCTTAGCAATTTGAAAATCCAGGCTCCTTTAAGATGTCTCAAGTTGAGCAAAATCACTAGTCATTTCTGTAAATCTTGGCTCTGGCTCGCTTTTCTGTAAACTCACATGTAAGTTGGGTGCTTGTCTTCAAACCTCCAGCAGAGAAGAGCCACAAAAATGATTCAAGAGTTGGAAAAAATTATTTACAGAGACTTAAGGAGCTCAGTCTCTTTAACTTATCAACAAGAAGTGACTTAATTATGGGTGGGGGGGAGAAATACTGGATACTTAAAGGGCTCTTTAGCCTACTGTACTTCTGTACAGTATTTCTTGGCCACCATGTACAGGTGAGATTCCTCTTCCCGGCCAATTGGGGATTCAGGGACCTGGCTGAAACTGTCAAACTCGCTGGAGTTTGGAAACTACTGGAGAAAGGCAGAGCAAGAACCAATGGCTGGAAGTTAAAGCCAGACCTATTCCAATTAGAAATAAGGCATGTTTTTGACAGGATGATTAACGATCAGAACACACTCCCTAGGGAAGTGGTGGATTCTCCATCCCTTGAGATCTTTAAATGAAGACTGGATGTCTTCCTGGGAGATACTTCAGTCAATTATAAGCGTGTGCGCTCCACACAGGGGGAACTGGGTGGTTCTCCGGTCTATATTATACAGAAGGTCAGACTAGATGATCTAATAGTCTCTTCTGGCCTTAATCTGTGAACTGCTGCCTAGTAAGGGACATACAGAAACCTAGGAGCTTCTTGGCCGGAAACCCTTTGCTTTAGCTGTGTCCATGTGTTTAAAATGTGTTCTTTTCAGATTTATATTGATTTCAATTGCAAATATTGGCCTGTACCATGTTTAAATTGCAAAGCCAAGACCATGATGTGTATCCGTGATGGTGCGCTATCCCCTTCAGTCTTTACAGGCTTAAAGCGGAGGTTAGATGATTTGGAAAATGCCGCTAAACCCTTTAAGCCCCCTAGTGTGGTAAGTTTTTTGCCTTTGAAACGAGTGAGACTCTCGTACAACATAGATTTAAAGCAAAATAAATATAGCCTCTGAATTCACAGAGCACCACATGTGCTTGCCATGCTGCCTGCCTTCACTGCCACTGTCACCTCTTTCTCTCTCCTCTCCCGCATCTGTGCAGGAGACCTGGAGGAGGCACGTCGCATCTTGAAGTCTTATGAGGAATCCATCCCAGGGCTGGCTATGGTTCGGCTGCGGAGAGTGAGCCTGGAGCGACGACACGGCAACCTGGAGGCAGCTGAGGCTCTGCTGCAGGAAGCCATACGGGACAATGAGGGGATGCCCCTGGCTTCATTCTATGCCATCAAGCTGGCCCGACAGGTGCTGAAAGTGCAGAAGAATCTAATAAAGGCTCGGAAGGTTCTCATGGAAGCACTAGAGAAAGACCCGGTGAGATTTTGGGAAGGGGAGGGTGATGCTCCCAAGAAGACAATGCATTAGGGTTTCTTGGTGAGATACTGTCTCTGTCCAGGAGGGAACAGATGCTGTGGAAGACTGTTCTGCATAATTGCATATTTTTATTAGTATATTGATTGCATCTAGGCTCCAGCTAAGATTGAGGGGGTGCTAGGCACTACACGCAGATCTTGACCAAGATTAGGGGGCCATCCTTCTGTGATGCCGGGCACTGCATAGGCACTTAGTGAGAAAGAATCCCTCCCCAAAGAGCTCACAGTAGTCAAGTAGTCAAGCTTAGTGAGGGGTATCACATTGTCCAGAGTGACTCATGACTCTGAGTGCCAACCTCAAGGCAGACACCCCAAACTGGTGGTGTTTTCTGTAATTAAATTTCACGAACCCAGTAACAAACGTGAACTCCTAGATCATTATAACGGTCTTACCATGGAGTCAGACGGTCCCCTTAGACTCTACAGTCTATCTTGCCACTCAGACAAACTGGACTTAGTGCTAAATGGTCACTTACCCCAAAAATCACACCACATTCAGGTTGCTTCCAGTCCCAAGAGACCAGACTCTCAACCCCAGATCAGTTGGTACCCTAGATCTTACACCACAGACAACGCCTATAGCCAGTCCTTTAATAAACTGTTTAAAGGGTTATTAACTAGGCAAAAGAAATAAGAATTATTTACAGGTTAAAGCAAACAAACTTACACACAAATGTTACCAGGTAAATCCTAAGAGTGACAGACTTTCAGTCATGTGTCAATTCAAAGTGTCTTTCAGGGCGGACCCAGGAGGCAGACCCTGGGGATCTCTGGCTTCAGTTTAGAGTCTCTGCCCCTGTCAGAGTTCAACAGCCAAAAAGATGGAAAATTTTCCCATGACTGTTTTCTTTCCTTCGTTCAGCTTCCAAGTCCCCAGGACAAGCTTTCATAGAGTCTAAACACTAAATACGTTCTTATAAGACTAATGAGCAAAATGAACATACAGGTGAACTGGTCTGGTCTCCAGCTATGAGTTTGTTGGTTCTTAGCTTATGCCTACAGCCTGGGCAGCAGTTGGCACCTGTGGCCTGCCAGTGTCACAAGAGGAACTGAGGCACTGAGAAGGAAAGGATGTGCCTGTGATGGCAGAGCAGGGAATAGAACCCAGGTATCCTTATTCCCAGTGCTCCAGTCACTAAACCACACTTCTGCCTGACTCTTGGAGTGGCCCATTCAAACAACTTTAATATGAGAACAGTCAGGTTGGGGGTTTATGGGGGTGTGGGGTGTGATAAGCAAGGATCATAGGGCAACAACCAACCATTAGCCATTTTGGCTTCTGTTAGTGACAGGGTCCCTGGCTGAATTCCAGGTTGGACCAGTCCATTCTGCCTTATTGCCTTATTGAATCTACTTTCTTCCTCCCCACACACACTCTCTCACACTTGCAACTCAGTGTGGGATTCTTTTGCTTCTTGTACTAAATCGTGGTGTGGTATTTTTGTGCGGCTCAACAGCTATTGCGCTCCAGTTCAGAGGCAGCTACATTTTAGTAGGGCAGGAGGGAGTCCCATAGGTAGATGATGAAGCCCTTCAGGATGAAAGGAGCTGGGGAATTTTTGAGTGCAGAAGAGATCACCCCATAATTCTTGGAGCTGAGGGACATTCATCCTTGGTCCTAAGAATGAAGACCGAAGCAGGGAGATTTCAACAAGACTTCCCCGGTGCCTTCTGAACATGCCTTTTCCACCTGGGCCAAGCACCACATTTCTCATCTCTCCCTCTCCCCTATGTCACACAGGAAAATGCAAAGCTCTACACCAACCTCCTGGAGATAGAGTTCAGCGCCGATGTCAGGCAGAATGAAGGCAACACCATGAACTGCTTTGAGAGAGCGTTGAGCAGTGGCCTCCCTGAGGAGACCAAGATTGTCTTCTCACAGCGCAGAGTGGAGTTCCTTGAGGACTTTGGGTCCAGCATACACAGGTAAGAAAACACCCTGTCTGCATGGGGCTGGTTCTGTTCCCTCACCTCTTGGGTACAAAAAGTCAGATAATACAGTAACTCCTTGCTTAATGTTGTAGTTATGTTCTTGAAAAATGCAACTTTAAGTGAAACAATGTTAAGTGAATCCAATTGCCCCATAAGAATTAATGGAAATGGGGGAGGGGGGTCGTTTAGGTTCCAGGGAAATGTTTTTCTCCAGACAAAACATATACAGTATAAGTTTTTTAAACAATTTTAAACAAACAATTTAATACTGTACTCAGCAATAATGATTGTGAAGCTTGGTTGAGGTGGTGAAGTCAGAGGGAGAAAGAGGGTGGATCATCCAGCTGCTCCTCTTGCTGCTCTTTCCAAAGTACCAGGGGGTGTTCAACCACCAGCTCTGCCCCAGGCACTGCTCCACCCCTGAGCGCACTGTGTCCTTGCTCCTTCCTCTTCCTCCCCCGAGCCTCCCGAATGCCGCAAAACAGCTGATTGCTGCAGGCGGGAGACACAGGGAGGGAGGGGGAGTTGCTGATCTGTGGGGCCGCCAGAGAGGAGCTGATAGGGGGGCTGCCGGCCCACCCTGGTTCCAAGCCCCCACGGCCAAACAAGCAGACTCTACACAACTTTAAATGAGTATGTTCTCTAATAGATCAGTGATGTAACGACATTAACTGGGATGACGTTAAGTGAGGAGTTACTGTACCTAACTCTTCTACAATGCTTTTAATCAGTAGAGCCCAAAGCTGGCTGGTATCATTATCCCCGTTTTACATATGGGGAAACAGAAGCATATATTGTGGAAGTGACTTGCCCAAGTTCACCCAAAAGGCCAGTGGTAGAGCTGGTAATAGAACCAAGATTTCCTGCATCCCAGTCCAGAGTACTGTCCACTAGGCCACACTGCCTCCCATCCCAGTGCCCACAGAGGGGAGTGTTCTTGTGGCTCTTCTTCTCTGGTGAAAGGTACCTGATTGATGGCTCTAAAGAATTAAGCCCTTTATTCTTACACCCAGAATCCTCTAGCCTGGAACTGACTTTGGGTTAATTGCATCCACAAACGTCAGATCGGTCACAGGGTGACTAACACCAGCCCCTTGTCCTTGAATTACCACTAGGGACAGTAGTTGAGACTTGATGGCCTAATCTTCCATCTTTCAAATCTGCCAATAAGGGAGCCAATCATTCGTTCATAGGTTATAAAGCCAGAAGGAACCACAAGTCTGACCAGCTGCTCAACAGGCCAGTGGTGGTGGAATGAGTTCAGCAGGAGTAAAATACCCATCTTGTTGGGGGTAAAGACTTGGCTCAAGTGGTTGGAGTTTAGCACGCCACTTCTATTCCCACCTCTGCTAGGGAGCACCAAGGGCCAAAGGAAGCTTGGGGCAAAACAAAGCACTTTCAAAGTTAGAGGCGGAAAGCTTTCTATTCTCACCAGTGGAAACTTTGGTAAAATCACTGAAACACACACAGGAAGTTCTCCTGTTCTTGACCATCTTTCCCCTTCTGTCTTCCCAGCTTGCTGACAGCGTATGATGAACACCAGAAGTTCCTCAAACACCAGATGACCAGGAAAAGAGCCCCTGAGAATGGGTAAGGCACAGATGCTACCAGATTTTAAACAGCCTCTCATACATTGGGAAGTGTCATGAATAGAGAGGAGGGTCAGAATATTATATAAGAAGAACTACATCGGGATGGCCAAACTTACTGACCCTCCAAGCTAAATATGACAATCTTCAGACGTTTGAGAGCCAGAGAATGCCTCCCGGGGCTTCGGGCTTCAGCCCCACTCTTGTTGAAGTGCCAAGCCCCACTAGGCGCACCCCACGGCGCTGAAATCCCAAGAACCCCTCCCCGCTGGGCAGAAGCCAGAGACGATGCTTGGGGGTTGGGATATGGGATCATACCTACCCACCCGCCCGCCCCCCCACTGAAAAGATGTCAGTGTATTAGTCAATCACAGAATTACTGAGAGCAACCGATGTGATGCAGCCATGTAAAGGGCAAATGCAATCCTATCAAGTGAGAGATTTCCAGTAGAGATAGGGAAGTAATAATGCCATTGGACAAGGCACTTGTAAGATTTCATCTGGAAAACTGTGTACAAGCCTGATCATCTGTGTTCAAGAAAGATGAAGCCAAAGTGGAATGTGTGCAGAGAAGGGCTCCTAGGATGACGGGAATGGAGAACCAGTCTTATGAGCGGAGACTGGAAGAACTGGGCTTGTCTAACGTGCCAAAATGAAGGCTGAGATGGGATCTGATGGCTCTCTATAAATACACTGGGAGATAAACCTCAGGGAGGGAGAAGAGCTGTCGAGGCTAAAGGACAATGATGGCACAAGAACAAATGGAGATAAACTGGCCAAGAATAAATTTAGCCTGGAAATTAGAAGGGTACTAACAATCAGAGGATTGATATTATGGAACAGTCTGCCAGTAGAGGCAGTGGGTGGGGGCAAAGTAGTTTGAAGATAGACCTTCCTAAGTTTATAAACAGGATTGTAACTTGAGGTTGCCTGTGATAGCATGGATTGGATTTGACACAGGAGGTTCCTCCCAGTCCTGATTGCTTTATGGTGCACCATAGCTGTCCGTATCTAATCTTGAATGCCACCCTACTCAGTTAAGACTTCTGCTTGCCAACTGTTGTACACAGACTAAGCAGCATTTTTGATGATAGACATCCTTAATGAAGTAATGCTCACCCCAGAGCCCAGACAAGGAGGTGCTGTGTACCATACTGGGTTTCCTCTCTCTGATTCCAGACCCCTCTAGGTCCTGTGCTATGAACTGAGTTATTGATTGCATTTTAAATTTTTTCCCAGCTGCACTGATGAACCAGAAGACAAAAAGCTGAGAGCTGAGGACTCTCCTGGGATGGTCACCCCTGCGGTCACTACTGCAGGCATCCCACCACTGATGGGTGGAGATATGAGTACCAATCCAGCAGCCGCTTATAACTACAGCACCTGGTATCAGGTCAGCAGTGTGGCACTAATGTGGTGTTTTGAGCCCTGTATTTTAATACCTCTGGCAAGATTGAAATAAATGTGTGTGACATGTTCCCATGTCCATTCCCTGTTATAGCAGAACAGCAGCTCTGCTATAGTTCAGGTTGCGAGTTGCTTAATGGTTAAGATGATTGCTGCATGGTGACTCAGATTATCTTGAAACTTGCTGTGTCTTATGGGGATGTGGGGATAGGGTTAGTGGGTCAGTGTTGGATGTTGAACAGCGGAGAAGTAGGCTGTATTACAGAGGTGCTGAGAGATTATTTAAAAAAAACAAAACAAAAAGAGGAAATTAAACGCCTAAAAATGTCAAGGTTACCTTAGTGGTGTCTTGTGCCCTTCCAGAATTTGGAGAGTGGCTAAGTTTAAACCACAGAACACCAGGAAATGAAGAGTTAAGGTAAATCCCTTGTCCTTCCCCACAAAGCAACCTTAAATCTGCCCTCTTTGAGCAATGCTCTACCATGCCAATAACACCCATACTAGCACTGTCCCTTCACAGATGCTACAGAGCACATGAGCACTGTAGAACCCAGTCTAATGCCACCTTTTTGCTAAGGCAATCCTTGCATTTAGGTCAGGTGTGGTGAACAAGAGGTACTTACACTCAAACAAACCTACTCCACACAAACCACTTCAGCCTTGCTAAATTTTACCTCCCCTTCACCCTTGCCATGAGGATTCTTTCTGAGACATTGCCTTCATTTATCCCTCACAAAGCCTTAAAGACCACAGACTACCACCAAAATCCCTTTGACAAGAAGACACCCTGGTGTACCTCTGTTGACACAACCTGCAGAACTCAGCACTGAAAAGGGGCATACTTAATCCCTCAAGGTACATGTGCACCCCTCATATCAGAGTAACAGGTCTGCAACCAATGCTCCAACCAATCTCTCCACCATTCATTGAGCTACATCTAACACTGAACGCAGGTTGTGTGCATACAAATAAATGCTGGAATTTGGATTTCTGGAAAACACAATGGCACTTTCTCTTAGAACTTTCTTGTATCTACTTATTGTAGATTCATAGCTTTTAAGATAAGCAATGAAAATTGGATTTTCTAGTCTGACCACTTGTATAACACAAGCCAGAGAATTTCAGCCAGTTACCTCTATATTGAGCCCAATAACTTGTGGTTGACTAAAGAATCCAGTCTGGATTTGAAGACCTGAAGATATGGAAAATCCACCATTTCTCTTTGTAATTTTATTCTTCACCGCCACCCTTACTGATCCATTCCCAGGAGCTATTGCCAGCTGAGGGGTAGCGGGTAGAGTTATGTTTGCATTGAAGAGGTAGTATGTGCCTTAGGTCTGTAGTTTCTGGTTTTAAAAGGTTTTTGATTAGTGTCTCTGCACATTCTGGAAGAGCACAAGGCAGGGCTGGGCAACCTGAACTGTCTGTTAACAAAGTTCTGGGGTCTTTAATAAAGAAGAGTGTGTCGTCTGGTGATCGGATCAAAGGGCTGGGGTTCAGGATTCCTGGGTTCTGTTCCTAGCTTGGAAAGTTTTCTGGTGGTTAGCAGGAGGGCTAACTCTCAGCCCCTCTGTGTTCTAGTCCCAGTTCTGGAAGGGGAATGAGCTTTTGTGGCTAGAACAGGAAGTCAGGGCTCTCAGGTTTTATTCCCACCTCTACCATTGACTCACTGACCTCCTGTTCTCATCCCAGTTTTATTTGCCTATGGGATTCGCTCCACAATTACACATTCTTAGCCTTCATAAGGTGTAAACTTCCCTGCTCCAGCCCCAATAACTGATTGGTGTTAGTAAGGAAGTTCCCCTAAGGGCAGATGATCCCATGATAGTTTCTGACAGCAGGGCAGCTACTGCAGGATATGGGACTAGATGAATGGTTGGTCTGATCCAGTATGGCAGACTCTTCACTTTCCTATCCTCATCCACTGTTACTGTGAGCTGTTTAGAGTGGTCATACTGAACTCCAGAGATGGATGAAGTGCTTCCTTTATGTATAGTGTTTGGATCCTTTGGGTTAAGGGTGCTGTAGAACTGTAATTCTTTATGATGGCCTCACTGTCAAAGGAATTTCCTTGGTGCTGGGGGAGAAGTTAGTCTCATGCTTCACCCCACTCTGATAATAACTAATACCTCTTTTGTTTCAAATGTAGAACTACGGCGTCTATGGGTATCAAAATCCATGGAACTACAGCCAATATTACTCTCAGAGCTGAAAGTGACACCGTGTGAGACGCGTGACCAGTTCTAAAGATCAAGGAGCAGCCACTTTACACTTGCTTCCAAGAAAACAAGAAGTGAAAGGGAAGTGAAAGGAAAGTGGCTGTTGACTGTTTGTAAGAGAGGGAAACTGAACTGCCTTGTTAAAAAGCCCCATTTCTCCTCTCATTGCAGTGAGCTGCCCTAACTCCTTCCTTAGCCCACATTATGAACCGGGTTAGATCATGTCTGGCCTTCACCTCCAATGGCAGCCAGGGTGGGCACTGCCTCTTTGCACTGAACTGATCTCTTTTAGATGGAAATGTCTGAGAATCCCTTCCTGTATACAGTGAACTCAAACTGGCCTCACTGCAACACAATGGGGATCCAAAAGCTGAACTCATTTGGCAGCAGCAACAAAGGAATGATCCCTTATTGGAGCTCATAGAGCAGAACTTTTTTTTTTAAATTAACTTTATTGCAACAGTCACCCAGGGAAGGGTCATTTTGTAAACTTTTCCTGTACATTTCATGTGGTATAAATAAACGTGCAATTAATCAGACATTGTTCTTCAGCGCAGCAGAGACTGGAGTTTTGTTCACTTTCATGGGGATGTTATAGTACAGCTCCCTCTCTTGGCAAAAAGCATTGTGCTACTAGGACATTATGTGGACACTTCCCCCTTTTCTGGATGGAGTGTAATATGGAGGTTACTGGGACCTTGTTGTGCCCCTGTGGATCCTTGCTGCTTTTGCATAAAAAGTAAGACTGGTTCATCTGGGTCGAGAATAGCTCTGAGCAAGAAAACACATCCTCCTCAGAAGGGGATAGATAGCATCAATCAGCACAAAGAAAACAGGATAGTTGGTTTATTTAAAACCCCTTGTTCAACAACCACTCTTTCAGTTCATTGTCAAAATAGCCCTTGATACGGATGCTGCAGGTGATTTCGTTGACTTGAATAGGTGGTGGTTTCCCAGCGAGCTGAGTGAGGAACTCCTTAACTTCCTCTTCCAGGGCCTGAGGTTAAAGAAACAGAACAAGAATACAGTCTCAATGTAACTATCAAATAATGACAGCCCAAAAGTTTAGGCATCAAACACTAGGCCATGCTTTCAGCAGTTAAGAGCTAGTTTGACTGTCTTCGTTTAAAGCTGTGTAAGGCATAACACTAAACAGTTCAGAGATGTTATGTTAATTAGGTCTTGTAGGAGCTGCCAGAACAGCAGTGTCAGTGCTCCAGCTAGTCTGGAATTTTGTTTCCTGGGGTGGTAGATGATTCGCTGACAAATATAACTCTCCATTTTCTGCATCCATGCAAGGAGGAAAGTGATCTCTCAAGAAAAAAAGCTTTGCTCCTTATCCTGGACTAGAATAGCATCCCTATTAGCTTTTTCCTAACTAATATCACTGTAGTGGCTGTTACCCTGGGGAATATGTAACTCTCTTCCAAAGCTATATTTAGGGCCCTACCAAATTCATGGCCATGAAAAACGTGTCAAACCATGAAATGTAGTCTTTTGTGTGCTTTTACCCTGTACTATACAGATTTCATGGGGGGAGACTAGTGTTTCTCAAATTGGGGGTCCTGACCCAAAAGGCAGTTGCAGGGAGGTCACAAGGTTGTTTTAGTGGGTTATGGTATTGCCATCCTTACTTCTGTGCTCATACCATGCCATGCTACCCTTACTTTTGCGCTACTGCTGGCAGCAGCTCTGCCTTCAGAGCTCTGCTCCTGGCCAGCAGCTGCCATTCTCCAGCTGCTCAGCTCTGAAGGCAGTGCTGCCACCAACAGCGCAGAAGTAAGAGTAGCAGTACAGCAACCAACCCACACCCCCTCCCCAGTAACCTTGTGATTCCCCCCTCCCCACTCCTTTTCAAGTCAGGACTCCTACAATTACAACACCATGAAATTTCAAATTTAAATAGCTGAAATGAAATTTATCATTTTTAAAATCCTGTGACTATGAATTTGACCAAAATGAGCTGGGAATTGGTAGGGCCCTAGCTATATTCCTGTGATTGGCTGTGAAACTGACTTCTGCAGGATACATTCAATATACTTTCTCCTATTATTAAATTTGCTTTCCCTTTTGGGGTAAGGAGAATCACCGAATATGCATTGCTTAAGAATCTGTATCATCACTGGTAGGCTGTTAGGAATGCGTTGGAATGGCACATACCCAGATATCTCCTTCGATTTTCCTGATGACAGTCATCCTCCTGTTGCCACTGGTGATGTCCTTATAGACTGGAACGTTGTGCATGCGGGAACGTCTCACAAAGTAAGGAAGGGCAGGTGGAGTATCTAACCAAAAAAAACCTGATTTCAACTCTAGGCCAGAGCACTGTTTGCTCTGTATGCTCCACTAGTGAGCCCAGATCAGAAAAGCGACCCTGGTGAAGCTCAAGTCATCTCAGTTTGCAACTCTACTCTCCGTACCACAAACTCCCAGTACCATCTAAAATCCAACTGGGTTGTTCCTGGCTAAACCAGTCACTGGTAAAAATGCAATCAGAATTTAGCTGACTTACGCATTATGGCAAAACAGATGCCTGCTCATATGCCAGTAGCTTTGCTAAAAAAATCTGACTGGAATAAATTTTAGTCACTTTTCTGATACCAACTGCTTAACAAGGCTTGTATTTCTCAAGCTTTAGAAACAGAGGGGTAAGCCTATTCCAGTCAAAGAGGCAGCATAACCTGCTGGAAGGACTACTACAAACCTTGATCACTTTTTCTGTACCTTACTCTTAAAGCCACAAATCCTTGAAATAAAACATGCAAGCAACAGTGACGGTAGCTCAAATTAAGTTACAGGAAGCGAGAACAGAGTTAAGGGCCAGTTTGTGTTGTTAGAAGTTTAAAAAAAAAAAAAGTACTGCAGGTTGGATGCCTTCTGATCTGAGAAAATGTATCTTTTTGCTCTAGGCTCATATACCCTTTAGGGTTATGCAGCACTATGGGGGGAAATTTTCAAAGAGACAAATAGCACCCAGCTCTTTAACTGTATGAAAACTTCCTCAGACTAAAAATAATAATCTGAGTCATAGGAATATAGCACTGTGACCAAAACCCTCCACTTTAATATCACATGGAAAAATGTTTTAAGGAGCATACGGGACTTACCAACATTCAGTGCATTTACTGCAGCATAACCCATAATCTGGTGGAAAAAACATAGGCGTGACACTAGTTCCCTTTCACTTAAGGGCACTGGATGTTCTAAGATACTCTAGAACAGTGGTCACCATGGTCCCAGAGGATCTCCCAGTCGATCGCAGTCTCTGGCAGTGTAGCGGGGCTGCTACTAAGGCTTGCTCTCTGTCTGCCCCGGCCCCACACAGCTCCAGGAAGCAGCCAGTGCGGGCCCCAGGGGCGGGGGAGAGCAGGGGTCTCCCTCTGCATATTATGCTACCTGCAAGCACTGCCCCCGTAGCTCCCATTGGCCAGGAACAGGGAGCTGTGGCCAATGGCAGATGCAGGGGCAGCGCTTGCAGAGCCATGTGCCCCTTGCATGGGCACATTGGTCCCTTCCAGGAGTGGAGTGGGGCAGACAGCCTGCCTTAGCCTTGCTGACCAGGAGCCACCCACGGTAAGTGTCACCCAGCAGGAGGCTGCACCCCAGACCCCCTCCTGCACCCTGACACTCTGCCCCAGCCCTGACCCCCCCCCCCCGTACTGAAACTCCCTCAGAGCTTGCATCTCTTACCCCCTACTGCACCCCAACTCCCTGCTCCAGGCTCAGCCCAGTGCTCCTTCCCACAGTGAACCCCCCAGCCCAGAGTCCACACCCCATCCTGAACCTCAACCCCCTACCCCAGCCCAGTGAAAGTGAGTGAGGTTGGAGAAGAGCGAGCAGTGGAGATGGGGGGATGGAGTGAGTGGGGCAGGTCTTTGGGAAAGTGTGTGTGGGGGGGGTGTTGACGCTGGGTTGCCCTTAAATTCAAAAAAGTGACCTTGCGCATAAAAAGGTTGGAGACCACTGCTCTAGCTCAGGCCAAAGCTGGTCTTCCTCACAACAGCACCATTTTGGACACATTTTATTGGTGGGAGGAGCTAGTCAATGCAGAACTGGGATACAGGCACAGCATACTAAATCAGCACTCAACAACAAAAACAGCGATGAGTGCGGTGGCACCTTAAAGATTAACAGATTTATTTGGGCATAAGCTTTTGTGGGTAAAAAACCCACTTCTTCAGATGCATGGAGTGAAAATTACAGATACAGGCATAAATATATATTGGTACATGAAGACAGTTACCTTACACGTGGAGAACTTCCCTTCTCTTCATGTGCCAATATATATTTGCCTGTATGTGTAATTTTCACTCCATGCATCTGAAGAAGTGGGTTTTTTACCCACGAAAGCTTATGCCCAAATAAATCTGTTAATCTTTAAGGTGTCACTGCACTCCTCGCTGTTTTTGTAGATACAGACTAACACAGCTACCCCTCCAATACTTGGCATTCAAGAACAGTTGCTACAAGTAAGCTTGGCAGAATTTGATTATTTGTTTGTTTTTGATGGATAATATCAATGTTTTACGCAGCTTTTTCAATTTAAATTTCCAGTTGTGCAAAATCATGGATTTGAAGCATTTTATTGATTTAAATGTTCACAGTTGTGGGAAATTAAAGACATATTGAAATTCAAAGTTAAAGCTTTATATCCATTAAAATACAAACTCATCACATATCAAAATATACAAAGTAAATATCCTTAAACCAAATTAAGTTCTTAAGCAGTATTTTTAGGTGGACTATCTGTAAATGTCAATTATCAATAGCAATATTTCAGTGGTTTGGGTGCATGCAGTGAAATTGACGGGTGCCCCATACGGTTACCTGATGGCGCTCTCCAGCCAGACGGGGTGGGGTACTGGGCGTGTTTGGGGGGAGCAGGAATTCTGGTGGGTGGAATGAGTCTCTCCACAAATTTATATTCTTCAGTGGATTCCACAATCCCGGGATAATGGGGGTGGTGGGTCTCAGTTTTGTCCCGGGACGGATTCTGAAATGCAAAGGGGCGGGGAGGGTAAATAACCGTCAGGTGCTATCCCGCCTGCAGCAGCCACGCGCTGCCTGTCCCGCCCCACGGCGGGCGCCGTTTCAGTGCGGGGCAGGAGAGCCACCCTCTAGCCGCGTAGCGCTGTGGGGGGGGGAGTCCGGGCTGCAGGCGGTAAGGACGATCCGGCCACCTGAGCCCCCGTCCGCGGTACCTGCTGGGGAGTCACCTGCAGCAGCCACCGGACCCCCGCGCCCCACACGCTACCCGGCCGTCTCCTCAGCCCCGCTAGGGCTATGGTCGCCGCCATTTTGCTGCCGCGTCTGGCTGGGACCGCGGGGGGGGTTTGACGTAAAAATAGGACGCCTCCGCGGGCGACAGCCGATTGCGTATGACGTGACGTTTTACGCACCGCGCGCGTCTCCCTGTATGTATATCAGCGTGCGCGCTCCTAGTGAACTCCTTTTTCTTTCCGGCTCCATTTTGTACGGTGGTGGCGTCTCGTGGTGAGTGAGGCCCCGGTGTCCTGCCCGCCTGAGAGCGCGGCCTCGGGGCGCTCCGCGGACCTGGATCAGGTGGTGGGGGACGCCGGCGGGAGCGTTGGTTTGGCGAGAGGGGCGGCTGGGGAGGGCAGGGATTCAGAGCGGGGCGGGACACGAAGCAGCCCTCGCCTCTCCCGTCCCCCGGCGACTCGTGGTTCGGGGGCACCCGCGGGCGGCAGGGGGCGGCTGGCTGCTGTGGTGCGGGTAGGACACCCCTTGGGTGAGTGAAGGGAGGAGGCTCCCCCGCCTCTTCCTCCGGTGGGCCAGGCGCCTCGCTGGCCTGGTCTGGAACAAGGAGGCCCAACGAGGGAAGGGCCGATGGGTGTGACAGGCAAACGGTGAGAGGGGTTGAGGCTGACTCATGCCCTGGATTGTGACTGGTGAGGAGATCCCTGGATGGTGCCTGGTGCCTTGTGTCGCCCCCCAAGTTGCTGGTGATTGGGAAGTGGCTCCCCATTCTGCATCTCTTGGTAAAGTTGGCTAGCTCAGCTGGGCACTTCTAATCCTCATTCCCTAGTGAACCACTCCTGGCTTCTATCCCCAGATCTGGGAGGAAAGTGGAGTCAGTGGGTGTTAGAGCAGGGGAGGGCTGGGCGTCAGAACTCCTGGGTTCTGTTTCAGGGGCATGCTAAGGATGCTGCTATTAAGCGTATCCAAACTTCCACATGTTAGACAACCTTTCAAACTAATCCAGGCCCAGTAGGTGGCATTGACTTTTTACCAGTACCGTCTGTTGCCGGGGTGGCAGCAAAGTCCATCTGGGGAGGAGCATCAGTAAAGTTTCCTTGTTTATGCCCTAGCAGATCTGCTAGGGAAGGTGCAGAGACTGACTTTGGCTAGACTGTGCTTGATCTGGGGTAGTCAGAGCAGAATTCCAGGGCCTTTGGAGATTCCTGCCTTTGCCAGGGTTTGTGTATGCTGATTGCATTGTGTGAGTAATGATTTACTGCTGCAGGCTCAGTCACTTAACTCATGTTTCGATATGGGATTCACAGCTAGAGAAGGAGGCTGGAAGTCAGGTCTTCTGAGTTCCTTCACTTGCTCTTGTGTTTAAGCAAGTGACAGGACTTATGGGTTCTCTTTCTGGGTTTACACTGGCTCTGGAAGGGTGGGTGGAGGGAGTGGGGTCTAGTTTTTACAACAAGGGTGCTGGTAGTCAAGACTCCTGGGTTCTATTCCTAGGTGTTTCACTGGCTCATGGTGTCTGCTTGTTTTCTGTTTGGGTTTTATCTGTAGAGCTCCCAGTAGGTTACTGGGTAGCTGTGGTGAAATCTGACAAGTAAGCTGCTTGTCTCTCTGTCTGTCTAATGCAATGTAGCCACAGAATGCGACACCTAATGTTTTTAGCCTGCTGTGGGAATGGCCTGATCTCGGGTAACTTGCCCTAACTCTTCTTGTTCTGTCCACTCAGCATAGCTGGAACCATGCAGCTGTTCATCCGTGCTCAGAATCTGCACACCCTTGAGGTGTCTGGACAGGAAACAGTAGCTCACATTAAGGTAAGGATTCGCTAGCCACATACTTTCTTTGTGCCCCACCCCATGCCACCCTAAACACGTGTGTTGGGCTTTTCAGTGCATCCTTCAGCTGATTGCTCCTGCCCGAGGGGAGGGGAAGGAGCAGAATTGCTGCTGATTTCTGATCATAAATATTGGCAAAGAAAGTATTGGGCACTGCATGTCTCTTTCCTCTGCTTGATCTGTGTTGAAGGTAGCCTTATGAGAGAATCCTAGGGACATGGCTGCCCAAAGCTGGAACACATCAGGCTTTGATCTTGACGTTTTACGCTGTGCATGTGCTTCCAAGTCCAGAACTTGGACGGAAGACTTTCACAGAAAGCCACAGTGCTCTGGAGTTGAGTCAGTAAGGGGCATTCTGCTGATTCCAGTGTCCCAGCATGGTATTGAAAAGGGCTGTGCTGCAGCGGGTGGGGTGGGATTGAGCCCAGGAGGGCTTGCTCTCACCTCTGAGTCAATGCTGGACTCAACCAGTACTCCCTGGTGTCTGCTCCTTCAGAAGAAATATTAAATGTTCTTGATTGCTTATCATTAAAATACTCTGGCACTTTGTGACACCAGATTGTAATTGGGGTAATTGCATTTGGCCTTGCAGTTTGAATGAAGGGCTGTTAGTTTCACCCTATAACTCAGTGGTACCCCTCCCCACTGCCACTCTAATCAATTTGGTCAGGCTTTACTGTAGCTCCTGTCTGTGTCCTAGTGCATGGATTCCTTTCCCTCCATGGCATTTACCCCATTCATATCCCCAGAGACTGTTGGAATGCATCATCTCTTTCCCTGCAAATCCAGTCTCTACAGATCTAACTCTCCTGCTGAATCAGTTCTTCTCACTCCTGATCTGTCAGTGGGATCTGAACTCCTTCCAACCACTCAACCCTTTTAGCATTGTGCTGCCCAGAAAGAAACTTTGATCTGGGATACTGTGCCCCCCTGGATAGCACACCTCTACCTCATGTTATGGGGAGGATTACAGTGATGCCTGCTGACTTGCGGAAGGTGCTTGATTAGCTTTGTTCTCCTGGCCTTACTAGCTGACTGTACCCCGCTGTACCTTGTGTCTCCTGTCAGGCTCACATTGAGTCCCTGGAGGGCATCGCACCTGAGGATCAGGTGGTTCTCTTGGGTGGAACTCCCTTGGAGGATGAATCTCTCATTGGGCAATGTGGCATCAGCGAGTTTACCACCCTGGAGGTGGCTGCTCGCATGCTGGGTGGTAAGTATTAAAAGGTTCTGGGAGAGGTGGACTAGACTCAATTCCCAGATAAAGCTCCTGGACAGGTGGAAGAGGCATGCAAAAGAGATCCAGCCCACTGTGCTCTTTAGCTGGGTTTCAAAAGTGGATGGCCAAGCTGTTAACTCCACCAGCTACAGCAGGGTCTTGCTAAACTAAGACCACTGTAGCCATTGGGGCTCTGAATGGTGCATGAGATGCCAGAGGACCTGGAGGATGCCTGTGTAAAACAAGCTTGCTGGGTCTCTGCCCAGTGTACAGGGATTCATATCAGACAGCACTGAGAGGCCCCTCATATTCAGTCTGTGGCCCCCAGAGTGAATAGAACATACTGAACTCCCCTCCAGTCCAGGACTGAGGCCCGTTGGGTTGGTTGTGGGAACCTTGTCAGTCCTTTGAGGTACATTTATACTGTGATTTTAAAAAAAAAAAAAAAAAAAAAAAAAACCCTCCCAAACAACAATAATACCCACAGCACAGTCTGAGCATTGATCAGCTGACTCAGGCTGTGGGGCTAAAAATAGCAGTGTAGATGTTCTGGCTGGAGCCTGGGCTTTGAAACTCCCTGTTCACATGATCTCAGAGCCTAAGCTCCAGCCTGAGCCTGAAAGTCTACGCTGCAGTTCTGTAGCCCTGTGAGAATAAGTCAGCTGATCTGGGCCAGCCATGGTCCTAGTCTTTTATTGTAGACATACCCTTAAAGGCCCCCAGTCACCCATGTGTCTTTTACAAAGGAGGTTCAGGAACCAGTTACCAGGGCACTGGTGACACATGGGTTAACTTAAAGGACTGGTGAATAAAGTGCAGGCCCTTGAATAACAAAGTTGAGATGAATCTGGCCATCAGGGCAGCTGTCCCAGCCACACTGTACCTATTACCCAGTGTCCTGTGGCGCTGAGTGCAGCTCTCCTGATTTCTCTCCGCAGGTAAGGTCCATGGCTCCCTGGCTCGTGCTGGGAAGGTGAGAGGCCAGACTCCCAAGGTAAGTGATTCTTTTGGTGCATTGATGTACTCTCACCGAGGGGTGGTAGTGGGGGGGGGGAGCTGTTTCACCTGCTGCAGACTTTGAGGGTTTGTTGCACTTTATCAGTAAACACTTTGAGACCACCACAGCCTAGTGGTTCACGCCATGGGACTAGGAGCCAGGAGTCCTGGGTCTAGAATGGGAGTGCCCCCTCTTGGCATGTTGCTATGCTAACTGTACTCTCTCCCTCAAAGGTTGCCAAGCAAGAGAAGAAGAAGAAGAAGACTGGCCGTGCCAAGAGACGCATGCAGTACAACCGGCGTTTTGTCAATATCGTGCCAGGCTTCGGCAAGAAGAAGGGCCCCAATGCTAACTCCTAAATGACACACTTCACCCAATAAAGCAGATGTCACCCAAGCATGCTGTCTTGTGGCTGCTTTCATTCTCAGGGTTGGGGGGGGGGGGGGGCAGGCATTCTCTTCTCCCTCCGCTTGCATGTCAGCTGGCTTTGTTCAAGATGTCCTTGAGTCCCAGCCACTCTCAACCACTCCTGCCTGCCTGTGCTTCAGATTCCTCTGGGGCATTTCAAGGGAGGGAACCAGCTGTGAGAGACTGAGAAGGAGCTAGGACAACTGGGGATGACCCATAGGTTGCCCTACCTGTGGTCTTCACTCTGAGTTTACATACCGCTGCATGTTCACTGAAGCCTCTGTGCATTCCATGTCCTGTAGGCAACCTTCATTACTGGCACGCCAAGCAGGCAGGGGAATGAGTGCTGGTTTTGTCTCTCTATGGGCTGAATTCTGAACACTCCCAGTATAAGTCTCCCTGGGGCTTCTTATTTGGTGCCCAAAATCTGGCGGGGGGGAGAAACCCTTCTGGAAGCTGTAGCTACGATGAGCAGGCAACTGTTTATCCTCTGCTTAAACAGATTAGTAGAAACAAAGAACAAAAAGATTGATCGTGTGCTCTGAGCTGTGCACTAGCTCAGTCCTGTTCTCTGCTTCATTTAGACTAAAGCATGGAAGATGTGAGCAGGGCTCTAGTGCTGATCACTTCAGATAGCTCAAGTCTGTGTGCTTCTGTGCACCAGTTTCTCCATCTGTAACATAGAGATGATACTTCCAAGGCAGTTACGGCTTAATGTGTCAGTAATTACGAAGTGCTGGGACAGAAGGGCTGAGTGTTACTCCACCTGCCTTTTCAGTGATGATGCAGTGCGGCCATGCTGCTGCTTTTGTTATTACTGCACCTTTGAGGGTGTATTGCTGGATCTAATTCTAGGAAGAAGGAAAAGTACAGACTTTCATGGGACTCTATTCCGCAAGAACCCGATGCAGTTTTGCTGCAGCTGCCTCTGGCTGTGGAGCAGGCTTTTTTTTTTTTTCCTGGCAGCTGTAGTAGTGACACAGGTGGGAGCGGATGATCAACGCTGTGATTATTCAGATACAGGTGCCAGCCTTGTAAGGGCAGGGGCGGCCACAATGCCGTCGACTGTCATACCCTGACACAGCGTGACCCTACGCCGGGGTCGCCGGAAATAGCCGAACGGGGGGGAGTTCCGAAGCTGAGAGGCGAAACGCCCGAGCGTTTCCGAATGTAGGGCGGAATTCTTCGAAGTTGTACGAGCGCTTCCGAGCCGAAGACAGAAATAGCCGAACCACGCAGCGGCGGTTGCGAACCCCCTCGAGCGCCTCTGAAGTGAAGGCGGAAATGCCCGAGCCGTGGCGGAAATGTCCGAGCGCTGCCAAGATGGAGGCGGCCGAGCCCTGCGGCCTGTGCCTGCGGGAGCGGGCCCCCTACACGTGCCCCCGCTGTAACATGCGTTTCTGTTCGGTGCCCTGTTACCGGGGCCACGGGGCCTGCGCCGAGGCTTTCCACCGCCGGCAGCTGCTGCTCCGGCTCCAGGGCCAGCGGGGGGACCCGGCCTCCCGAACCCGCCTGAAAGAAGCCCTGCTCCGGCTGCGGGAGCTACGCGAGCTCGGGGATGCGGAGCCCCAGTTAGGCCACGACCTTGAGGACCAGGACGACGGTCTGTGGGAGCGGCTCAGTGCGGCCGAAAAGGCCGCCTTTCAGCGCCTGCTGAGCAGCGGGGAGATTGGAGCCTTTCTGCCCCCGTGGAGGCCCTGGTGGTGGGGATGGGGCCGGGGGCTGGTCCAGGAGCTGGGGGGTGCTGAGGGTGCCCAACCCCCTGCTGCCCAGAAGCCAGAGAAGAAGACCCCAGGCTCGGCACCCATCCACCAGCCACTGATACCCCAAGGTACTTCCCCCCCCATGGGCACCCAGCAGCCACAGGAGAGCTCATGTATGGCACCCACCCAGCAGCCTGAAGAAATGCCAAGCCCAGTTCCTGCTGTGCCTGCATCCGTTCCACCACTGAGCTCCCTGACCTGCAGCCCAGCCTCACCCCTGGTGTGTTTCCAGCTGCCTAATGTCCTTTATGCCTACGTCTTCGCCCTCACCCTCTACAATGGGGACTTGAGTGAAGATGAGCTGCTGCCTGAGTTCTCTGACATGGTCCTGGATGTCGCTGGGGCATTGGGTGCCAAGCAGGTCTTCCACTCCACAGCAGAGGCGCTGCAGGCTTCCCTCCAGGCAGTGACAGCCAGCCGGTACCCTGAGTGCCCCCTGGGGAATGCAGGTGCTATGATGGCAGTGGCCCAGATCCTGATGGGGGAGAATCAAGCCATGCAGAAAGGCTACAGCCTGGCAGCCCTCTCCCATCTTGCCAGGCTGCTGGGCAAGGCCAAGAAACTGATGCCAACAGAGGAGCGGCTCAGGGTGTATGGCGCCAAGAAGAAGTGTGAATTTCTGCTCTCCTGGGTCAATGAGAACCAGGAATCTTTGACTGTCCTGGCCCTAGAGGTGCAAAGGGAATATAAAACCCATTTGGAGGCAGTCAAAGAAGTGGATGTAGTTACCAAAGAACTGCAGAAGATGTGGGGTGGGAAACTGCCCCCTGCAAAAAAGCCATTGATTGAGGAGTTGGACTGATGGCTGGAACTTAGTCACCCCTAAAACCATCCACACTTAAAACATTGGGGGATTTGAGTGGAATTGGACCCATTTAGAGACCAGATTATTTTTTTAAGTGGGAAAAACTGAATGAACCCTCTCTTGGTGAATAGCTATTTTAGATAAATCCACCACACTGAGTCTTGGCACAAATGTTGATCTGGTTTCTAGGGAGTTGACCTGTTGCAATAAAAAGAGCAAAGCAGCTGGCTGTGTGCATTCCTGTCTTCCATTCAGCAGGCCCCTTGGTGTGTTTCATGCGCTTAAAGCTTTGGCTGTTACTTTGTTGGTTTCAAAGTTGGTGTGTTTCCCACTGGTGCTGCACAAAGCTCTGGCTGGTCACAGAGTCCCATACAATGTGTTTTGTATCCCACCAAGTATAGATTTTTTGCAGAAATCATCAATAAAAGGACAGCTAGACACCACCATAGCTAGAGTTGCTGTAAACTAGAAAACTAGCATTGCAAGGACAAACGTACTCTGCATCCTTACATCAGTGCTGACAGCTGTTATAAACCACTCAACAGCAATAACAGACCATGAAAAGTCCTTTCTTTCCTGTGCATTAATATGGGGGATGTATTCCCCCAAGGCCTACTCTGCATCATTAGACTGGAGCTTCAGCTGAAATAAGTGAAAAGACAGCTCCTGTTGAGAGAGAGGCCGGACCCATTCACAGCTCAGGAGAGAGTGAGAGACAGTGGCAGGAAAGAGCAAATGAATATCAGGTATTTTTAAGATCTGATATTTTAATATATGTAGTCTTATCTAGTTAATATTTATTTAGCTCTCTAAGCTATTGTAACTGATCACTGTGGCAGGAATGTAAGAATTGCTGGCCTGGATGAGACTCATGGTCCATCTAGTTCAGTATCCTATCTGTGACACTGCTCCAGATGCTTCAGAGGAAAGTGTAAAAACCCCACAGTAGGCAGATGTAGTGTAATCTGCCCTTGCTGCTCTGTAGGAGTTAGACTGGCTTTAAGACCTGAATAGCGAGGTTTAATATTCCTTCCATAATGTTGTTTTGAATTATGATAACTGGATATTCTTGATACTCATATAGGTAGTTTATTCCTTTTTTAATCTTGCTGAATTCTTCACCTCAATGACTTCCTGTGGCAGTGACTTTCACAGTCTAACAATATGTTGTCTGCAAAAGGTGTGTTTCATTTTATCAGTGACACAAAATGCACAGCATGGGACTTTGATTAAAGGTTTGCAGGATTGTTGGAAAATAGGCCCATTTCCAAACTGCCCTAGGATGTCACAGGTGAATTTCATGTGTCTCAAGGAGAGGGATGTTGTCCCCTAAATATTTTTGGAAAGCTATTGGTGTCCCTAAGTCCCATTGGCTTGGTGTGATTAGTTAGAATTCTAACACCTTAGTCTTACACTCTGTCCTATGGGGCCGGTGATGGGTGCAAGGCTTCATAGAATGATACCCTAAGGTTTTGGTGTGAGAGAGGTTGAATTTGTAGCCCTTCAGGGCATGCTGCACAGCCTGTCTGTTCTTTTGCTTGGGGCTGAGAGCCAGCTATGGATTGAGAACCATTGGGCATTTTATTTGCAGTGGGTTGGTTGAATGAGGGAGAACCAATGGGGAAGGGAGAAGTCATGGAAGGTCTGGGGCTTAATCCAATAGAATATCTATGAATTTAAAATAATACCTAGCTCTTATAATGGTATCCAATTGACCGCAACCCACCTCCTACCTCAAATTCCTTTGCCCAACCAAAGAAGGGTTAGGGTGTAAACTTCGAACTAGCATTAACCTATCCTGGGTGGAGTGTGACTCTATGATCTGAGAACTCCATTTGGGCACTAGCTTATGACTCAGGAGACCTGGGTTTAACTCCCTGCTCTGACATAGACTTCCAATGTGACCTTGGGAAAGCCACTTAGCCTTTCTGTGCCTCAGTTTCTTCATCAGTACAATAGGGTTAATAGCACTGCCCTGCCACATTGGGATGTTATGAGGATAAATACATTTAAAGGTTTTAAGGTCCTTGGATCTCACTGTGATTGGGGCCATATCAGTATCCAAGTGTACATCTATGCTTTTATAAAAGATCTGTGGCCCAGCTGCAGCTGGCCAGGTCACCTGACATGGGGTGGGGCTGTGGAGCTATAAAATTGCAATGCAGATGTTCAGGCTGGGGCTGGACTCAGACTCTCCCTGCTCCCTGGGATCTCAGTTCCCCGGGCTCCAGCCCAAGAGTCTACACTGCAACTTTATTGCCCTGCAGCATAAGCCCCCCGAATCTGAGTCAGCTGACCTAAGACACTGTGCCATGTTGGTTTTTTAATCAAACTGTAGATGTACCTTAGGATACATGGAGGGAAATGAGTCACTGAAGGTCATCCAGCAGGCCAGTGGCAGAGCTGGGAATAGAACCCCAGTCTGCTGAGTCCCAGTGCTCTATCCTCTAAGCCACATGGCCATAAACATCTAATCCTTGGCTATGGGCCTTCAGGGAATCAGAATAACATGTTCCATGCAGTCACCATTCTGTATCAGTCTGCGGGGTTTTCCTGACTGCTGCTGACCCTTCCTTGGCTTCAGAGCCTGTGGCCTTTCTGAATGTCCCATACCCCACAAGCACTTTGTACAGTTGAGACTACACTGTAGATGTGCCCTTTTATGTTGGCACACGATTGAGCCCTGTTGGTCTGTCATGGACCTAAGGCCTGAAGGGACCATTGTGATCATCCAGTTTGTTTCTTCCCCATCCCCCACAGACAGGCTGTAGAATTTTCCCCAGAAGCTGGATTAAAGCATGTGTTTTAGAAAGAGATCTAGTTTTGCTTTAAAGACTCCGGGTGGTGGCCAACCCACCCTCCCCTAGCGAGCTGTTCCAGTGTTTACTCACCCTCCCTGCTAGGAAATTGCTTTATTTCAAGATTACATTTGTCTAACTTCAACTTCCAGCCATTGGATCTTGCTGTGCCTTCCTCTGCTAGCCTGAAAAGCCCCATCTATCAGATATTCAAACAGCCCCAGGCGCAGAAAAGAGCTCCTAGGCCAATGAGGGGAGTAGAGAGGCAATCTTACGAGGGGAGACTGAAAGAGTAGGGTTTGTTTAGCCTGGCCATTAAAGGGTGAGAGGGGATCTAATCGTGCTCTATAAATGCACAAAGGGGATAAATCATGGGAGGGAGAAGAGCTATTGAAGCTAAAGGACAATGTTGGCACAAGGACAAGTAGGGATAAAATGTCCAGAAATCAACTGAGGCTGGAAATGAGAAGAAGATTTCTACCCATCAGGGGAGGGAGGTTCTGGAGCAGACTCCCCCTGAAAGGAGTGTTGCCTATTTGGTTGATTGTTTCCTAGAATCATATCATAGACTTTAAGGTCGGAAGGGACCATTATGACAGTCTAGTTTGACCTCCTGTACAACGCAGGCCACAGAATCTCACCCATCCACTCCTGTAACAAACCTCTAACCTATGTCTGAGCTACTGAAGTCCTCAAATCATGGTTGAAAGACTTTGAGGTGCAGAGAATCCTTCAGCAAGTGACCCGTGCCCCACGCTTCAGAGGAAGGCGAAAAACCCCCAGGGCCTCTGCCAATCTGCCCTGGAGGAAAATTCCTTCCCAACCCCAAATATGGCGATCAGCTAAACCCTGAGCATGTGGGCAAGACTCACCAGCCAGACACCCGGGAAAGAATTCTCTGTAGTAACTCAGATCCCCCCCATCTAACATCCCATCACAGGCCATTGGGCATATCTACCACTAATAGTTGAAGATCAATTAATTGCCAGAATTAGGCTATCCCATCATATCATCTCTTCCGTAAATTTATCAAGCTTAGTCTTGAAGCCAGATATGTCTTTTGCCCCCACTGCTTCCCTTGAAAGGCTGTTCCAGAACTTCACTCCTCTGACGGTTAGAAACCTTCATCTAATTTCAAGTCTAAACTTCCTGATGGCCAGTTTATATCCATGTATTTAAGATCTGACAGTTTGCTCATCTAGCCCTCAAAAGCATCGCAAACAATTGACTCTGAACCCAGATGGAGACGGCATTTAATAAAATCATTGTCACGTCAGTGCATTGTCCAAAACCACACTCCAGCGTTCCCCAAAAGGGGATTTCCCCAGTCCTTAAAATTAATCAGGCCCTTACAGACACAGCAAACCAAACTTGTATTCCACTTCAAGCCAAAACAGACTCCCAGCTATGATTCTCTCTCTCTGGGGCTTGTCTTCTTTCTGGTGTTAGCTCAAGGTTTAAGTCAAGTTTGGCTCCTAACCTGACTCCTGTCCACACACACACACACACACACATTTCTAGCATGAGTTAAGTGGTGCTTTAAAATCAAGCTAGCTGGCCTGTACGGGGTTGGAAGTTGAAGCAGGAGTGCTGCTGCCACTCAAGCTTGTAATGCAGCATCTTGAGTTACAGCAGCACATCAACTGCTAATCCAATCACCCTGTACAGCTCCAGTATTGTTTCACAGTGCAGGTGCTCTCATGCTGCTCTCAGTGTAGGTCTACACTGCTGTCCGAGGCATGACTGCAGCTTGGGTGGGCACACCTGCCCTAGCTTTACTCTAGCTAGCATGGCTGAGGATAGTGACGATGCAGCAGCACGTGCTGTATAAGCCCGTGCATCCACAGCACTATTTTTAGCCATGTTAGCTAGAGTAAAGGTAGTGTGGCTATACCAGTCTAGGCTGCATTCACACATTTGATTGCAGTGTAGAGATTCATTTGAGCTCGGCTAGAGTGAGTAACTCCAGTGTACTCACTTGAGCTAACTGTTGCAGTGAAGACAAACCCTCCATCTCATCATGACCCATGCATCTGTTGGGCTGACTTTTCTGCTGTCACCTCCTTACAAGCAGGAGAGGAGAATTCAGGCACGCTCCATTCTCAGATGTCCAGGGTGAAGCCTGCAATGAGCTTGCAGCCAACTGTAGTGGTTGTGATATTGTTAGACTCTTTCATTAAAGCCTTACCAATCATGCAGTAAGCTCCATTGTGGTCCCTCATGGAAGGCAACGCTTTAAGCTCGAGTGAAGCACAGAGGAATGCAGCTCAGACATCTAGTGCTGTTATGAGAACATTGTGGGTTTTGTTGTACATAAGAATGGCCATACTGGGTCAGACCAAAGGTCCATCTAGCCCAGTATCCTGTCTTCCAACAGTGGCCAATGCCAGATGCCACAGAGGGAATGAACAGAACTGGTAATCATCAAATGATCCATCCCCTGTCACCCATTCCCAGCTTCTAGCAAACAGAGACTTGGGACACCATCCCTGCCCATAGCCACTGATGGACCTATCCTCCAGGAACTTATCTAGTTCTTTTTTGAACCTTGTTATAGTCTTCACTTTCAGAACATCCTCTGGCAAGGAGTTCCACAGGTTGACTGTGCGCTGTGTGAAAAAAATACTTCCTTTTGTTTGTTTTAAGCCTGCTGCCTATTAATTTCATTTGGTGACCCCTAGTTCTTGTGTTATGAGAAGGAATAAATAACACTTCCTTATTCACTTTCTCCATACCAGTCATGATTTTTTAGACCTCTTCTGAACCTTTTCCAGTTCCTATATATCTTTTTTGAGATGGGGCGACCACATCTGCAGTATTCAAGATGTGGATGTACCATGGATTTATATATAGGCAATACGATATTTTCTGTCTTCTTCTTCTTATCATCCCTTTCTTAAGGATTCCCAACATTCTGCACCCCAAACCCCTTATCCCCAGCCCCACCCCAGAGCCTGCACCACCAGTCAGAGCCCTTCCCCCCTCTCCCGGTGTCCCAATCCCCTGCCCCAGCCTGGTGTCCCCTCCCACCCTCCAAACCCCTTGGTCCCAGCCTGGAACACCCTCCTACACACCAAACCCCTCATCCCCAGCCCCACCCCAGAGCCCACACCTCCAACTGGAGTCCTCACCCCCCTGCACCCCAAGTCCCTGCCCCAACCCGGAGCCCCCTCCTGTACCTTGAAAGTTTGCCCACCTCTGGTGTAAGGCCATGAGTGTGGACAACTTCCCATGTGTTTACCCAACTTTGTTGTGTGTGGGTCTCTCTAGACTCCAGGATGGAGAGAGTACCATCGCCTGCTAATCACACATAGCAGTTTGCAAAGCACCTTGAGTCTGTTCAATTTCTGCACGCACTCTGGCACAATGGCTTTCTATTTCACTATAGGCACAAGGTGGGTGGAGTGGCAGCTTCTCTAAGACATAAGGAGTTCAGCTTCCATGAGCCATCCACTTCCTGTGAATTCAGGCAGCTCCACAAACAAATCTATAGTTCCATGTGGGAAATTGCCATGGGGGCAGCATCTTGTCACCTAAGTACTGCCATTTGCCTTGATTTGGTTGCAGTTCCTCTTTAGTGTTCAGTGGCGAAGCTCGGCGTAGCCCCAAGCTGCCTTTGGGCAGCAGTGATGGTAAGCGAGCATTAGTGTGCAGATAGGGCTGATGGCGTTTAGGACACAGCTGGTCAAAGCAACTTCAACTGTGGATGTTCAGAAGGAGGAAGAGTCTCCCCACTTGCTCTGGGGTCTGGATTTACTCCATAACGAAGAAGAAAGCTCCGTTATGAGATGATCTTCTCTCCCTCCGGGACCAGTTGCGAGCTGCATTGTATGAACCATTTAAAGCTAGACAGTGCATAGCTCCATGGAATACACTGGAGGGAACAATCCTGCACTTCCAGGAAGATGGACTTAATTCCCTTTGGGGACTGGTTGAGTGGGTGTTTGGCACTGACTCAGCATGGACAGTGTCACAGCAATGATGCGGTAGAGGATGACAACGTGCCCCAGTGGTAAGGACAGAGGCTAGCGTCCTACCAGCCTTAGGAGCAGAGGTGGGCAGATGTAAGCTGTTGTGCTTGGGTCTGCATGGGGCATGATGTGCTGGGACGCATCTCAGTAAAGGTAAGGGAATATCCTGTAGGGAACTCGCTGGCAGTACTCCTGCCAGGCGAGCCCGTACTTCCGCAGGCACTGGTGCTCGTCCCGGGCCTCCCGATGAATCAGCAGCACGGTGAAGTAGAAGACGTAGAAGTAGGGCAGGACGTGTGTCAGGCCTGAGGGGGTGGGAGAGACATGGGCCATGAGAAGAGGAGGCCATGGGCCCTTCCTCTAGGACCTTCTTGTGCAATGGTTCGCAACCCATGGGCTGCTTGTGGCCTAATCAGCACACAGCTGTGGCCCATGTGACATCCTCAGGGCATTACAGGTAGTATATATATTGTGTGGATGCAGCCCACATAACAGAGAGAGCTGCATATGTGGCCCACAATGGTAAATAGGTTGAGAACAATTGTTCTAGTGGATAGCCTGAGCGCTGAGCAAGCTTGTCTAGGGGCATAGATTCCTTCCCACTCCCACGTTAATGATCAAAGTGATGGCATCACTTTGAAGGTGCGACCAGCGCCTTCCACCTGGGACTTCAGGCCAACCAGACCAGGCGCCTTCTACGTGACCTGTGGCTGGAGTATGGGGCAGCATATTGGTTTCATCTGCTTGGGACATGGCTGGGAGGTTGGGCCAGAGCAGGCACCCTCTGTGTAGCTTGTGGAAGACACAGTGGGTGCCCCAAGGCAGACATCACTGCCCTGAGGGCTAAAGAGATGCTGCCCTGTCTCCATTGCAGAGGGGCAATAGGGGTATGTCCTGCATGCCCTAAAGGCACAGGTCCCAGTGGGACACCAATCCTGGGGGCAGGAGAAGGAGACAACACCACCTCCTTGCTAGCCTTTCCACTGGCCCCCTCCAGGCAGGGATTTAGACTCACCACAGGGCAGAGACCAGGCCAGAGCCATGATGAGATCCCCCAGGTAGTTGGGGTGGCGCACAAACCCCCACCACCCAGACACCAGGAGACGCCGGCCCGTGGCCGTGGGGATGGTTTTGAGACCTGGGAGGAGGAGAAGAGCATTACCCACATAGCATCCATTTTCTCCGTCCCTCCCATTACCTAACCCTCCATTAGCATTCCTTTCTTCTCCCACTCCAGATTCCTTCACTCCATGTCCCCCATATAACTCTTGTCCAAGAGATGGTTGCAGCTCACCAGTTACTCTGGGGTCATTGGGGTTCCTGCGGAAAGTGTTCTTCTGGGAATTGGCGCTGCGGAAGATGCAGTAGCCCAGACCTGCCAAGAAGAGAACCAGAGTGAGGATAGGCTGTGGGAGCTCGAGGCATGGGGATACTGGCACTTCTGCCATGGATTGGTATGGAAACAGATCTCTCTGGAGAGGACAAAGGGATGAATGACAATGCTGGTGGATGCTGGCTCAGGGGGTGACATTGAGCAGGGCTTTCGATCCTCAGGCTTCAGGGTGTGGCTTGGGGCTGATCAGGAAGGGATTTCACCCCATTGTACAGTAAGGTGCGTTGTAGGGTTGGTGAGGTAGGGAGGGTGGGGGTGAGGGTAAGAGATACTCTGATAGATGGGGTCATGGGGTAAAGTGGGAGGGATACTACACCTATTGGTCTTGGCTAGATAGGTCCATTGGTCTGATTCAGGACGGGGGAGAGGAGAGATATGGGACTGAATGGGCCTATTGGTCTGCTGTGTGAGAGGGAATCACCTGAGCCTCACCATTGAGCAAGAGGATCCCGGCAGCCATGGGCAGGCTCAGCTTCTGTGGGTGGTTGACCAGGAAGTAGGCCTGCAGGCTGTAGATGAACGGCACCCAGGCCAGGTCCCCAAAGGTCAACATGAAGCCAAACCCATCGTGTACGATGTCCATGGTGGTGAGGATGGCCTCCTGCAGGACACAGAGGAGCCACATCCAGCATGGATAAAAATCAATGCTAAAAAAATTTAAATATTTAAAAAACCCTAAATCTATTTAAAATTAAATTTGAAACAAACAACCTATGCTAAGGCCTAACCATGCTATAATCTATTAAATCATTTAAATACAAAAAACCCACCCAATATTAGGCAGGACACGTTTGCTGCCAAGTTTAAAGAAAGTGAACACGTGGAACTGCTTGACATCACTGGCTAGGCACCTGGAACCAGAGTTTGTTGAAGCGCTAAACCATCTTTCAACTATTGGCAGTAGTCTCTTCTGCAGGTGTAGAGAGAATATTTTCCATTTCATTTCCTTTTATTCAACTAAATCAGTTCAGCGACTAGTTCATTCAAAGTTAAGAAATCAATTGGGAGTTGAACAGGCAGGAAAGTTGGTTTTTCTATTCTAATCTATGAAGAAAAACTATGTGTGAGAGGAAGAGATCTACTAATTCTAAAATCTTGAATGACATGGTGACCAGAAACAATCAGTTGAATTCACTAACTACGGATACTACTTCCTTTGTTTAATACAATCAGTTTTAAAGTGTATTAACCCACAAAATAGTTTTATTTTATTAAAACTCCTAACATGCTGTTTCTGGAGATTTTTTATTGAATTTTAAATTTCCATACAAATAGAGCTGGACACAAATTGCAAGTAAAACATTAATCATCATACTGTAAATAAATACAACATTCACCATTTTCTAACATAATAAAAATGTAAAAATTAAGAATCAGAATATATGTAAAGTAAGCTATATAATTGCTCAAATAAATGTGTATAGATATATTGTGTCCTCCTGGTTAGCAAAAAGAAATCCTGACTTTATACTAAATTCGGTACATGTTTGGTTGCAAGTTAACATGTTTTAATAATTACCCACCAGTGAGAATCAACCTTTTGTTAGGAAAATAACTATGAAGTACAAATGCAAAAGTTGACTACAATCAATGATTTAAATTGCTTTGATTTAAATCAATCCACCCTGGCCACATCTGTGCTTTAAATCACCAATCCCCACTCCCTTCTCAGAGCTGGGTCCTCAATCCCAGCCCCCGCATTCGAACCACTGGACTCCACACTCCTCCCAGACATGGGAAGGGAACCCAGGAGGCCTCCCCTAAGGTTCCCTTTGTAGCCCCTAGGCCAGTGCAGATCCCAAGCCCAGGCTAAGTCAGGATGTGGGAGTGACTCACCTCATTCCAAAGTGCATCCACAACATACAGCAGCTGGAAGGCATTGACCAGGAGCATGGCCAGCGAGGGGCTTCCCCGCAGCTCAGTCTCTTTCACCAGCATGGCCATGTTCACCAGTGCCTGGCAGGAGGGGAGAAATCAAATGGAGTTTGGAGAAGACCTCCCTCCCTGCTCCTTCCCTTGTCCCCAGCACCCTGTCTGCCCAGAGAAAAACACTTGATTGCTGAAAAAAGAAAAGGAGTACTTGTGGCACCTTAGAGACTAACCAGTTTATTTGAGCATGAGCTTTCGTGAGCTACAGCTCACTTCATCGGATGCATAGCTTGATTGCTGAGTGGGCCAGGAGTGCCATTTCAGATTTTGGGAAGAGGCAAATTTAACCATGATTCCAGAGGCTACTTGAGCACCTAAAAACTCTTGGTTTTTTTTTGCAGATAATAACTTATATACAGTGCTCCTGTCAGATAATAATTTTTAATTCCTATATAAAGAAAAAATAAATAAATAAATATTAGACCCACTCAGCTCTAATACTAATATGGTCTGACATCTTGTGTCAAGTCACTGAAGGGACACTGGGTAGGTTTAAAATTTTACTGTATATTCTTAATTTGTAACTAACTCTTGAATACAAAAATTGAAACAACTGTAGAAAGTAATCTACATTACTTTCTATTACTTTTTTGCAGTTCATCAAGCTTGGAATAGATAATTTAACTTTTGGAAACATCCTATTAGGGTAAGACCCCATGAGTTTATACTGCACCTGACTGGGGCTCTAGGGGTGTTACCCCACTACAAATAATAGACAAGAAAATGACTTGAAGCAGTAGTGAAACTGACACATTCAAATCACTTTCATAGTATTGCCAACCCCAAATGTTCAAAAAAAAAAATAAATCAAGAATCAGGCTCACCAACAATCATGAGATGGACTTTAAAATAATGAGATTATGTAAAAATAATTGATTTGGTGGGGGGGGGGGGGGTTAATGTATATTCTGCTTTTTGAGCCTTTAAGGTGTACTGGGGTCGCATTTTGAAGCTTTCTCCACAGCCACAAGAACTAGAAACTTGTAAGAATGAAGGCTGAAATCATCACAAATCACTTGACTGCAGGAGCTGGGGCTTTAAGGAAAAAATAATTATCATGAGACTCATGACAAAATCATGAGAATTGGCAACACTGCTTTCACTTCTGTTTAAAGGCTAGTTACTTTCCAGAAGGGTCTTAAACAAACACTACTGTGATTGAGTTGCTGTTTTTACAGGATAATATTTTAAATCAAACACCAAGAAAATTCCACATTTTAAAGTTGAGGGGAAAATTGCGATTTCTGAGGTATATCAGGGCGACTGCAGACAGGAAAGGAAAATAAAAAGGTACAGCTCTTCCTCTGGGAAGCTCTTCCTCTTGAAAGAAAGTTGGAGGGGCAAATCTTCTAGTCCTTTATCAAGTAAAACTTATATTGTCATCAGCTCCTCCGCTCATAGATATAAACATCACAGTGAACATTTGAGGTCAATAACTATGCACTTCATACTTAAGTATCAGAGCCATCTTATCCAGAGTTACACACCTTATATGCATTGGCTCAAGGACTAAATTTTCTGGCATATTCTGAACAGTGCTGGTCACACAGATGGTGCCCAGTGAATAACACAAATCATGACAATAATCGTCGACTTTATGGACTCTGTGGATGCAATTTCTGTTTTGTTCTGGAATTGGCCTGAATACAGCTGAAACCCTACGAATCTGATGTATAATCACATCTGATACTCATACAACACTTTCTCATTTCTTCCTTTTTTTCAAATTCAGAACAAAAAATGATTTTCAGTTAAAAATCTATGGGCATGTCTTCACTAGCAACGTTTAAAGCCCTGCTGCAGCCAGTGCTGTAACACGGCTGTGTAGTCGCAGCAGAGCTCTGGGAGAGAGCTCTCCCAGCGCCATAAAAAACCGACCTCCAGGAGAGGAATAGTTCCCAGCACTGGTGCACTGTCTACATTGGCACGTTACAGCGCTGAAACTTGCAGCGCTCAGGGGGGTGTTTTTTCACACCCCTGAGCGAGAAATTTGCAGCGCTGTCAAGTGCCACTGGAGACAAGCCCTAAAATTGCATAGCAGGCATTGCTGTACAACTCAGCCTGGGGCAGAACCTGCCAGCCATTGGCAGTTAAGTGCTCTCCTCTCATCCTCTTTCTTTCTTTATCCTTCCTGACTTCTGTGCTGCTTTTCATACTGTCAACTATGACATTCTTCCCAATCCCCTGGAACCAATTGCTGGGGTCTCAGCGAACCGGCCTTCTTGGTTTTGCTCCCATGCATCAGAGGCCTCTTTTTTGCAGCATGAAGCAGAGAGAAGGGCTGGTCCAGTGGTTAGGGAGCTAGCCCTGAGAGACCTGGGTTCTACACTTCCCCCCACCCCTCCCACCCACCCATGACTTCCTGTATGGCCTCAGGTCAGTGCCTTAGGGACAGAGTTTCAAAGGCTTTTAGGCACTCAAAGATGCAGTTAGGCACCTAGTGGGGTTTACAAAGCACCTAACCTTCTAGGCGCTTTTGAAAATCCCACTAGGTGCCTAAATACCTTTGAAGAGGCACTCAGATACTATGGTGATGGGACCACATAAGTACCACAGGTGGAGTGGGAACTTCTCTATATCACTGCTAGCCATTCCCAGGGTTTTGGCCCCTTCTTTTCACTTATGCCCCTCACATCTTCCCCTTTTCTGAATGTAACCTTGGCTCAGAGGGCTTGGTTGTATTTCTTGCAAGTCCCCTGCATTCTCTATTCAACGCCCACCCACCACCATCACCCGCATCCATAAATCTGGGAATCCTGGACGCCGCATCATCTCAGGCATTGGCACCCTGACAGCAGGATTGTCTGGCTATGTGGACTCTCTCCTCAGGCCCTACGCTACCAGCACTCCCAGCTATCTTCGAGACACCACTGACTTCCTGAGGAAACTACAATCCATCAGTGATCTTCCAGAAAACACCATCCTGGCCACTATGGATGTAGAAGCCCTCTACACCAACATTCCACACAGAGATGGACTACAAGCCGTCAGGAACAGTATCCCCGATAATGTCATGGCAAACCTGGTGGCTGAACTTTGTCACTTTGTCCTCAACCACAACTATTTCACATTTGGGGACGATTTATACCTTCAAGTCAGCGGCATTGCTGTGGGTACCTGCATGGCCCCACAGTATGTCAACATTTTTATGGCTGACTTAGAACAATGCTTCTTCAGCTCTCGTCCCCTAATGCCCCTACTCTACTTGTGCTACATTGATGACATCATCATCATCTGGAACCATGAGAAAGAGGCCCTTGAGGAATTCCACCTGGATTTCCACAATTTCCATCCCACCATCAACCTCAGCCTGGACCAGTCCACACAAGAGATCCACTTCCTGGACACTACGGTACTAATAAGCAATGGTCACATAAACACCACCCTATACCAGAAACCTACTGACTGCTATACTTACCTACACGTCTCCAGCTTTCATCCAGACCACATCACATGATCCATTGTCTACAGCCAAGCCCGAAGATACAACCGCATTTGCTCCAATCCCTCAGACAGAGACAAACACCTATAGGACCTCTATCAGACATTCTTAAAATTACAATACCCACCTGGGGAAGTGAAGAAACAGATTGATAGAGCCAGAAGGGTACCCAGAAGTCACCTACTACAGGACAAGCCCAATGAAGAAAGTAACAGAACACCACTAGCCATCACCTACAGTTCCCAACTAAAACCTCTCCAGCGCTTCATCAGGGATCTACAAGCTATTCCAAAGGACGATCCCTCACTCTCACAGACCTTGGGAGACAGGCCAGTCCTCGCTTACAGACAGCCCCCCAACCTGAAGCAAATACCAGCAACTACACACCACACCACACCACAGAAACACTAACCCAGGAACCAACTCCTGCAATAAACCCCGTTGCCAACTCTGTCCGCATATCTATTCAAGGGACACCATCATAGGACCCAACCACATCAGCCACACCATCAAGGGCTCATTCACCTGCACTTCTACCAATGTGATATATGCCATCATGTGCCAGCAGTGCCCCTGTGCCATGTACACTGGCCAAACCAGACAGTCTCTATGCAAAAGAATAAATGGACACAAATCAGACAGACATCAAGAATTGTAACATTCAAAAACCAGTAGGAGAGCACTTCAATCTCCTTGGACACTCAATAAACAGACTTAAAAGTGGCCATTCTTTAACTAAAAAACTTCAAAACCAGACTTCAGCGAGAACCTGCAGAACTCGAATTAATTTGCAAACTTGACACCATCAAATTAGGCCTGATTAAAGATTGGGAGTGGCTGGGTCACTACAAAAAATAATTTTTCCTCTGTTGATACACCTTCTTGTCACCTGCTGGAATGGGCCATATCCACTCTAATGGAATTGGCTTAGTTAGCACTGACCCCCAACTTGCTAAGGCAACTCCCATCTTTTCATGTGCTGTATATTTATGCCTACTTACTGTATTTTCCACTCCACACATCTGATGAAGTGGGTTATAGCCCACAAAAGCTTATGCCCAAATAAATTGTCTCTAAGGTTCCACAAGGACTCCTCTTTGTTTTTACTGATATAGACTAACACAGCTACCCCTCTGAAACCTGCTTTACAGGCTCATCTAAGGACTTCCAGAGCTTTAATTTAATTATCTGCCTTTTCTTATCTTAATCATCCTGCCTGTGTTTGGAAACAAAACACTAACTCCCTGCCCCAGGGACACAAGCTGGGAGAAGCACCTCTCTGCAGAACTCACATTCCACACTAATGATGTGCAGTTAAGAGCTCCACCTGGGAGCACACCTCCTGTATGAAACTCGGATTGTGGGTGGGGTGGGAAGGGGGTGTGGCAGCCCCTCCTCCGCCCTATCTAATTGGCATCCTTGAGTGAGACCCCCAAATATCTCACTGACATACTGAGGCAGACTAGCCTGGTATCCTCCCCTCCCTGCTGCCCCGGATTTGACCAAAGGCATATCTAGCCCCTGCGCAAGACCATCCTGCCTGATTTACCCCTACCCCTGCATCAGACCAATGGGCCCACCCATGCCTGGCATCCCATACTCCCTGCTGCCCCAGATCAGACCAATGGGCCCATCCAGTCTGGTATTCCTCACCCCTCCCGCCATGCTTGGTCAGACTAATGGGTCTATCTAGGCTGGAATTTCTGGCTGTGGATAGTATCTGCTACACATGGCCATCTGGAGCGAGGGAAATTCCCCCTTGCAACCTTTCCCTGGGGACTAGTGTTCTCCTGCAGCAGGTTCTCTGATTATCCTTTGCCTTAGCAAGGTCATTTAAGCCATGGGTCCAAGGGTCTTTCTGCAGCAGGGAGCCCTAAAATCCCACCCACTTACCCAGCCCAGGAGGCCTGGCCGCAGCTCGCAGAAATACTTCAGGTCGAAGGAGCCAATGCGTGGATTCAGCTCATGGCCCATGAAGAAGTCATAGATAGGATTCCCTGTGTGACCAATAGCAAGTCAGGCACCTCAAGGCAGAATAGCTACTCCCCTTTCCTCTCCCTGCCACCTTGGATCAGACCAATAGGCCTGTCCAGCCCGGTATCCCCCTGCTGCCTAAGATTAGACCAATGGGTCCATCTAGTCTGGTATGCTCCCCTCCCTGCTACCCCAGATCAGTCCAGGGGGCCCATCCCACTGACCTGGTATCCCCCACCCCTGCTGTGCTAGATCTGGATGTGTCTAGTTTCCAATGGGTGCTGTTGCTGGATGCTTCATTGGAAGGTTAAACTGCCTACAACAGGGGTGGTTCCTTTCTGACCTGCATCAACTGATCAGATACCTCCGTAGAGTCCTGGCTGTTTTTAACCTGACTGGCATCACTGGCTGCTCTCCCACCTGCACCCTCCGTGACACACCAGGTGTGACCTGTGTGTCGAAGAGTGTCTATGTGTTAGTGCATGCACAATTGTCAGTGTGCACATGTCTGTGAGTGTTCACACATGCATATGTGCACACGTCTATGTGTCTGCATGCACAAGATCATTCCTGTGTCTGTGTGCCCCATGCTCACCTGAGGAAGGGCTCACCTGAGTCCTGAGGAAGGACTCACCTGAGTTCCCACCTGGTGCCAGTGTTGTCTCTGGGGCAAAGAGGGACTTGAAGTAGAGGAGGAAGCTGAGGCCGAAGGCCAGCAGCAAGGCCGAGAAAGCCAACTGCAGGAAGTGGTCGTAGATGTAGCTGAGGCGCAGCCCGGCTGCCAGTCCAGCCCCCACCACCAGGGCCGTGACCCCCATCGCATGGAAAGCTGCAGTGCAGGAGGAAGGAAAGCAGGACACAGGCTGCTTAGATAAAGCAACAGTTTGTGGCTTTTTAGCTGAGGATCCCCGAGTCACAGTGCACTGTTATTCTAGGAAACAGAGGCACAGAGGGGGGAAGGGACTTGCCCAACATAACACAGGGAATCTGTGGCAGAGCTGGGGATAGAACCCAGGAGTCCTGACTCCTAGCCCCTTGCTCAGACCCAATAGACAGCACTTCCCCCCAATACTATTACTTCCCCCCAATACTTGTTACAATGAGAAAATTCCGTAAGTGATGTGATTGGCTGCAAATTCTGGGGCAGGTCATAGTCGATCTCCCCTCCCTCACCAAACCCAACACCCACCATTAATGCGATACTGGAGCCGGCTCTTGTCTCGAAGGACGATCCCTTCTGTGACCTGGGGGAAAGCCACACAACCAGTTAGCACTAATCTCTCTGGTCTCGACTCCAACTCCTCTCACTGATACCCTCCCTGGAGCCTCAGTTCACAACTGTGTAGATGAGCTGAGTTTGGGCAGGTCTCTGCCTACATGGTGTAGCCAGTTGGCCATGAACTGGCTCAGCCCGTGGCCCAGGCAATTCACATATGCCCTTGACCCCCCATGGGCAGCCAAACAGGTACCATTAGGCAGATGGCACCCAGCAGGGAAGGGGACGTCCTGCCCTCCCCTCTGCTCCAATGAGGCTGACCCAGCATTACCTTCCCCATAGGCAGCATGTAGAGGGCAGCCTGGAATCCCACCCAAGCCAGGAGCAGCAGGAAGGTGTGGGGGCTCCACAGGGTGCTCAGGGGTGGCAGTGGGGGCGGGAAGTTCAGCACGCTGGCTTGCTCAGTGCGACACGTCAGCAGAAGATAGAAGACAGTAGCTGGCATGAGAAAGATGAGGATCATGGCTCCTATGGAGGGAGGAAGGAGAGGTTAGAGGGACGAGATCTCCAGGGTGATCAGAACTGTGGGTGAGTGACAGGCAGCAGCATCCCTGAGAGATAAGATCACACAGTGAGTCAATGGTAGAGCTGGGAACCCAGGAGTGCTGACTCCCACACCAACCCTGCTCTAACCATGTAGCTGCATAGCACAGCCCTGAAGCAAAGCTCCAGTTTGCCCTGCCTTTCAGGGTATGTGAGCCACTGCCTTCCAACCGCCCTCACCCTCTCGCCTTACCCAGGGGCCCTCCAAACTCCAGCTCTTTGGTGCGTGGGATCTTATACCGATCCATCATCCTCGTGCTCCAGCCTTCTCTGCCGAGACACAAAGCTCTTCCCACAGGAAGTCTCTCAAGCCGCAGTCACTTCCTCCTTCAGGAGAGGCTCTTGTGGATCCCGGACCTATGGGATAGAACATGGGTCATTAGCACCTGCCACTCTCAGCTGACAGTGGTTGCAGTGGGAGGGTCAGAGAGAGCCTGCACTGATCTGGGTTCCGTGTTTAGCCTATGGCCATGTCTACACTACAAAATTATGACAGGTTTCAGAGTAACAGCCGTGTTAGTCTGTATTCGCAAAAAGAAAAGGAGTACTTGTGGCACCTTAGAGACTAACCAATTTATTTGAGCGTAAGCTTTCGTGAGCTACAGCTCACGAAAGCTTACGCTCAAATAAATTGGTTAGTCTCTAAGGTGCCACAAGTACTCCTTTTCTTTCTACAAAATTATGTCAACCTAACTTACATCTGCATACAGCCACCACAGGTATTAAATCACTTGTGTTGGCGGTGCACGTCCTCACCAGGGCGCTTGTATCGATTGTACTGTCAGTGCAGAGCATTGTGGGATGGCTCCTGAAAGTCAGTCACAGTCAATGAAAGTCTGCACTGATACTGCATCGACCTAATTACATTGACCTTGACTCTCCACCGCTTGGGGAGGTGGTGTTACTAAAGCGGCGTAGAGACGCACTTACGTTGGGGGGAGCCAAATTTAAATGAAGACATTTCCACAGCTAGGTCGATGCAAGGCAGCTTACATCGACCTGACCGTGTAGTGTGGACCAGGCCTATGTTATGCTGCTGGGGCTGGAGTTGTCACAGGACTACAAAGAGGTGAATTGAGAGTCTGAGGTTTCCAGCCCCTGTGCAGTGATCATGAGAAGGGAACAGGGCATGACTCTTATGTTGCTTAGCCTGGATTGTTTTTTTCTTGCTGGCAACCCACCCCCTGTCAGGACCAGGATGTGGGCAGTCTACCCTAGAGGTTAGACTGGGGAACAGGCACCAGGAGCCAGAGCCAAATGTCAGAATCAGAAGCCACTACCCGGAGTCAATGGTCAGAGCTAGAATCTGAAGCCAATAATCAGAGCCAGGAGCAGAAGCCAGGCAAGGATGCAGGGTCAGGTGGACTGGAGGAGGACCAGAACAGGGCAGGAGCAAGCAGGCACAGAAGCAATTGCACCTATTGAGGCTCTGGGGGGCGCCGCCTGCCCACATCTAAAGGCCCCTCCCCACAGCCTATGGGGAGGAACTACTAGGCCCAAGTCTCAACTGAATTCAGGGGACAACAAATGAAAAAACAGGAATGAGAGTGAGGTGCACAGGGTCAAAAGCAGGGATCCAGAGGGGAATGCTAAGCAGAGAACCTCGGACAATGCCTACTGCTCCTCAGAGGTGTCCAGTGGATGCGGCCCAGAGGAACTCTGTCCAGAGATGTGACCTAAGGGAGGATCAGAAATAGATCTCACAGTTGCAGAGCACCTCCCCGTCCAGCTTCCTCCTCCTGGTATGGTGAATGGCCACCATGGCAAATGCCAGAAGGAGGTCAACAAGAAGGTCTTGCAACTTCATGGGGCCACAGATAGATCAGGAGGTGTGGTGAAAAGTGCACCCAGAACCTGAGGAGGAGGTTCAGGAGGAGCCGGAAAAGGGGCTGCAACTTGGCGCACTCAAAGTAGATGTGCACCAGGGTCTCCCTCTCACCGCCGAAGGGGCAGGTATCGGGGGAGGTGGTGAACCATCCCAGGTACATGCCCATGCTCACAGCTCCATGAAGGAGACGCCAACTAATATCCCTAGCGAGCTGTGCACAAGAGCAATTGCAGCTGCAGATGTAAGTGTTAAGCTGTGCTGTTGTTGAGCATAAATGCAGAGTTGTTGGCTTCTTTCAGCCAGTTGAATGGCCTGGCCAATCAAGTGATTTTGCTGAAGCCCAGCTGGTCTCATTAACCTGTCTGAAGGCTGAACCTGCTAGCCCCAGTCTCAGCTAGGGAACTCAGCCCCATGGTTCTTGACAGTCCCCTCCTGGTCATTCATGTCTCCCACTCATTTTTCTTTTAATCTTACTCGTTGCTTCAGTAAAATCCAGTAGCATGGAGGTCCATAGGTTTATAAGACATGAGCAGCATCAAACTCCTGTGCAGTGATGGAGGACAGATGTCAATGGGAGTTAGGCACCTAAATACTTTTGAGGATCTGGGCCTAATCAACTTGCCCAAGGTCCCACAGGGAGCCTGTGGTAGAGCAGGGCACTGAATGTGGGTCTATAGCTAAGGGAAAGATGAGGTTGCTGGCTAAGAGAAGACCTGGAAATGCTTCCAGCAATAGCGTTAGAGACAGAAAACAGCCCTGTCTGCTCTGGAGTTCCTAGTCATCTGGCAGAACAAGGTTTTGTTGTTTTAAAGTATGTTTGTAGAAAGGGATAGCAGGGAGGCTGTGCATCAGGATTGAGAGGGAGGAATCCATAATGAGAACAGCAGGTGGGCCTGCGGGTCGGGACTGAGGGCCATTGGCAGTGCTGCATGTGGGGTGGAGACCCCAGAAATGGAATAGCAGGGGGCTGCAGGCCAGGACAGAGGGGCATTGGCGGGGAGTGGCGGGGGGGGGGCAGAACCAGAATAGCAGGTGAGGCTGCAGGTTGATACTGAGGAGAACCAACAGGGCACGTGAGGGGAGTCCAGGATTGCAACACAGGTTGGGATTGAGGGGCATCAGAGCACAAAGGGGAAAGTTTGGGCAATGTGCAGCTCAGGCCCCCAGCACTTGCATTTCAGAGCCTCCAAATTCACAAAAGGGGAAGAATTTCCAAGTCTTCCAGAAACCCCCTTCCTGGTGGGGATCTCTCGGTTTCACAGGCTGTTGCCGGTGGCTGCACAAGACTGCGCTGTCTTGTCAGCCATATGAAATGCAGCAGCACCGGTCACCTTTAACGCTCTGAGCAATGTCAAGCTGCATCTCTGCCTGCTGCCCGCCTCTGTGTGACTAACCTATGCTCCCCCTTGCCACACAGTCCTACCTGACAGCCCGGTGTCCGTCTCTCCAAAGCACACACAGTAGGTGCTCGCAGTGACTCCGGATTCCTCCCATACATGCACCTCACCCCCTGTCCCTTTAACCCACAGCAGCTGTTGTCACGCCAGCTAATTGTAGCTCGTCCCCGCCTGTTACTATCACCAAACATCCAATCTGAGAGCAGGGAGCTTTGCCGAGCGAGGGGCAAAGCCAGAGCTTCTGGCCTATCAGGATGACTCCGAGCCTCTTACTAGCTAAGTGGGTGGATCAAGCTCCCTAAGCTCTCTTCTTACTGGCCAGGAGCTGTGGTCATGGCAATGGCTGCCTTGCCCATCCCAGGAGCCCTGCAGCACAGAAAGAGGCCATGGGCAGCCCAGATCCCAATAGGATCAGGCCATGGGCGGTACCAAAGTGTTCGTATGCAGGGCAAGCCAAATGACTGGGGCCCTACCAAATTCACGGCCATGAAAAACGCATCATGGACCGTGAAATCTGTATAGTAGAGGGTAAAAGCACACCAAAGACCAGATTTCATGGGGGAGACCAACATTTCTCAGTTGGGGGGGTCCTGACCCAAGAGGGAGTTGCAGGGGGTCACAAAGTTATTTTAGGGGGGTTGCAGTACTGCCACCCTTCTGCACTGCCTTCAGAGCTGGGTGGCTGGAGCGTGGCCACTGTTGGCTGGATGCCCAGCTCTGAAAGTAGTGCTGCCATCAGCAACAACACAGAAGTAAGGGTAGCAGTACCACAACCCCCCCCCCCCCCACACACACACACACTCCTTTTTGGGTCAGGACCCCTACAATTACAAGACTGTTAAATTTCAGATTTAAATATCTGAAGTCATGACAATTATTATTTTAAAAATCCTATGACCGTGAAATTGACCAATATGGATCGTGAGTTTGGTAGGGCCCTACAAATGAGTTAGCTTAGATACAGGATGGCGAAGGGTAGGATGTGGCAGTCGGGTGGTGCAGTTTGGGGCTGTTTTGGCAGAGGCTCCCTGCAGTTGTCACTTCTTTGGCCCGTATGGGTTTGCTAGAATCTAGGGCCTCGCAGGGTTATTTCTGTTAAGAGGAACTGATGGTACAAGCCAGGTCTGTTCTTTGGTGCAATCTTGCAATCACAAAGAATGCACACAAAGTCCTGTTGCCCTGAACAGAGTAGGAATCAACAACAGCAGGTGGTTTCCCTGCTCCGAAATCCCCACGTCTGCCTCTTCAGCGAGCTCTGTGCCCAAGAAGCCCTGCTTCTCTGCTTCCTCTCAGGGTCATGCTCACAACCGCTTCTCCTGGCTTCCTGCCTCCAGCACACACAGGCAATCCAATCTCCTAGTCCTTGTGTCTGCCATCAGGGAAACCCCTCAGCTCTCTGGCTTGGCTGTGACCTGCCATGCAGCCTAGGCTATGTCTTCACTGTCAGTCAAAGGAGGGGTGTTACAGCGGGATAACTGATGAACATTTGCTGCCTTGCTGTAAAATCCTAGTGGAGACAAGGCATAGCCTGTTTTTACCAATGTAGCAACACCATCTCCCCAATCTGGTGTTGCCTATCTTCATTACCAGTGAAAGTTACAGAGCCTTGTCCCCGTAGCGTTTTACAGCAAAACAATTAACATTCATGGGGATGGCAGGGACCTCCTGGATCAACAAGTTCAGTCCCTGCTGTTGCAGAGAACTATGTCATATACTCCTGTTCATAAACTTATCAAGTAGTTATCATTATCTCTATTTTACAGATGGAGAAACTGAGGCACAGAGCAGGGAAACAACTTGCCTAAGGTAACGCAGCAGAACCGAACGCAGCTCTCCTGAGCCCCTGGCCAATGCCCTTATCCCCTAGGCCACACTGCTGTGTTTTAAGAGGTGTGTCAGGAGTGAGATTTGACCCCATGCTTCTACACAGCAACCTGAATACCCAGGGCAAGGGAAAGCAAAGCCCTGAGACTGGTGCCTTGGATCACTTAGCCATCCCGACACATCTAAAAATAAAATAAAATAAATGGGCATCTGTCCCGCTACCTGTCACATGCCACGTGCCAAGTGAGTGTTCTGCCATTTGAGCTAATTCCCCAGCTGTTAGCTAGCTCACTGTAGAAACACACCCTTTTTTAGCAGTGAAGACACCCTTAGTACTGCTTTTGGGGGTCGCTTCCATTGTTTGCAGCTGTCTTTACTACATCGAGGGGTTTAATTGCTCCTCCTCTTGAGCGTGAAGGAGGCTGAGTGGGGCAGCCAGTGGCTTGAACTAGGGCTGTGATTGTCTTGGGATGCAAGAATCTGGCGCCATTAGCACCTTTCAGCATCACAGTGTGTTTCATTAGCAACAGAGAGGTGTGTAGGAAACAGACCCTGATGAGTCCTGCTGAGTGGCCAGTGCTTTACTCTGAGTCTCTCATGTTTGTGTGCATGTAGCCTCAGCCTGACCCCAGCTTGTGTTCCTGAGACCCTGGTGCCACACCAAATTCCGTCCCTCCTGAACCTCTTTCGCCAGTTATTATTTGTATTGCAGTAGTTCCTAGGACTGTTGTGCTAGGCACTGCACAAAGAGAGGCCCCCCACCAAAGAGCATGCAGCAGTTCCATTCACAACACATGCAGTTTCCAAGCTGCAGCTGGGATACTGATTTTATTTCTGGGCACAGAGCAGGGATTGGATGGCCCTGGGCAGACACCCCACGTGGAACTCTCATTCCCAGAGGTTTCCTGTCCTGAAGCCGGGCATCCAGTGCAGTGCGGATCTGCTGCTCTATCTGGCTGTTTACCTCTCAATCCCTCCCAGCTGGAAAATTGGAGGCCAGAGTGTCTGACAGGTTGCAGGCATGGGCGGGGCGTCTCCGGTACCTTTCCCTTTGAGGGAAGGGCACTGGTTGTTAACTAGCTGGTCCTGTCCATGCTCTGTCACTGGTTCCAGAGGCACCAGAACCGGGGGGGGCAGGGCTCTCCCACTTTTTGAAAGTCAGGGGGCCTGGCCCGTCCACTTGTCACCTGGGCAGACCCCGTCCCCTTCCCCTCCTCTCCCCGCCGAGTGCCCCTCCCTGGCCATGCCAGCGTGGAGCCTGGCCGGGGAGCCTCAGCAGCGGCTGTGGGGAGCCACTTTTGGGGAGCTCCAGCACCCCTGACTGGTTCAACGTCCTGTGTCCACTCCTCCACTTCCAGAGGAAGGTCCTGGAGTTCTTTTGACCAGGGAAGCTCTGGGTCTCTTCAGGTGTCCTGAGCCTCCACCTGGAAGAGGGATGGTAGGGCCTGGTATGTATACACAGCCAGGTTCATACTTTCCATCTTCAGGCTCTGCAGAGGCTCCTTTCTAGAGCTCATAGTCCGACATGGAGCCAGTTATGGCACGCCTTCCTCTGCCGCCTCTGAGGGCTTTGATATGACTGGCAGCTCTTTTAACTCCAGCCAAGAGTCTCCCTCGAGATGCCTCTGAGCCGCTGGTCTTTTACCAGGACCTCCTCAATACCTTGAAGTTGGCCTCTGCAGCTGGATCCATTGTGGCTACCAAGGGTGTCAACTCCCTGTTGAACCCTGGTTCCACAATCTACATTGTGTGGCACAGGTGGAGGAGGTACCCTCGGTGCACAGGAGATTGGTCCTGGCTGGTGACACCAAAGTCGGAGACCTCCTGGACTACAGTCAGCAGGTCTAGGTGGATACTGTACACTTGCTGAGTGTATGGGGTTGCCCACCCCATGTGTCCCCCACCTCATGCTCCAGGATGTAAAGGCTGCCCTGCCCCCTGCCTCTGTATCTTTCCTTGAGTGAGTCCTGCAGCAGGGTGTTCCCCACCCGCCTGTATCCCCTGGCCCTTGCCCTGCAAGCCAGCTGCTTCAAACCTCCCACATGAGCTCCGCTTCCGAGCTGCATCACAGGAACAACTACAGAAGCTGGAGCTCCAAACTGTCCTCGCTCTTGTGTCCTGTCCTGATATGAACTGTCCTTTTGCCATCTGTGGAGGGCTAGGAGCCCCGGTGGGCCAGCCTGTATTCCACCTTGGTTCCACAGCCCACTGGCGTTATAGGTTGGCAGCTCCGCCATGGAGCCATGAGCTCGGACACATTGCTGACACACTTTTCAGACTCCCCAACACTTGTTTTTCTTGTGGCGAGAGGGAGACCTTGACGCATTAATATTTACTGTGCACCAGGTTGCAGCCATTTTCCTGCCTCCTCCAGAACCTCTTGCTGAGGTTCTGGCTTCACTTTTCCCCAGACCTTTTTATTTACACTCTCCCCATCCGTGGTCACGTGAAGTCACAGGACCTCCTCATCAACCGCCTTTGGGAGTTGGCCATGGAAGAGGGGGTAGGACAGGGGCGTTCCTTGCAAACATGACTGTGGGGCTCCAATTTGTGCACTTGCACATTCATGTCTCTGGGCAGAGTTCCTCTGGGCAGTGCCCATTAGCTCCCTGGACTCTTTTGAGAAGTAATGGCCGCTGTTCGGGGTCCTCTGCGCAGTGTCCCCCTCTGGAACTCTGCTTGTAAACATACAACCCTCACTCCCATTCCTGTCTTTTTCATTTGTTGCCCCCCAGAATTAGTTGATTCCCATGTTGGATTTTTTTGTCCTTCCCCTCTGAGGAGGGGGAGGACTTCTGGTTTACTAGATGGATCTCCTTTGGGGATTCATCACATACATGGGGACCAAATAGGCCTGAAGCAAGGCAGAGACAGCCCTTCTGTGTGGCTCTAGGAACTCTGTTCACTTCTGGGTCCCCTTCCTGCCAGAGAGAATGATGTCAGATCGGAAGATGTTCTAAGAGAAGAACAGCCAAAAATGGCTGGAGGGACTGACTCATGAGTTAAGAATAAAAATTGCTAAATATGTCTAAGCTTGGGTGAGAACTGACTGAGAGGCATGGAAAGGGACAAAGGCTGAGACAAATGAGGGGCTTGTTGAGGGGCATTCAAGGGGTGTGGCTGGGATCAAGTGGCTGAAATTGACAAGAGGGAAATTCAGGGCTGAATAGTAGGAACCTATTCTTAGCAGTGAGATAAAGTTTTCTGTTCTATACAGGCTCTTATCCCACTCTCATCACTGCAGTATCTTTGCATTATGCAATATGATTAACATCTGCCCCGTGGGGGTCATTCTTTCTCTTATCCTCTCCCCAGGGGGAGAATCCTGCATGCAGAGGTTTGTTTAGGTAGGGTTGTGTCTTTGTCCACACTGTTCTGTGTTTATGTCAGAGAAGGCTGGTTGGAGAAGTGAGCCTGGCACTAGGAGTGGAATCAAGCAGGGTTGGGATGGTCCTTGTTTCCCAGAGAATTTTGTTCCACATTTTTGGACCGGCTGCTGAGAAAGCTTGGTCTCCTGCACAGACAAACTCTGTATCCTGCTGGCTTTCCCCCTACTTGATTTTCTTCTCCTTTCTTAAACCCTAGTACTCCCATGGCTTTGTAGCTCTCCCTGCAGCCCTGGCACATTCCAGGGCTCTGTGAATCCAGACTATTGTGTTCTTTTAAAATTGCATTTAAGAATTTGAGGTTTTATTGGCAAAGGTAACAACAAAAAATCAACACTGCTATTTCAGAGAGACCATTTAGGAAATAGCACTCATACAAAATCCCAGCTCCCATCTGCAAGCCCCAACCATGTCTACATACATTGTTATTAATTATGTTGTGTATTGTGATGACGTCTAGAGTCCCAGTCATGGACAAGGACCCCATTGTGTTAGGTGCTGTACATGTGCAGAACTAAAAGACAGTCCCTGCCCCAAAGAGTTTGCAATCTAAGGCCACATCCACCCTTGAAAGTTTTACCAATAGTATTTTTGCCAGCATACAGCTGCTGCTGTTCCAGTGTCACCAGCATGGCCTTTGCCAGTACCACGCAGCCTCACTGTGAGAGGCTGTGAAAGCAAACGGCACACTGCACTGTGAGTAGGTGTACGAGTGCCCCCTGTGTCACTGTCCAGCGCACTGCCTTGTGGGTCATTTTTGAAGTAGGGGCAGGGAGTTTTGTTCTGTGTTTGTACAGCACCAAGCACCAAGGGGTCCTGACTAGGATCCCTAGGCACTACGTTAACACAATATAAGAATAATGAATAATACCAGCACTCCTCTTGGGTGAGCGCATCCCTTGGTCTAAGTAAGGATAAAATGTGTGTTTTTAAACACATGTTAAAATCCTAGTATAGACAAAGTGATTGTAGGTTTAATATGGGTTTACCTTGACAAGCTAACGTGTTAAAACTGGTTTCAGAGTAACAGCCGTGTTAGTCTGTATTCGCAAAAAGAAAAGGAGGACTTGTGGCACCTTAGAGACTAACCATGTTAAAACTGCAGCTCACCTGGTCTGCACTATGATTTCAACATGTCAACAGGGTTAGTTAACAGATATGGGCTAACGTGTTAAAATCACACCTTGTTCCCTAAGAAAGACAAGACCCCAGTGACTGGAGTGTAGCTAGTGATTTAACTTGCATCTGTGCTAAACAGACCCTGCCTAATGCCCACAGTGTACCCATAATCCTCCAGGGTTGAGAAAGCATAGTTCCTGCCATGCCAGGAGCTATAAGGGATTTCAACCCATTCTACAGGCATTAGAAGAATAAAGGTGATGACACCGAGCACTTTATAACACCCCAGAGATTTATGAAATCTCCCAATGCCTCTACTGTAAGATGGGCAAAGGAGAATTGTTGTACAGGGTTATACAGGCAGGGGCAGGACTGTGAATAGAACCCAGGACTCCTGACTTCCAACACCCCTGCTTTAACTACTAGACCTCTCTCCTCCTGGAGCTGGAAACCAGGGAGCCTGACTCCCAGCCCTCTACTCCAACCCACTAGACCCCACAGAATGGAAACAGAACTCAGGAGTCATGACTCTGAGCCCCCCTATTCTGATCCATGAGACCCCAGAACCAGGAATACAACTGAACCCCCACCCCAGCTCCATCCTTCTAACTACTAGACCCTACTTCCTTCCCCTTGCTCTAACTACTAGACTCTACTCCCAGAACTAGGAGTCGAACCAAGATGCCTTGACTCCTAGTCCAGGCTGTGTTTATGCCTTTGGGAAACTGGTTCACAGCTGCAGGTGCCTGGGCATCGCAGCCTGTGATCGCATAAGTATCACAGTTCAGTGCCAAGCGCACAGCATATGGAACAGCTTTTAAAGCCGCACAGGTGGGATCCTATGCTGGGGAAAGCTGGGCACAGCATGGGCTGTACTACTGGACACAGCTGCTTTGGGTAAAGAAAAGGAGGGGCATTCCTGGGAAGGGAGGGGTGGGTACAAGACAGGTGACCCCTTGCTTCCCAGCACTCAGGGTCACATTGGTGGAGTGCAGCCAAGCCTCCAGGTCCTGCAAGCTGCAGTGGCAAAGCAGAGAGACCTCCTGGAGATTCAGGAATGCCAGTGCCTGGAGTGGCTGAAGAACAGATGGTGACAGGGTCACCAAGGGGTTACTCTGCAGCCCTAGCACCTGCAGGGAGCGCAGATCCTGGAACAACCCATCAGGAAGCATGGCCATGAGGTTCCCAGACAGGTCCAGAGCCTGGAGAGACACCAGCCCCTGGAAGAGGCCCTCAGGCAAGGTCTGGAGGTTGTTTCTGCTGAGATTCAAGGCTGTCAGCCTGTCTAGATGGTGGAAGACATCCACACAGCCCCCTGCATTCCAGATAATATTCAGGGAGTTCTGGGAAAGATCCAGCACCCTGAGCTGACTGCGCTTGGGTATGGCTCTGTCCTGGCGCTCAGAGCACCTTGAGATCAGGTTGTCTGAAAGGTTTAGGAACTGCAAGGCAGGGATGCCCCTCAGCTCATTCCAGAGTCCCCTCAGGTCTTGCATGCGGTTGGAAGACAAGTCAAGGAAGGTCAGGTTTGTGGAAAGCTTCCCAATTCCCCAAGTGTCCTTGATCCTGTTCTGGCCCAGCAGCAGGCGCTCCAGGGCAGGGAGCCGCCCTGACAGCATGCGTGAGAGGGCGTTGTCCTGCAGATTCAGCATCCGCAGGGTCCTCAGTCCCTCCAGGGCATTGTGCTGGATGGCCCCAATGTGGTTGGACTTGAGGTTGAGGTGCAGCAGTGGGGAAGAGCTTAGGCTCTGGAGAGTCTTCGTGTTCAGCTCCCCCAGCAGATTGTGGGAGAGGTCCAGGGTCCAGAGGTGCTGCAGTCCAGCAAAGGCCTCCCCACAGATCTCGTGGATCTGATTGGATGCCAGGCGCAGCGCGCGCAGCTCAGGGAGACCCGAGAAGACCAAAGGCCCCAGCTTGGAGAGGAAGCCGTGAGACATGTCGAAAGAGAGGACCCTGCTCCGGCTGAGCCCTGAGAAGGTGCTGGCAGAGAGGCCCTGCAGGTTATTGAACCCAAACCCCCTCCCAATGGCCCCCGAGTGCTGTAACTTCAGATGCCATACCTGGGCACCCGCCATGACCTTAAAGAACCGTTCAGCACTACCCACATCCCACGGGTTGGAGGAGACATCTAGAGTTTCCACTGTGATGTTGCGGAAGGGACTGGGGCAGGAGTGGTTGTACCAAGGGTCCCTATAGGACAGAAGGTTGGACGAGAGATCTAGAAGAGACAGGTGTCGTCCCCCGAGGTGGGTCAGATCCTCCCCGCAGATTGTCTTGATCCTGTTCAGCCGGAGCTGGAGGAAAGCCAGCAGCTTCAAGCCTTGGAAAGAGGAATCGGGTCTCAGCCTCTTTATCTGGTTCCCTGTGAGATCCAGTCTTTTGAGGGACACTAAATCTTGGAAGTAGCCACCCTCCAGCACAGTCTCGTCAAGGCCATTGGCATCCAGCAGGAGCACCTCGAGCTGCTGCAAGCCAGCCAAGGCCGTGGGTTGGAGGCTCAGCTTCCTGTTGCCCCCAAGGTCCAGGAACGTGATATTGGCCACCTTCTCAAAGGCCTTCTCTCCAATGGAGAGTGATCCCCCCAGCTGACATCCCAGAGACAGCTTCCTGAGCCTCTCCAGCCTGGGGAAGGAAGAGGCCGAGATGTTGGAGAGGAGGTTGAAATTCAGCAGAAGGATCTGGGTGGATGGGTCAATTTCCGGCAGCGTCTCATGGTGTTGAGCTTGGCAGCTGGAGACCACTGAAGCCTGGACCCTGGAGGCATGACAGCGCTGAACGTCAGCCAGGGCAGCACTAGAGCCCAGCAGCCAGAGCGCTAGGAGACAAAGGTGTCTGAGCATGGTGGAATCTGCCAAAGAGTGAGAATGATGTTACTCCACAGCACCCACTCTTGTAATGGGACAGTTATACTGTGCCTGCTAGTGGTGCTAAGTGCAGATACAACCCACACCCATTCTGTGCGGCACGCTAGCCCCTGCTAGTGATGGCTGGGAGATGTAAAGCGGTTGATGAGGCTGCTACAGGCATAATAAAGCTGTCTCTTAGCCCAGGCATAGAGGTTCCTGCTTGAGATTCCAGGTTGATTCCTACTACTAACAACCCCCGCAGAGAACTGGTGTTATACAGAGATAGTAAGATATCTAAAAGGGGACTGGTCTACTGCTATTGATTTTAGCTGGAAGCTGCTCAGACACCACTGTGATGGACTGCAAGATAAAACCCATAGATAGTGGGCTTCTGCCTCGCCCTGGAACAGCAAGAAGGGTCTCCATAAATGAGAGCTGCTAAGACTCTTTGTCAAAACATATTTTTTTTCTGACAAAACATGGCTTTTTGTCCAAGACTGAGTACTTTGTGGAAAATTTTCATTTAATGGAAAAATTTCCACTTGTCTGATTAAAAAACCTGGAAATTGAAAAATGTTTCAGTAAAATAATGTTGGTTTTGGGTAAAAGTTGTTCATCTTTTGGTTAAAAATCAACTTTTCATCTTCAGTGTGGTTTTTTTTGGGTAATCATTTTTGGTTTTTGAAAAACAATATTTTTTTAATGGAAAACTGGAAAAAATTGCCCCCAGTTTTCAGTTTAATTTTTTTCCTCAAAGAAACAAGAACTTCCCACAGGAACTGTAATTTATTAAAATAATAAAATAAAGACAATGGGCATTTTCTTAGCAGCTCTGCCTCTAACTAAGAGTCTGGGCTTGTGTCGAATATGGAGAGAGAGGGCCATCCTGGGTGCTGTGGGGCTAGTAACTGGACTCTTTGTGGGCTGGATAGGATCTCAAGTGAGGTGTTTGTACAGCACTGGGCACAATGGGGCCCTGGGCCATGACTGGCACTCCTAGGTACTACTTTGACGCAGATAATTAAGGTGGAAGGGGGTCTGTCTGCAATCCCTGCCCTGACCAGGTTGCAGAGCAAGAGATGTCAATCTGGGGGTCACAAGCAGGTAACTTCTCTTTCTTTCCCAATTTAAGAACATAAGAATATAAGAACGGCCCTACTGGGTCAGCCAAAGGTCCAGCTAGCCTAGTGTCCTGTCTTCTGACAGTGACCAGTGCCAGGTCCCCAGAGGGAATGAACAGAACAGGTAATCATCAAGTGATCCATCCCCTGTCGCTCATTCCCAGCTTCTGGCAAACAGAGGCTAGGGATACCATCCCTGCCCATACTGGCCAATAGCCATTGATGGATCTATCCTCCTTGAATTTATCTAGTTCTTTTTTGAACACTATTATGGTCTTGGCCTTCATAACATCCTCTGGCAAGGAGTTCCACAGGTTGACTGTGCATTGTGTGAAGAATTACTTCCTTTTATTTGTTTTAAACCTGCTGCCTATTAATTTCATTTGATGACCCCTAGTTCTTGTGTTATGAGAAGTAGTAAACAATACTTCCTTATATACTTTCTCTACACCAGTCATGATTTTATAGACCTCAATCATATCTCCCCTTAGCCATCTCTTTTCCAAGCTGAAAAGTCCCAGTCTTATTAATCTCTCCTCATACAGAAGCCGTTCCATACCCCTGATCATTTTTGTTGCCCTATTCTGAACCTTTTCGAATTCCTACATACCTGTTTTTGAGATGGGGCGACCACATCTGCACACAGTATTCAAGATGTGGGCCCAAACCATGCATTTATATAGCGGCAACATGATATTTTCTGTCCTATTATCTCTCCCTTTCTTAATGATTCCCAGCATTCTGTTCGCTTTTTTGACAGCTGCTGCACATTGAGTGGATGTTTTCAGAGAACTCTCCACAATGACTCTAAGATCCTTCTTGAGTTGTAACAGGTAATTTAGACCCCATCATTATATAGATATATAGTTGGGATTATGCTTTCCAATGTGCATTACTTTGCATTTATCAACATGAAATTTCATCTGCCATTTTGTTGCCTAAGTCACCCAGTTTTGAGAGATCCTTTTGTAGCTCTTCGCAGTCTGCCTGGGTCTTAACTATCTTTAGTAATTTTGTATCATATGCAAATATTGCCACCTCACTGTTTACCCCTTTTTCCAGATCATTTATGAATATGTTGAATAGGACTGGTCCCAGAACAGACCCCTGTGGGACACTACTATTTACCTCTCTCCATTCTGAAAACTGACCATTTATACCTACCCTTTGTTTCCTATCTTTTAACCAGTTACCAATCCATGAGAGCACCTTCCCTCTTCTCCCGTGGCAGCTTACTTTGCATAGGAGCCTTTGGTGAGGGAGCTTGTCAAAGGCTTTCTGAAAATCTAAGTACACTATATCCACTGAATCCCCTTGGTCCACATGCTTGTTGACCCCCTCAAAGAATTCTAGTAGATTGGTGAGGTATATTTCCCTTCCCAGTTATCTGGTACAGAAGCTGATTTAAATGATAGGTTACAGGCTACAGTTAGTAGTTCTGCAATTTCACATTTGAGTTCCTCCAGAACTCTTGGGTGAATACCAGCTGGTCCTGATGACTTATTGCTGTTTACTTTATCAATTTTTTTTTCCAAAACCCCCTCTAATGATACTTCAATCTGGGACAGTTCCTCAGATCTGTCTCCTAAAAAGAATGGCTCAGGCTTGGGAATCTCCCTCACATCCTCAGCCATGAAGACCGATGCAAAGAATTCATTTAGTTTCTCTGCAATGGTCTTACCGTCCTTGAGTGCTCCGTTAGCACCTCGATCGTCCAGCGGCCCAACTGGTGGTTTAGCTGGCTTCCCGCTTCTGGTCTACTTAAAAAAAAAATTGCTATTACTTGTTGAGTCTTTGGCTCGCTGTTCCTCAAATTCTTTTTTGGCCTTTCTAATTGTATTTTTACACTTCATTTGCCAGTGCTTCTGCTCCTGTCTATTCTTCTCACTAGGATTTAACTTCAATTTTTTAAAGGCTGTCTTTTTGCCTCTCGCTGCTTCTTTTACTTTGTTGTTCAGCTACGGCGGCTCTTTTTTGGTTCTCTTACTAGGTTTTTTAATTTGGGGTATACATTTAAGTTGAGCCTCTATTATGGTGTCTTTAAAAAGTTTCCACGCAGCTTGCAGGGACTTCACTTTTGGCCCTGTCCCCTTTAATTTCTGTTTAACTAACCTCCTCATTTTTGTGTAGGACCCCTTTCTGAAATTAAATGCTACAGTGTTGGGCCATTGTGGTGTTTTTCCTGCCACAGGGATATTAGATTTAATTATATTATGGTCACTATTACCAAGCTGTCCAGCTATATTCACCTCTTGGACCAGATCCTGTGCTCCATTTAGGATTAAATCAAGAATTGCCTCCTCTGGTGGTTTCCAGGACTAGGTGCTCCAAGAAGCAGTCATTTAAGGTGTCAAGAAACTTGATCTCTGCATCCCATCCTGAGGTGACATGTACCCAGTCAATATGGGGATAATTGAAATCCCCCACTATTATTATTGAGTTTTTTATTTGAATAGCCTCTTTAATCTCCCAGAGCATTTCACAGTCATTATCACCTTCCTGGTCAGGTGGTCGGTAAGATATCCCTACAGCTATATTCTTATTATTAGAGCATGGAATTTCTATCCATAGAGATTCTATGGTACAGTTTGATTCATTTACGATTTTCACTTCATTTGATTCTATGTTTTCTTTCACATATAGTGCCACTCCTCCACCAGCACGACCTGTTCTGTCCTTCTGATATATTTTGTACCCTGGTATTACTGTATCCCATTAATTATCCTCATTCCACCAAGTTTCTGTGATGCCTATTATATCAATATCCTCATTTAATACGAGGCACTCCAGTTCACCCATTTTATTATTTAGACTTCTAGCAATTTTATTCTAGAAATACCCATTTCTGTTGTGCGCTACAGCTGTAAGGTACAGGCACAAGTAAAGCCAGGAGGCTCTCAAGGGTAGCTGAGCGTGCCTTTCCCTCCCATCAATGTCCTCATATCCTGGCTATCTCAGGGATCAGGTACAGGGCACTGTGCGGTTGAGGGAATGGGGAGCCCACTGGATTCCCTCTCCAGGGCAGTGACTGCTGGCAGTGACTGCTGGCAGTAACCAACAACAGCCCAGTAGCATATGAAAAATGAGGGTGACCAGTCTCAGCTCAGCTCCCAGGGAACAAGTGACCATAACTGGCCCCTTCATCTCAGCAGAGGACCGCAGGGTCAGAGCTCCCCTCTAGCAGCCATACTCAGAAGGCAGCACCTAGGCATGCTGACCGGGAAGCTTGCACTGCAGGCACCCTGCTCTATCCTTGTCCAGAGCTCCCCCTCCCACCCAGCATCTCCCCCATCCCTATCAGCCCCTCTACTCACCCTGAGGGAGCGAGGATTCGTGCTGGAGATACTGCGCAGCAGCCGCGTTCACCGCCTGTGCCCTTTGCCAAAAACCCGTCTGCTCCAGCTTTATTTAAGCCCCCACCATGGAAGAGGACAGCAGCTCCCAGGAGGCTCCAGCCCCCACCTCGGTTGCTGTTTACTCAGCGGGTGTTCAGGAACTTGCAAAATAGGAAGTTGGGGGAAATTCCCCTCCGGGCCCCCTCCTGCAGTTACTGCTTCCTTGGGCGTTTGCTGTGAACGGTTGCGGGTCACCCTAGCAAGCTGGTGTGCGTGGCCTTATATCTTCTTGAGTTAATGGGCCGCAGCCTTACTCTCAGCCCTGCTGCTCTAACCACTAGACATCACTCCCCACCCAGAGCTGGAATAGAACCCAGGAGTTCTGACTCCCAGTCTCCTACTTATACCAGTAAATGTGAGAAAGTCTGGCCATTTGGACTGGGACTCTCCGTGACCTCAGGATGCTTCAGACCAAAACCTTGTGCAATCCTGGCCCGAGGCAGAGTCCTTCTTCATTCCCACTGGTGACCAGCTCCAAGCCTGAAGAGTGAGGCTGGAGAATCCCTGGGTTGTTGCTGGCTTGGACACATCCTCCCTGTGTGCGCATGGGCAGATCACTGAACCTCTCTGGGCCTCAGTTTCCCTTCTGTGAAATGGGAAGAATAGTTGTTCCTCTGCCTTGTCTATTCAGATTGTCCTGGGGCAAGGGCTGACTCTTACTGTGTGTCTGTGCAGCACCTGGCACAATGGGGCCCCAATCTCGATCAAGCATAGGCAGCCCCCAGCACAATGGGGGCCCCACTCTCAGTCAGGGTCTGTGAAACACCTGGCACAATGCAGGCCCTAGTCTTCATCAGGGTTTGTGCAGCACTCCATACAATGGAGCTCTGATTTCAGTCAGGATCTGTGCAGCGATGGCTACCAACGGGCCCCCGTCTCAGTGAAGGACTGTGCAGTGCCCGGCCCAATGTAGCCCTGATCTCATCTGGGCTCTGTAGGTGCTACTGAAATGCCAGTGGTAAATGCTGCTCCGACACTGGAATGGTAACCGGGGGCCCTAGCCAGGACCACGTTTTGGCACTATGTTAGGAGGGAGGAAAAGGAGACAAGACCCGCAGTTGGGACTGCTCTATGATGACACTTGACATTTCAGTCGTGCCAGGAGAGAGCCTGGCCAGGGAGAACCAAACTCTCTGTCTCCTTGAACTGGTATTTTCCCAGGTTGTGCTTTACCTCATTGTCAGAGCATGTTCACTTGCCCAACCCTGGAATCTCCCTGCCTTCCTGAGCAGCGCTGCAGGGCACAAGGAGTTAAACTCTCTGCGCACAGGGTGTCCCAGGACCCCGGGTAACTACAGGGTGCTTGGGAGTGTTACCCAACTGCGGCCCTTTCATCACAGCCTGAGCTAGTGCCAGGTCATGGGGCACGTGCCGTCCTCTGAAGCAAACAGGATCGGTCCAAGTTACGAAACCAGGGGTGTTCTGACTGCATAGGGGCCCGGTGTCTGGGATGCAGGAAGCACCACGGAGCCATGAAAAGGCCCCTTCTAGACAAGAAGCTCTTGCTGCCATTGGAGTGGATAGTAAAGAAAGAACCAACTGCTAGACTGCTGTGAGCTGGTTACCCCCCAGAGTTGTCTGGCCAGGATTTAGATGGGAGACCGGGTAAAGGTGTTGCAGGGAGTGGTGTAGGTTGCAGTGAACACCCTCTCCTTGGAGTCAGTGCAGATGCCCCCATGCGTTGCGAGGGGGTGCTATGGTACAGGGAGTGAGGTGGGGGCTCAGTAGGGGGGCATTATCCCCTCAGAGTCAGTGCCGGCACCAGTGTGGCATTAAGGGGTGCTGTGCTGCATGGAGCAGGGTAGGGGCACGCTCCCCTCAGCAGGAGTGCTGATACTACTGGGGTGCTGTGGGGTAGGATACCCTGCTGGGTGGTGTGGCTGCCGCTGCTCTGCTGTAGTTTTTTGGCAGACACACAATGCTGCGGTTCTAACCCCTCATGCAGATTAAAGACATTTTTCCCAAGCGCAGAAGCATTAAATACACCTCACTACCCAAATGCCAGCCTAGGTCAGTTCTGTCATCAGTGGCCCCAGATAGTCCCAGTTAGATCGGGGTGGGGGTTGTCCCTCCCCTTTAACTCCCTGTCCTAAACGGATGCTTTGGCACAGTGTTAATGCTTGCTACTCTCTACACCAGAAGCAGGTAAATTTCAGCAAGTGGTGAGCAGTCTTTGTATAAACATCTGTGGTGCCTGACCCCAGAGGCAGCTGAATCTAAGGGTATATGTACACCACTGATTAAGGTGTAAGTGTAGCAAGGGTAGACATACGCCTCTAGATTCCATATAGTTAGCATGGGTAACAACAGCAATGAAGATGTGGTGGCACAGGTATCAGCATGGACTAGCAATCCCAGCAGATGCCTGCCAGGGACCATGGCTACTTATCTGAGTGGCTAGCCCATGTTGAAGTCCATGATGCCACATCTGCACTGGTGTCGTTACCTGCACACTCTAGACTAAAGCTAGCATCGGTATGCTTTCTCACACTAGTCACACCTTAATTTGCGGTACAGACATATCCTTGGCACTGGGTGAGTGGTCTTTGTATAAACAGCTGCCATGCCCCACCCAAGAGGCAGGTGCAAGTGAGGCTTAGGGTATGTCTACACTTAAACCATTACAGCTACGGCTGCACCACTATAGCACTTCAGTGTAGAGAGTACCTGCACCGACAGGAGGGTTCTCCCGTGCGTGTAGTTAATTCACTTCCCAAGAGGCAGTAGCGAGGACAACGGAAGAATTCTTCCATCGACCTAGTGCCTTCTACACCGGAGATTAGGTCAGCATAGCTGCATCTCTCCGTGTAGTTATACAGCTGTAAGTTCCAAATGTAGACCACCCCCTTGTATCTTTCTGAAGGATATGACAAGCCAATCCCATTTATTGGTAGAATCTGCCCCAGGCAATTACCTCTGACCTGGATGAAAACTGGATTTAAATTCTGTGCATGCATTGTGCTATTACAAAACCAGAGTGACACTCCACCATTCCCACCCTGAAGAATGAAGATGGGAGAATCCTGTGGTTTCAGGGCAGAGGCGCTGCAGGCATTTCCATACTGTGGTCAGCATCTCCCTTTCTACAAAAATAGAAGTAAGAGAAAGACAAAGGAAAGTGCAGGGCCATTACTTAATGGAGAAGGAGAGCAAATAATGGCTGACACAGGGAAGGCTGAAGTGTTTAATGCCTTTTTTGCTTCAGTCTTCACTAAAAAGCTTAGTTGGGACCAGATACTTAATACAGTTACTATTGAAAAGGGGGAGGAAGAACACATTCCAGAATAGGGAAAGAACAGGTTAAAGAATATGTAGCTAAGTTAGATATATTCAAGTCAGCAGGGCCTTCTTAAATGCACCATAGGGTAGTTAAGGAACATGCCGAAGTAATCTGCAAACCAGTCGCGGTTACTTTCAAGAACTCAGGGAGAATGGGTGAAGTCCCAGACAACTGGGGATAACACCTATCTTCCAAAAGGGGGAAAATGGAGGACTCGGGGCATTATAGACCCAGTCTGACTAACTTTGATACCCAGAAAAAGATACAGGCACAAATTATTAGACAATCAGTTTGTAAGCCCCTAGAGGATAATAAGGTTATAAGGAAAAGCCAACGTGGATTTGTCAAGAACAAATCATGCCAAACCAACCTAATTTCCTTCTTTGACAGGATAACTAGCCTAGGGGATAGAGGGGAAGCAGTAGATTGATATATCTGGACTTGAGTAAAACTTCTGACACAGTCCCACATGACATTCTCATAAGCAAACTAGGAAAATATGAAATTACTAAGTGAAATTACTATAAGATGGGTGCATAACTGGTTGAAACACTATTCTCAAAGGGTAGTTATCAACAGTTTGCTGTAAACTGGGACGACGTATCTAGTGGGGTTCTGCCTGGGTCTATCCTGAGTCTGGTACTATTTAATATTTCCATTCATGACTTGGATGATGCAGTAGAAAATATGCTTATAAAATATCCAGATGACACAAAGCTGAAGAGGGTTGCTAGCGCTTTGGAGGACAGGATTAGAATTCAAAATGACCTTGGATGAATTGATCTGAAATCAATACGATGAAAGTCAATAAAAACCAAGTGCAAAACACTACACTGGGGAAGGAAAAATCAAATGCACAAATACAAAACAGGGAATAACTGGCTAGGCAGAAGTGCTGCAGAAAAGGAACTGGAGGGCGACATAGTGGATCTCAAGTTGAATATGATTCAAGGCTGTGATGCTGTTGCAAAAATAGCAAATGTCATTCTGGGATGTAGTAACAGGAGCGTCATATGTAAGACACAGGATGTAATTGTACTTGCTCTACTTGAGGTGAGGCCTCAACTGGAGCCCTGTGTTGTTTTGAGTACCACACTTACACGCAAAAGGTTGTTCTAAAGATTAGTTGTTCTCCACGTCCACACAGAGTAGGAAGAGAAGTAAATGGATTAGATTGCAGCCAGGGAGATTCAAGTTAGATATTAGAAAAAACTTTCTAACCCCAACAATAAGCAAGGACTAGAACAGGTTACACAGGGAGCAGGCAGAATCCCCTTATTGGGGTTTTTGATAACATGTTAGACAGACACCTGGCATGGATAGTCAAGGTATACTTGGTTCCTACTCAGTGCAGGCGGATGGACCAGATGACCTCTTGTGGTCCCTTCCAGTCCTACGTTGCTATGATTCTATAAACCGCACAAAGTGAAACAACAGGAGGGGGAGAAGGGATGATATGGAGAAATACAGAGAGGCTGTAGCACATGGCAGCTTGCAAAGTCAAAAGTTCTTGCGCCCACATCCAGGAAGGACAGAGGAGGAGGCTATTGCTAGATGGGAAGGGAAATTCAGACCCTGCAAGTAACAAGGCACCAAGGAAGCCATACATGACAGGGGGTCTCTGAGATTGAGGGCACTGGAGGGGAGCCAACCCCAGAGCTTGCAATGAGCCGCAGAGACATGATCAGATCATGGTATGTTTTATTCAGCACATTCCCCTCCCTGTCCAATAAGATCCAGGCTAGCAGCAGTGAGAATATGCACATGGCATTCCCCCTCCCCCCGGTATGTTCACAGGCCATTCTCTGCCATGCTCTCAGGCACCCCTCACAACCATCTGGTGTGGGAAAGATCTGGTGGAATGGATGAGTCTGAGGGGGACACGTGTCCGCTCCCCGCATAGGAGCAAGCCAGCGTCTGCCTCGAGGCTGGGCTGACTCGCCTCATATCAGCCCCTCTCACAGATGACCTCAATGACACTCTGCTCCATGGGCACAGGGTCCAGGCAGCGGTGGGCTGTGCTGCCCACGATTTCATCTAGTAGGAAGTGCACCAGGTTCTCATCGCAGACAAAGCGCCACAGGTAAAGCTGTAGATAGTAGCAGTCCACCTGGATCTGCTGCAGGCCATAGCGCCCAAAGGTCCGCAGTCGCACGCATTCCAGGAAGGTCTTCAGGCTGATCTTGATTATGCCAGTCAGGACGGAGACCTGGGGAGTGGGTGGGGAGGTCATTCAAGCACTGTCCCTTATGGGCCTGGAGGACACAGAGGGGAAGAATCACCTCCAGGACTCCCTATGTGGCTGAAGTCTCTTGTGGAGGAATGAGGCCAGGTCTGGGCTGCACCCCGAGCCAGAGGAGCAAGGGGATCAGTGGCAGCTAGGGAACAGGGAAGTGTGAGTGAACATGGAGTGGGTGTGTGACAGCTCTAGAGGGAAGGGTCCCCAGAGGACGGGGGAGGTGTGTGGGGAGCTCTGTTCCTCTTTTAATGCACTGTGGGGGGTCCCCTGAAGATTAATAGATCCTAAGGCCAGAAGAGACCACTATGATCAGATGGAGTGAGTGTTGGGAGCTGTGTCCCTGCACTGAGGGGGAGCTAGAGGACTGGCTGAGTTTAGGGGGCTCTGATCTGTGGCTCTCCCCCAGGGTGGCAGCTCTGCTCACCTTGTTGAACTCCACGGGGCTGAAGATGTCGATGCGCTCAGAGAACAGCTTCTGAATGTTACTCAGGAGGTTAGTGTCCAGGGGGGCACTGCATTGGGGGGGGGGGGGAGGCAGAGACAAGGGGTTACACACTCACCAGCAGCCAGGAACCCCACTGCATAGCAGGGGATTGGATCTAGGCAGGCCTCCTCACCTGAGGCTGCGTCTGGGAGTAAAACACTGGGTCAAAGCCCTCTCCACTGGGGTGCAGGTAGGAGCAGCCCACCTGCCTTTGTGCAGGCCACTTACCCCAACACGTAGCTAGGAGGGTAGACACCTCACTGCAGCTCTGCCAATGCCCCTCAGTTCTGACCTGCAGCCCCCTAATATCCCAGCCCTGCCGGTGCCCCTTAATCCTGACCAGCAGCCTCCTGCTATCCCAGCCCTGCCGGTGCCCCTCAATCCTGACCTGCAGCTTCCTGCTTTCCCAGCCCTGCACTCCCCCCGCCAATGCTCCTCAATCCTGACCCACTCCACACCCTGCCGCAGCCCCCTGACCTGGGCGTGTAGCTGGGTGCATAGCGGCTCTGCTGCCGGGAGCTGCTGTACACGGAGAAGGTCCTCTTGCTGGAGTCGCTGCTCTGGGCCTTGCGGACGCCCTCCTCGTACAGGAGCCCCACCTGCAACGGGGGAGGCAAGAAGCCTGGGTGAGTGCGGGGTCCCTGGGGGTACAGGAAGCCCTGGATCCTCCTTTCCCCCACTCACCTGCACGTCGATGGAGGTGGTGTCCTCCACCACCCTCTTCATGACGGCCCGCACGTTGCGCGGCTCAATGGTGTTGACCCAGTCGCGTGTCTCCACGCTCTTGCGCAGCATCTGCGAGATGATCAGCCCCTGCACCTTCACGTAGTGGTTGAGCAGCCTCTGGGCTGCCTCGCGGGCCTCCGCACACAGGCTGGTAACTGGGGTGATGGGGGAGTGATCCTAGGGAGGGAGAACAGTGGGTCAGTGGTGCCGGACCAGGCATTTTCCCCAACACCCACTAGCTCCAGGAAGGACAGGCTGCCCCACCCTTCCACACACATGCCACCCAGCACCACCAGCTCCATGTGGGTCAGGGTCGCTCAGCCTCTCCATCCCACCTCACCCCACTGCTCCACTGGCTCTGTGTGGGCAGGGGTGCTGCTAGGGATGACATAGGCTTCATCTCCCCAACTCCCCACCAGTTCTGTGTGGGGCAGGGGCACTCAAGATGGCATGGGCTGCCCCCATCCTACCCTGCCCAGTGCCATCCATACATCACTTCCCCCCAAGCTGCCCCCATCCCTGATGCTCCCCATGTCCCCACTGCCTGCAGGTGGGGATGGAATCTCAAACCCACTGAAGGAGTGGGGTGGTCAGATCAGCTGGGAACTGACAGGAAACCCTGTGGCATGCAGCAGAGCCAGGGGGGTGCATGCCCACTCACTAGATCTCCCACTGCCATCCAGTCTGAATACATATATCCCATCCCTTCCCCTGGGCAGACGATTCCTCAGCCCTGGGGATCCCAGCCCCAGGGAACATCCCCTGGAAATTTAGCTTAGTCACACACTCTGGGGCCACTTCCTAGCATGCTCCTCTTCGGGGAGACTCCTCCCCCACCCTGTCGAGGTCCATCCTACTAGCCCTTGATGGGAAAGGAGGCCCTGGGGATTGAGGGGCTTTGAACTGAACATGGGGTCCCAGGTGGAGAATCCCCAGAGCAAGACAGACAGGGACTCCCCTCCCCCCATACTAAGGGCCTGGATCCTGGGGGCAGAGATGTATTTCCTCCTTGCTCCTGCGTCCCAGGGGCTGGCGCCTGCCCACCTGCACTAGGAACTGCTCATCGGTCAGGGTGAGAATGTAGCTGATGGTGGAGGTCTCGTAGTCCAGGCAGAGGCGGGAGAGCAGGAGCAGCAGGGCGGGGGGAGTGGAGCCACCCTTGTCCCCCGTGGTCTCACAGAACTGCCGGGCCATCTGGCAGATGGACTTGATGAAGCCGACGATCAGGCCCTCGCGGACACCCTGACTGCAGAACTCACCCTGGGGGATGAAATGGGGGGAGGGGTTCAGCACTTCCTCTTGCTGCCCAGTAGAATGGCTCCTCCTGGAGCCAGGCAGCAATCCTGACACCATCTCCCCACTCCATGTCTGCTCCCCCAGATGAAGACTGCCCATGGAATACACCCAGATGACAGACCTGGTGGGGTTGTGGGTGGGGATCAAAGGGCACCAGCAGAAATATCATAGTGGGAGGAGACCTAGGAGCCATGGGTTGGGATTAGGGGGAAAGATATAGGGAAAAGTTACAGGGACATAAGACTCGACAGGACCTCCTAGGTTACTGAGTCCAACCCCCGCTATCACAAGCAACCAGGCCATATCGTCCTGGCCACAAACTCCCTTGTAAAATTAGTTGGGCTGTTTTCCCCCCACTCCACCTGCTGGGAGGCTGTTCCAGACCCTTCCTCCTCTGATAGGTAGAAACCTTCTCAATTCCAGCCTCAACCGATTCCTGGCACTTTATCCCCATTTGTTCTTGTGCCAACACTGTCCTTTAGCTCCAATAGCTGTTCTCCCTCCCTAGGGTTTGCCCCTCTGCTGTATGTACAGAAAGCAGTCAGATCCCCTCCTGGCCTTCGTCTGACCAGTCTAAACAAGTCCAGCTCTTTCAGTCTCCTAAGATCAGCTCTCCTTTCTCCTCATCAGCCTAGGAACTCTTCTCTGCCCACGGGCCAGTTTGAAAATCTGATAGATGGGGCTTTTCAGTCCACCAGATGAAGGCATAGCAATGGTTGGAAGTTGAAGTTAGACAAATGTAATCTTGAAATAAAGCAATTTCCTAGCAGGGAGGGTGGGTAAACATTGGAACAGCTCACCAAGGGAGCCGTGGGCTGGCCACCACCTGGAGTCTGCTGATAATAGCACATCTTAATTAATTAGCCTCTTACAGTTTGTATGGCAAATTCCAGTGTGTGTGTGTGTGTGTGTGTGTGTGTGTGTGTGTGTGTGTGTGTGTGTGTGTGTGTGTGTGTGTGTGTGTGTGTGTGTGTGTGTGTGTGTGTGTGTGTGTGTGTGTGTGTGTGTGTGTGTGTGTGTGTGTGTGTGTGTGTGTGTGTGTGTGTGTGTGTGTGTCTTCTTATTATATGTTCCATTCTATGCATCCAATGAAGTGGGCTGTAGCCCACGAAAGCTCATGCGCAAATAAATTTGTTAGTCTCTAAGGTGCCACAAGTACTCCTGTTTGTTTTTTTTTTTGGATACAGACTAACACAGCTGCTACTCTGAAACCTAAAGCAAAACTAGATTTCTTTCTAAACTAGATCTCTTTCATGCTTTAATCCAGCATCTGGGGAAAATTCTACAGCCTGTGTGCGTAGGAGAGCACTGGGTGATCATAATGGTCCCTTCTGGTTTTAGAATCTATGAAAGGCCCACATGGCTCCTTAGTTCAGGAGACAAAACACACAGCTGAATTGTGTATCAACATAAAAAGGCACATGTATGGTGTAGTTTCAATTGTACAAAGTCCTTGTGAGGGATGGGACAGGCTCTGAAGCCAGTTATGAAGTCAGGGAGATCCCAGCAGCAGCCAGGAAACCCCTGCAGACTGATACAGAATAGTATCTGCATGGAATACATTATTCCAGAGGTCCCCAAACTGGGAGGCGCGCCCCCACCGGGGGGCATGGAGGAACCTTCAGGGACGGGGGGCAGCAGGGACTGGGCCAGCCCCAGGGTTGGTGAGGGAGCACCACCCAGCCCCTCCCTGCCCGCAGCTCTGGTCCCATCCCAGTCGCATCCCCGGCTCCCAGCCCTGTGCCTGGCCCTATCCCCAGCCTGGGGGTGGGGCGGGGTGGGGCTGGGAGCAGAGCCGCACCTGACTGCAGGCTCGGTTGCCAGTCCCCACCACAGCCCCCTGTGGCTCCACCCCTGCCCCCAGCCTTGGCCACGGCTCTGTCCCCGGCCCCGCTCCTGGCCCCAGACCCACCCCCAGTTGTGGCCCCAGCCTCGGCCCCCTTATCCCTATCCACATCACTCCCGCACCCCAGCTGCAGCCTCCACTCCCGGCCCCAAAGACAGGGGTAAGGGCACGACTCTCAAAAGTTTGGGGACCACTGCGTTATTCTGACTCCCTGGAAGGCCCATAGCCAAGGATTAGGTGTTTATGGCCATGTGGTTTAGAGGATAGAGCACTGGGACTCAACAGACCAGGGTTCTATTCCCAGCTCTGCCCCTGGCCTGCTGGGTGACCTTCGGCAACTCACTTCCCTCCCTGTACCAGTGTGTATCTTTGGGGCCATATCCATACATATCCCATGGCATCTGAGTGCCTTACAATCTTCAACGTATCTATCCTCACAATACCCCTATGCAGCAGGCCAGAGCTATTATCCCCCTTATATAAATGGGGAAACCGAGGCACAGAGTGGCTAAGTGACTTGCCCAAGATCACAGAGAAAGCCTGTGGCAGAGCAGGAAATTGAACTTGTCTCCCAAGTCCTAGGCTAGTGCCTGAACCACTGGACCATCCTTTTGAGTTTCCTCATCTCTACAAATGGAGCTGATGATAGCGACTGCCCTTATACAGAGCTTTGAAGATGTCCTGATGAAAAGGGCTAGAAGAGCTAGGGATTGCTGAGGGGCACCAGAACTGTTGGAGAAGAAACTGAATACCCCTGACCCTCAACCTCTAACTCCCATGGCTCACAGTCCCCTCCCCCCCCCCAGGCAGTGTCACCTTAAAATAGGGCTTGTTGGAGAAGGTGATGTCCTTCGCTGTGAAAAGGTGAACGTAGGTGAGCACTGACTTGATCTGGTTAAGGACAGAGGCCGAGATGGTGCCCAGAAGCTCAGCCAGGTTGGGGCTCTCCTTGCCTGCCAGGCGTGGGGCAGCTAGTGACTGGCGCACATCTGTCAGACAGTCCTGGTAGAAGCTCTGCAGGGCCAGCAGGTACTGGCGGATGCGCTCCTTGGCGGCCCGCACCACAATCTCTGTGCCCTCTGCTGCCACGTTGGAGGCTGGCAGCAGTTTGGCCAGGGCTTGTAGGCGCCGATGGAAGCGATCCAGGGCCCGCACCAGCAGTGAGTTGTCCCCGACCCCTTTCTCCAACTGGATGCGCCGCTCCACCAGGGAGTAGTATGTCTCCATGAGGGAGTTGACGAAGGCCACCAGCTTGTCCTGCGCCATGCGGGTGATGCTTTGCACCCCTTCTCGGCTGACAAAGAGCTCCTGGTAGGAGGCGATCACCAGGCACATGTTGCTGACAAAGATGTTGCAGCCACGGTCGATGAACTCCAGGATGTCAGTGATAGGGGCACCACCTGGCTGCCCCAGCTCTGCTTCTAGGGCCTCCAGCTCAGCCTCCAACCGGCAGCAGGCATGTGAAAGGAACTCGTCACACAGCTCCTCTGCGGGTTCATCCAGCTGCAGCAGCAGCTCCACGCACTCAGCCAGGTCCTTTGCCCCAGAGCCCCCGTCCCTACCAAGGAAAGGAGAGGATACTGGAGATGCCAGGGGAGCTGACACATGGACCCCCCAGCTCCCAATGCATCTGCAGCAGGGTTTAAGGGACGGCTATTGGAATTAACAACAGCATGCAGCTTCTGGACCTGGAATCCAATCCAATTGTCCCAATCGAGTTGATAATTCTGAAACCTGATGACAGACCTCAGTGTTGCTGATTTCCACCATGCGGTCACTATTTGTGTTGCCGTTAAGTTTCAGAGTTAACAGCCTGGCTGAAATGAATGGGGGAAGTTGGGTGATTAAGGTAATAGATAACCTATCACCCTTTGGATCAGACCATTGCACCCATCTACCCTGGTATCCCTCCCTCTCTGGGTCAGACCAATGCAGCTGTCCCACCTCGCTCTGTGTCTACTCCCCCAACACTGGATCAGATCCAAGGGCCTGTACCTGAATTTCTCCCGCAGCTTCTGTGCCAGGCTGGCCATGATCTTCTGGCAGTCATCCTGGATGCCCTGGAAGGAGGGCATGTGCTGGTACTGGTGCAGGATAGAGCGGGCTTTGCTGTAGTAGCGCACTGCCTGTCCATAGGCCTCCAGCTCCACACACTTGGTGAGGCGGGCAGGCAGCTCAAAGAGGAACTGCAGCTTGCGCAGGAGCGTGTGGACCCCTGGGATCCAGAGAGATCCTGTTAGAGACAGTGCCAGCATCCCCTAGCACGCACCTCCTCCGTATGCCCTTCTCCAGCTGCTCAGGCAGAATGTGGCCTGGAGCTCTTCATGGACCCTCCCACAACCCCTGTTCTATCCTGATTCTTCTGGTCACTGGGTGGTTTCCTGGGCTGCTCTTCCCCCTCCATCAGCTGCCATCTTGGCCTTAGATCAGGGAGACCAGGTAACACTGCCCTCCCGAGCTGTGGAGATGAGCAGCCACAGCACTGGCCAAGCAGGGGAATGAACAGTGCAGCTACAGGGCTCTCCCTCCCAGGCTTCCCTCCATGCCTCATTTCTAGCCTTGGAAGCCCTAGATCCACTCCTGAGTCCCTGCCTCCTGAGAAGAGACTTGGTGTCTTGGCCCAGACAAGGCAGAGGACAGCACACCTGCCACCCTCTCCCAGAATCCTCTCTGCTCTTGAACCTCACATAGGATTTACTGTGTCAGATACAACCAAAGAGCTCATCCAGCCTGACATGCCTCCCCATGCCATCCCTACTGCCCTGGATCAAACCCATGAGCCTATTCAGCCCCTTATCCCTACCACCCCAGATCAGACCCTTGGATCTTTCCAGCTGGCTCAGAGGGCAGCTTGTGGCCAGTACCCGAGAGCTTGGTGATCTGCTCGTGCTGGTCCTGGAGGGTGCTGCTGATGCAGGCACTGAACTCTGTGATGACAGCCATGTTGGCAGCCAGGCAATCCATCTCGTCCTCCATCTTCTTGAAGTCATTCTTCATCTTGCGGATTGTGTCTGGGGAATAGAAGAATGAAATCAGCCAGGCCCAAAGATTCAGCTGCAATGCTAACGACACAGGCCCACTCATCCCCCACATCTGGAGGACTGGGATCTGGGCAGCCCTGCATGGTACCTGTGGCTGAGATGAACTTGTTGTAGTTCTCATAGACCAGGGTCTGCATGTCGCTGTCCAGGGCGCGGATCTGCTTTACCATGTCAGTCTCACAGTCCATAAGCTGGGCTAGTGAGCACTCCTTCCGCAGCTAGGGAGAATAACAGTGAGTGAGGGGCATGGCTAGGGATGCCAGCTCTGCCAGTCCCCTTCAATCCCCACCTGTTTCCCTATTATCCCAACCCTGAGCTTCGCCCTACAGTTCTGCCAATTCCCCTCAATACTGATCTGCAGCCCTCTACAATCTCAGGCCTAGACTATGTGCTCTCCCCAGCTCTGCTGGTGCACCTCAAGCCTGACCTGTAGCCCCATCAATCTCAGGCCTGAACTCCCCTACTCTGCTGGTACCCCATAATCATGACCCACAGCCCCCCCCCCCATATTGGGGGATGGAGGTGCATGGGAGGGAGCAGGAAAGAGGGCTCCCCAAGGGAGGCAACAGTCACTGGCAGGGGTTGCAGTACTGAAAGGGGTTTGACAGGCTGGCTTCCCTGAGAGACAGGCTATAAAGTCAACCCCTTTTTGGGAGAATCCCCAGGTGCAGTGGCTGCTGTGACAGGGTCCCTGGGAGTGAAGTGTGGGCGTGTGGAGTCCCGCCGGGGGAGCTACCCCCAGGAGCCTGGGTCCTTAGTAGGGGCAGACCGGGGACTTGAGGGGCGAACCCTGGAGAATCAGTATGGGAGGGGAGGCTCCGCGGGCAGGGTTCGGCGATCCGGGGCCGGGGGGGGAAGTCCGGCAGAGGGGTCAGTGTGTGTGTGGGGGGGCTCACTGAGGCATACTGAGGGGAGGCCTTGGTACGCGGGGTCCCATAGGGACCCCTGGGTCTGAGCACATGCAGCATCAGGGAGCACCTTAGTGAGGAACACTTCCGGGTCGAAGTGCGCCCCATTGATGTCAGTCGGTCCGCCGGGATCCCCGCCTGGGGCCAGGCCGCCCCGAGCCTCCCCCGCCGGGTCCGGCAGCCCGTAGTAGAGCTTCAGCATCCCGTGCGGCCGCCGCTTCCCGCCCGGCGCCTCCGAGCCGGGCTCGGCCGGGCCCGGCAGGGGTCCCCCCTGGGGAGCTGACATCTCCCCCGGCCCAGAGCCGCACAGGTTTGTTTGGATGAGGGAAAAAAGACGCTGAGGTCACTTCCGGGATCAGTGACGTTCTGTTGAGAACATCCCCCCCGCTCCCGATGGTGAGGTCATTTCCGGGATCAGTAAAGTTTTCTTGAGAGCTTTTACCCTCCATGGCGGTGATGTCACTTCCGGGATTATAACGTACTGTCGAGAACACTCATCCCCCGACGCGCTGTTTGACAGATGGCAGCGGCTGTCTCGGCGATACGCCTCTGGCGGCTGGGGCAGCGCAACGGTAACCACGACAAGGCGCCGTTTTGAAGGTGGCGTTGCAACTGCATGATGTCCTGTCATGAGCCAGTGACATCATAGGCGCCGCGTGGTTCCCTGAGCCTGTGGGCGCGCTGGCATGCTGCGATGTCACCGTCTGACATCAGCCAGTTCCATACACACATGAATTAATCAGCCATCTGCCCAGCATTTCCCAGACCATTTTATGATGTCAGCACACAGGTGTGATTTATGACATCTCCTAGTCCTTATTTTGCCACATGACACCTTCAAACGGGTTTATGATGTCATCCTATTATTTCAGTTTGTTAGTCTAGTTAATCTGTGCATCCATCCACAGATCTAACTATCCCCATGCACACTCATCATCTAATCTATCCATCCATCCCTTTCCATGCCCATCTAATCTAATGCATCCAATCCATCTATCTACCCATCCATGCCCTCATATACCATCTAATCTATCCATCCATCCCATCACTATCTAATATTCCCATACATGCTCATCCATCCATCTATAATCTATCATGCATGGGGACAATCTAACTTGTTTATCACGGTGATATCTCAAATTGGGGGTAAGAGTTTATAATGATTCCCCATCCTGTATCCTCTTTTCCCCTCTCCCAGTGTCCATTCATTCAATCTTCTGCAATCCGTTCTCCTAGTCCCTATGGCTGTTCTGCAAACCTTTCTAGAACTCCCAGTTCTTTATGACCTCAGCACCCTGATACATGGATTCTGAACCACTCCTAGCCTGCAGTGAGGTCACGCCATCACTACAAACAGCCTGCAGACTGCCTCCTGGAGCTAATTACCCCCTCTCAGCACCATGGTCAGTGTCAGAGTTACCAAGCAGCTGGACCTTACACCTAACATGGGATGGGGAGGTATGAGCTGGAAGGACTCTTTTGTCACCATCACTTTCCCCAGCAAAGTAATCTTCACCAGTGCCTCCCTCCTGCTGCTGCTGGTTCACATGGGTATCTTCGGAGGAGACCTCTACCACTTCACTGTGACCCAGAAGTTCGATCTCATGAGCTTTCATGGCACCACAGTACTACTGGTAAGGGAAGTCCCCTTGCTCCTTGTGTCTTGTAGCTTGGCCTACAGGTTAAGGCACTAGCCAGGTACTTTGGACACCTGCTTTCTACTTGAATCTCTGCCACAGACTGTGACCTCAGGCAAGTCACCTCATCTCTGAAGTGGAGATAACCCATCTCTACTGGACAGGGATCTACAGGCTCTGGCCACTGTCAGACCTTAGGTCCAATCCAGGTTGGTTATTCCTATACCCCTAATACAGTTGAATACTGAGGGATGTCTGTAGTATGAGGAGGGCAGCATTAGGACTCCTGGGTCCTATTCTCATCTCTGGGCAGGAGTAGTAAGACATTTAGGAGGGGAGTGGGTTCTAGCAGGTTAGCACTGGGGAGTGACAGATCAGGGAAGGGTCCTGACCATCTCCCTGACCATTTGCATTGGTCTCTGCAGGTATCCCATGTGATGAGCTTTTACTGGGCCTTGCTTGCAACATTTTACACCTTGGAGGCCAATGACAAGGTTCTCAGGGGGTTTGCCCTGACCTCACTGGGTAAGTGACTCCAGCCAGATGCCTGAACTGCTGGGTGTTCCCAGCAAGGGCAACAGGGGAAACTCAGCTGAGTCTAACCAGTTTAAGTGGTTGTGGGGAGGGACAAGAGTCGGGACTACTGGGTTCTATCCTCAGCTCTAGATGAGAAGTGTGCTCTAGTGGGAGCACTTTCCAAAGCCAGCTTGCATGGGACATGGCACCTGGGATTTAGGCTCCTCAGCTCAGGAGGTTTCTGAGCATGACTCAGAACCACACAAGGGCACAGCTGGGGGACCTGTGTGCGTGACAGTGAACGCATGGACACTCAGTTATTCTGGGGAGGACTCCAGCTGTTTAGCTGCCCCTCTGGTCCAGCCGCAAAGGGAAGCTATGATCTCCATTCCCATCCCCTTGACCAGGGCTCTGGCTCTAACCCCTCTAGTGATGAACTTTACCCTCTTCGTGGGCCGCTTCTGCCTGGACTACCTGACTATTGAATACAGGGAGGAGATCTACTGAACCCCATCCTGGCCTTGTCCAAAGCAGCCCTGGAGAGAGACGCACACGCAGCATTCATCCCCAGATCTGTCGGAATTGGGAAGCGGGGAGGAAAGGGGGCAGTAACACACTGCTCAGGCTGTAGCCAAAATCAAGTTTAATAACAATACAGGATATTGCTGTAGTGTTAGCGACGGTGTCATTCGTTAGTCATGTCACCTTCCTGGGAGGTGGGAGCAAGGCAGTCATTACAGCCAGGATCTTTCCCCCAACACGCCCAATGGGCACTCAACAACTCAGGTGGCCAACCCTCAGTGGGAGCATTTGATGGCTACAGGGCTCATCCCGTTCCATAGCAGTGGCCCATCACAACCCCTACCCCAACACCCTGACCATAGGGTCATGCTAAAGGGCATGGGTCTGATCCAACCCTCTGGCTCATGCTGGAACTAACCCAAGGGAGGGGAAGAGGTTCTGATTCCACCCCCTCCATCCCCCACCACAAACAGCCCCCACCCTTTGGTGGAAGCCCACAGGACTTATGTTCATAGCTCTCCTTTCCACTGGCAGTGGCTTGTGAGGAAGGTGATATTTTTCCTCTACTGCCTTCCAGCCTAAGTCCCATGCCACCTCCCCTACCCCAGGGGCTAGCAGAGCCATCAGCAGAAAGGGGTGGGAGCTGGGGAGGTTGCAAAACAGATCCTGACTCAGGCCCAGTCAAAGATCTGGACTCAGGAAAGCAGGGGGATTGGAGGCAATGGTCAGTTTTTGGGCAGAGGGGGGGTGTGGCGTGTGCTGTCTTTGGTCACTGAGGCCGCCCCATGCATTTCACACCCTGCAGGAAGAACTGTCTCCTATCAACCATTTCAGTAAATAGAAGGAAAGCAACCGTATTCAAAGCATGAAACCCCATCCCCACCAGAGTTCTGAAAATCCACAAGCCAGGAAGTCTCTCCCCTCCCACCCCCCAATCTTTAAACTCCAGTGCTGACCAGCATGTCCCATCCCCTCCCTAAACTCCAGAACAGGTCAATACTTCACACACACACATGCCCCTTTCTAGTAGGGGACAGCCCAAAGCACCCATAGCAACAGCTCTGTACAGAGACGGGAGGGACCAGCTTTGGAATTTCACAGACCCGCCCTCATGGGACACAGAGGGACACCAACCCCACCCCATTCTCATTTGTAAGATAATCACACCCAAGAGGCCCAGCCAGCTCCTTCCCTTTCCCCTGGTATTATGAGATGGGAAGCAAAGGCTCCCTTCAATGGAGATGATGTTGGGGGAGGGGGTTAACGACATCTCATCCCTACAAATAATGCTGGACATAGGGGGTGGATCTCAGTATTTGCCCTTTGAATTCTAGCAAAGTTAAGGCCCAGGTAGTTACTGATGTGAAAAATTAGAATAGGTGAAAGTAAGTTATATCTCCCCCACCCCCCAATATAGCTCAGTAGGAGGGGAGGGTAAATGAGGATGCAACAAGGGGCTGGTTCCTGTCATTTGGTTCAATGAGCCGCATTTGTAAAACTAAAACATTTGTGTGTGTGGCAGGGAGAGGGTTGGGATCCAGTGTCCATTCCATTTGAACCCCCAAAGGATGTGTGGGAGAAGGGGGATGATGGAAGATTCTGCACCACTCCCATTCATAGCAAAGCAGAAGGGCAGTTTTATGTGGGGTCTGTGGGTGGGGCTGAAATCCTGCCCCATCCCCAGGCAGGAAAGGAGGTTTCTGTTGGAACAGGCCTCCCCCAAAAAGTCCAAGCAGCTGGCTGTGTCAAACAGATCCTCTGTCTCCCATCTAGTTGAGACCAGGAAAATAATGACACCTCCCTCTTCGGGGCAAAGGGGTTTTGGAGACAAGGGTGAATAAAGCACAAGGTGGCTTAACATAGCAGATGAGCTTAGAATCAGAGAGCTCTGCAGCACTTTGAGGCTACAGGAATGGGTCCATCAAATATGGGATGGGTTTTACAAGGCACCTCTGAGGAACCAGAGTCTGCCCAGGATTGGAGAATGGGAAAGGGGAACAAAAGAGCCCTGAACCCTTTCGAACACCTGCATTCAAACAACTGTGTTCTCACCCACTGAGACAGTCTGGGCTGGCAAGTTCCAAGTGACAGACAGTTGAGAGGCTCCTAGGGGAAGGGCATTGAAGCCCAAGGTTTAAGGAGCCAGATGCCAGTTTCATAGGGGGGCAGGGCTGTAATGCCAAGGAGTTCACGCTTCCAAGAAGGTATGGGACATTTGCCCTTCAGTGCTGCTAACATCAGCTCTTCTGCAGGCAGGAATGGAAATGCTCAATTTCCCTGCACACACCCCACCAGCAGCATTGCTAGTTACAGAGTGTGGAAACTGAGGCATGGGGCAGGGAAGTGACTCACCTGAGATTGAGCAACAGGGTCAGCAGCAGTGGGAACAGAACTCAGGAATCCTTGCTCCCAATTTCCCTGCTCTGACCAATAAATCCTTGTGGGCTGGCAATGGAACCCAGGAGTCCAGGCTTCCATTCCTGTGCTGCCTCTCACTTGCCCCAGTCCTTGGACACTGGTACTAGCAGCACAAGCCCTCCCCGATCACCAGTGCTTGACGCTTTCCTCTTTCCTGGCCCATTCCAAAGCTGAACAGCTACAGTGGCGGATTCTCAGCTGGAGCACTTAGCGACTAGAGAGCTCATTCCAGCCCACCTCGGGGGGCCCAATCCGTAGCTGTAGAAGTCTCCCCTTTCCTCCCAATCCTGCTCTGCCCACCCCACCTAGAGAGTTGAGTCTCATTTTTAAAAGAGGCCAAAGTCACTTCACACCCCCCTCACCAGTTTCATGTTTTGACGCTCAGCTGAGCTGACCCAGCAGTGTCCTGGCTGGAGGCTTCCCCTTGTACTCCCCCCGGAGCCCCACTTGCAGCTGCCAGTCCCCAGCATCCCTGCCTTGGCAGGCCAGTCTTGGTGCCCAGGGAGGAGCCACCAGCTCGGTTCATTCCTGGCCCACCCGGATGTGGGGGTTGAACATGGGGTCCAGGTTGGGGTCATTGTCGGCCGAGGCCCGGCCCAGCTTTGACATGATGATGATCAGGGTTAGGAAGCCGATGCCGCCAATCAGGAGGATGATGACAAACCGCTGGATCAGGGATCTTGGCTGCCGCTTCTTGGACCCAGAGCGATTCCTGCCAGGGGACTTGTTATTAGCATGACAGTAGCAGTGCCCAGAGGCCCAAAGCGACATCAGGGGCACATCAGGGCATGTGCATCATTAGCAGTATTATGGTAGCGCCTAAAGACCGCAAATAAGATCGGGGGCACATTAGTAGTATTACAGTAATAGCTACAGGTGCCAACCGAGATTGCGACCCTGTCATGGATGTGCACTGGTTTCCTCCCACCCCACCACTGACCACTTACTTCAGAAGCTGTGCGAACCAACTGAGCGTTGGCCGCCGGCGGTACTTGTCCTCATCACAGTCGATTTGGGTGCTGGATGCTCTGCCACTGCCACCCCCACCCTCCCGGGTGTCATAGACCTTCCGTGGTGTAGAGGCTGCTGGGGAGATGGGGAGTGTAGGAGCTTAGCAGAGAGCCATTGGCACCAGGAAAGGAGAAGGTGGTGGTGGAGGGTACAGGCACCCCCCTAACCTTATTGTCCCCCCTTCTGCCACAGCTAGGCAATCCATACACCCGTTCTTCCCTAGCCCTGTTGGCTGTGGTTGACCCAGACTCCTTTGCCCCTGAGTTATCTTGTCCTCTAAGTGGGCTCCTGATCCAGACAGGAGTGAATGGAAACAGCCTAGGGGACATGAGACACACAACCGCTACCCCACTCAGAAGGTAGCCACTGGGTCCTCACTTCTTAGGGGCTGTGTCCCACTGATTCGTAATCCCCCCACCGCCGCAGGAGATGACAACAATGCTGCTCACCTGCATTGATGGTGATGGTCTCATTGCTAGCATTTCCCATGTCAATGACTGAATGCTCCTCCTTCACGCCCCCATTGTTCACGCCCTGCTGCTGCTGTGGGGACGAGAGGCCGGGCGGAGCACTGTAGGAATAGGCCGACATGGCACTTTGCTGGATGGTCTCCTCTGAGCTGGGGCCTGCAGTTGCTGCCAAGAAAGGAGGTAACAAAATGAATCCTGTGTGGAATGGGGCAGCCTAAGACAGCTGGCTTCCATCTACAAAGCCGGGACAGCAAATTGTGACCCACTTGCTCCATGGATCTCTGTGTCAGGGGCCCAACTAGAAGTGATGCCCTAGAACTGAAAAGTCTCATATCCCATTCCTTGATCCCTGAAAGCCAGCCAGTCTTCCCCTCCCATCACCTTAGACGAGAGAGCAGATGAAATTGGACCCCTTGGTCTCATCCCAGGCAGCAGGGAGGTGGGGATTCTGGGCTAGACGTGACATTGGTCTGATCCAGTGTGGAAGGAGGGGACAGCAGACTAGATGGGCCCCTAGGTCTGATCTAGTGTGGTGAGGGTGGAGGAGGTGGATACTGGGCTAGATGGGCCCTGTGCAGGCATCAGTGGAGCCATTCCCATGCCCATAGCCCGGCAGCACTTACCAGAGAAGCTAGACCAGTCAGTGTAATCTGTGGTATCAGGCGACTCTGTCTCTTGTATGGTATCAGCCTCATCAATCTGAAGAGAACAGAAGAAAACTGCGTCAGACCTTAGACACCAAAGCAAACTCGGCCCCATCAACTCAGCCAATCCCAGATAGTGGTTGCTGCTCAAGCCGGAAGCTAGATCAAAGCTGGTGTCCCCTCTGCCGCATCCCCCAAGAGGGGAAAGGCCCCATACTCTGTTTCCCATCTCCGGCTGGTACATTAACAGCAGTATCTGTCTAGCTTGGCTGTCCTCTTGGCTCCCATCTTGAAAACCCTCAGAGAGCCCCAAAACAAGAGGATAGTCTCATGGGTAATCTCTTACCAGTGGCAGCCCAAGCCCGGCCCGAGCCCAGTTCACAGTCGACAGTTTCTCTCGCAGCACTGAGGCCACCGGACTGACCAGGTTGGCTGGGGGGAAGATAGGACCCTTGCAGCTGGGACACTGGTAGCCAGCTGGGGCCGTGTTCTTTGGGAGCTGGTTTGCCATCTCGTTGAGACATGACCAGTGAAACAGATCTGCAAACAGGAAGACCATGGAATGTCTTTAAGTGAAGGGTCTAGATCAGTTACTCCCCTAGTCAGATCTACTTCACAAACATCTCCCCTTCCATTAGTCCCCAGGGGCAGCACAGCTGCTGGAAAGTAAGCTGGAGACCATTCTGCCATAGACATTGTATTCATCCACTCAGTTCTCATAATTGTAGGGGCTTTATTCCCACTCTCAGAGGCCAGCTGGCTCTTATGTGGGGTAAAGGGGTGGGGGAATCTGTGTGTAGAGATACCCAGTCTGATGAAGAAACTACAAAGACAGAATAAACAGGGTGCCATTTTGGCAATCATTTTTCTGACCCAAGTTTTAAATTTGCTTTTAAAAAAAAATAAATCAGGCTTTGGTGGCCAGGACTGTCACTTGCTAATGAAAAGAAAACGAAGCAAAGCTCTTGAAATGCCCCCAAAGCCATGGCTAAAAGTACCTCACCATAACACACAAGCCGGGCAGTATCTTTGGTTGACAGGAGGGTGTTGCAAAGACGACAGTTGGGGTTGTAATCACTGTCCTGAAGCCACTGGAGATAGGACTGAACAATGCACTGGAAGATACAGGAAGTTAGTGACAGAAAGCCCATGGTATGGGTGAGGTAGGGTTGCAATTGGAGGAGCAGCACAAGAAAAGACTTTACATTTTAAGGCCTAAAGGGACCATTATGTTAGTTGAGTCTGAACTCCTGCCTAGTACAAATCACAGAATCTCACCCAGTGATTCCTGCATCAAGCCCATAACCTGTGTCTGAGCTGGAATATCTCTTGTAGAAAGATGTCCACTTATGACTTAAAGATTGCAACGGACAGAAAATTCATCATATCCCTAGGTATGAAGCATTTGTAGATGGGAACGTCCAATGAGGTCTATGCTAACAGGCCCCTGGACAGAATTGTGGAGGGATCAGAGGAAATACGAGGAAGGTGTCCATTGCTGGATATTAACAGGATGCGCCGTTCCAGGAGTCATGACACAGGATAGAGGAACACTGATAACCAAGAACTCAGGTTGGGGGCAGGGCAGAGGGTTGTTGAGCAAAGAGGACTTTCATATTTGATCCAGGTTGGTAACAACTGAACCAGTGTCCAAGAGGGGAAAGCCCCGTATCCCATTCCCCACCCTCCTGAGCTAGCTGGTCCCTCCTCCCTGGGGCCAGATTATAGCTGAAGCCCTAGAAACTCCCATTCCCCTGAGATGCCATTGCTCAGCAGCCAGACTGGAGCTGGAGTCCAGTTACCTTGGAATGGTTTGCGACGAGGCAGCTCTCACAGACATTCACTCGGTGCTCAAAACAGAAAAGGTTGGTGACTTTCCTTTTGGGGCATTTACACAGCCCCATGGTGCTTCACTGATGACACAGCAGGAGAGAAAGCGTACTGAGCAAAATCAAAGCCCAGATCGACCCCACTCCCCTCCCAGCGCTGGGACAGAACCCAGGAGTCCTGGGTCCCAATTCCTCCCCCCCCAACCACTAGACCCCACTCCCCTCTCGGCTCCAGGAGTCCTGTCTCCCAGTCCCCCCCGCCCCCGCTCTAACCGCCAGACCCCTCCCCTCCCCAGCGCCAGGGAGGGAACCCAGGAGTCCTGGCTCCCAGCCCCGCTTTGCCCCTCCATAGGGTCCCCCTGTCACTCACAGGCTCCTATTGAGGCTGAGTCCGCTGTTGCCACGTCTCTTCCGGGTAGGACGCAGCTTGATGACGTTACGACCTGAGACACTCCCCGCAGCCCGGCGCTCTCAGGGAAAGATCGGGTTCGAAGGCTCGCGAGAAGTAGCTGGCGCGTCACTTCCACCGTAGCGGCGGGTGATTCGAACGGGGCTTGGTGGCGGGTTCCATCCCGCTCGGCGCGGAGCGGACAGGCCCACGGATGGCGGGCGCGGCCCCGAGGCGGACCCGGTCTGCGGGCGCGGCCCCAGCGGGGAGCGGAGCCCGCGGGGGTGAGTGCGGCCCGGGGGTCACCCTGGGCGGGGAGGGGTCTGTGCCGGGGGCGGGGTCTCTGGGGGGCACTGGGCACGTGGGGGGTGGGGTCTCTGGGGGGCACTTGGGGGCTACGCGGGGGGCGGGGTCTCTGGGGGGCACTGAGCGCGCGGGGAGCGGGGTCTCTGGGGGGCACTGAGCGCGCGGGGGCTACGCAGGGGGCGGGGTCTCTGGGGGGCACTGAGTGCGCAGGGGGCGGGGTCTCTGGGGGGCGGGGGGTACGCTGGGGTTGGGTCTCTGGGGGGGGCAGCGGGTCCGAGGGGGGTTCCGCTGGGGTTGGGTCTCGGGGGGGGGCAGCGGGTACGAGGGGGGTTCCGCTGGGGTTGGGTCTCTGGGGGGGGGCAGCGGGTACGAGGGGGGTTCCGCTGGGGTTGGGTCTCTGGGGCGGGGGCAGCGGGTACGAGGGGGGGTTCCGCTGGGGTTGGGTCTCTGGGGGGGGGCAGCGGGTACGAGGGGGGTTCCGCTGGGGTTGGGTCTCTGGGGGGGGGCAGCGGGTACGAGGGGGGTTCCGCTGGGGTTGGGTCTCTGGGGGGGGGCAGCGGGTACGAGGGGGGTTCCGCTGGGGTTGGGTCTCTGGGGGGCACTGGTATCAGATGTTTCCTTCAGGTGGGGTCTGGGGCAGTAATTTATCTTAGGGGGATTCCAGGAGGAGCAGGATACAAGGAAGAATCCTAGAATATCAGGGTTGGAAGGGACCTCAGGAGGTCATCTAGTCCAACCCCCTGCTCGAAGCAGGACCAATCCCCAACTAAATCATCCCAGGCAGGGCTTTGTCAAGCCGGGCCTTAAAAACCTCTAAAGATGGAGATTCTACCAACTCCCTAGGTAACGCATTCCAGTGCTTCACCACCCTCCTAGTGAAATAGTGTTTCCTAATATCCAACCTAGACCTTCCCCACTGCAACTTGAGACCATTTCTCCTTGTTCTGTCATCCGTCACTACTGAGAACAGCCGAGCTCCATCCTCTTTGGAACCCCCTTCAGGTAGTTGAAGGCTGCTATCAAATCCCCCCTCATTCTTCTCTTCTGCAGACTAAACAAGCCCTGTTCCCTCAGCCTCTCCTCTTAAGTCATGTGCCCCAGCCCTGTGATCTTTTCGTTGCCCTCTGCTGGAGTCTCTCTAATTTGTCCACATCCTTTCTGTAGTGGGGGGCCCAAAACTGGATGCAATATTCCAGGTGTGGCCTCACCAGTGCCGAATAGATGGGAATAATCACGTGTCTCTATCTGCTGGCAATGCTCCTACTAATGCAGCCCAATATGCCATTAGCCTTCTTGGCAACAAGGGTACACTGCTGACTCATATCCAGCTTCTTATCCACTGTAATCTCCAAGTCCTTTTTTGCAGAACTGCTGCTTAGCCAGTCGGTCCCCAGCCTGTAGCGGTGCATGGGATTCCTCTCCATGGGAGCAGCGTGTGGAGGATCGTTTGTTGGAGTACTGATGGGGGCTTGGGGAGCAGGGTATGAGGAGAAGGTGTTGCTCCCTGTGGATGCAGGATTTGTGGGCATGTTTCCTGAGGTTTGGGAGGGGGGTCCTCAGAGAATCAGGATGTGGGGAGGGGTCCCACTGGAGGAGCAGGGTGCATGGGAATGTCTCCCTCAGGTTGGAGAATTCCGTGGGGTAGGATGCAGGACTGGAGGGTATTTCACAGCTTCCTAGCATCTTATGCCTATGAAAAGGCAAACACCAGGAGGTAGGAAAGTACTGAGAGGCAGTTAAATGTCCCCACATTGGTAGTTTGGATGAAGGGGCTTCCCCACGCGGTGGGAACAATCAACTTTCAAACTTTTCCTCTCTCCCTCACTTTCAGACACTGTCTCCCCTCCTCTGAGGCGCAGGTCCGAGAGGATTTCAGGGTCTCCTACCAGGCGTGGCCCCCAGAGGAAACCTTTGGTGGAGAAGAAGATGGTGGGGAGCCCAGTGAGTAATAATGCATCCCTGTTAGTAACAAATGTTCCCAAATCCAGCTGTGGGAGGGTTTGGAGTAGGTTATACGAGCCCTGAAAAGCTAGATTTTTCCATTCTGGAGAACTCAACAGGCTGTCAACCTTAAAAGTCATCCTGAGTTGTGCCCTCAGTCTAGAAGCATCCCCCACGCAGAAGTCCTTTGGTGCTGTGATATTATCTGCTCACCCAAGGCACTTTCCAGTCTGGACTGTTCCTTGCTTGTTTGGATTGTAAGCTCTGCAGGGCAGGTGTCTTACTCAAGTGGTTTGTTTGTACAGTGATGAATCTGTGCCTTATTATTGCAAAGCAAAGAGCTGCAAACTTGCTCTATGTGCAAAGGACAAGACATATCCTTGGCCATCTGAGGAAAAGGGATTTAACTGCAGCACCCCTTTTAAAAAAAAAAAAAAAAGAGTGGATTGGGCAGATGCACAAAAAGTGCAGTGCTTGGCAGTATGAAGGCTGTCTAAAGTGTAAGCTCTTTGCGCGCTATTGCCACTTCATAAATAATGCACCTGAATGTGGGCTTAATTGTTGGCACTTTAGAAACCATGTATAATAGTCATGACTAACTAGAAGCTTCTCCCATCTGAAAGCCACTCAGTGGCCTGTGTGAGTGAATTGGGTTTCTTAGTTCACAAATACTTATATTGTTTAACTGACTTACTCGTTGGCAGCCTGGACAGAGAATGGAACGGGCTGCAGATGCTGAACTCTTGTTCACTAGAGAAGAGTTGGGGCTGGCAGGCACTGCCCTTGTTGTACTTGGGCTGTGGATAAGCAGAGGCAAAGATTTTAAGCCCATCACCCAGCAGGGTCCATTCCGATCAGCTAGGCTCACCTGCATACCACAGGCTAGAGAGCCTCACTCATTGTTGCATCAAGCCCATTACTTCTGATTGAGCTCCACCATGTCTTTTAAAAAGACAGCTAGTCTTGAGTTAGACGTCAAGTAATGGAAAATCCATCGTGCCCCTTGGTAAAACTATTTCAGTGGCACTGGTAATAGCCATTAGGAACTATCTGCATGCACTCCAACTTCATTAACTGTGTTGGGTGCAGGTGTATTGAATGGTGGAGGAATAAGTTGGAAGAGTTGTGATGTGATCTGGGGGGGCTGTGGCATTGTTCTTGCCCCTAGGCCACACTGTTGCTATGTGGTTCCTACATGCCTCCCTGTACACTTTGTTTTAGTGGAATGGACATAGTGGTCATGCATTGAAATATTTGGATCATGGAGTTGTTAACAAGTGCTGAGAGAAATCTCAGACATGGTTTGTATCCAAAGAACTTTACCTTCATAACAGTTGTGACAACTGAGCACTCCCGAGCAGTGACGAATTATCTGACCAAGATTTCCGGTTTCAAAGTGAAATCCATCAATAACCCCTTTTACTTTACTATCACGGTTTACTGTTTGTTCAAGTGCCATGTCTGTTCAGACTCTGCTGAATTTATTTTTTAGACTGAGCCACAGCATGATTTCCTTGCACAAACTGCTCATGAACTTTGGGGGCATAATCTGGCAGAAGGTTTATGTCACTGATGTACACAGCTATCCAGAAGGCATAATTGGTCCAGTCAAAGGCAAAAAATAATGGTAACATATCTACAGCCACCGTGAGATGCAGGTCCCTGTTGCTGTCACGTTCTGCTCTAATGAAACGCATTAGGATGTCGGCCTAGAATTGGGGTTCTCAAACTGGGGGTCATGACCGCTAAGGGGGTCACAAGGTGTCAGCCTCCACCCCCAAACTGCATTTTGCCTCTAGCATTTATAAGCATGGCTTGCTTTGTGACAGGGGTCATCAATACAAAAAATTGAGAACCATGGATCTAAGCTAGGAAAACCAGAATGCTGGGACCGGTGCTGGAATGGCAAGACTAGCCAGGTTATGAAAACCAGAGGACCTACTCAAAGGGAGTTAATGCAGGCGCTACGCTTCCTGTTGAAGATCAATTTGCTAAAAACCTCCGTCTGTCATCCACAAATGGACAGACTAGTTGAGAGATTCAACAAAACCCTGAAGGCAGTGCTGAAAAGATTTGTGTCCTTTGATCGCAAGCATTGAGGATCAGCTACTTCCTCCTTTTTGGTCCACCATAAGGGAGATGCTGCAAGCTTCCATCAAGTTCTCTCCCTTCAAACTGTTATTTAGCAACAGCCTCAAGGGATAATGGCTCTCCTGTATGAGGGCTGGGAGGAGCAGGAACTGAGAGCATCCAATGTGGCCCAGGATGTTCTCCAGTTCAGGAAGCTCCTCCAATTCCATTTGCTCACTAAAACCTGTTGGGGTCCCAGCAAACACAAGAACGGGGTGCATGCCTCTAGATCTTCCAGTCCAGTGATAGTGTAGTTACTACTCCCCAGCGCGGAACCCAAGTGACTAGCCAGATGACAAGAGCCTTTTGAAGTGGATCATCAGCTTGGCCCTGTAGACTGTGAGGTCCACCTGCTTGGGAGGTGGAAGGAAACCAGGGTCTACAATTTGAACCTGCTGAAGCCTTGGAAAACCAGGGAAGGGATGTTGACCTCTCCTTACCCACCAGAAGCTGAATTGGGATTTTGGGCATCCATTCACCCAGAGCCAGCACACATGCAGAGAGAGGTGCTGAACTACCTGGCCAAGAGCTTTAGGTTTTACTATTGCTGAGGCCTTTCCCAGTATATTCTCCCCTGCACCCGGCTAGCCCCAGCTGATACACCCTCTCATCAAGATGGTCCCAGGACAGCAGGATAGAGACCCCATACCCCAGAAGATGTGGGAGACCGTCTGGGAGCTACTGGAACATTTAGGGTCCGTCAGCTATATCAGTACCATAGATCTTTAAAAAAGGGTATTGGCAAATCGCCCTTGTCAGGGTTCCTTCCCCACTCTGAACTCTGGGATACAGTTGTGGGGACCCGCTTATTTTTACCAGCTTAGGTTAAAAACTTTCCCAAGGCACAAATTCCACCTTGTCCTTGAACAGTATGCTGCCACCACCAAGTGATTTAGACAAAGAATCAGGGAAAGGACCACTTGGTGTTCCTGTTCCCCCAAAATATCCCCCCCCAAGCCCTTACGCCCCCTTTCCTGGGGAGGCTTGAGAATAATATCCTAACCAATTGGTTACAAAGTGAACACAGACCCAAATCCCTGGATCTTTGGACGCTGGAAAAAAAATCAATCCGTTCTTAAAAGAAGAATTGTATTTATAAAAAAAAAAAAAAAAGGTAAAAATCGCCTCTGTAAAATCAGGTTGGAAGATAACTTTACAGGGTAACAAAAGATGCACAAAACATCTTAGGAACCCCTTAGTTTCAAAGTTACAACAAAACTTTGAGGAACCCCTTAGTTTCAAAGTTACAACAAAACAGGAATAAACCTCCCTCCAGCAAAGGGAAAATTCACAAGTTGAGAAAACAAAGATAAACTAATACGCCTTGCCTGGCTGTACTTACAATTTCTGTAATGTGAGAGACTGGTTCAGAATGGTTTGGAGGACATGGTTTGAAGAGCGAACGAACACAGAAACAAAGAACCCAAAACAAAGCCTCTCCCCACCCCCAGATTTGAAAGTATCTTTTATCCCCCTTGGTTCCTTTGGTCAGGTGCCAACCAGGTTATTTGAGCTTTTTAACCCCTTACAGGTAAGGAGGAATTCTAGGCCACCCTTAGCTGTATGGTTATGACAGCCCTTCTCTCCCAAACTTCAAGAAAAAAATGTCTTCTTGACTGACTCCCTTTGGGCTCTTCTACTTCTAGACAATGCCCTTTGGTTTAGAGTGGTAGCAATGTTTCAGCATTTAATGGACAAGGTGTTCAGGCCTCATCAGCAATACGATGCTGCATATTTGGACATTGTTATATATAGCAACAACTGGGCCTGCCTGCAACAAGTACAAGCCATCCTCCAGTCCTTGGCTGAAGAAGGTCTCATAGTCAATCTGGCCAAATGCAAATTGGGAAATCAAAGTGTTACCTACCTGGGTAATAATGTGGGATGAGGCCAATGTAGGCCACTAGTTAGCAAAGTGAAGGCAGTGCTGGCCTACTCAATCCTTGAACAAAGAAAGCAGGTAAGAGACTTCCTTGGACTAACTGGGTATTACAGGCAATTTGTCCCTTGTGTCGCCACCATTGCATCCCCTCTGACAGACCTAATAAAAGGTGGTAATCCAAAGGAGGTCTGCTGGAACAGCACTTGTGAGAATGCCTTTAACATGGTTGTGCCAGGAACCAGTCCTCTTCCATCCAGATTTTTCAAACGGGTTGATTTTAGAGAAGTAGGCCTGGGTGCTGTGCTGTTAGAAGGGGTGAATGGTGAGGCGCACCTACTTCTATACTCATGTAGGAGGGTCTTTCACAGAGAGGAAGCCTATTCCATGGTTGAAAAGGAGGCGCACGCAGTGAAGTGGGCATAGAATCTCTTAGGAATTATTTTTTGGGTAACCCTTTTCCCTCATTACGGCCCATACCTCCCTCTAACCATGATGAAAGAGATGAACCTGCACCTTATGGGGTGGTAGTTAGCTCTCCCAACACTATACTTTTAGTATACAACATCATGCTGGAGCAAAACACAGAAACACGGACATCATTTTGCAGGGAGTGGAGAAGTTGGGATTGGGCGGTGTGGGAGTTGGGCTCCTGAGGGGTGGGGTATGTAGTGGGGTAGGTTCGCACCCCAGCCAAGAAAGGATTAAAGAACTCCTCTGGGCACAGTCAGGCCCAACTTGGCCCACCTTTTAGGCCTGGATGGCACCTTGAAAGGGAGAATCTAAGCCTAGTGCAAAATGGCACTGAGAGCTCCCTAGCCCTGCAGAGTGGGGGTGGGGAGGAGAAGTTGATGCTTTCTGGGGGTACCCAAGGTTGTGAGGCACCTGATAAAGCCTTGTCTGTCCCTGTTGTGGGTCAGCTGCCCAACTCCACTGGCTGTGAGCAACACAAGCCCTCCCAGGCCCAGCTATCCATTTGCAGGCTAGCGATAGCATGCTCGAGCCCTCTGTCTCCCTGGACAGCTCCTGCACCCATGGACATTCACAGTATTCGCAAACTTGCTGCTTCCAGAGGAACAGAACACCCCAGTTAATCTCTGATCAGCGCCCCACTTATCACACAGCACTTAGATATGTCTATAGTGAAATCAAGTATATTTATTTAACAAAGCATAGTGGTGCAAGGAGTGGCAAGCAGAAGTATTGGAAACAGATGGCTACATATAGAATCATAACACACATTCTAGGGCCTAGACTTAATTAATAAGATACTCTCATGTCTGGTAGAGTATTGCTCACCCAAAATCCTTGCAGAGCTTTTCAGCCAGGCTGGCTGTGACCCTCCTTTCCTGAGACAGCACGCTGCCTACTAGATGAAGGATGCAGTGTGTTCCTTTGCACCCTAAGATATCCCAGAACAATCCTTTGTCTTCATTCAAAAACAAGACATCCCCTTCAGTTTTCCTCTCTTGTAGATTTCATGGTTTTTCAATTTGTACTTGGCTCAGTATGCAAACAGCCATACCGTATGAGGCACATAATACACAAATAGCCAGACAGGGACAGAGGAGCATTTTTGAGGTATGTCACCTCCTGGTGACCGGCCTTAACTCCAAGACCTAAAAAGCATAATTTATAGTATAGATGCATAACTCCTTAAATATTATCTATACATACATTTCACACTAATTATGATGACAGTGGACTACTGGCTGTCACATGCCATCCTTCAGTGAACTATATGCAGATATCTGGCTCAGGATCACACTAAAACCTTATGCACCCCCTGTACTCTCTGCCATTTGGCATCATGGGTCCTTGAGTCAATCATCCCCCCCTACATTGGTGCAGTAGGGTCAGCCACTGGCTAATCCACAGAACCCTCTGCCTACACAGTGCATCCACCACTACACTTTCCTTGCCTTGAACATGTACAATTTCCGTATCATAATTTTGAAGTGCTATATTCCAGCATAGCAGTCTGGAGTTGGTACCTGTTGTTCTGTGAAGCCATACCAATGGGGAGTGGCCTGTTAGGACCCTGAACTTTCTGTTGAGCAGGTATGGCCTTAGCTCCCTGACCACCCACACAATTGCACAACTTTCTCTTTCTATAACAGTGAAATTTTGTCCAGTGAGGGGGCGGGGGGTGTCAGTTTTTTTACTTAAGAAAGCAGTAGGATGCTTCTTATTGCCTTTGCTCACTTGCATCAATATAGCCCACAGGCCTGTATTGGATGCTTCTGTGCAGAATTCAAACATCTTGTCAAAGTTTAGACTAGCTTCTCTGACAGAGCTCTTTTCACTTTTATTAAAATCCTCCTGACAGGCAGTAATCCAAACCACCATGTCAGGCTGCATTTTCTTGCAGAGGTCTATAATTACGTACACAAGGTCTCTGAAACCCTCCACAAACCCGAGGAAATAATTTGCCAAGACTATAAAACACTGAACTTGCTTTTTGGTTCAGGGCATGGGACAGTTAACAGTGGATTCCACTTTTAAGGGGTCTGGCCCCCTCCAATCCAGTGACTTAGATAAGGGACTTTGGCTGTCCCTGTCTTACACTTTGATGCTGTAATTGTGAGACCTGCCTCTCTGAATTTCTTCAGCACAATTCCCAAGTGATTTTTATGATTGTGATACACTTTTAACCTGTTTATATGCCATTTGAGCTGCTACCTTTCTGTTGGGCCTTTGGACATTGTAGGTAACATCATTAAACCCTTTCTACTACCTCTAAAGGCCCCTCCCATGAGTTTTGCATTTTGTACTTTTTTACAGGGTCTAGCACCAGTATTAAATCTCCCACATGAAATCACTGGTCGCAGGTATTGTAATCAGATCATTCTTTCTGAGCGGCCTAGCTTTTAAAAAGTGAGGTTTTGCTGCACTATCCCCATCATGGATTTTAAATCCTCCCCGAACCTCTGCACATATTCAGTCACCGGTTCCCCCTCTGCTTCAGTGCCACCTTCCCAGGAGTCTCTAATGAGATCCAGGGAACCTCTGACCATTCTTCTATACAGGAGGTCAAATGGGCAAGCCCCAGGGACTCTGGGGGCACCTTCTGATACGCAAACAGATAAAGTAACACTATGTCCCTGTTTACTTACATTCCTAGCATAGATTTTAGGATCCAGTTGAACCTGTCAATTAATCCATTTGTTTCTGGGTGGTATTTTTCCCCACACATTCTGGGACATGAAATCTGATCCACAATCTGATGAGACCTCTTTTGGAAAGCCCACCTGCTGATTATGGAGAACTGTGCCTTAGCAACAGTTTCAGCTTCCACATTTGACAGAGCAACTGCTTCTGGGTACCTAGTGACAAAATCCACCACCAATAATATAAATTTTCCCCCTCTGAGTTGGTCTGGGTACAGGCCTTATGATGTTCATAGCAAGGCTGAAAAATGCTGCTTTGATTGCCAGTAAAGGATACAAAGGAGCCTGGCAGAGACATAAGTCACAAGGCTTGCAGTATTCCTCTTCTTCATTTTGAATATGGGGCCAATAGACATTTTTCTTTAGCCTTTCATATGTCTTCTCCATTCCTAAGTGACCAGCGAAAGGGCAGTTTTGGGCTAAGAGCTTTAACTCCACACAATGCTTTGTGGGAATGATTATTTGTAGGGCCCCAGCAGGACTTCTGTTTTCCCCAACCAAGGCTTCCCTTTAAATCCTTCCCTCTTCTGAAAACCTCCTGCTGTGCTCTCTATCTGGGTCAATACTGAGGATGCTTCCCCAGGACATGTCTGCAGTTGGTTCTGCAGCAAACTCCATTTTGGCTCTTGCTTGTACTGAGAGCTGCCTCAGGTAAGGGGGGGACGACTCCTCATTTCCCTCCCCTTTAGACATATTGCTGTGTTCTGGAGGTTAGGTTCCCCCCCACCCCCTCCCCCCAAGAATTTACCTTTGGGACAGAATACTAATAGCCTTGGCCAGTGATATCCTGTCATTTCCCACCAATACATTAGCCAGTAAATTCTTAAAAACTCCTACGTTCAAAATTCCCCTTAAGCCTTCCCACTCTAATTCAATGGGAGCTAAAGACACCATGGTTCTAAACTGCCCCAAGACCAGGAGTTTTACCTCTTTCCTGGGAGCATATCCACCTCCTTAATGACGTACCTCCTGAGTAGAGGAGGTATGTGATTATGTCTCTCCTCTCCGGCACATTTGGCCATTTACCTTGGCCTCCCTAATACACTCTTTATCTACCTCCAGAAGGTCAGACTGCACAAAATTTAACTAGAACCCCCTTTGGCATCACTGAAGGCTCTGAACTGAGGGTAGCTGCGTTAACTTGGATAGATCAGGCATTGTATTTGGACTCCCCATTGTTTGTGCCTGTGTTCTAGGGACCCACATCAGAGAAAATACTTTGGGCTGTTCCCTCAGGCTGGGATCTGATAATTAGGGACTTTCGTGTGCTTATTCCCCTCCCCTTCTTCATTCTTCCCAGGAACAAACAAGGGTCTCCCTTTTACCCCAGGCTTTTGTCCTTCCTTTTGGGCCTTGTGCTCTAGGAATGGTCTCGCTTGCAGGTATAAGTCAGCAGCACTGGCTGCCTCTTCCGCAGTTGCTGGGGAAATTTCCCACACCTCTGCCCCCACTTCATCAGAGCAGACCCCAAAGAACCGCACCTGAGCAAACCGATCTACCAACCGGTGATCATTTTCTCCCCTTTTACTTTTCATCCATTTTCTCCAATAATCTCCCATTTTATGACCATATTTCCTGTTATCCAGTTGTTAGGTTTCTACACTTTAGGTGATATATCTATGGGGTAAATTGAAAGCTTTCTAACATCGACCCCTTAAACCAATCATACAACATAGCATTATTTACATTCATATAATTAAACCAGTTGTTCTGAACCTATTTACCACTGTGGGTCACACATGCAGCTCTCTGTGTTATGTGGGCGGCATCCACACTATATACTCCCTGTATGGCCTGAGGATGTCACATGGGCTGCAGCTGTGTGCTCATTGGGCCACAAGTGGCCCACATGCTGCAGGTTGAGAATGACTGGATTAAATATGTGTAAGGCTTTGCCAGTCAATTTGGGAGGTAAGACGGCCAAGTCTGTTCAGCAGGGATTTGGTGCATCCTGCCTATCCTTTCAAAGGTGGTCATATTCTTCAATGGACTCTCTCCCACTGTGACTCAGGCAGTTTCCCCCAGCTGGGTGATCCCTAGGGAGGATTACTTGTGGGCTGAGGGTTCTGTTTGTGTAATTCCAGCTTTTTAAGCTTGTGGGGCCTTTCCTTCTCCCTTCCTTTAACTTCTGTGACTTGCTTTCGCTCCTCTGCTTTCCTCTTTTTGGCTTTCTCTGTTGCTTCCAGTTTATGATCTCCCTCTTGGCCAGTTCTAACTGGAGGGCTGCCCCTCTGGAACCTGTGCCAGGCTGGTTTCCTAAGCCTGCACCTCCCACTCAACTTCACGTAATTTCGATGGATGAATCAGTTCTCCATGATGCTTATCATATTGCATGAACAGAAATTTTTATCCCCTCTACTATTTTCCCTAAAGCCTCCAAGCCATGATCTGTACAGTTTTTCCAACTGTGATTTGGTATGTTTGGCATGTCTCTGGCTTACTCAACCTGTCCTTCATGTTCTATTTCCCTTACCCAAAATAAAGCAATGGAAAACAACACACCATAACCTTTTTCTTTACCTGTTTCTAAGCCTCTCACTTTTGACTCTCTCAGTGTATATATACTATCTGGTATGTGAATGCTTGGCGCATGATCCTTGGTTAATCAGCAAACAGGGTGTAGAGTGTGCTGATTACACCATTAGGATGCTATGAGGGGGTTCCCAGGGTTGTGAGGTACCTCACAACCACCTGCCCTTTGTGTGAGGAAGCCTTGTCTGTGCCTGCTCGGGATCACTACTCTACTGGCCATGGACAACACAAGCCCTCCCCTCTGGACCTCGCAGACCCTGCTGTTACTCTGCAGGCTAGCTATTGGCACACTCAAGCCCTCTGAGTGTCTCCCTGGAGTCACCAGCTCCTGCTCCCCTGGACACTCGCAGTATTCACAGATTTGCTGCTTCCAAAGAAGCAGTACAGCCCGGCTTACCAAATCCTCCTGAGGATCCCCGCTCTGCTTAATACACAGCACTGAGATAGGTTTATAATGAGATCAAGTATAAGTTTATTTAACAAACCATAGTAGCAAGTACAAGTATTGGAAACAAATGGTGACATATAAAATAAAATCATAACACACATTCCAAAGCCTAGACTTAATTAACAAGATACTGTCATGACTGGTACAGTATTGCTCACCCAAAATCCTTGCAGAGCTTTTCAGCCAGGCTGGCTGTGACCCTCCTTTCATAAGACAGCCTGCTGTCAGTCTGCCTGATAGATCAGTGGTTCTCAACCAGGAGTCTGGGGGCCACGAGCAGGTTTCAGGGGGGTCTGCCAAAATAAACCAGAGAGCAGGGCCGGCTTTAGACTTGCTGGGGCCAAGGGCAAAAAGCTGAAGCCCGAGCTCTGCCGAGGGCCGCAAGCCGAAGTCAGAACAACTTAACTTCACAGGGCCCCTGTGGCGTGGGGCCCTGGGCAATTGCCCTGCTTGCTACCCCCTAACGCCAGCCCCTGCTTTTAATCTACTGGCTGTGCAGAAAAGCAGCTGTTGCGGCACAGGTGGGCTGTGGAATTTTTTTTAGCATGTGGGGGGGGCCTCAGAAAGAAAAAGGTTGAGAACCCCAGTGCTAGATGAAGGGTTCAGGGTGTTCCTTTGCACCCTAAGGGTATGTCTACACTTGCAGAGATTTTGCACCGTCAGTTTCACCGGTGACAGGGAACCGGTGAAAGAAAAGCACTGGTTTGTGTTCTCACTTACTTCCACGGGCGTCAGAGAGTGGTTACATGAGCAGCACTTCCATCACTGATGAGAGCAGCGCTTGAGGGAAGATATCCCACAGTGCAGCTCTCTCCAGTTTAACGATGGGCCTTATGGGAAGGGGTGGGGGTTGATCGCAGGGCATCCTGGGTCCTTGCACAGCCTCCTCTCCCCAAACGCCGATCAGCTCGAGTAGCTCAGCATTGCTCCAAGCAGGGGTCGTTTGCTTTGTGGAGCAGGCATTTCACTTGGCCAGATAAGTGAGCACTTGCCAAGAAATCAGGAAGGGGAGTTTTAAAGTTCCCTGGGCTTTACAGGAAGAGGGTGGATGTCTGTTTACCTGGTGTCAGAGCAGCAGAGCTGCTGGCCAGAGTGGTCACCTAGGCACTGTGGGATATGCTCCGGAGGTTAAAGCTCTGTAAACAGGAAGAACATGTCTTCACTTGCACATCACTGCAAAAGCATCACCGGTAAGAGCTGTATGCTTCTCGTGGAGGTGGTTTACTTTTTGAGTGAAACTTCTGAGTTTTGCTGCAAAAAGTCATTGGCAAGTGTAGACGCTCCCATGGTTTTTGTGCAAAAAAGGGACTTTTTCCACTTTAAATGGCAAGTGTAGACATGCCCTCCGATATCCCAGAAAAATCCTTCGTGTTTATTCATAAACAGGACATCCCCCTTGCTCTCTGTTACACCATGCAGAGATTTCCTCTCTTGTAAGTTTCACAATGTTTCAGTGTGTACTTGGCTCAGTATGCAAATAGGCAAACAAAGTATACAAATGGCTAGACAGGGAGATAGGTGGGTGTTATCTCCTACCTGAAAGGAACATTGTCAAGGTATGTCACCTTCTGGTGACCTGCCTTGACTCCAAGACCTTCATAGCATAATTTTCAGTGTAGATACATAACTTCTTCAAAATCTGTTCATACGTTTTGTAATGATTATGATGGCTAGTGGGCTACTGGCTTTCAGTAGAGACCTCATATGCCACCCTTTGCTGTGAACTATTATGCAGCTACTTGACCCAGGGAATCCCTGTAAAAAGCCTATACCCCTTTGCCCCATGCCCTCAGCCAGTTGGCATCAAGGGGTCCCTGGGTAACAGGCTGATTACCAGGACAGCTGCTTAAGAGCTTCTGCGACCTGGACCCTGAGGAGAGGTAGAGGGACCATCTCAACTTTGTTATCTTTTGTACCATTCCTTGCATATATACTCACACCCTTCCTTGGGAAGCTGGCGTAACGGTCCTGCTCTGTCTCTGGCATGCCAAAGAAGTCTGATGGTCCAGATCCCCTGTTACACGGAGGTCTGGCCTGTTATAGGACCTGGGGGCTGTCATGAATATTCACACACATGCCCAGCCTCCCTTGTCCATATCTAACTTCTTCACCCTAATTATGTTGGGGTGTCCTTATCCTATAAATTAGTATAGTCATGGTTTCAACTAATTGTCAAATACATCAATTTATTGCCAAGGCCAGTTTGCAGTTAAGCATTTGCCAACATTTTATCCTAAAATATCCAAACCTAGTATCAGTTCAGTGTTCCTGTGATTACCTGGTATTCTGTTGTACGAACTTTCTGCTTTAAGCACACTATTCCCAGTTCCCCAAGCCTCAGGGTCACTGTCAGGCCATTTATCTATAACAAAGTTCATGGGACTCAAAGCCTTATTATGGTAACTGGGTAAGCTAATGTCTTACAGGATACAGGCCTGTACGTTTCTTGCGTTACTGTTAAGTAAAATAAAATGCTAAAGCTAGCTCAATGGGCTACAGCTGTGGGTCGTCAAAGATGATTGTGTTCCAGTCTGACCTTTCTTTCCTTGAGCACATCTGTCTCTTTTGTCTTATGCTTGGACTGGAAGCTTTGGGGAGCAGGGCCATCTTTTAGTTCTGTGTTTGTACATCACCTATCGCAATGGGGTCCTGCCCCAGGACCAGGTCCTAGGCTCTACTACAGTGCAAGAAACAAATAATAAGTCTTGTCTCTTTTATCCTATTTATGCAGCTTCCAGCTCCAGTGGTGAAGCGATTGATCATGGTGAAAAAGATCATGCCCCGAAAACAGCAGGTCTGTGAGTCAAACCTTCCTGTAGCTGTTGTTTGTGTACGCACGCGAACTGAAATCTGTTTTGATTATACTCCCCAACTCCAAACCAGCCAAGGTTGTATGGTTTCAAAAGTAAAACTAATAAAATAAAGAGCTGCAGTAACAAGATAAAGAAAATCTGTCTTAAAAGAAACACGCCCAAACCTTCCCACCGTTCTGCTAGTAAGCAAGGGAGGAGGTGGGGAGAGAAGATAAGAAAGAAAAGGCTTTGGGAAGAAAGGAGGCTGTAAATCTTATCTGGATTAAGACTTGGAAAAAGGGTAAATAGTTTCACACTGATTTTTAGCTGAAGTCAGTAATTGGCAATGACATTGCTTGTTTGATAAAGGGTATAAAAAGTAAACTTTTAAAGGGTTCATTGCTAATACCTGCCTGACCACGCTGGAACTGACCAATATTGGTCTAAGCATCCCCCGGGTTTAGCTCATTTATAAGTATCTTGATCAAAAGTTCATAAATGTTTTGTTACTGTTTGGATGGAGTACATTGCTTACTAGCTAGACTTTTTAGGCACGTTTAGAGCAACTGTATAAATATAATTTGGCCTTGGGATTTAATAAAGGAATTTAGTGTTTGGTGGTTTCCCATATCAATTAGTGTTTAAATTAAATTAAAATTAGTGTTTGATGGTTTCCCATATCAATATTAATAATTCCAACACAGCCCATTGAGAAAGGAAAGGCAAATCTCATTCTGTTTCTCTTTCCAGCTCTGGAAAGGAGTGCTATCTAGCATTTAGAGCAGAGTGGGCTGGGTGGCAGGACACCGACTATTAGTTCTGGCTCTGCAGCTGGTTTTCTGTATCATATGTTATAGGAAAGAGTACTTAAAGGACTTGGGCAGGATCATGCAAGGCTGTGAGTAGGATCCAGGAGTCCTGGCTTCCAGATTCCACTGCTCTAACCTGCTAATCACTGTTCTTCTCCCAGAGCTTGGATAGAAATCCAGGAGTCCAGGCCCCCAGCCCTTTTTCTGTACTTGTTAGACACACTCCCTTCCAGAACGGAAAAGAGAACCCAGAAAGCCTGATTTCCAGTCCACTGCTCTGACCATTAGACAACACCCACCCCCACCCATTATGAAGCTGACATGTTTGTATCTGACTTGGAATGAATTCCATCTTTATTCATTTAATGTATGGACTTAAAAAAGCAGACTTCAGCAAACTCGGAACTGGTAGGTAGGTTCTGCCATGGATCCACAGCTACACCTCAGCTTTAAAACAGTATCTTGGAAAGCCCCCCATTAGCGTGGCAGATCCCCAAGGAGTCCCACTCGTTTCTTCAGGATAGGCCATGCTGCCTCCTAGACTGAGGGTCTGGGCTCCAGCACTTCTGCTTTACATTGTGAGCTGAGCCCAGCAAGTCCAACTGAAATAGTCTCCTGGTAGAGACTTGTACACTCTTTAGGGACTAGTGCACCTCAGCAGATATTTATTGTAGGTAGGTAACAGCCAAACCTGGATTTGTCTAGAACAAATCATGCCAAACCAAACGAATATCCTTTGACAAGATAATGGGCCTAGTGGATAGGGGCGAAGCAACAGACGTGATATGTTTGGACTTTAATAAGACTTTTGATACAGTCCCATGTGACGTTCTCATAAACAAATGAGGGAAATCTGAAATTAGGATAAGTTGGGTGCAAAACTGGTTGAAAGATTGTGTCCAGTTTTTGTTCTCAAAGAGTAGTCACAAATAGTTTGCTGTCAAACTGGGAGGGGATATCTAATGGGGTCCTGCAGGGATCTCTCCTGGGTCAGGTACTATTCCATACTTTACTAATGACTCAGATAATGGAGTGGAGAGTATGCTTATAAAATTTGTGCATGACACCAAACTAGGAGGGAGAGCACTCTGGAGGACAGGATTAGAGTTCAAAATGGCCCTGATAAGTTGCAGTTGTCTTTACTGAATTTCATCTTGTTGATTTCAGAGCAAAGTACTACACTTAGCAAGGAAAAAAATCAAATGCACAAATATAAAATGGGGAATAACTTGTTAGGTGGTAGTACAGTACTACAGAAAAGGATCTGGGGGTTCTAGTAGATCACAAATTCAATATAAGCCAATAGTGTAGTGCACTTGCAAAAGAGGCTAATACTGTATCATTCTGGGGTGTATCAACAGGCGTGTTTGGGAGGTAATTGGCTTACTCTGCTTGGCAGTGGTGAGGTCTTAGATGGAATATTGTGTCCAGTTCTGGCTGCCACACTTTAAAAAGGATGTGGACACATTGGAGAGAGTTCAGTGGAGAAGAACAAAAATGATAAAACCTGACCTATGAGGAAAGGCTAAAAACCGGGGCATGTTTAGTCTTGAGAAAAGACTGAGGGGGACCTGACAGCAATATTCAAATATATTAAGGGCTGTTATAAAGAGGCCAGTGATCAATTGTTCTCCACGTCCACTGAAAGCAGGACAAGAAGTAATCAGCTTAATGTGCAGCAAAGGAGATTCAGGTTAGATACTAAGAAAAATTTGCTAACCCTAAGGCCAGTTAAGTAATGGAATAAGTTACCCAGGGAGGTTGTGGAACCCTTGTCATTGGAGGTTTTTACAAACAGGTTAGGCAAGCACCTCTCAGGAATGTTTACTTGGTTTACTAGGTCCTGTCTCAGCGCTGGTGGATGGACTAGATGACAGATCCCTTCCAACACTACATTTCTTAGTGTATATTGTACTGCTACTTGTCTGGAGAAGTTATTAATGGCACAGCTACTGTGTGAGCACCAGTTTAGACTTAAAATATTCCTATTCTGACTGCCACATCCCAAAAAGAGATTCTCAACTGTTATAATACATGAAAAATCAGGAATTCGGAAAACTGGGATAACGTGGCTGTGGATTTTGAAAGCTATTTTCAAATCTATGTAGCCCACTTTATAGATCTTAAAGCCAGAGGGGCCATTAGATCACCTAGATCATTATGCAGGCCAGAGAATTTCACCCAGTTACCACTGCATTGAGCCCAATAACTTGTTTGACTAAAGCATCTTCCAGAAAAGACATCAAGGGATGGAGAATCCACCACTTCCCTTCAGAGTTTGTTCCAGTTAATCACCTTCTATTTGAAAAAAGAATAAGGGGAGGGGGGTGGCTCATTTCTAATTGGATTTTGTCTGGCTTTAACTTCCAGCCATTGGTTCTTATTCTGCCTTTCTCCTCTAGGCTGCTAAAGAACCCTGTAGTACCTGGGATTTTTTTCCTGGTGAAGCTATTTATATGTCGTAATTGAGTCACCTCTTGTTCTTCTTCAAGAAGCATCCCTGTAGGTGCTCTATGTCCGGATATGTACACGCCCGTGCGCTCTTCACTGGAGATTTTTGTCAACAGTGGCCGTGGGTCCGCACCCCAGACACCTTCATGCCCATTACAAGAGTATATGGGGGAGATGGACCTGCTGCCACTCCAGTTCCTTCTCCTCCATCTGTGGCTTGCGATGGAGCATCACAGTGTCTGGTAGCTGAACTACGTGTCTCGCTGCACCTCACTTTCTTATACCATTTTCCTTTTAGTTTTTTTCTTAGTTATTTATTTTTATTCTATTTGCTCCAGCTTGTGGTTTGAGGGGTGTCCACTCGCCGCATTTTGCCCATTTTTGGGCCCTCAAGTTTTTTTTCCCCTGGGCCTCATCCATGGCCTTGGCTGTGGATTATGCCCAAGACATTGGGCTTTGAATCTTGCCAGACCTGCTACAGGTCCTTCCCCCACAGCGACAGACAATCAAGCTGCTTCCACTGCTTGGGAGAAACCCACGTTCCCTTTACATGTGAAATCTGTTTAGGATTTAAAAGCAGATCTAAATAATTGAGGGAGTACAGACAAACTCCTACTTATGGAGTGCTCTCTGAGACCTGTGGGGGGCGAGTCACTCCCCATACCTCAGTTCCACCCACCACCTTCGCCTCAGTGGTAAGCAAAGACCCTGGACACTTTGGGGTACTCCCCAGGTCCTCCAAGAAGAGAAGACCCCATTTGCCAGACAAGGAAAGGGGAAAGTCACCTCCTCAGTCTGTGTCTCAGGAGACCTCATGTCCCAGTACGGGTACTGCTGAGGCTCCTATTCCCTCCAGTACCGCAACCTTGTTACCAACTATGCCGACCACGTCACATACTGAGAGGCCATCTACAGCAGCACCAGCATTGCCACCTGACTCAGTGCCTCCAAAAGCCTGAACCAAGGCAAAGTCCTCATCGGTACCATCTTCCATAGCCAGAAGCAAAAAGTGTACTGTACCTATTTTGGTGCAGTCTCTGGTACCGCCCAGTGTTCTTACTCCTGAGGAACCACATCTGCAGACCCCAGTACCATCCAGGCTCCTATGTTATGAGGACCTATGAATCCTCAAAGAGCCCAAATCACTGTTATTAAGAGGTACTGAGAGATACTCCCCACAGTTACTTACCCTCTGTCCATTTCTTCAATGGTGACTCACTCTCTGGTACCGACACTTTCCCTGTGCAATCTTTGAGGGCTCCGAGAAATATTTTCAGCTGGTACCGTGATAACATTCTCCGGCACCACCTCACCAGCCTCCCTTTCTAACCATAGTACTGACACAAGTTCAGGTCTCTTCCCAGGGCCTAGTATTGCCCTGACCACCAGTACCCACACCACTGACCACCCCCCAATGGATACAGAGGATGACGCCTCATCTGACTCAAAAGTGTCTGTATATGGTTTCTCCACCTTTCCCTCCTTTGAGATTCACACTGAAGAAGGAGCTCATAGCAGGAAGTACACCCAGTTACCATGGCAAGGACAACCTTGGAGTCCCACCACAGTGGGCTTACCGGAATCCTTAGGTGACCCTTTCTAAAGGGTCCCATCCCAAAAGAGGTCACATCAGGATCATCATTACTTCAGCATGGATGGTGTGGCAAACTGAAGCCACTGTCCCACTTATGTGGAAACAAGCTGACAAAAAGCATTACATCCTCCTCCCCGCAGAACTGAGTGTTTTTTTTCTCCCACCTGATTCCCAATTCTCTGGTGGTGGAGGCTGCTAACAAACAGACCAGGCAACATCAGTTCTGTTCCACAACGACTGATAAGGATCTAAAAAGGACTGGAGCTTCTGGACCCTAAGAAGCACTCCTCAGCCTTCTGGCAGTTCAGAGTGGCCAATTATCAAGTCTTGGTGGCTAAATATGACTTGACTGTCTATTTAAAAATTTCAACATTTAATGAACACTTGCCTCAGAAGCACAGAGAACAATTTCAGGTCCTCTTTGCAGAAGGTCTGACAGTTGCTAAGGCATCTCACCGAGCCTCGCTAGATGCTACTGACACAGCTGTAAGTTCCCTGACTACAGCAGGAGTCATAGGCCCAGCTTCCTAGCTACAGTCTTCCAGCCATCTCCAGGAGGTACAAAATACTGTAAAGGACCTTCCTTTTCTTTGTTAGTGACCTCAATTTGTTTAGTGATGCCACAGATGGGTCCCTCCATTCTCTCAAGGGCTCCCGGGCGACACTAAAATCTCTGGGCATCATTATGTACACCTGCAATGAAAAGAAAATACAGCAGGTCACAGGTGGCTCAACGATCTCGCCCAGTCCACTACCAGGAGACCTCCCTGGAAGAAGCACAAATTCCCTAAGAAAGGGCCTTCTCCATCAGCAACGTCCCAACCAGCAATGACTTCAAAATATCCATTGTGACCAATTGGGTGAGGGTCACAAACTACTTCCCACTCCAGATCCTATGTTGCATCCATTCCCCTCCATTTCCTACCTTCCTGGGAGCTCATCATCTTGGACAGATGGATCCTAGAAGTAATTTCCATAATCTATTCCATCCAGTTGAGCTCTTTCCCACTCCCTGTCCCTCTTCAGGGACCCCTTTACCTCCCTCCACAAAGACCTCATAAGGCAAGAGGTACAGTCCCTCCTAGTTTTGGGGATGATCTAACCTGTCCCACTGGCCTTCATTGGGAAAGGGCTCTAGTCTCAGTACTTCCTCGTCCTGAAGAAAAATGGGGGTGGGTGGGTAGGTGGGTGGAGGGGACCAATTCTAGACCTCAGGACTTTAAACATCTTCATCTGCTCCCAACAGTTCAGTATGATGACCCGAGCAACAATTCCCTTTCTGAATCTGGGAGATTAGTTTGGTTTGTTTCCCTCTACCTTATTTTCATGGTGGCATTCATCCCTTGCACAAACAATTCCTATGTTTTGTGGTAGGCAAGAACCACTGCCAGCATTGCATCCTACTCTTCGGCCTCTCCACCATCCCCCGCTGCCCCCCAAGGGTCTTTATCAAAGTTCTGTCAGCCACGGCAGCCTATCTTCGCCGGATAGGCATCATCATCTTTTCCTGCCTAGCTGACTAGCTCCTGAAAGGCCGCTCCCTTCTCAAAGCACAGAGTGCAACCAGGAAGACCCTGTCTCTGTTTCACTTGCTGGGTCTCCACCGCTACATGGAGACGTTTACCCCAACACCCACACAACATATAGACTTAATCTGGGCCACTCTGGACTCCTTCCACCAGAGCATACTTGTCCACGGACAGATTTCACCCCTGTCTCCAACCTTGTTTCAATAATCCAACAGAGTCCACTAACCACTACGAGGATTTCCTAAACTTCTGGACCATGGGGCAGCCTGTATGTTCACAACTCCCATTTTCGGTGTCTTCAAGCATGGTTGAGAACCATCAACACCCCCTACAGACACAACCTATCCAAGTGGCCGTCCGTACCTCGGAAGGGTCTTGATTCTCTGAACTCATGGAAGGACTCATGGGAGTTCTGTTTGTACAGCACCCTTCAACGATCATCACCACAGATGACTCTGTCACATGTTGGGGTGTACGCTCCCAAAACCTCACAGTTCAGGGCAAAAGGACCACCCTCCATATCAACATATTGGAGCTCAGAACAGTCAGTTACACTTGCCATCACTTCCTACTATACATCAAGGACAACAGCGCAGCAGTGTATTACATCAATCAGCATGGAGGAGCAAGATCCCAGTCCTTGTGCACCAAAGCCATAAAACTATGGTACTGGTGCCTATCACATTGCATACAGGTGTGAGCGCTTTTCTGCAGCCCAAATGCTCTTTACAACCAAAATGCTCTTTAGCTCACAATCTCGATTACCTGCTGAATTTAAAAACCACAGACTTATTGCTGAGCTCCATCAAAGTTTACCTAGCTGCCCTCACAGCTTCTCACCTTCCCAGAGAAGGGTTCTCAGTCTTTGCCCCACCCCACCACTGTAAGATTTATCAAAGGCCTATTCAACATCTTCCCACCTATCAAGGAATTAACTCTGCCACGAGACCTCACTTTACTTCTTGCCTTTTACCTCAACAGGACTAGGCCCTTTTCAGGTTTCCCCTGGACTCTTCATCTCTGTTGCAGAACAAATGGAGGGACATCCAATCTCCACCCAAAAAACTGTCCATGCGATTTGCAGGTTGTGTTCTATCATTCTGTGAGTTTTCAGGGGTTCATCCTACACTCCAAAAGTTATTGCTTGTACCACCAGGGCTCAATCTACCTCTGTAGCCATTCTCAAAAATTGACCCATCTCAGACATCTGCAAAGCCGCCACCTGGTCTTTGCCGCACACATTTTACAAGCATTACACTCTTGTGCCCTATTCCAGGATTGATACAGCCTTTGGTGGTGCTGTCCTTTGAGCAGAACTGAATCCACTTCCTCGCACTGGGGCCTCACTTCGAGATGTCTCCTCCTGTGGGTGATCCACTACCTGCTCTCCTTCCCCTTGGCCTCAGAGTCTCTTTCTTGGGACTTTCGTGGTTGAGAAGGAACTGGAGTAGTGTCAGGTCTGCCCCTCCTTATATACCCTCATATCTGGGCACAAGGGTCTCTGGAGTGGAAGCATGGAGCACCCCTAGGGAGACATCTCAAAGAATTCAATTTACTATACCAGGTAAGTAACTCCTCCATCTTTTTGATAAAGAGCTCAGTCAGTTTAGTTTGTATCCCACTGTAAGGCATTTTTGTGGCTGATGTGACTTGTTTGGCTGATGTAAGTTGCATTAATTTCCCTTTTGCCTTCCAGCCTGCTGTTGCTTTAACTGAAGCAGAACAAACCGCATGCGTAAGTTATTGTAACCTCTATTGTAACCTTGAAATGTTTGTTTCAATGATTAATCCTTGATTCCTTAAGTTGGTGTGGAGTAAAATGAAAAGCCCCACTGTGGTGATATGGCATAATTATGTACCTGACAGCCTGTCGAGCTACATTCCCTATGTGTTGCTGAGCACATCTCTCATCCCAGACACCCCCTTCTGAGGGATAAGAGTGTCAAGTTCTGAACTGAGACATCTGATGTTTGGGAAATGGTCTGATTTTTATGAGTGTCCTAACAAGTAGCATTGAGTCTGGTATTTCTAAACACACCATAAGAGTGTCCATGCTCTGTATGTCCTTCCCCTTGTCCTCCCACAGCCCTTTGGCTACACACTAATTGTAATTCATTTGTTCCTCCAAGATGACTGGTACTGCTTTGACTCCACGGCGCAGCCCCAGGGTAAGTGTCTATGTTCTCCTTTGGGTTCTGCTAGTATATTGGATATCAGGGGAAGGATGGTCCCAGTGACTTAGGGCGCTAGCCTCAGACTTGGCAGACCTTGAACTTTTACAGACCTGCTTTAACTTAAAGTAAATATGGGCTGAGCTACTTCCTTTAGACAGCCCTGAGACTGAAGTGTCCATTGGCCCCGCCAGTGAGGAGTGGGGGGTGGCTGGGAGTTCCACAGATTAGCTGTATTGGTGAGGGAGAAGAAGGGATAAACTCCATCTCCTTTCCTTGCAGATCTCCCAGAAGGCAGGAAAGGAGAACTTCCCAGTGGAAAGCAGCGAGGCCAAAGGATGTGGAAGCACTGATGCTAATCCAGTCTTAGCATCATCTCTCCCTGCCAATGCCTCAGGCCTGGTGGAGAAGGCTGCCCTGTCTACAGTTAGCATCAATGTATGCGACTCTCCTCCCCAGGATGAGAGGGATGTTCTGATGTCTAAGAAAGTGCGCCGATCCTACAGCCGTCTGGATGCCTCACCCAGCTTGGACATGTCAACACCCACATTTGCCCGTGGCCTGCAGAAGAAGTGCTCGCTCTTTGGCTTTGAGAAGTTCCTAGTGCCTGATGCACTGGCAGATGTGTCTCCAGTGGGTAAGGTTTCCCCTGCCCAGGAGACTCCAGTGGAGCCCAGTGCCTTGGGCTCCACTAAGGAATGGGACACAAACATTCCTGGCATCTCCTTTCCCAAAGAGAAACGGAAGAAAAGGAGGATCCCCCAGATAGACGTGAGTACTGCCCGCTTGGATGGGAGACCTCAAGGGAATGAGATTGGGAATTCTGGTATCACTCAAGTGCTCTAGTTGAGGGATGGGGAGATCTTTGGGGCAGGGACCCCTGCATTCTGTTAGCTACTCTGTATCAATCAGCTTGTGCTTGTTATAATTACAGTTTTTCTGTTGTTTTTTACTTCCTCTGATCTAGAAATCTGAACTGGATGAGTGGGCTGCTCAGATGAATGCACAGTTTGAAGAAGCAGAGCAGTTTGATCTTCTTGTGGAATGAAGCCTCTCCCCAGTAACCTGCATTATTCTTTTGTACATAGAGCTGACGTGTTGTTTTTTCACTCTAAAAATTAATAAAGTGGTTCTGTCTGTCTGTCTCTCTTTAGAAGTCTGCTCTATAGATTCTGGTATGTATTGCTTACTAGGGCTGTCAAGCAATTAAAAAAATTAATCGCTCTATTAAACAATAATAGAATACCCTGTATTTCACTATTTCTGGCTGTTTTCTACATTTTCAAATATATTGATTTCAGTTACAACACAATTCAAAGTGTATTGAAATTACTAAAGTAGAATTATGTACAAAAATAACTGCATTCAAAAATAAAACGGTGTAAAACTTTAGAGTCTACAAGTCCACTCTGTCCTTCAGCTAAGCAAAGACGATAATGCTGCTGGTTACAAAAATGTAGAAAAACATCTAAAAATCTTTAATAAATTTTAGGGCTGTCAAGCAATTAATCACTAGTAATAGTGCAATTAATCGCACTGTTAACAATAGAATAAAATTTATTTTTGGACGTTTACTACATTTTCAAATATATTAATTTCAATTACAACACAGAATACAAAGTGTACAGTGTTCACTTTATATTTATTACAAATATTTGCATTGTAAAAAACAAAAAAAAATTATTTTTCAATTCCCCTCCTACACAATGTGAAATTTTGGAGCCTACAAGTCCACTCAGTGCTACTTCTTGGTCAGCCAGTCACTCAGACAAACAAGGTTGGTTACAATTTGCAGGAGATAATGCTGCCTGCTTCTTGTTTACAATGTCACCTGAAAGTGAGAACAGGCGATTGCATGGCACTGTTGTAGCCAGTGTCGCAAGATAGTTATGTGCCAGATGCGCTAAAGATTTATCTGTCCCTTCATGCTTGAACCTCCATTCCAGAGGACATGCATCTATGCTGATGATGGCTTCTGCTTGATAACGATCCAAAGCAGAGCAGACTGACACATATTCATTTTCATCATCTGAGTCAGATGCCACCAGCAGAAGGTTGATTTTCTTTTTTAGTGGTTTGGGTTCTGTAGTTTCCACATCAGAGTGTTGCTCTTTTAAGACTTCTGAAAGCATGCTCCACACCTCTTCCCTCTCAGATTTTGGATGGCACTTCAGATTCTTAAACCTTGGGTCGAGTGCTGTAGCTATTTTTAGAAATTTCACATTGGTTCCTTCTTTGCATTTTGTCAAATCTGCTGTGAAAGTGTTCTTAAAATGAACATGTGCTGGGTCATCATCCAAGACTGCTATAACATGAAATACATGGCAGAATGCGAGTAATGGGTAAAACAGAGCAGGAGACATACAATTCTCCCCCCCGCCAAGGACTACAGTCACAAATTTAATGGACACTTTTTTTTTTAACGAGCATCATCAGCATGGAAGCATGTACTCTGGAATGGTGGCTGAAGCATGAAGGGGCATACGCACGCAGGCAGCAGTATCTCCCATCAATGTAAACAAACTTGTTTCAGCGATTGGCTGAACAAGAAGTAGGACTGAGTGGACTTGTAGGCTCTACAGTTTTACAGCGTTTTGTTTTTGAGTGCAGTTATGTAACTTGAAAAAAAATCTGCATTTGTAAGTTACACTTTCACCATAAAGACAGGTTTCAGAGTAACAGCCGTGTTAGTCTGTATTCGTAAAAAGAAAAGGAGTACTTGTGGCACCTTAGAGACTAACCAGTTTATTTGAGCATGAGCTTTCGTGAGCTACAGCTCACTTCATCTATGCATCCAATGAAGTGAGCTGTAGCTCACGAAAGCTCATGCTCAAATAAACTGGTTAGTCTCTAAGGTGCCACAAGTACTCCTTTTCTTTTCACCATAAAGAGATTGCACTTCAGTCCTTAGTATTTTTCAATTCACCTCACACATTTATCGTTTTTACAGTGCAAATATTTGTAATCAAGAATAATAATATAAAGTGAGCACTGTGCACTTTATATTTGTGTTGTAATAGAAATCAATATTGAAAATGTAAAAAAAAACACCCAAAATATTTAATAAATTTCAATTGGTTTTTTTTTGTTTTGTTTTTCACCTATTAATACTTGAGTACAGTCACGGACTCAGTAAGGCAGCTAGAGATTAATGGTGGAGTGGCCTCCTTGCAGTTGGATAGAAGGGGGCAAGTGCTACCTGCTCATTGGAAAACATAATTCTCAATGAGAATCACTGTACTATGTGGAACTCTGTGCATCTTGCATATCTCAAGTAATGAATGTAACCTGTGTATTGTAACCTGCTGCTGTCAGGGGTGGGATGCAAGTCCTGCCTCTCTCCCCCTCCCCTGGCACTCCCTGCAGTACCGGTAGGGGCCCACTGTACCCCATTAAGGCAATTAACAGTGCAAAAATTATGGCATTCGTATAAACGCCCCTACTTCCCTCCCTCCCTCTGCCACGGCTTGGGCTTATTTGAAAGGCAGGGCAGCTTTTTTATCTCAGCTCTTTGTGAGCCTTGGCGACGCCCCACTCCCAGAAAGCTGGTCTCCCCGGAACGCTGCTGCCGCGCACCCCCTTGCCCAGGGCCAGGCCGCCCAGCAGGAGGCGCCCCGCAGCTGCCACCGCGCGCTGCAGCCTCCTCCGGGGCGGGGCCCTGGGGGGCCAATCAGCGACATCGGCCGCGGCGCCAGCCTCCGCCCCGCCCCACCCCCGAGCCGAGGCGGGGCAGGGAGGGAACAGCGAAGGCCGCGGAGGCGGGCCCAGCGCGCCCAGACCCGCCCGCGGCTCACCCGCCTCCTTTCTTCCGGAGGCTGCCCACGCGCCCGGAGCCCACTTCCGGGTTTGTACGCAGCTCCTGCCTCCCCATTGGCTACACCCAGGACCAACAGGCGACTAGCCACGCCCTGTTTTAAGGCACATGCGCGGAAGACGTAGTCGTGCCCGGAAACGCTTGTGCCAGTATTTTCCTCCCGCCGCCGAGGCGGTTGGTTCGGCTGCTTACGGGAAGCCACCAGGTGGCAGCAGAGAGGGGGCTGGGGCTGGGGCTGCTCTACCGGGAGCATTGCCCCGCCCCGCCCAGGGGCTGCTGTTACACCGGGTACCTTGCACAGGGAGCGTCTGGGGTGCAGAGAGGGGCCCGATCCTGTATGCGCCGCCACCAGCTCTGTCCACCCCTGAAATCTCAGCGTCCAGCTCCCCACCTGATCACGGGGGGTGGCTGCAGGGAGCCTGGCTGATTCCCACCCCCCTTTGTCTTTCTCCAGCCGCGCAGGGAGCCTCACAGCCCCGCAGCTATTCCTGCCCAGCCTCCCTGCCATGCTGCTTTTTCACCCCCGGGCTCAGTACAGCCACACGTGTGCCCCCACCCCGCTGTGCTGCTCCTGGCCGCAGCCACGCCGCTGAACACTGCCCCATGGAAAGCCCCGGGCAGCACGAGGCCCTGGTGCTATGGAAAGCTGGGGGACTGGATCCCTGCCACTGGTAGCAGCATGAGGCCTGTCGATCCCACTTGCCCCCAGCACAGGAGGGGAGGCCGGACTCTGCGTCAGAGTGACATGGGTGAAGCAGGCATCACTGACGCTTCAGCATACGGGTGAGGCCATGGCACAACATGAGTTGCAACGCCGGCACTCCCACACCCCCAGCTGAGATTTCCCTTGCCCAGCCCCTAGGTCCCCACAGGGCCAGAAGCCACAGCCCACCTCCCCCCGTGTGCAAAGCAGCACGATCACATCACCCAACAAAAACTTCCGGGGGGGGGCGGGGGGAGATGGACTGATGGCATGAAAGTTCTTGCAGCGCAGAGGGGAATGGGGGGCTATCAGTGGTGAGGAGTTTGGGGGGAGGCTGCTGCTACCAACTCACTGTCACTGCCCCCCCCACAGCTATATTCCCCAACTGCTTGTTTAAGAGCTGATTAAATCCATGCCCCATCGATCCCTGCCCAGGAAGCCAATGGGGGCTGACTCTAACCTTGCTGTATCTTTGCTGGGGGCAGCGGGATCACATGATATCGATCGGGTGGGGGCGGGGGCACTGAACGCTGCACTCTGGCAACGAAGGCGGAATCCACGTCTAGCTTGTGCCCGAAAAGTTTTGGGGAGGAATCCAGGCTGGTCCCCTCCTGGTGGAAATGGCAGCCGAGTCCTTGGGCCTAGTTCATCTACAGGTGGGAGAGGGACCAAGTGGGTTGCAGGGAGTGTGAGTGCAAGGGACTGGGGATCACAGGGGTGTGTGTGCGCAGAGTCCTTATTTATTCCAACACTCATCCCAGATCAGACTCATGAGATGCTTTGTTTGGGGCTGTAAACTCACCCCTCTAGCTCAATAAACCCACCCCAGAGCGGATACCAGAGCGAGGGATCCCTGTTATAAACAGCCCCAGCTAGCGAGGAGCACAGATCGCTGAGCTGGGGGGCTGTAACTGACGCAGGAGGCGCAGCAGGCCTGGAGAAGGATCTGGCTAACAGGAGAAACAAGGTGTGTGCGGGAGGGGTTGTCACTCACCTCAGTGGGTCTGACCCACCCCCACCCCACCCCCACACCAGGGCTGCTCTCCAAACTATGACTGTCTCCCTCATGATGTTATTTTCACCAGGGCCCTAGGGCAGGCCAGAGTGATCAGCGTATTAACCTCTGCACAGCACAAGGCAGAGACAGCCCCTCACGTCACACCATGCCAGCTGCCTTCCTGCTCTGGACTCTTGTGCACCATTGCTGTCAAACAGTCCCTATGCCCCAGCCCAGATGTGGCTGCATCTTGGCACACTGGGAGACGTCCCTTGCACAGTGTGCAGCCTACGCCAATGCAGGAGGTTCCCCCCACCTCATGGAGTGGGCAGTGCCTGCCTCAGTGCCCGTCTGTCACACTGCACACGCTAGTTCAGGGCTGTTGAGCCAAATAATTCCAGGATCTGGGAAAACTTTTTTCTTTGAAACGACCAACCAGCCAAGGCAATACCAGACCGCCCCTTGCATGAAGGCTGCAGAGTTAAAAGCTAGGGAATGGCCTCAGATAACATAACTCTGTCATGAGAGCACATTTATTATTTGTATTCTGGTAGCTCCTAGGAGCTGAACAGAGCTCGGGGCCCCCATCATGCTGGGTGCTGCACAGACCCACAGTCCCTGACTTGAAGAGCTCACAGTCTAAACAGACACAGGGTAGGAGGGGAAACTGAGGCAGCAAGCGATAAAATGACTGGCTCTAGTCATCACACAGCAGGTCAATGGTAGAGGTGGGAACAGAACCCAGGTGTCCTGAGGCCCAGTTACTGTCTCCCCACTCTTTAAAACCGATTTCTCAGTTGCACTGTCCCTGCAGTTGGGACAGGGAGAAGGTGGCTTTAGGGGCTTGCCTACACTTGACACGCTACAATGGCCGAGCCGTAGCGCTTCGGTGTAGACATTTGCTGCAGCGACAGGAGGGTCTCTCAGTTAATCTGCCTCCCAGAGAAGCGGTAGTTACGTCCATGTCTATGCCAGGGGGTGAGGTCAGCTTAACTGGGAGGGGATGGATTTGGTTTGAGTGTAGACAGGGCCTTAATCTTTGCCCTCCTCGACATGAACTGGAGCAGCCTTCCCATGGCCCGCAGTGGGATAGAGTAGCCAGAGCACAGTGCACTCCCCTTACACCAGTTCTACACCCCTTGGGAAAGCCCCTCCCCCTTTGAAGGGGGGAATCCCCAGGAGCCCATCTGCACCCCAGAGCCGTCGAACTTCAGGGTGGCATAACTGAGGATGAGGCCCATCATAGTTAGTTACCTGATCACATGATCCACAGGACTTTCCAAGAGCATCTGTGGCGTCCGGGAGAAGAGGACTCCAGGTTTGCCTAGGAGTTAAAGGTGTGTGGTTACACAGTGTCACAGCATCCCTGCTGCAGGAGGGGTCATGGGAGGGAAGGATGGCTCAGGGGCTAGGGCACCTGTTTGGGCCTGGGGTTAATTCCCTGCCCTGTCACAGACTACCTGGGTGACGTTGGGCAGGTCAGTTGGCCTCTCTGGGCCCCCATTTCCCCACCCCTAACGTGGGGATAATGGCACTGGGGGGACTGGGCAGATACAATATAAGAGATGTGTGAGGTGCTCAGCCAGTACCACGATGGGGAACCAAAGAACCTGGGAGCTTGACATCCCCTCACCCCCAAATCCCACAGCTCTGCTACCCCCCAGCCCCCAGAATGCATCCAGCCCAGCAGCAGCGCTTTGCACCCTGGGATAGAACCCTGTGCTTCTAGGGGCGCCACCAGGGAAGCAGCCTCTGGTTTAGTGACATCACAATCATTATCCAGGGTACCAGACCCAAGGTTGGGGCCCCCCCTACACCTGGCACTGCCCAGACTCGCAGCAGCTCGCACACGACACTCCGCTCCAGCTTCAGTCTGACAACAGAGCAACAGCGGAAACACCAGTGCCTGCCAAGGCCCCATTCTGTGAATGTTTTTGCTTTAAAACGGACTGCCCAATACCCTTCAGTTTGCCCCATCCGCACACCAATACCTGACTCTTACACAGCACTTGCAGTCTGTAGCGCTCAAAGCCGTTTACCCCAGGAAGTCAGCATCGCTACCCTCATTTTACAGATGGGGAAACTGAGGCACTGAGCAGGGACGTGGCTTCCTCAAGCTCACCCAGCAAGACAGTGGCAGAACTGAGATCAGAACCAGGTGTCCTGAATCCTCGCTCCAGTGCGCTATCCACTAGGCAGCACTGCCGCCTCCTCCTGTTACTTGCGGAATAGTGGGTGAGTGGGTAATTAAGACACACAGGATTGTAACAGCAGGCCAGCATTAAGGGTGTGCGTGTCAGAGCTTTGCAACCCGATGGGACCTGACTGCCGGTGTCAGCCTCAGGGCAGGTATAAAAACAACCCGACCCTCACGGGCTCGGTAGCCTCGGATCCCCTCCTGCCCATGAGGGTTGGCGTGGTGGTGGCTGCATGCCCCACTCCTGCCAGCTGCTGCCACCGTGCTGCGCTGTGTGTGTCGCAAAGTGTGTGTGCCCAGCAGTGTCAGCGCAATGGGAGGCAGGTGTGGGCACACAGCTGCCCCCACGCCAACCCCAGGAGCAGGAGACTGGCGGAGATGGATCGTGGGCATGGGGAGCCCCCCCCAGGCCGAGCCCCAAGAGTGACGGGCAGCGCTGGCACGGGGTCGGGAGCAGCGACCTGGGATGAGGAGGGAACCAGCCGCCCTTCGGGTGGCCAGCACTGGGCCGGGATGCGGGATTAGGGCTGGGGGTTAGTTAGCCCTGGCGGCTCTGCAGAGGAAACAAAGTAAAGCAAACTGAGTCCAGGCTGGCGGCTAGACCCTCGCACACGACCCAAACGCAACGGGACCAGCTAGTGTTGGCTTTGGGTCAGCCTGGATATGAGAACTACCCAACGTGCTCAGGATCAGGCTCTGGTCCTCTAGTCGGGCTCATGTCAGGCTTTAAAATTAGCCCTGAGCAAAGCTCTAAGATGAGTAGCAATGTGTGTCTGTGTCTCCCCCTAGTGGATATTTATCTATGAACCTGCCACATGCACCAGCAACATGAACTCTGGCATCTCCTGCCGTCTGAGTGCTTATCGCAATGCAGCCTTAAATACAGGGACTTTAGAGAGATCACTAATGACAGCACAAATTATCATCATCATTTCTTATCCGTGTTCCAGTGGTGTCGAGTCCCCAGCTGAGATCGGGGCCCTTGTTACCTATCAGCTGTGTGTTCTTGGGGAACCAGGGTGCAGTATCCAGCCTGTCTGACTAACGAAAGACCTCCCCCCGGACCCTTAGCCTCTGCTTGAACCAAAACCGATCAGACGAAAGACTTACAAAAAGCAATGAAAAGGCAGTGGGAGACGCACCTAAACCCCTCTGGACAAGGGTGACAGGATTAAGGAAACTCCCCTACCCTCATTTGCATTGAGATGGGACAGGGAGGCTTCTCCATTAGCATACAGAATGGAGAACATAAATTCCAAGGCAAGAACTGAACTCTGGGGCCAGAAAAGCAGGGAAGCACTGCATGATGGGGATCTCTGCTCCAGATGTTAATGAACCCACACCTGCACACACCCAGCTCAGTAGTTATCAGACCAATTCTAGTAATAAATCCTTTATTGGTATCCAAAATAGTGAAGCTGCCTAATTGCATTGTGAGCTCTGTAGAAGGAGCACTGCCCATAGCCAGGAATGAGCACCTTCCATGGTCTAGCCTGAACAAAACAACTTTGGTGTACTCCCTTGAGCCATCACTTTACCCACAAACAAATCTAGTGTTCTCCCTTGGACCATTGTTCTTTCCCGACAAAAACCCCTACCCATGCTCAAGTAAGTGTTCTGATGCCCAGATCCAAAATCTGCATCAGTTCCCTTGGGACTTCATCTTCTCCTGACTGATCGTGCTGGGGGCTCTGCCTGTCTCCAGCACTCTGGACCCTCAGCTACCACCACCACCTGGGACCCCCGATCAAGCTTCACAGAGTGGTGAGAACCCAGCTCTCTCTCTTGGTACAGCCTTCTGACCCTGAACTGAGATCAGTTACAGTTTTCTAACCCTGATTTTTATAATCAAATTTAAGTTAGATTTACTATTGTCACTGTTTTGTTTGTTTGGCTCCCCTATGGTTATTAAAAATAACTTTCATGGTTAAGCTGGTTGCTTCTCTCTCTCTCCCCTCATGGGTGTTTTTTGGCTTTCTCATTCATTCTGCAGCAACCCTCCTAGTACCTAAGCTAAAAGATCCCCGCAGTGCCCAAAAGTCCTGTGGTGTTTCCTCATCAAGTGGGTTACTACCAGAACAATCATAATGTGAAAGTGGGGATAGGGTTGTGCTGAACCTGGGGCATATGAGGGCGGCTAGGAAGTGCTGCTCGACCCAGTCTGCTGAGTCCAGGGACATATAAGGAGTCAGCTTGGGAGTGCCGATTAACCCGGTCCTCTCAGACGCACACTGTTAATGTGTGTGTGTTTGTTTGATTCCTGTGCTGGGAGAACCCAGCCCTGGGGAACCTAGGTCCTGCAGGATAGCTCCACTGGGGGGGAACTTGCAGAAGTAGTGCTCCGTATGAAAACACAAGCGACACACATAGGCGCCAACTTTTCCAGGCGCACATGGGTGCTCGCCCCCGGCCCCACCCCGACTCCACCCTGCCCCGCCCCATCCCAACCCCTTCCCCAAATCCCCGCCCCAGCCCCGCCTCCTCCCAGAGCGCGCCGCATTCTCCCTCCTCCCCCTCCCTCCCAGTGCTTGCTGCCGCGAAACAGCTGTTTCGCGGCGGTAAGCGCTGGGAGCTAAGGGGAAAAGTGGGATGTGGTACACTCAGGGGAGGAGGTGGAGCAGAGGTGAGCTGGGGCGGGGAGCATCCACAGAGTCGGCGCCTATGCCACAAGCAGTACATTGATAGAATTACAGAACCTCCCCTCCCAGAAGAGTAACCCTGATAAATGAGCATACCCCAAAGTAACGGGCAAATCTGGTAAAACTCTATTGTGCTGGGCGCCACACAGATACCCCCTGCAAACAAGATATCCCCCCACCATGCCAGGCACTGCACAGACACACAGTCAGAGACAGTCCCTGCCCCAAAGATGTCACAGTTTAAATAGATACCAAAGCCCTATATGAGAAAGAAAGCACAGAGTCAAATAAAGTGAAAAACCTAAATGAATCAAACGGTACCATAGATTCTCTAGGGATAGAAATTCCACCCTTGAAGAAGAAGAGTACAGCAGTAGGAACATACCACCGACCACATGACCAGGATGGTGACAGTGACTGTGAAATACTGTACCCCAGATCAAAACAAGCGTAAGAGAACCAAGAAAATGCCACTATGGCTAAATAACAGAGTAAGAGGCAGTTAGAGACAAAAAGGCATCCTTTAAAAATTGGAAGTCGAATCCTGGTGAGGAAAATAGAAAGGAACAAAAAACTCTGTCAAGTCAAGTGTAAAAGTATAACAAGAGCAAGCCAAGAGAGAGTTTGAAACACAACTAGCTAAAGACACAAAAACTAACAGGAAAAAACAATGAGTGGGGCCACCGGAGGATTGAAGTGCTGAAGGAGCACTCAAGGAAGACAAGGCTGTTGCAGAGAAGGTAAGTGAATTTGTTGCATTGGTCTTCACTGCAAAGCACGTGGGGGGCATCCCCACACCCAAGCCCTTTCTTTTAGGTGACAAATCTGAGGAACTCTCCTAGATTGAGGTGTCAGTAGAGGAGGCTTTGGAACAAACTGATAAACAGCAATTAAGTCACCAGGATCAGATGGTATCAGCCAAGTGTTCTGAAGGAACTCACTTGTGAACATTGCAGCACTATTAACTGTGGTATGTAACCTATCGCTGAAATCAGCCTCTGTACCAGGTGACTGGACTGTAGCTCATGTAATGCCAGTTTTTTAAAAAGGTTCCAGAGGTGATCCTGGTATTTACTGGCCAGCGAGCCTGACTTCATTACCGGGCAAATTGGTTGAAACTATAGTAAAACACAGACTTTTCAGACACACTGATAAACACAGTTTGCTGGGGAAGAGTCAGCGCAGCTTTTCTAATGGGAAATCATGCCTCACCGATCTATTAGAATTCTTTGAGGGGGTCAACAAGCCTGTGGACAAGGGTTATTCAGTCAATATAGTGTACTTGGGCTTTCAGAAAGCCTTTGATCAGGTCCCTCACCAAAGGCTCTTAAGCAAAGTAAACAGTCATGGGATAAGAGGGAAGGTCCTCTCCTGGATCAGTAACTGGTTAAAAAGACAGGAAACAAAGGGTAGGAATAAATGGTCAGTTTATTGGAGAGAGGTAAATAGCATTGTTCCCCAGGGATCTGTACTGGGACTTTTGCTGTTCAGCATATTCATAAATGATCTAGAAAAGGGGGTGAAGAAGTAGGTGGCAACATTTGCAAATGATCCACAATTACTGAAGATCGTTAAGTCCAAAGCTGACTGTGAAGAGTTACAAAGGGATCTCAGGAAACTGGTTGACTGGGTGACAAAATGGCAAATGAAATTCAATGTTGATAAGTGCAAAGTAATATACATTGGAAAGCATAATCCCAACTCTACATACAAAATGATGGGGGCTAAATTAGCTGTTACCACTCAAGAAAGATCTTGGAGTCTTCGTGGATAGTTCTCTGAAAACATCTGTTCAATGTGCTGCAGAGGTCAAAAAAGTGAACAGAACGTTAGGAACCATCAGGAAAGGGATAGATAAGACGACAGTAAATACCGTAATGCCACAACATAAATCCATGGTTCGGGCCCACCCCTTGAATACTGCGTGCAGTTCTTGTTGCCCCATCTCAAAAAAGAGATATTAGAATTGGAAAAGGTACAGAGAAGGACAACAAAAATGATGAGGGGGATGGACCAGCTTCTGTATGAGGGGAGATTAAAAAGACTGGGACAGTTCTGCCTGGAAAAGAGACGACTAAGGGGGATATGACAGAGGTCTATAAAATCATGAAAGGTGTGGAGAAAGCAAATAGCAAAGTGTTCCAGAACTAGGAGTCACCTGATGAAATCAATAGGCGACAGGTTTTAAACAAACACAAGGCAGGACTTCTTCACACAACGCAGAGTCAGCCTGTGGACTCATTGCCAGGGGATGTTGTGAAGGCCAAAACTATAAAGGGTTCAAAAAAGAACGAGATAAGCTCATGGAGGACAGGTCCCTCAATGGCTATTAGCCAAGATGGTCAGGAATACAACTCCATGCTCCGGGGGTCCCCAAACCTGTGACTGCCAGAAGCTGGAACTGGATGACAGGGATGGATCACTCAAAATGGCCCTGTTCTGTTCATTCCCTCTGAAGCACCTGGCCACTGTCAGAGACAGGACACTGTGCTGGATGGACCATTGGTCTGACCCAGTATGGCCATTCCTATGATGAAAGGAAGGAGACAAAGCTGAGGCACAGGGAGGGGAAGGGACTTGCCCAAGGTCATGCAGCATGTCAGTGGTAAAGCTGAGAATAGAACCCAGCTTGACCCGACTCCCAGGCCAGTGCCTTACCCATCAGACCACACTGCTTCAAGAAACACGAGCCCTTGTAAGCCAGCTCGGGTCAGTCCCAGTTCTGTGGCGCTTGCATTAACTCCGGGACCTATGGCATGCAAGAGCAACATTCACGTACCCGAGGCCCTGATGCTGGCACCGAGCTCTGGCCAAGTCCCCAGTGGGAGAGCTGTATGCAGCTGAGACAGAGGGCTCTTCCCAGCACCGACCAGACCCAGGACACCAGAGCCGGGAAGGGCCTCATCAGGGGCCTGGGACCTAGCAAAGAACTGGTTACAAGAAGGGAGAGGTTGGTTTGAGAGACAGCAGCTAAATGCGCTTCATATACCATGCCTGAGAGACAGTGAACCTCACACCATGCCACCTTTGAATCCAGTCCCCCTTCCCCCACTCCTCTCCCAGCACTGCAGGTAGAACCCAGGAGTCCAGGATCCTAGCCCCCCGCTGCTCTAACCCACCAGACAACAGTTCCATTTTGGCAGAGTCACAGGGTACATTTTGGGTTACAATGGCACATTATGGCCAAGATCAGGCCCCTGTTGTGCCAGGTGCTGCATAGATTCCTGACTGAGATGAGGGCTTCTATTTGTGCCGGGTGCTGCACAAGACTCCCTGCCCAAAAGACAAGGGGTGGGAGAGGAAACCGAGGCACAGAAAAGGTAAAGAACCCGCCCAAGGTCACACGGGGGCTCAGTGGCAGACCTGGGAATAGAACCCAGGTGTCCTGACTAGCAGCCCAGTGCCCTAACCACTGGCATTTGAAGGAAACAGGAATTCAGAGCAGCTTTCCCAGTTCACTCCTATTTGAGATGCCAGCCCGTGTCCCCGCCCATACCCAGAGTGGCTGTGCTGATGCAAGGCCATCCGTGGGTGCGGGAGGACATGTGGGTAGGTGGACGTGGCCAGCAACCCATCCTTCCTCCCTCCCTCGCCTCCATCACACGCCCCAGCGCCCATCATATTGACACTTGCTGCTTCTGCTCTACTAAGCCGGCCGGTCTGGTTAAATAACCATGGTGAGGGGTCGGCATCAGAATCAGGCAGGAATTGCCGGTGCTGTGAGCAGCTCTTGGATGGTGCGTCCTGCTCTGAGGATGAGTGCCTCAGCCATCCGCAGGAAATCCTACAAGAAAGCCCAGGGGCAGGCAGGGCCCTTCTCTCCAGCGCACTGGGACGAGGCTGATGGTGGCCAGGTGCATGCTGGGAAGCTGCAAGTGATGGAGAAGTTCTTCACCCCGCTTCAGCGCCACAAGGAGAGGAAGGGCTCAGAGCGGGAGATGAGCCGGTGCCGCCAGCAGTGGATGGAGGGGCAGATCGACCGCTTCTCCTCCTCCTCCTCGGCTGCATCTTCCACCACCGCAGTCTCCTGGTCCTCTGAAGCCAGCCTGGAGGAGGAGGCCTTCTTGGGCGGCCCCATGTCCCAGCCCCAACATTCCCAGTCGTGTGTGGACATCTCAAAAGAAGCCAGGGCCTTGCGCCGGGGAGGGGAGGGGACTGCCAGCTACAAGGCTGAGGAGCCCGTCTCCTTTCCCCGGCTGAAAAAGGGGCACAGCCAGAGCGTGGACCGGCTGTCTCGGCAGCTGGGTCCCCAGGAGGCCCAGTCCCCACCTCCTGCCCAGGGCAGCGGGGAGAGCCGGCTCTACAAAGCCAGCAGCCTGGAGAGGAGCTTGGTCTTCAATGAGCAGGCTGAGATCTTGGCCCCACGGCTGCACAAACGGGCAGGAGCCCCGGCACCCAGCAAAGGCATCCTCAAAAACGGGGCTGTTGCCAAGGGCGACGGGCTGCGCAAGGCCAAGTCCATCGAGACCTTCCCTGTGCGGGCAGGCGAGAGGGACACCCAGGCCCCACTGCCCCCCAGGGCTGAGGAGGAGCTGGAGCTGCTGCCGGAGCTGGGGATCACCAAGAAGCACCACAGCATGGACCAGATGAAACTAGTACAGGAGAAGCTGAGGTTCTCTGAGTTCCTCAACGAGATCACCAGACAAGTCATGAGCCCCTCCAGCCTCAGCTCCCTTGGCTGGAAGCCACCAGAGGCTACCAGTGCAGGCAAGGGCTCCGGCACCGACAGCTCTGAGTCCAAGAGCTCCGGCAGCAAAGGCAGCTCCCAGGGGTCCCTGGCTGAGAGCCGGGAGGGCCAGTGCCAGCAGGAGAGGGGCCCCCATGGCAGGAGGAGGGGCCCCCGCGGGGATCACACCAACCCAGCTCCCTCCAGGCACATGGACAATGTCAGCAGCCTGGAGCTGGGCATGGCCCCACAGACCAGGCAGGGCGGCGAGGAGCAGAGGAGGCCCGGGGAAGGCAGACTGGGCCTTGGAGAGGAGACCGAGGGTCACGAGCAGCCTCCTGCCCCCAGGAAGGTGGAGAAGGAGCGGGCCAGCCCCCCGAAGGAGCTCTGGGGCAAGGAGCAGCCTGAAGGGACAACACAACAAGGCGGGGCCCACTGCAAGGTAGGTGGCACTAGTCCCTCCAGCACTACAGCCCCACCCAAATCCCTTCCTGACCTTCCCCCATCCCTCCAAGTCACCCGGGCCCTGCAGCCCCAACGGATCCCCCTGCTCGACCCCTCCTGGGTCACTCGGGCCCTGCAGCCCCAACAGATTTCTACCCCCCCCCCCCCACCTCCTTCAGGTCACCTGGACCCTGCAGCACCAACAAGTTATCCCCTCCGCCCCCCACCAGAATTACCTACACCCTGCGGCCCCAAACAGATTCCCCCCAAGCCCCCCTAGGGTCATCCTGCAGCCCCAACCTCCCAAAACCCCATCCCATCCCCACATTCCCTGCACTCACCTGCAGCCCTAACCCCACCTCCTACCCCAGAAACACCCAGATCCTGTGCCACCCATCTCCTCCAGACCCTCCCCTTCAATCACCCAGCCAACTGCAGCCCCAACCCCCCCCAGAACCAGGTCCATCAGCACGGCTGTCCAGACAAAGGGCCAGATACAATTCACTCTGCAGCCTGTCATCTCCTCCCCGGGAGCAGGGGGTCTATCTCCAGCTCTGGCATGGGAGTGGGGTCTAGTGGGTTAGAGCGGGGACTGGGAGTCAGGACACCTGGGTTCTATTCCAAACTCTCTGTACGACCTTGGGGATAAGTCCCTTCCCTGCTGTGTGCTTCAGTTTCCCTCTGTGTTCAAGGGGACTATGTAGGCTCACCCACTCTGAGATCTTGTGCTGGGCATTGGTGGTGTTTTACAAAGACTCAGGTTGTTGCTGAAGTCTGTCTCCGTCTGTCTACCCAGGAGCTGCAGCCACAGGCCGCCGATACGGAGCCAGCTAAGTGAGTATTGAACACATACCACATACCTTGGCGCCTCCAGTCATGATGCATGTTCCATTTAAGCTGCGTGTAAGAGACAGGAGGTCACTGTCCCACTCTGCTCGGCAAGGGCGAGGCCTCAGCTGGGGTGTTGTGTCCAGTCTGGGCCCCGCACTGTAGGAAAGAGTTGGACAAACTGGAGAGAGTCCGGAGAAGAGCAACGAAAACGATCCGAGGTTTAGAAAGCCTGACCCGTTGGGCGCATTCAGCCTAGGGAAGAGAAGGCTGAGGGCGGACCTGATAAGAGCCTTCAGTATGTTAATGGCTAGTACAGTGAAGCCAGAGATTAGTTGTTCTGCAGCACACAAAGGAACCAGCGCCACTCCCAGCAAGGGAGATTTACATTAGAGGTTAGGACAAACATTCTAACCCTGAGAACAGTTAACATGGGAACAGGTTACCTAGGGAGATGGACGAATCGCCATGATTGGAGAGTTTTGAGACCGGGTTGGACAAACATCTGTCAGGGATGCTCTGGGTTTACTTGGCCCTGCCTCAGTGCAAGGCACTGGATTAGATCTCTCTCGAGGTCCCTTCCAGCCCTACACTTCTGATTCTATGCCCAGTTCTTACATACCCCCGTCCCTGTCCCTGTCCTGGAAAGACCGAAGGCAGCTTGAAGCCTCCTTTATACCCATACCTTAGTGTCAGGACAATTTCAGTGTTGCTCAACGTCTGACTTACAGCTAGAGCACAGTGTGAACAGCGGCAGAGAACGGCCAGAGCACAACACGCTCCAGCTGCATCCCTGATCTGCCTCCCATGGCTCGGGTGGTGGGGCAGAGAACAGCCAGAGCGCAGTGCACTCCAACCGCATCCCTGATCCACCTCGCACGGCCCCGGGGGGTGGGGCAGAGAACAGCCAGAGCGCAGTGCGCTTCAACCGCATCCCTGATCCCCCTCGCACGGCCCCGGGGGGTGGGGCAGAGAACAGCCAGAGCGCAGTGCGCTTCAACCGCATCCCTGATCCACCTCGCACGGCCCCGGGGGGTGGGGCAGAGAACAGCCAGAGTGCAGTGCACTCCAACCGCATCCCTGATCCCCCTCGCACGGCCCCGGGGGGTGGGGCAGAGAACAGCCAGAGCGCAGTGCGCTTCAACCGCATCCCTGATCCCCCTCGCACGGCCCCGGGGGGTGGGGCAGAGAACAGCCAGAGCGCAGTGCGCTTCAACCGCATCCCTGATCCCCCTCGCACGGCCCCGGGGGGTGGGGCAGAGAACAGCCAGAGCGCAGTGCGCTTCAACCGCATCCCTGATCCCCCTCGCACGGCCCCGGGGGGTGGGGCAGAGAACAGCCAGAGCGCAGCGCGCTTCAACCGCATCCCTGATCCCCCTCGCACGGCCCCGGGGGGTGGGGCAGAGAACAGCCAGAGCGCAGCGCGCTTCAACCGCATCCCTGATCCCCCTCGCACGGCCCCGGGGGGTGGGGCAGAGAACAGCCAGAGCGCAGCACACTCCAACTGCATCCCTGATCCACCTCGCACGGCCCCGGGGGGTGGGGCAGAGAACAGCCAGAGCGCAGTGCGCTCCAACCGCATCCCTGATCCATCTCGCACGGCCCCGGGGGGTGGGGCAGAGAACAGCCAGAGCGCAGCACACTCCAACTGCATCCCTGATACCTCTCCCATGGCCCCGGGGGGCAGAGAACAGGTATAGCGCAGCGCACTCTGACCACATCCCTGATCCACCTCCCACGACCTCCAGGGGGCAGAGAACAGTCAAGAGCACAGAGCACTCAGACTACAACCCCTCTGCTGAAAACAGGACCAGTGCAGGGCCCTTATGCCAGCTCCTCCCCAGCTACGGGGGGCGGGGAGGGGGATCCCAGGGGGCAGTCTCCACCCCACAGTGTACAAAGGGGCCTAAGTGCCCCAGAGATTCTGGCCCCCAGAGGTGTGAAGGGGACTGCACTTGAATACATGGGGATGGGGTGTGCTCTAAGAGCCCCCAGCAGCCTTGGAGTGGCTCTGCAGGGGGAGCGCCGATGGAGGGCTGTAGGCAGCTAGGCCCCTGGTCTATGGGCAGAGGGGGGCATGCAGCTCAAAGATCCAACAGGGGAGCCAGGCCAGCAGCTCTGGCCCAAATGGATTCTGGCCCTAGCTCCAGTCACTCCAACCGGGTCCAGGACTCTGGCATGACAAGACCTCTGGGGCTCAGATTCCCCACTGCCAGTGCTCTCTGTGACCCCAGGTTGCCCAGAGACCATGGCGTGGAGCAGGCAGAAGGAGCAGGTGCAGGGGCCAAGTCTGGCCCTGCTGGGCAGCAGGATCTGCCGCAGACCTGGGAAGAGCTGGAGTTGCTGAAGGAGAAGTTCAGCAGGTGAGGGATCCAGAAGCCTGGCCTTTGAGGGCGGGTTGGGGCCTCCTCACAGCTACTCCCCCAGGAGGTGGAGTCTATTACAGCCCTACCCCCTTGTGGGTTGAGTCTGCTGTCATAGCCACACCCACCAGGAGGCAGAGTCTAGTATAGCCCTTCTCCCCTTGGGGGCAGAGCCTGCTCTCCGGTTCACTCGCTTGGCAGTTGAGTCTGTTATAGCCCCACCCCTCTTGGAGGCATCAAGTCTATTCTCACAACCCTACTTCCTTGGAGACAGGGCCCTCCCCCACATGCACAACTAACCTGTGGGACTCCCCGCTGCAAGTACAAAGAGCCAAAGAGCTCTGATTGGTGGAGCTGGCTTTCCAGTAGCACCTCCTGCCATTGCACAGCTCTGAGGCCCTCCCTCTCTTCTCCCTGAGGTTCAAGTTTCTTGTCCCCCTAGGCCCTTCTGGGCACAGTCCCACTCATGTGGCATGGCTCCCCTTGGCCTCCGCTGCACTGCCAGCAACACAGAAGCCTGTAAGAGACCAGCCCCCATTAACAATAATTATGTCTATATTGAGAGACGGTAGAGATTGGGAATGTATCCCACTGCCTCCACCAATCACACACTGACATGGGTTCTTAGTCTGTGTGCTCCTCTGTCGGGCACTCAGCAAAATCGGGTCCCGAGATTGATCTCGCAAGCTAAGCAGAATTATGTCTCATTAGTACTTGGATGGGAAACCTCCAAAGAAAATCCACAGTCCTGCAGAGGGTGGGGTGTGGACTCAGTAGGGGGTGCTTTCCCCTCACAATCAGCACTGACCCCAAAACCCCAGCACAGTGCCACCCAAAGCAGGCTGCATCTCAGTGCTGGGCAGGAGATCATTATATAAACAGCTCCCATGCCCTCCCGCCCAGAGGCGGCTGCATCTTAGCACCGGACGAGGGATCCCTGTATGAACAGCCCTCACGCCCCATCTCAGCACCAGGTGAAAGATCCCTGCATCTGTAGGGAGGTTTTCAAGACAGTGTCAATCTCTTGTCTGTTTCCCCCCAGGCTGCAGGAGGACTATTCCAACACCCAACGCACCAACCAGCTGCTGGAGGAGAAACTTCACCTCATTGTAAGGGCAGCTTCATTGCTGGCGGGGAGAAGCCCCAGATTTGGGCTTACAGACCCCCCCATTGAAAGGGAGCAACTCCGTGGTCAGATCCATGTACCCTGGACACTCAGCTGCCCAGACAGGGAACAACCCACTACCTCATTCAATGTAGGCTCTTATACTGGGCCCATCACCACGGTATCCGAGCCTCTAATCCATACATTAAGTGCAATGTGTAGCTACACTCCCGAGGGACTTGGGATCCAATTTTTCCACCCCACAATCTCTCCCATAGTTCTGATGAGACATGAGGCCAAGTCTCTCTCCCCTTCTCCACCCCCCATTGGGGTATACAGCTGCCCTGACAATTTGCACAGAGGTTTGGATATTAACCCAGGTATCCCAGCCAAATCCCAAACCATTTCATGGCCTTAAAAATTGCTCCCTGCCTGGCAGTTTCAATCAGACACGGGATCATCCTACATGTCCTATCTTCAAATGCTGTCCAACATTGTTGTGCAGATGTTAAACCACCCCCATACCCCACCCCAGAGGTGGCTGCATCTCAGCACTGGGGGCCCAGGCATCCCAACTCCCAACCTCCCTCAAGCACGAGGCCATTCTTCCCCTGACCCTCTCGTCTTGCTGTCCTAAGCATAGGCACCGACTTCTACTCGTGCCGGTGGGTGCTCAACCTCCCTCTGCCCCCGGCCCCTCCTGCCCCTGCCCTGCCTCCATTCCAACCCCTTCCCCAAAGTCCCTGCCCCAACTCTCCCCTATTCCGACTCATTCCCCAAATCCCCGCCCCAGCCCTGCCTCCTCCCCTGAGCACGCCATGTTCCCACTGCTCCCCCCTCCCTCCCGGAGCTTGCTACCCCACCAAACAGCTGTCTGGTGGCGGCAAGCGCTGGGAGGTAGGCGGAGGAGTGGGGATGAGGCGGAGAAGGAGGTGAGGTCAGGCGGGGAGCTTGGCTCCCGGTGGGTGCAGAGCACCCACTAATTTTTCCCCATGAACTCCCCCAGAGTTGGCGCCTGTAGTCCTGAGCCCTTTGCTGTCTCCCTCTCCCCGCAGGCTCAGAGTATGGCAGCTGAGAGACAAACCCTGAACCAGCGCATTACTGAGCTGCTCGAGAGGCTTATTAGTGCCCAGAATACCATCTGCACGCTGGAGAGACTCAATGTGAGCTCAGGGGTGGTGGGCGGCCTGGAGAGCACAGACTGGGGGAGCACGGGGAGTGTTCCTGGTGGAGGGGGTGAAATGTGGACTATGGGGAGGGGGCAGGCAGAGGTGGTGCTGGGAAGGAATGGGAAATGCTTCCAGCTGTGGAGTCAAAAATCCAGTACTAAGGAAATGTCGCTAGATTCCGGAGCCAGTGGCAGCCTTGTATTTTTAAAGCCCAAGAGGTGAGGAATTAGTGCCGTGTATCTCTGGAAAGCTGGGACTCAGCTTTCTAACGGCACAGAGAGACCAGGTCTAACCCCCACGATGTCAGAGATACGGAAACTCAGTCTGCCACCAGCCCTAGCACTTTGCGACCCTTTCAAACTTCTGTGGCCTCAGGGAAACAAGCTCAAAGGTAATCAGAATGGTGTGGCTGGGGGAGCCAATAGCTTGACAATCCTCAGGGTTACACAAAATCCCAGCTTTCCATCAGGGCAAGTCTTGCGTTATTAGCTTGAAGACTTGAGGAGATACTGCACCTTAAACAGCGACAGCTGCAAGCTTTAGCAGTTTTTGAGGCTGCTAAACTCACACCAGAGTTCCAGAGGGTAATCAGACTGACGGGATTGAAAAATCCAAGGGCTCAGCAACCACAGAGCTCGAAATAAATGCCTGACACCACTGAAAAGCTGAGGGTACAAAGCATTCAGATATAGCACTCGCAGTTAAGGAGATATCGGGCTTTAAACCACCACTGGCCCCTCTGTCTCATTGCGCTGGGCACGGCCGCACTGGGCTGGTGTGACATCCCCTCCCCTGTCCCTGCAGATCTCGGCGCTGCTGTCAGAATCAGCGGGGAAGCACCGGCACATGGAGAAGGCCAATTCCGCCGACAGCCTCTACTCCCTGCACATCTCTGATGTGGCGCCCCCTCCCGCTTTCATGGACAGTGCCTCTGACGCCCACACCACCACCACCACCCCCAGCCAGTCTGACTCGGCCACAGAGGCCAACAAGCCGGGCTGCAGCTCCGAGTCGGACACAGCCATGCCCAACGGAGACAGGACTCTGGCGCCCAACTACCACAGCCTCCCACCCCTGGGGCAGCTGGAAAGCCAAGGGAGAACCACAGCCTTCATGCCGTGGAAGCAGCAGCGGCCTGGGGAGCTGCTGGAGCACGTCAACTCAACAGAGAGTGAGTGCAGTGCGGAGGAAGGGGCCCAGATCCATGCTCTCCCCATGCCGCACTTCCTCTACCTGAGGCAGGAGGCGCTGGTGGCTCCCTCTGGGCCCACCCTCCCGCCCACTGATGCCCTGCGCCCTCCATCCCCACAGGGCCTGCTGCTCGGTGGGCAGCTGGAGCTAGTGCCGGTGCCGGAGCTCAGCAGCACCGACAGCTCCGATGGGGATGAGGCCTGGAGCCAGGGCCTTGGGGAGAAGGAGCCAGGGGTGTCTCTGGATTACCAGTCAGCTCAGAGGATCCTGGACAGCCTGCTGAGGCAGCACCAACACCTGGAGAAGGAGCCGGCGAAGGCGAGTGGAGAGGGCTATCAGGACAGGAGCGAGATGGGCCAGGCCAAGGAGCACCAGCGCCGGATCCACTACAACTGGGACTTCCAGAGCCCGGGCAAAGAGCAGCCCCTGCTGCACCAGCCCCAGCACAGAGGGGGGTCCCTGCCCCGGGCCAAAGGCGAGAAGGTGTTGCAAAGGGAGCAGGAGTGTGGGGATGGGGTGATGGACTCCACACTGCTGTAAGGGGGCCCATAGGCAGATGAGACCCCCACCCCACAGCCACTTCATTGTCTACCCCCTGCTGCCCCCTACCACTTCACTGTCTACCCCTCACCACAGCAAGGAGCCCAGCGGATCAGGAGCACCCCACTGAGCATAGGGAACTGTAGTCTGGGTTTGCTACAGACTGCCTGGGAGACAGACAGAACGGGGGTGACGACACGTTGACCCAGAGAGATCTGTGGGGAGAGGACAGACAGACAGCCCAGAGAAATGAGAGGAAACAGATAGAGACCCAGAGGGATGGGGTAGGGGATGGACAGACAGAGCGAGAGATGGTGGGGAAATGGGATGGGGACTGACAGGCAGACCCAGATAGAAAGGGAGGGGACACAGATAAAGGAAAGTAGGGGGGGATCCCACAAATCCATGTGGGGCCAGGAGCATCAATCCTGGGCTGACCCCTATGGCTGCACCCCACCCTGCTGCTCTTCCCACCAGCCCCATCTGCATAAACTTGCATTTCCCTGCTGACTGTGATCTGATCCGCCCCCACTGTACACAGGCTCCTGGACCGAGCCACTAGCATGACCCGACCCCTTTTAATTAAAATTACAGACACCAACGTTAAAGGAATAAACTCCGAAGGCCAACGGGTGTTTGATTTCAGCCCACGGAGCTGGGCCAGCACACGGGGAAGAGTCACCCGGCGCCGAGATGAAGCTGTGTCCAGGGTGGGACATGGGGATGCTTATAGAGAGATTCCCTCAACTAGTGCTGAGATGCAGGTTCTGTCCCCAGCTCTGGGAGGGGCATGGAGTCAAGTGGGTTAGGGTGGGAGGCTGGGAGCCAGGATGCCTGGGTTCCATTTGCCCGTCTGAAAGAGGAGATCTATCTATCTGCCAGTCTCCCTGCTCTAACTATCAAATGTCTCCCTTCCCAGAGCCAGGGATCGAACTCAGGAGTCCAGCCCCAACTCCCTGCTCTAACCAGAATACGCCACTTCTTCCCCAGGGCCACATGTATGACCCAGAGTCCTGACTCCCAGCATACACCCCCAACTTGAACCCACAAGACTGCACGCCCTTCTCAGAGCTGAGTATAGAACCCAGGAGTCCTGTCTCCCCTTGGGAAGCTCTCAACCCACCAATGCCCTTTCTAATGGGGGTGGGGAATGGAACCAACCGCCTTTCCATCTGTTTCCTGATTCCCATTTATGGAACACCGGCTTTATGGGCCAGTGCTTGGTGTCCAAAGGGCATCCCTCAGTGCCATGAATTAGGAGTATTGTGTGGGGAGGGAGATAAGGCTGCTAGACTGGATCTGGGAGCTAATGAGTAACCCCATGAGCCCTGGTGACAGTATCAGAGGCATGGGTTGATCCAGAGGGTGTGGGGCCCCATCTGCTATAAAGGGCCCACCACACACACCTCACCCCCAGGAAGAGGCTGGAGCCCATGGCAGGCTGTGGGATGAGCTGGCTGAAGATCCTAGGGGCCGTGATTGTGGGGGCCCTGCTGCTGACGGTCGGAATTCTGTTGGGCCACTTCGCCATCCCCAAAGCGGGGAATGGCCAGGGGGCACCCAGCCAGGGGACGCCTAGCTGGGTGCAGACCGTGGGCCGGGATCTGAATGAATCCCTGCTGCAGAGCTTCATGGATCAGGTGGAGAGCGGGAAGATCCGGGAGAATCTGAAGTAAGGAGGGGAGGAGCGATGGAAAAGCCCCATTGAATTCACCCACATTCAGGAGATCCAGGACTCCTGGGCTGCAAGGCAGGATCATCCCCTACAGCCTATTCCCACCCAGGGGGATGGGATCATCCCCTATAATCTATCCCCTGCCCCGCCCCATCCCCTGGGGATAGGACAGGATTGTCCCATACAGTCTAGTCCCCCCTTGGGCCAGCTAGCCTCCTCTCAACCTGTGGCCAGATTGGAACCAGTGCCCCATCGAGGGAGAGGCCCTGTATCCCTAGCTTGTAGCCCCAGTTCTGCGAGAGGAGTGGTGTTTAGTGGTTACAGTGGGGGTGGAGGGAGGAGCTGGGAGCCAGGACTCCTGGGTTCTATCCCCCACCAGAACCTGCAGTCCTGAGGGAGCTGTGATCTCAGGCACTCCCCTGTACCCTTCACCAGGACCCTGGCCTCCCAGCCCCACATGGCTACAACTAAGGGGGATGAAGAGCTTGTGAAGCTGCTGCTGAGCCGCTGGCAGGACCCGCAGATCGGTCTGGACAGCACCAGCGAGGATGTGTATGGCGCATTCCTGTCCTTCCCTGACCCACAGAGACCCAACAGCATGGCCGTGGGTGTGTGTGGGCAAGTGAGGGCTGGGTGTGTGTGTGCAGGGCACAGGGCTGTAGCGGTGGGATCAGGGTACTGGAGGGAGGGCTGGAGTGGTGGAAGGAGGGCAGGAGAAACTGGGAGACAGGGCAAATGGGTGCAGGGGTGAGGGGGACACTGGGGCAGCTGGGCACAGGGGCTTGTGGGGTGCTAGACAGGCCCTGAGGCAGCTGGGGCTAGAGAAGGGACAGGCAGCAGGGACTGGGGCAGGTCTAAGAGGGAGAATGGGGCAGGGGACAGGCCAGGAGGCCAGGGGTGGCGGGGAATTAAGGCAGCGGAGGACAGGGAGCTGGAGGGACGGGACTGGGGACAGACAAGGGCAGAGAGGGGCAGGGAGAGATGAGGCAGATGGCGGCAAAGGTCAGAACGGGATGTCCCACAGCAGGCACCCCACAGCTGACGAGATCTGCCTCCACCCCCAGTGGAGAACAGCAACCAGATCTTCTCAACCCGGCGCAGCGAGAAGAACGTGACAGCGGACCAGGCCCATGCAGATGTGATTCAGCCCTATGCTGCCTACGCCCCCCCTGGGAACCCCAGGGTATGGAGCAGGGTTGGGTATAACCCCTCGAGACCTCCTCGTGACCTCAGCTCAGACCCTCCCACTGCACCCAGTGGCTGTCAGCGAGTTATCTTATCTCCTCTCCCAATCAGGACCATGTCCCTTCTTTTATGAGCCCATCAAGGCTGCTAGGAGATCTCTGTCCCTAGGGTGACATGCCAACCACTACGTATCTATGGAGACAGTCAATTCCCTGCCCTGCCCAGGTCCTCATATAGCCACAAACAGCTGTCAGCGAGCCAACAGCCACTTATCCCCAGCCAGCCACACAGGTTGTCACGCTACATCTCTCCAGACAAACAGCCACCCAGACAGGTTGCCTTGCCAACAGCCATGTGTCCAAAGAGACAGTCACCCCAAATGTCACCACAAGACAGCCATGTATCCCCAGAGACAAACAGCGAGCACCACACATCATCCTGCCAACAGCCTCTGTCCCCAGATATAAACAGCCACCCAGACAGGTCGCCTTGCCAACAGCCACATGTCCATGGAGATAGTCACCCCAAATGTCACCACAAGACAGCCACGTATCCCCAGAGACAAACAGCAAGCACTACATGGGTTGTCACTCCAACAGGTGGGGTATCCTGAATGGCTGCCCTCAGGCTGTGGTAGCAACAGCCGTGTATTCCAAGACAGACAGCTGCCCCCCACATCCCCATGCTGATGACCACGGAGCCAGGCAGACATATTGCCCTGCCGACAGCCACACAATCCCAGAGATAAACAGCGAGCACCACACGTCATCCTGCCAACAGACATCTCTCCAGACAAACAGCCACCCAGACAGGTTGCCTTGCCAACAGCCATGTGTCCAAAGAGACAGTCACCCCAAATGTCACCACGAGACAGCCACGTATCCTGAGACAAACAGTGAGCACCACATGTCATCCTGCCAACAGCCACGTACCCCCAGAGATAAACAGCCACCCCCACGTGTCATCATGCCAACAGCCACATATCCTGAGGGATAAACACCCCTAACACATTGCTGTGCCAACAGCCATGTATTCCTGGAGACAAACAGCCTCCCCTCAGCCCCCATCACCAAACTGACAGGCATGTACCCATGGAAACAAATGGCTGCTCTCACATCAAAGACCCAAGTGGACCCTGACCCCATGACAACTTTATCTTGCCCCCCCCCCCCACCAGCCCCTCTGATCCTCTCTCCCGCAGCGCCCTGGGGCTGACTCCTCTCTTCTCCCCTCAGGGGAGGCTGGTCTATGCCAACCAGGGCAAGCGCAGTGATTACCAGGAGCTGGTCAACATGGGCATCAACCTGAATGGCACCATCGCCATCACCCGCTATGGGGGGGCTGACCGTGCCGCCAAGGTGAGGGGAACTCAGGGCCTACTGGCCACGGACACCAGACTGCCCCCTCATGTGGCACTGAAGAGGGGGCCTTTGGGCTCCCTTCCCCCTCATCCAGTTGCTCCCTCTCTGCCCCCCCCATCCTAATCCCCCCCCATCCTTTGTCCCCCAGTTTTCCATCCCATCACCTCTCTCCCGGCTCTCCATCCCATCATCCCCTCCCCATTCCTCCAATCCCTTTCCCCCCAATATCTGACCCAAGGCCCCTTCCCCCCAAGTCCAATCACCCCTGTTCCCACTCCCCCAGTTCCATCAGCTCCAGCACTTTCCGCCCAAGGCCTGTCCCCCCAAAGCCTGATCAGCCCCAGACGGGGCACTGCACAGATCCAGGGGTGGGGGGTGCCAGAAGAGTGGCCCACCTCAAGGTGGGGGGCTGGATGGAACAGTCACGGAATGCCATTGCTGCCCCCCAAGGGGGTGGGGGCAGGGGAAGTCCAGCTAGAAGAGGGGGAACTGAGGCAGGAATAAGAGAACAGCTCAGCACACATACTCCAGTCTGGGCCACGGTGTGTGTGGGGGACATTCCAGCTGCCATTCCCGTTCCCCCTGGCAATGGTGGTGATGGTGGAGTGGATAATCTGACTGACCCTAACCCTCTAGGCAGTGAACGGGGCAGAGTTTGGTGTAGCTGGCGTGGTGGTGTATACAGACCCTGCAGACATCAATGATGGGCGGGCATCCGAGGAGGAGACCTACCCCAACTCCTGGTACTTGCCCCCCTCCGGTGTGGAGCGGGGCTCTTACAATGGGTACTTCGGGGACCTGCTCACACCCTACTATCCTGCCAAAGGTAACATGGCAGGGCAGGGCGGGACTGGCTTTGACCCACAATGCCTCTTGCTGTTCCCTCCCATGAAGAGGAGGGGAGTCTGTCCCAACCCCCTGCTGATGAGGCCAAGAGCCTCCTTGAATTCATCCCCCGACCCCTGCTCTTGTTCATCCAGATGACACTCCATCCTCTGCCCCCAGCTATATCCTGTAGCGGGAAGTTCTGCAGATTAACCAAACCCATTGGGGAATTGCTGCCCTGGAGTGCCCCCTATTCCCTGGACTATAGGAGCCCATCTGGCCTCCTCCACCCAATTCACCCGAAATCCTCTCCTTCCACCACCATCTGCACAGAACCCAAAAGTCTTGTCTCCTAGTTCTACGGCTCTAATCACGAGACACCACTCCCCTTCCAGAGCCAGGAATAGAACCCAGAAGTCCTGACTCCCAGCCCCCTCTGCTCTAACCACTAGACTCCATTCCTCTCCCAGAGCTGGGATAGAACCCAGGAGTCCTGACTCCCCAGGCTCTCTGGTCCTCCTTGTGACATACCTCCATCTGGGGTATGTCCCCTGCACCCCATCAGATCCAAGTCTGGACTGCCCACCATCTTTGCAGCAAATGACCCCCCACCATCCCAAACAGGGCACTGGGGGAACGGAGATAATAAGCCTCCTTCTTTGATTCACCTGCCTCTCTCTTGTAGAATTCACCTACAGAATCAAGGAGTCAGAGATCCAGGGGATCCCGCCAATCCCATCCCAGCCAATTGGCTTTGAAGACGCCCAGACACTAATCTGGTGGGTGACCAATTCAGTGGAGTTGGGGCAAAGAAGCTGTGAAATCTGGCTGAATCCACCCCTTAATGCATTTCAGTGACCACTACCCATTAGACTCGCAATCATCTCCCCTGGCCCTGGCGTTGTCCTGTAGCAGGACATAGCAGGTGAGAATGGCTGCTGGCTGGTGCACTGGATTGGGACTCAGGACCCTTGGGTTCTATTCCCGGCTCAGCCACCAGCCTTCTGAGTGACCTTGGACAAGGCACTTCCCCCTCTTTGTGCTTCAGTTTCCTCATCTCTAGAATGGAGATAATGGCATTGATTGAAAAGCACTAGATAAGAGCTAGGGAATATTACTAATCATGGAATAGTTTGAAAGGGGAATACACATGTGCACCATCAGCTTTAGCCACTAAGTGGCGACAACTCAGGCCCCAAGTCCGTTTGTTAAAAACACAGTCATTAAATGCAGGGAAAGAGTGCAACAAAATTAAATGCAGCCAGACCACTGCCCCTCCGCTTCTGATTCTGGCATTGATGCACCACTGAGGTCAGGAAATTCACCTGAACTGAATTACTTTGATCGTCAGCAATTTGGGGCAAGAACCCCAACCCAGAGGCGGCTGCATTTCAGCCCCAGGCAAGAGATCCCTGTATAAATGGCCCACGCGCCGTAACCCAGAAGTGGCGGCATCTCAGTAGTGGGGAGGAATCCCTGTATACATGGTGCTTCTGGGCACTACCACAATAAGATCATAAATAACCCCCAAGGCAACGGGAAATGCCTCATTCTCTCACAGTCCTGACTACACCATTGTACACCTGCTGTATTGTACATGCCATGGCCCCTCCATAGAGGGCCATGTAGATTTTATGAGAAGTGGATTGAACAGCCTAATAGCACAGGTTTATGGTGTAATGTATATATGAAGGGGGTGAGGTTCAATGGGTAGAGCAGGAGGAGCTGGAAGTCAGCACTCTGGGTTCTCTTTCCAGCTCTGGGAGGGGAGTGGGGTCTAGAGGTCAGAACAGCAGACCTGAGAACGAGGGTTAGACTGTGGTGGAGGGTAGGCTGGGAGGAAGGACTCCTGGGTCTGTCCCCAGATCTGGGAGGGGCATAGGGCCCAGTGGGTTGGAGGAGAGGGGGCTGGGAGTCAGGTTTCCTGGGTTCTTTTCCCAGGTCTGATTCCCTGCATGCCCTTGAACGACTCACTTCTCCACCTTGTGCCTCGATTTCTCCATCTATAAAATAAAGACACCCACAGTGCACCTCCTGGGTAGTGTGGGAGTCCCCAGTGTTTGAACTGTTCAGGGGTGTAAAGCACTTGGAGTATCCCAGGGAAAAGATGCTGCAGAGTAAACAAAGGAAGGTTATTATCAGGAGTGGGAATGCAGCCTTTGTGGCCAGGGCAGAGCTGCTGAGGAGACTGACAGAGGAGGCTTGGTGGTTTTGCGGGGGCAGCAAAAGTGGTTTGTGGGGAGCAGAGATTCTAATAACCCCATATATCTCTGGCTCTATGTCTTCTAGTAACCTGTCTGGCCCTGTGGCCCCTGCGTCCTGGCAGGGCTCTCTGGGCTGCTCCTATCCTGTGGGACCAGGATTCCGCACAGGGGGGCTGTTTCCCAACACCAGGTATGGATGTATACATGTGGTCCAGGATTGCATCCCACCCCCACAGCTCCCACCAAAAGTCACCTGGGAATTTCGACTTCCCCCTCCTTCCCCAACGCTCACTGTGCTAACCCAGCCCCTCGGACCCTGCATTCCCTAGTGGTGTGTTCCCAGCAGACACAGAGTAGTTAGATCAAACCATACAGTCTTCTTGCTGGGAGGCAACACTACTTTTGGTCTCAGGAGTCAGAACAAGAACCCAAACACAGAGAGAGACAAAGCCCAGAGGCTCAGCTCACTCACCTTACTCCAGGCTGGCTTTCTGCAGACAGACTGCTGCAAGGCCCAGATCCACGCTTCACTGCCTCTGAGCCCCCTGCCTTCAAGCAGGACCAGAAAAATCCCTGTGAATTTAAAGTGATCACAATCTGAACAGGTTTCAAGACACCACATCAAGACCCTAGCTGACCCCAAATCCCCTCTTCTCCACTCCCTGGGCACGGACCCCAACTTCCTCCTGCACCAGCTCCCATCTCCAGACCCACCCAACTGCACCAACTCCCCTCAGACCCCACTGCATTGTTACCACTTTCCCCTCCCTGACCCCCATTGCAATGACCCAGACCCCGCAACCTCCCCTAGACCCCTCCCATGCTGGCCCCAATTCCCCCATCCCCTGTTCCCTGCTCCAGCCCCCATCATGTCAATCTCCCACTGCACTGACCCTGACACACACACCCCAACCCCCACTAGGCTAACCCCAGCTCCTCTCGCTCTCCCCACAGCGATGTCCAGGTCAACGTCTACAACCAGCGAGTCATCAAGAATTCCTCCAACGTGATGGGGTTCATCCGGGGCAGCGAGGAACCTGGTGAGTGTGCCCCCTGTGAACAACCACCAAGCACCCCCACACCTACCACCACTCCCACCACCCCAACCCCCTCTCCCCCACCCCACAAACCTGGAGTGTCCCCCACCCTGCCCCATTCACCATACTGGGATACACCTCTCTCCATGCCCATTCCCCCAAACCTCTCATTCCCTCCCCCTCTCCATGCCCTGGAGCACTCCTCAGTGGGCTCCTCTTCCCCCATGCCCAAGAGTGCTCCCCAGTGACCCCCACCCCCCTCCAACACTGCTCCTTTATCATCTGGGCTCACAGCTGGCAAGCTCCCCCCACCACACTCCATCCTGAGCAGCCCTCCCCACCCCCGTGCACTCCCCCCAACATCCCGATCAGCAGCAGGGCTCCGTCTCTCTCCTCGCCCCCCCCCCCAGACAGGTATGTCTTGTACGGCAACCACCGAGACAGCTGGGTGCACGGAGCCATCGACCCGAGCAGTGGGACGGCTGTCATGCTGGAGATCACCCGCGTGCTGGGCAAGATGCTGAAAGAAGGTATGAGGGCTTGGGGGGGCGCACAGGGGTGCAACTATCCCCAGTGCACAGCTAGGGAAACTGAGGCACAGAGTGGACTTGCCTTCGAGGTCAGCCAGCACATCAGTGGCAGAACCCAGGAGTCCTGACTCCCAGAACTGCCCTGCTCTAACCGCGACGTCTGAATCTCCAGGCTGCTTGTTTCTCCACAGGGAAGTGGCGCCCCAGAAGGTCCATTATCTTTGGCAGCTGGGGGGCTGAGGAGTTTGGTCTGATTGGCTCCACCGAGTACACGGAGGTAAAAACCCAAGAGAGAGAGGGGAGGGGGATTAACAGCGGCTCCCCTTTGGAGGGGTAAAATGGGAGGGAGGGTGGATGTAGCTGCTGCCCTCTGTTGCATCCAAGCAGACCTGCACCCAGGTATGTGCTGAATGTACTGTAGTGGATCAGGATGTTACAATGAGCCTGTCACTCCCTGCACCAGACCCATGGGCGCAGCGAGCCCAGAGCAGACCCATGGCCCATGCAGCTCACCCGATCCCATTGCACTAACTGCTGGGTCTCTCCCTTGCCCAGGAATTCTACAGCAAACTGCGGGAGCGGAGCGTGGCCTACATCAACGTGGACATCTCTGTCTTCGGTGAGCGTCTGTCTGTCCTGCCTTCCCTCCTCCGTGCTTGCTGCACCATCCCCTTCTCTGCGTTGTGTAGAAGGGCCGCGACACCGTGCCCAGGCGGGCTGGGGTGTTTTGGGGAGGAAGGGATGAAAGGGAGCGTGCGTCATGCGAGTGCATGTGCAATCAGATGGGCACAAGTGCGAGAGCCTGCAAGCAAGTGAATACGTGTCTGAGGAGGTGCAGCTGAATGGTTGTGTGAGAGTACACGTGCCAGAGGGTGCGACTGAACAGCCATGGAAGGGAAAGCATGTGCCACATAAGCAGGTGGCAGAGAGTGCAGGTGATGCCGTTCTGGCTGTGCTGCGGGCCAGTTGGTGCCGCAGAGCCCCAGGGCGTGGCGGGTCTCCCTGTATGATCCGGCACAGCCCCTAACATTGCCTCACCTGGGCTTTCCACAGCCAACGCCACCCTGAGAGCCCAGGGGACACCGCCTGCCCAGAGTGTCATCTTTGCAGCTGCCAAGCAGGTACCAGGGTGGATCTGTGGTGGGGGAGGTGTGTGTGTCCGTCCCCTCTCCTACTGCAGGGGAGTCTGACTCATGTGAACCTATTCCAGGTCCAGACCCCGGCCAGTTCCTCCATGTCCGTCTATGACAACTGGAGAAACCACTTCAACCGCATCAGCCCCAGCTACGGCGTCATCCCCAAGTGAGAGCCCAAGTCAGTGGGAACCACCACCCAGGCCCCCACACTCCAAGGGTGGATGATAGGGAGTAGGAGGGACCGGAAAGGGGCCAAGATCTTCTCCTCCCCACCCCCTTCTGTGGCTCAGATTGAAGAGAAAGCTTCATTGTTGGGGGAGTAGCAGATGGGGGGCGGGGGATACTGGACTGGATGGGCCCACTGTTCTGATCCACCGAGGGGGATACTGGGCTAAACAGGCCCATTGGTCTGATCTGGGGTGGCAGAGAGGGAGAATACCAGGAGCCTGGGCAACTCTGAACCATGACAACAGCCACAGAACATACCAAAGAATGGGGGCTTGGGGATCTCACCCTGTAGGCAGGGGCCACATCAGCGGAGCAGGAGATGGCAAACTCTGCTCTCCACCCAGGGATGTTTCCCCTTCCCACTGTCTCCCCCCTGCCTGGCCCTGAGTCACTCACCCATCTCCATCCCCCGCACAGCTTAGGGTCCCTGGGTGCCGGGAGCGACTATGCCTCCTTCATCCATTACCTAGGCATCACCTCCATGGACATCGCCTACACCTATGACAGGGTAAGGACACCTGCTGCTCTGGGATGAGCCTGACTGAGCCGCTCCCTCCTGACAGACATGGCCTCAATCCCAGATCCCTGCCCACGTGGGGCATTCACTGGGCGCTGGAAAAGAGGCAGGGAGAGCGCAGAATTGGGCTATCTCGCTGCTACCCTCTGCTCAGTAGGGGGCGCTCTCCCCTCAGTCAGTGCTGACTCCTGTGCTGTGCCTGGGGGGCACTGTATTGCAGGGAGCAGATTGGGGGGGCCCAGTAGAGGGCACTGTCCCTCACAGTGCTGACCCCAGTGTGGGGCTAAGGAGCTGGGCAGGTGAGTCAAGGGGAGGGTTTGCTGGGAGATCTCACCTCACTAGGGGAAAGAGGGGGGCCTTGGGATCTGTGCCCCTTTTGTTTTCAGCTGCTTTGCCCCTTCCCTGCCCTAGAACAAGACATCTGCTCGGATTTACCCTGCCTACCACACGGCCTTCGATACCTTTGACTATGCTGACAGGTTCATCGACCCAGGTAAAGGGCGTGGCATTCACCCTGGGCAGGCATGGGGGCCTGGGTATTGCGGGGGGAGGTTTAGGATGCATCTAATCCCTTTATCCCCATTTGGCCACAGGGTTCACCAGCCACCAGGCCGTGGCCCGGACGGTCGGCAACGTGCTGCTACGGCTGGCCGACAGCCTCGTCCTCCCCCTTAATGTGAGCGACTATGGAGAGAAGCTGGATGAGCTGTACAGTGCGGCCGCCCAGGGGGACTTCCTGGCCAACCTCACTGCCAACAATCTCTCTCTTGGTGCGTGCTGGACTCCTAGGTGTTATCGCCAACAATCTCTCTTTCGGTGCGGGCGGCAGGACTCCTAGGTGTTATCCCCAACAATGTCTCTCTCAGTGTGGGACTCCTAGGTGCAGGCAGGTGGGACTGCTGGGTGTGATCCCAAACAATCTCTCTCTTGGTGTGGGCGGGCAGGACTTCTAGGTGCTATCCCCAACAATCTCTCTCTTGGTGTGGGTGGGTGGGACTCCTAAGTGCTATCCCCAACAATTTCTCTCTCGGTGTGGGTGGGTGGGACTCCTAGGTGTTATCCCCAACAATCTCTCTCTCAGTGCAGGCCGGACTCCTGGGTGTTATCTCCAAAAACCTCTCTCTCGGTGCAGGCGGGTGGGACTGCTGGGTGTTATCCCCAACAATCTCTCTCTCAGTGTGGGTGGGCGGGACTCCTAGGTACAATCCCCAACCATCTCTCTCTTGGTGCGGGCGGGTGGGACTACTGGGTACTACCCCCAACAATCTCTCTCTCACTGTGCTCCAGGGTGGGGGTTCAATGGGGGCGCTCTCCCCTCTGGGTCAGTGCCAGCTCCAATGACCAAGTGCAGTTCTGCTCAGTAGCAGCTGCACTCCCCGCAGTCAGTGCTTTCCTCACCATGGTGCTAGCGGGTGCCGTGCTGCAAGATGGGGGGGCTCAGCAAGAGGTGCTCTCCCCTCTCAGTCAGTGCTAACTCCTGCACTGTGGGCACTGGCTGCAAGGAGCAGAGCAAGGGGCTGCTCTCCCCTCGCAGTCAGGGCTGACTCCAATACTTCAGGGGCCCATAGCCTGGCTTCCCTGGAGAGCCCAGATTGGTGTGGGGAAGGTGCTGATGGGGACCATAGGGAGAAGGGGCTGCAGACCTGCTCCCTTACACTTGGTCCTGCCCGCCTTGCAGACCCTTTGAAGGCTGCGATTGGTCAGTTCAAATCGGTGGCTGCTGACTTCAACCAGCGAATAACGAAACTGAAGGAGGAGGAGTCTCCCAGGTGAGACGTGTCCCTGACTGCATGTGCAATTGCACTGGTGGGTGTCCATGCCTGCCTGCCTCTGTACAACTGCACGGGTGCACAGCCTGGAGGCACTGACCTGCAGGGAGTGGTCACACGTGTTAGCATGTTCACATATACATGCATGGCCATGCTTGTGCAAACATGTCACCTGTGAGGGTTGGGGAGTCTCCCTTATTTACAAAGGGCACATAATCCTTGGACGCAGGGAAGGAGGGGTCTGTTGTCCTTAGTGGAGACCCCTCTGGGAATGGAGCTTGGAGGGGGGGTCTCTTCCAGTCCTCCAGAAAGGGAAAGGTTGGGACAAGGTCACAGGCCTGGAGAGCAGTAGGCAAGGCTGGATGAGATGATGGAGCCCCCCCACAGGCATCTGATGTAAGGGGGACCCTAATCCTACTCTGGTCTCTCCTTCCCACCCACCCCAGTCCTCTCCAGATCCGGATGGTGAATGACCAAATAATGCTGCTGGAAAGGGCCTTTCTCAACCCCCAGGCCTTCCCCAACAAGTACTATTACAGGTAATGCCATGTGGGGGGCTGGACAGGACACCTGGGTTCCATTCCGAAGGGCCCATCCTCACCAATCCCTGGTGCATCCTGGGTGAAAGGGCATCAGCAAGAGAATGACGTCTAGGAGGCGCGTGGGGTCTAGTGGTTAGAGAAGAGGGGTCTGGAGTGGGGATTAGGGTTTACAGCCTGGGGGCTAGGAGTTGGGACTCCTGGGTTTTATCCCCAACTCTGGAAAGGAGTGGTGTCTAGTGGTTCAAGCATGGGGGGGCTGATATTCAGGACACCTGGAGTCTATTCCCAGCTCTGCCGCTGACTCCCTGCATAACCCTGGGAGAGCCCCTTCACCTCTCCATGCCTCAGTTTCCCCATGTGTATCACAGGGCTAACATGATACTGACCTCTCCCATTCTCTTTCCAACTCCTCAGCCACGTGATCTGGGCATCCAAATCCTCTGACCAGGCCACCTTCCCAGGATTGGCCGACGCCTACACCAGTGCCCTGGTGACAGGGGACTGGGACCAAGTCCAGAAGCACCTCACCATCGTCGTGCAGGCTGTGGAGAACGCTGCCTCCACCCTGGAAGCTGTGGCCTAAAATCTTGGGGTCCACCCCAGTCCCACCCTGTCACTCAAAACCCAGCAGCTTATACACCTCAACTATCCTACTCAGAAGGCAGTCCTGGCACCCCATCAATGCCAAATGCCCCCTCCGTGCCTTGTGCTGAACTGATGGCGTCCCCTAGTGTGGGCACTGGGGGGAAGAGCATGACATTCCCAAATCCCAGTGGAGTGGGGTAACCTGCTCTCCCTGGGACCCCTGACTGATTAGCCTCCACCCCACCTCCCTAACCCAGCCTGGACTATTAAAGAACAGATGACAGCAGCAGGTGCTTCTGTTTGTTCATATGGTTGGTGGGAGGAGTGGAAGGTGAAGCTCATAATGGCGCAGGGAGGCCATCTGGGCCCACAGGAGCTCTGCTACCACAGTGCAGTGGCCAACTTGGACCCAAAGGCACTGCTGCCACCACAGGTAGGGCAGCCATGGTGGGGCCCCTGGGCCTCGTGCCCACAGTATTGCCCCCCCCCGATGAGATCAAAACTCACCGCTCTGACCCCAACCATCATGGGACTGGCCCACACACCAAGGGAGTTTTGTTGTTTTAAAAGACTAGATTGTAGTTTTCAGTCTGTCTCGATATTGAAAGTCCTCTGGCCCATCCCCAAGTGGGGGTGGGGGGACAAGTGGTGTCACTCACTCTACCAAATTTAACGGGTATGGTGATTTTGGCCCCCTGCTGCCTGAGTTCTCACCCCAACATCTGCCTATCCCTTGCTCCCCAGCCCCTTCCTCAGTTCAGCCCCCCGAGCCTGAACTCTGCTCCTCCTGGGGTTCTTCAGCCCCCTCTCCCAGGCATAGGGGCTGTAGTGTGGTCCCCCCCCCCTTCCAGGCCGGGAGGGGCAACTCCAGGGGCTCTTCAACCCGCACCCTTCCCAAGCCGGGGATCAATCCCAGGGGGACGAGGGAGCGGAGCCATGCTGAGCTGCTGGGGTCTTTTCTCCCTCCCTCCTGGAGGAGGACTTTTCTGCCTTCCAGCCATGCGGGGGCTGGAACTTCTCATGGCATTACCAGATGGGCTCCAGAAATCCATCCTGTCACTCACAAAAACATTGTGAGTTGGGAACACTTCCATGGCCTAAGGTGACCATCCTGGGCCCGGTGGGCCCTGCTACCACAGCACTGTGGCCATTAAAGGCCCCACAACCACAACACGGAGTGGGAAGGGAGTGGGTCCGGATTCCTGGGTTCTATCTCCACCTCTGGGAGGGGCATGGGGTCTTGCAATTAGCCCAGTGTGGGGTGCTGGGAATCAGGGCTCCTGGGCTCTTTCTCCATCTCAGCCACTGCCACAAATCCAAGTCCCATTCCCTCTCCACATCTCATTTTCCTCGTCTCCAAAACAGCAATAACAATGCTCCCCCACCTCTCAGCCCACACAGGCCCTGCTGCTGTGGCATGGCAGCCATGCTGGACCACGTGGGCCCCACTCTACAGCTGCTACCTCTGAGATACACAAATTAGGACGTCCACATGTCACAGTTCAGGGCAACCGCACCAGTATTTCCCCTCAATGGCCCAGCAAGGGCCCCCCCCCAAGCTTTCTGCTCCCCAGCTCTTTACTCTCCTGTTGGAGACCCACGGCCCTCTCTCTTCTGACCGGGAGATTTGCAAGCTGCACAGGTCCCTGCCTGCACAGTGTTCCCTGCAGCAGGGGCACCTTGCCCAAGCCAGACCTGTTTGCTTTCTCTTTAGAGACAAAAAGAAAAGGAGTACTTATGGCACCTTAGAGACGAACCAATTTATTTGAGCACAAGCTTTCGTGAGCATCTGTGCATCCGATGAAGTGAGCTGTAGCTCACGAAAGCTTATGCTCAGATAAATTTGTTAGTCTCTAAGGTGCCACAAGTCCTCCTTTTCTTTTTGCGAATACAGACTAACACGGCTGTTACTCTAAAACCTGTCTTTAGAGACGGTTAACACATATCATTGCTGCAGTTATAAGGTACGCCCCAGCACTTCCTAGGCAGGCCTACATTATTCTTAAAGTAAAAAGCACGACAGAGAAAACATTCAAAACAATACGAGAATCCACTCACATGCTGGCTGTTTGCTGGATCAGGAAGAAGGCCTTGAGTCAGGTTAAAACCAGGCTATTTATCCAAAACCGCTTTCTTTGTCTGTTGTGCCCTCGAGAATCCAGTTTGATCTCGTGTACGCGCAGTGCTCCAGGGGGTGTCTCCTCTAGAGATGTTACAGGCTGCCTGGGTGAATTTCCTTTACCACCTCCTGCTGTTCTCCTATTGACCTGTCCCGTGGAAATACATGCAATTCCGCAGTAACACAGACACCATCGCGTTTTCAGTACATGGAGTGCAAAGATGTTAAAACAAATGCAATACGTTTTAATTTAATTCAGTAACGTTCAGTGAGGACATTGCAGGAAGTTATCAGCCTGTCACACCAGGATGATCCTGAGCCCATAAAACCATACAGCTTGCAGGTGTACTGAACACCTGGACAAACATCCCAGGGCAGGGACAATCCTGGGAAAACCTGGACAGGTGGCCATCTTGGACCACACGGACCAGGCCCTGTTACCATGGCGCAGCGGCCATCTTGGGCCATACTTGTTGGGCCCAGTTACCATGGCGCAGCGGCCATCTTGGACTACATGGCTTTCACAAGGCCCAAGTTGCAAGGAAGCCACTGGCCCTTGGCTTTAAGGTACCAGACACAGCTACAGGCAGGAGCACCAACAGGGAGGGGGAGAGCCTCCAGCCCAGCAAGCCCCACATGCTGGCACAGACTAAAGGAGCAGTCGCACGTTACGAGGGCTCTGTACCAAACCGACAGCTCTCATTTACCCTGTGGTCTCTGTCCCAAGACTATGGGGGCAGCTCCCGGCCCCAATGGAGTAGCAGCAGCCTCGCAGCGATGGCAGCTCCCAGCTTGCGGGTCCTAGGTGTCTCCCACTCTTTCCTGCAGGGATTGGGGCTGGGAAAGCGAAAGGAAGACGAGTTAGTTCCAGCCACTTTGCAATGGGACCCATCTACAGCCACCCCTGGATTTGGGCAGGCAGCCTCTTCTCTGCTCCACCCCAGACTGCTGGCCCCAGCTCCTCCTGCTCACTGCAGCACAGCAGCTATGGGTTGCCATCCCCTCTCTCACCCCTGTGGCCGCTGGCTAAGGGGTTGGGGGGGGAGAGATATAATTCTCTAGCTAAGCACTGCTAAGCAGGGGCAGGCTGAGTCGGTGCTGTGCAGGGAGCAGGACAGGGGCTCAGTAGGGGGCGCTCTGCCCTCACAATCAATGCTGACCCCAGTGCCTCGGCTAAGGGGTGCTGTGCTGCTGACCTTAACATGAGATTTCAAAATGAGGCTCACTGACACCGCCTCGTCACTAAACCTGCCTAGCGCTTTCCCCAAGAGCCCCCACTATCTGGCCAAATTCCAACATGGCCCATTCAATTTGACCTCCTACCGTACCAGCTGATTACAGGAGTGTACTTCTTCTGCTGTCCCATCGGTTGGGTAGTGTTTCTGTGCTTTCCCTGCCCCAGAAACAGCTACATCTCAGCACCGGGCAAGAAATCCCTGTGTAAATGGCTCCATGCCCCTCCCCAGAGGTGGCTGCCTCTCAGCATTGAGCGAGAGAGCTCTGTATAAACAGTTCCCATGCCCCACCCCAGAGGTGGCTGCATCTCAGCACCGATGAGGGAGGGAGCCATGTATAAACAGCTGCGGTGCCCATCCCAGCAGCAGCTACATCTCAGTGCCAGGCGAAGGACCCCTGTATAAATAGCGGCCGCATCTTCGTGCTTCCCGAAGAATCCCTGTATAAGCAGCAGCCATCGCCCATTCTCCCAACTCCCTCTGACCTGGGGTTGGATCGGGATTGGTACCCAGAGCTGATAGACCCCATATCACATTCCACCCTCCCTCCCTGCGCAGTGGCCACCAGTTACTGCATTTTAAGAGTCCTTGGCAAACTCCACTGCCTCTCAGAACCAAAGCAGGAGACTCCTGGACTCTGAGCCCCTCTGGTCACTCCTCCACCCCTCTGGTCACTCTGCCCCATCCCTCAGGTCACTCCTCCACCCCATCTAATTCAAACTAGCCCCTCCCTCAAAACTCTTTATGTCCCCTAGTTCCTCCCGGTGTCTTTAAGCAGAAAGCTTTGGAAAAATCCTGCAATGATTGTGCAGACTGAGGTCACCTTTAGCTTCTGCTGAGAAATCCTCCCCCACAGGGACTAGGGGACAGGATTCCACAGCACGGGGGCGGCTCTAGGCTTGTGGGGCTGCCAGCAGAGAGAGACTATTGCAGCACTTTGGGCTTTGAGGCCATCATGCTAACATCATCCCTCCCTCCCCCCACGGTTAATCGGGTGTATTAATCTGGCCATTTGCAGCTGGGCCAGGCGGGGGGGGATTTGTGATTTTAAAATGCACCACCAGCTGTTCAGCCACCTGAGCAGGGCAGCCATTTAATTAATGGGGATCCAGATGGGGGGTGGAGGAATTGTCCTCCGCACTCACTCTGGCTCTCTCTCTTTCTCCACACTTCCTAATTCCCACAAGTTGGCAGCGTCTCATCCGCATAGGCATCAGCAAATCATCGCCCCACTGGCCCCCCTCAAAGGCAGTATCACATCACCTGAGTCTTGACTCCAGTCTCAGGCCTGGTACTGTTTGTGTACAATAGTAGCTAGAGACCCGCCCCCAGAGATCGGGGCTCCATCGTGCCAGGCACTGCACAGACCCACAACTGAGACTGTGGCCCCCGTCATGCCAGGTGCTGCACAGGACCCGTACTGAGATCGGGGGGCCCATTTTACCCAGCACTGCACAAACACACAGCAAGAGAGAGTCCCTGCCCCAAAGAACCTAAGCAGACAAGGGGAAGGATAATTTTCCCCATTTGAAGCAAAAGTCAAGGCATGGAAAGGTTACATGATATGCCCGAGGTCACATGAAGTTTGGCAGAGCCAGGTGTTCTGACTCCCAAGGTAGTGCCCTAACCACTGGACAACACTGCCTCCAAATTCCTCCAGAACCCCCAGACCAGGGGACTATGAATTGCTGATGTTCTGGGCTCACACACAGGGCTATGGGTAGGGTGATCTGGCACATGCACCCGCTGGAATTTAACCCCAGCACCCCAGTCCCAGCCCCAACCCCAGGAGACAGACAGCAGCTTTTCAATGTGTCTTTATTGGCAGGGTCCAGAGGGAGCGTGAAGTCTCAGCAATACATACACTGGGAAGCACAAGCCCCTCTCCCCGCCACCCCCCTCCCACAGGCCTTAGACTCATGGACGTGGGCAAGCGCAGCCACTAACACAAACCACCCACTGCTTAGGGTGTGGATGGGCCCCATGTGGGTACTGTTCCTAGCTGTAGATCCCACCCCAAGAAGAAACTTTCACCTGTACCTGGTCTGTGCTCCCCATGCCAGCTGCCTCCCTCACTGCTGAGATCCCTCCCCTGGCTCCACTCCCCAGCCTGCACTCCCCACACCACCTCCCCTGCAATTGCTGGGATCCCTCCTCCATCCCCACCCCCTGCCTGTGCTCCCACAACCCTGCCTCCACCACCCTGCACTTCCCACGCTGTCTGCCTCTCTCCCCTACTGCTGGGATCCCTCCCCCATCCCCATTCCTTTCCTATGCTCCCCACGCCGCCTGCCTCCCTCACTGCTGGGATCCCTCCCCCATCCCCATTCCTTTCTTGTGCTCCCCACACTGCCTGCCTCCCTCCCCCATCCCCATTCCTTTCCTGTGCTCCCCACGCCGCCTGCCTCCCCCACTGCTGGGATCCCTCCCTGGCCTGCAGTCCATACACTCTCCCAATGCAACCTTCTCTGCTATGTGTGGGGAGGATAATTTTGAAACGTGGGTGGTGTCAAGGCCACCCCGACCTCAGCCAGCAATTTAGCAACATTGTGGATTACATCAGCAATAAATTACCAGAGCCCTCCCCCCCCCCCCCCCCCGCCAAGGACCCCAACTCTGCAGCGCCCCTCCCCCAGTCACTCATGCACAGTATCTGGCAGACCATGGGGGGATTTGAAGGCATCGGGTATGTCGCACTCCAGTTTGCAGATAACCTTGTAGATGGATTTCTTCCAGGAGGGGTCAGCATCACAGCCCCGGGAGATGGCACTAAAGAATTCACGCAGGGTGATCTGGGAGACCTCCAGGAACTTGCTGGGGATCTGGGTGGGGGGAAAAAGACATGAGGGCATCACCCTGTCAGGACTGGTGACACCTGGCGCAGGAGAGTCTTAGCAGGGCTCTTTTATTCCTCCCCCAAGGTCAGTTTCCTCTTGTCAATTGCTCCCATGCTGCCAAGATCACCCCAGGCCTGCACTCCTCACCTCAGCCGGGATCCCTCCCCAATCCCCAACTTGGCCTATGCTCCCCTTCCCACCCACGTGCCCCACTTACGGGGCCCCTCCCAAATCTTCACCCGGTCTGTGTGCCCCACGTTGCCTGCCTCCCTGCCCACCTCGTAGTCATTGGCTTTGTTGTAGTGCTGGTTGAGGACACGTGCCAGCTCCGAGTCCCGGGTGACAGTCAGCATCTCGACGCTGAGCACCCCATCGCTCAATGCCTGGCGTGAGAACTTCTCCATCTGGATGTAGAAGAACTCCCGGAAGTTGCTGAACCACTTGATGAGCTGGGACGTGATGCAGCGATTGAACTGGGGGGACAGCAAGAGGAGAGAGACGTTGCCATCAACGCAGCCCTGGGCCTCAGTCCCCCAATTCACTGAAAACGGAGGAGTGACCCACCTTCCCTGCCCCAACTTCCTGGGAAAAGGGGGGGTCCAATCTCCCCCTCCTGCCCCCAACTCCCTGCAAACAGGGGTCCAATCCCCCTTCCTGCCCTCCAGCTCCCTGGGAAAAGGGCAGTCCAATCCCCCCCCGCCACATCTCTCGTCACATGATCTACCTAAGTGTCTGTTTCTGCCAACAGGGTCAGTGTGGGGGGTGGGGGGAAGGGACCCTCCCTCCATGGGTGGATGGTGCTAGAGGACCTGCATGGGCCATACAGAAGGGGGCCTGGATCCATGGGGAGGGTCCATGGTCAAACTGTCCCAGAGTTGGGGAGGTTCTGAAGGACCCACCTTGACGTCGGAGAAATAGGTCTTGAGCGTCCCGGAGCTGGGGTAGCGAGTGTAGAAGAACATCAGCTTGGCCTTCTTCAGGTGCCCAGGGGTGAGGCCCTCCTGGGAATGATGGGGTTAAGGAGCAACCAGGGGAAGGGCTATAATGGGGGCACCTCGCTCCAAGGCCCTCCAGAGAGCAGACTGCCCCCCCCCCCAAGAAAGCAGTGACCCCTGACCACGAGCTGAGAATGGAACCCAGGAGAGTCCTGACTCCCAGCCCCTCCTCCCCATTGTACCCAACGAATCTCACCTCTCAATCTCTTATCTCCACCCCGGCAGCTCAACTCAGGCTGTAAAGAGAGAGGGGGTCAGTGGGTCATAGGTTGTGTGTGTGGGGTGTATGTGTGTGTAGCAGTGTGTATGGGGGCTTTCGAGGGAGGGGTAGTGTAGGGGAGATGGCTGTCAAGGGACAGGGCAGCATGGCGGAGGCAGTCAGGAAGGGGCAGTGTGTAGGGCGCATGCAGTGTGTAGGGTAGGGGATAGTCGACAGGGGGGCAGCCTGTGGGGCGGGAGGCAGTCAGGAGAGGGGGCAGCATGTAGGGCGGGGACAGTGGGGGGAGAGGGCAGTGGGTAGAGCAGCGGACAGGAGGCAGTGTGTATGCTGGAGGGCAGTTAGGGGAGGGGGCAGCATGTAGGGCGGGGGATAGCTGCAGGAAGGGGCAGTGTGTAGGGTGGGAGGCAGTCGGGAGGAGGCAGTATGTAGGATGGGGGACAGTGTGGGGAGGGGGCAGTGTGTAGGACAGGGGAGGGGGCAGCATGTAGGACGTGGGACAGCGGGGAGAGGGGGGAGTGTGTAGGGTGGGAGGCAGTCAGGGGAGGGGGCAGTGTGTAGGGTGGGAAGCAGTTGCAGGAGGGGGCAGTGTGTAGGATGCAGGGCAGCATGTAGGGTGGGCAGTGTGTAGAGCGAGCAGCGTGTAGGGTGGGAGGCAGTGTGTAGGATGGGGGGACAGCAGGAGTGTCTTTGCCAGCCCACCCCCACTAATCCCAGGGATTATTCCCAGCAGGTGCCTAGCGGGTTTCAGGAGGAAGCTCTTTCTGAGCTGGTGCAATCAGCTTAGGGTCCGGCTCAGCCTGGTTAACCATTAAACCTACGCCAGGCCTCAGGGGACTAGCGGTGGGTGGGTGGTGTGGAGGGAGCAGGTGAGGCTAACACCTGCCCTGCCAACGCCTCACAGGTGGCAGCAAGATGTGAGCAGGTGTGGAGTGGAGCAGGGCAAGGCCAGAGGGGAGGGCTGGCTGAGCTGATGGCAGGGCTCAATGAGTGTATGGGGTGTGCGTGAGGTGGGGGGACAGGAGTGTGTGTATGGGTGTGAGTATGCTGCATATGGGCTGGGGGAGGGAGAAGGAAGAGGCTGTGTGTGGATGTCCGTATATGTATATGAGGCAGGGGCCAGTGTGTGGGAGTTCAGCAAGGGGATGCCCGTGTGTGGGTCTATGGGAAACTGTGTGTGCGTGGACGGTGAATGTGTGTAGATTGGCTTGGGGCAGAGTGTGTGTGTGGTGGGACAGTGGAGGATAGGTTGTGTGAGTGGAGTGAATATGTGTGGGCTAGTTGGGAGCAGGATTGGGGGGGGCAGTGTGTGTGTGGGGGGTGAATGTGTGTGGGTTAGTTGGGGGCAGGATGTGTGAGGGAAGTGTGGGACAGGGATCAGATCCTCTCCCCACTCTACCCCAGTCCTGGCCGGCTACTAAAGGATATTGAGGGCCTGTAGAGTGCTGGCTCCTGGCCATGGTGCGTCTCTGTGGCCTGGCTCTTGGGGAGCTGCCGGTCAGTTGGCTCTGCCAGCTGAAAGAGGGCACAGTGCGGCTGCAGCAGGTGGCGTGAGGACAGCTTGGTGCGCAGGCTCACACTCTCCCAGTAGGCCTCTCCTGCTGCTCTGTCCTTGAAGGCAGCCAGGTATGGGGGCACAGCCATGGGCTGGGGGAAGGTGCTGGCCACCAGCTCTGGGGGGGCACGGGGCAGGCTCTTCCTCACCACTAGGGGCAGTGCCTCTGTCTGGTCACTTGGGTAACTGCAGGGGGGCTCCTCCGGTGGGGGTTGCTGGCGGGCAAACACCTGCATGACCGTGTCTACCACCTGGGTCATGGCTGCCCCAAGCTCCTCCTTCAGGGCCTCGGCCAGGGTGCCAGGGTGCCTACTCCCTTCCACAGGATGCCGAGTGCTGGCTCCAACTCTGCTTGGCTCCTGGGACCAGGCTGCCCCCATGTTGCTTCTTTCCTCCTGGGCTACCCCGCTGTAGATCTGGCACAGTTTCTCCTGCAGCTGAAACACTTGCTCACGCATCTTCTCCAGCTGCTGCTTGAGCTGGCTCCGCTCCTGGGCCCGGCGGGAGCGGCCATACCCAGAGCCTCCTTCTTCCAGGCCCCCATCACGGTATGAGCTGCTGATGCTGCACACAATGTTCTCTACCCGGGCCCGCTTAGCCCAGACAAAGTCCTTGGCACTTTCTGGATCCAGACCCCTCTTCGCCTGGACCTCCCCGTCCCCCTGGGAAGACTCGCCCAAGTCAGAGGCCTCCACCAGCTTGGCCTTCACACTCCTGCGCAGCCATTGGGAAATGAGATCACTGTCAGGGTAAGGGGCCGCCATGTCCCCACAGCCCCTAGGTTGGTTCTGGAGGCTGAGCTGGTAGCCGGGGTCCTCCGGCTGCTGCTCCTCTAGCCGCTCCAGCTTGAGATTGGTGCTGGAGAAGGACATCGTTGTTGGGAGTCTGCAAAAAAGATCAGACACATGGGAGTTGGGGAGCCGGCTGTGCACTGTGCTCCCTCCTGCAGCACAGCGCCCCCAGTACCGCTCTGGGGCATTAGGGTCAACACTGAATACAAGGGGAGAGTCCCCCTACTGAGAACCTGCCCCACTCCCTGCAGCACAGCACCTGCTAGCACCACACTAGGGCACTGACGGTGAAGGGAGAGTGCCCCCTACTGACTCCCCCAACCCGCTCCTTCTTTGGCTTTTCTCAGAGGATCCCGCTCTGTGTGGTGGGATGGGGTCTGTCTCAACCCCAACCTAAAGGTGGGGCAGGAGTTGGAAGGGGTTAATACAGCTGGCTCATGCAGAGATCCCAGCTGGTGGACCTTGGGCTAGCAGGTTAGGGGAGGGTGCAGGGCCATTTAAGGGCTGTAGGCAGAGGTGCCACTAGAGCAAAGGTTCACTCTCCCCCCGCCCCCAGCAAACTCTCCCCTCCATGGTCCCTGGCCAAAGCAAACAGGCCTCTGGCTGCTCCCTGAGAAGGCAGACGCGTGTGGGCCTGATACAAACCTAACAACCCCCTAACAACACACAGTGCCCCCAACCCTCCATCCCCTGCTGAGATCCCTGCCCCCACATCCGCCCAGGCCTGGGCTATGGCAGACCTCCCAGTTCCCCATCTGAGAGCGCCCTGTCCCCCTTCCAGCAGCCCCCCCCCAGCCCCAGCCTCGCCTCTGCTGTGATCCCCTCGCTGCCCCAGGTTGTGGCAGGCCATCCTGCTGAGATCCCTGCCCCCCTCCCCGCAGCCCTCGCCTCAGACCCCCCTCCCCGACTCCTTCAGGGCCAGGAGGCTGCTCTCCATTTTGTTACTCTGACACAAGAGTGCAACCCCTCCTCCTCCCAGCCCCTCTCCCCCGCCCCCCAAACCCCTACTAGGAACAACTACTAGGAACAGGCTGTGTTATGCGTAGAAAGCAGGAGGCTGGGGCAACGGGCATCTAACAACCCCCATGACGTTGGCTGGAGGGGGGCAGCACCAGGATTCTGGGATCTGTGGCTCTCACTCTGGCTAAACTTTATAGTAAACAGATAAGCCCCCTGCCTCCCTTCTGCCCCCCTGCATCCTCCGAACCAGGCCCTGCCTCCCGCAGCATCCTCCACCTGTCTCCCCCCAGCCAGCCCTCTACGTCCTCTCACCCAGAACCTGCCTCCTTTCAGCCCTCCTACATCCTCCACCCAGACCTTCCCTGTTCCCTTGCATTTCCCATCCCAGCTCTCCCCTAACCTCTTCCTGCACCCCCAACCCGGACCTTCCTACCCCCCAGCCCTGCATCCCCTCTGGCTCCCCTAATTACCCCAATCCCCCAGCCCCTCTGCAACCCTGCTTCACCCCCTGCACCCCACCCCCAGACCTTCCCTGGCCCCAAACCCTGAGCATCACCTGATCCAAACTCTGCACCCAACTCCCAGCCTTCCCCTGCTCCCTGTATGCCAACCCTTATATTCCAATTCCAGCTTCTCCTCACCCAGACCCTGCCTCCCCTCAACTTCCCCACCCTGCTCCTGAACCCCCATGACCTCTGTTCTCCCTCCTCCCCAGCATCCCTGGGGTGCCCTGGAAATCCCCAGTTGACTCTGCCCCTTTTGCCCATGCTGGCACCTGAAGGCAGGTGCCTGGGGCAGATGGTATTCTGACTCACCGCTTGGCAGGTGCCCACCCTGGGGAGAGCCCCTGAGCCCTGATTCCTGATGCCAGCTAGTCTCTGCCACACTGATTGACAGAGCCAGGAAGGACCTGGGTCATTCCTCTGGTGACATCACACCACGGGGACACAGCCCCACGTGGGGGGAGGGGAATGCCAGTAGCAGGGGAGGAGCTGAACCACGATTGGGCAGAGGGTTATCCCCTTGTCAATCCTGAGCCAGAGCGGGAGGAGGGTCAAGCTGGACCCAGATGCCAAAAGGAAGAGCCAAGTCCTGGAGACCATTAAGGGAGAAGGAAATGCTAGGAAATAAGTGAACACAGGAAGCCACTCCCCTCCCAGAACTGAGGAGAGAACCCAGGAATCCTGACAGTCCCCCACTCTAACCCATTACACCTTGCTCCCCTCCCAGAGCTGTGGGGAGAACCAAGGTGTCCTGACTCCCAGCCCCCCTGCTCTAACACCCATTACACCCCACTGCCTTCCCAGAGCTGGGGGGAGAACCCAGGTGTCCTGACTCCAAGCTCCCACCCCTGACCCTGTCCCACTAGAACTCACTGCCCTTCCAGAGCTGGGATAGAACCCAAGAATCCTGGCTCCCAGCTGCTCCAGTCCCCAGACCCTTGGCTAAGTCAGGTGGCTACAGCCCTCGCCTCCCAGCTGCCACTCTGGGGTGCTGTAAATCACATCATAAATACAACGGTACTTCCCCTCAGGCAGCTGGCAGCCGGGGCAGCCTCGGAGCATGAAGGGACCTGCCAGAATCCAAGGGGCCACAGTGAGTGAGTGAGTGAGTGTGTGTGTGTGTGTCAGTCAATGTGACCCCAGTGGGGGAGGGGATCAACAGGGTCTGGGGGGTCCTAGGAGGTTGGGATCTGTGGAGTCCCAGGAGGAGGGAAGGGGACAGGGGGAATTGCAACCTAAAACTGCGACATTTATGGGGCAGCTGTTCAAATAGACAACCCCCTCCCCTAAACACATGTACCCACTCGCATTCAGACACCTTCCTCATGTACAACCACACCCAATGCTCACAGCCAGGCGTACCCACACTGCCTCACATAGGGCCCACTATCTAGCTGCCAACACTCCCCTCCCTGAGTCGGGACAGAACCTGCCTCCCAAGCCCTGCTGTTCCAACGACAAGACATCACTCCCATTCCTGTGGTGGGGACACAACCCAGGAGTCCTGATTCCCATATCCCCAATCCTCAATGCTCCACCCTGCTCCCCTGCCCACAGGGTCTTTAAGGGTCTCTTCCCCACTCATCCCAGACCCACTCCCCAGGGCTGGTTTAATGAGCTAACCCTGGGAGAAGCCTTTAGCCAACCCATCAGGAATGCGGGTGGATTAGTCTGGGCCTGTGGCCGCCACAATAACCACCCAGCCCCGTACGTGGGTGGCAAGCCAGGGCTTAGGCACAAGTGCTGTGTCTGCTCCTATATTCACGTCTCGATGCGTCCAAAGGATTTGTGCCCCCCCCGTGCTGCCTGGCCCATTCACTGCCTCCATTCAGCCCTTAATCTCCAGCCCCCACCCCAGCCACTCCGCGCCTCTTGTTTTCTGCTCGCTGGCATTATCAGGGCCTGTTTTCATGCCCCTTTGACACAGCAGAGTTCCAGGGACTCATAGGGTCTTTGCACAGAGTTGCATACCCCAGTGCAGGGAGTTGTTCCCCTGGAGGCATGGGGGGAAGTCATGGCTCTTCCCAGTCCCTCCCCGCCCATGGATCTGGGAATAGAAATCCTGACTCCCAGCAGCCCCGCTTTAATCACTAAACTCCACTCTTCTGCCCACAAGGTATTTAAGGGCCTATTCCCTCCACCCACCCAGTATCTGCTCCCTGCCTGGGGCAATTCTGGAAGGTGCACAGATTGGCAAACTCCCTTGCACACTGGCAGACAGATCCTCCTGGTTCTTTGTGACCAGTGCCATAGGTGACCCATGGGACAAGAGACCTGCCAGCTGCTTTCATGGGTGGACACACAGTACCCATTGAGCCAGGCACTGTACAGACCCACAATGGGGATCAGCACCCTTGTCATCCTGGGTGCTGCACAGACCCATGACTGAGACTGGGGCCTCTGTTGTTCTGAGTGCTCCACAATCCGCAGCTGGGACTGGGGTCCCCTTTGGGCCAGGCACTGCACAGACACAGAGTGAGAGACAGTCTCCTGCCCTTAAGAGTTTGCAGTCATGGACAAAGGCAGGATTATTCTTCCCATTTGTCAGACAGGCAACCTGAGTCACAGAGTGGATGATCACCCATAGAATTTGCAGCAGAGCCAGGAATTGAACCCAGCTGTCCTGAGTCCCAGGCCAGCAGCCTAGCCCCTGGAGCACCACCTTAAAGGGCAGACATGACCCATCTGGATCACTACGGAACAGAGTCACCTGCTCTGATGATGGCAAAATTCCCCAGACTAATAAAAGCTCCAGATAAGCAGATTCATTAATCTTCTGGGAGAGACAGGCCCCTCATCCATTACCTGAGGATCTGTCACTTACCCCGTCACAGACATCACGGGCAGGAGTTTCCCAGGGGCTGGAAGGTCCCAGCTTATCAGTCCCAGCTGGGCCCCGTGAGAACATGGGCCTCCAGTTCCTCTTGAGAGGCTGCTGTGTGTTTGCCTGAGTTGTTTTAAGATTTAATTGGACACCATAAAGGGGAGGGAGGGAGAGGCACCTTGGAGGGAAATAAACACAGCCCAGATTCTCAGGCTGTCGGATTCTGAGTTATAGACACCCCCCACCCATCCTGGGGATACACAAGGGTGCCTGGGAATGGGACATGGGTTTTTTCCTAGATGGTGCTAGCTAGCTCCAGTCTGGCCTGAGTGGGAGACTGGTTGGCTCAGGAGGCCTGGGAATAGGATACAGCACCTTTCACCTCTAGGAGGCACTGGTTTCCATCCAGCACCAGGTGAGGGGGACCAGCTGGCTCAGAGGGGTAGGTCCTTCCCTCTTTAGGGGACATCAGCTCCAATCCAGCCACCGGGCAGGAAATGGAACATGGGGCCTTTCCCCTATAAGGGGCACCAACTCCAATCTAGTCCCAGGACAGGGGGCCTGGCTAGCTCAGGGGGGCTTGGGGACAGGATATGGGGCTTTTCTCCTATAGGGGGCCCTAGCTCAAATCTGGCCTTACGGCAGATAGACTGGCTGGTTTAGGGGGTTGGGGAATGGGACACAAGCCTTTCCCCATCCCCATTTTGGGGCAGTGGCTCTGATCCAGCCCCAGGTAGGGGGACTGGCTAGCTCATGGGTGTGAGGAATGGGACAAAGGGCCTTTCCTCTCCAAGCTCTGATCTGGCCTCAGGCCAGGGAGACCAGCAGGCTCCAGGAGGCGGGGAGCGGGAAACAGGAAACAGTGGGAAACCCCTTTTCTTTATGAGCACAACCTCCTCAGGTCTCTGGCCTTCGCCTCTCTCAAGGAGGAATCTTGTGATTCTCCTACTCTTGGCCTGGGTGCTGGGCCACATCTGGGCCCATCCCGGGCCTGCTGGGTTAAGGTACCAGCAGATCTTCCCTCTGGGAGCCTGTAACTAGTGGGTTACAGCTACCCCTAAGAGCCTTCGTCAAACCCAGGTATCAACTACTGAACCACAGGAACAAAGCACAAAGGAAAACGTTCTATCCCAACCAACGGCCTAGGCGCATGGCTCTCTTTCCTGGCATCTAACTATGCTTCTGGTGGGCATCCTGCAGGGCGCACTACCCCCAGATGAGCAGGCCTCGGGCTTTAGTCTCAAAAACCTGGGTCATTTTAATCTCTGCCAAGATTTGGGATTCCCACCCCATTCCCAGAGCTAGGGATAGAACCCAGGAGTCCTGGCTCCCACCCCAGCCCTCCCCCCACGCTAAACCACTAGTCCCTACTCTCCTCTCTGAGATCCTCTCGCAAGGATGCGTGTGCGTCCCAACTCTCAGACATCACACACAACCCCCATTCCACACTCAAATTCTCACACACACGCACAGACTCTGCCTCACAACACCCCCACTTGAGAAACCTCACACACAACCGATCCCCCAGTAACACCATGACTCCCCACATACACACAAGGCAACTACACACAATACCCCTAGACAAACACAACCCCCCATTTATCCCCAATGATTCACTCACTTCCCCCCACGCACTGCCTCAGAACACTACATACTCAGTCCCCCTAGACATTAACACAATGCTCCAGCATGGCAGACCCACACCACAGACAGAGGTGAATTAAAGTTTCGTGGTGCCCTGGGCCAGAGCAAGTAGGGGGCCCACTCCCCAGAGCTTCTGCCTGTGGTCCCGCCCCTGTTCCACCTGTGGCTCCGCCCACAGCCTCACACCTTGTGCCCTGTCCAGTCCCCCCCCCGCGGTGCCCAGTCCCCCCCCCGCGGTGCCCACTGCCCCCTTCGGCTCAGCCGCTGTAAGTGCTGTCTACCCCCCACCCCCGCTAGGGCCACAGCAGGAAGTGAGAGCTCCCCCCAGCCTAGAAGCCACAGCAGGGAACCAGAGCTCCTCCAGTCCCGGGGCCGCAGCCAGGGTGAGGATGCTAGGTCTTCTCCCGCCCTGCCCGGCACTGCGACTCCCCCAGCCCCACCTCAGTGCTTGTCTGCTGGGGGTGGGGCTCCCCAATTGGCCAGGGCCCCTGGGCAGGAGTCCTATGAGCCCATTGGCTAATTCGCCACTGCACAGACCCACAACCTCTTACAAATCAACATTTATTGTAAAACTGACTTCTACTCCCTTCAGACACCCCAAAATTCCAGGGGCGCTCTGGGCTGTGTCCTACATCTCCCACAACCTCCCGCCTGGGGCAGGGGACACTGGCTGCCATTCCATACAGCTCTCCGCCATGTGGATCGGGGACCCCAAACCATCACACCAAAGCTCAGACCCAAACCAACTCTCACAAACCCCAAGATCCAAGCCAGCTTCCTGAATCGCAAACCCACGAGGGGCGGGGAGGAGGGGCAAGACAAATTATGCAGCACAAGGGGTCAAATGGAGGAAGCCAAGCCCATCAACAGAGAAAGATTGCCCGGAGCCATCCAGTTGCACTAGGCACAGGTAAGTTACTTCCTTTACCCTCTTTTATGCAGGGGGAAAAAGAGGCAAAGGGAGTGGCTTGGCGGAGATGACACACAGAGAATCAGTGACCGAGCCACTAAGAGAAACCAGGAGTCCTGGCTCCCAGTCTCTTACTCTAAACCTGATTCCTCTTTCACTGCATGGAGCAGAAGCCAGGGACAGGAACGCAGGAGGCTCCCTCTCAGCCCTTCCCAGAGCCAGCAATAAAACCCACAAGTCCTGACTCCCAATCCAGCCAACTAGACTTCACTCCCCTCCCAGAGCCAGGGAGAGGAACGCAGGAGTCCTGGCTCCCATCCTCACCCCAAGGTCTCTTCAAACCATTAGCTACAAGCATCTTCGATGATCTCCAGCAGGGGGGCCTCCCCTCGTTTACTGTCCACTAGCAGCTGTGAGGGGCTGTGGACCAGCACGTCTGGGTCCCTGAAAGCTGCTTTCTGGAAGACCACGGCTCCATCCAGCACCATGAGCCCATGATGGCGGCAAAGCTCCGCCATCTCCTCAGGACCGTCCACTGCCAGAAGCCGGGCGAGCCAGGCCAGAGGGCAGCGACAGTTCCTGGTACTGAAGCCGTGGCTAAAGGTGAGCAGTGCCAGGCGCCGGGCAGGGCCCAGGTGCCGATGGAGGGCGCAAATCGGCAGGTAGGGCAGGGCCTGCACCAGGCGGAAAAACCGTGCCCAGTTGCGCTCCAGGTAAGCCCAGTTGACAGCCAGCGCTGTGCGGAGTTCGGGGGAGGCCCGGACAGGGTCTGGGAGCTGCAGGACCTGGCGCAGGGCTTCCGGAAAGCCTAGGGTGGAAAAGGGGCAAATCAGAGCAGCACCCCTGCTGAGCCCCCCATGGCTGCTTCTTGCAGCACAGCACCCCCTGCTGAGCTCCCCCCCACTCCCTGCAGCACAGGTCCCCTACTGAGATCCCCCATCCTGCTCCCTGCTGCACAGCACCCCTCCCTGACCACATCCCCCTCTCCCTGTCATCTGGCTTCCTATGAGCCCCTTGCACCATTCTCTTCAGTCCAGCATCCCCTACTGAGCCCTCTGTGCCACCCCATGCAGCACAAGGAGCCCGCACTTCTCCCTGCAGCACAGTGCCCCATACTAAGCCCCTGCCCCCTCTCTGCAGCCCAGCATCACCGACTGATCTACCCACATTGCTCCGTGCAGCACAGCATCGCACTGGGGTCAGCACTGACTGCCAGGGGAGAGTGCCCCCTACTGAGCCCCTGACCTTGGTCTCTGTGGCACAGCGCCCTCTACTGAGCCACCACGCTATTCCTTGCATCACAGTACCCCCTGCTGAGCAACATGTCCCACTCTCTGCAGCACAGCACCCCCTACTGACCAATGAATGCAGCACAGCGCCCCCTACTGAGCAACCTGCCCTGCCCTCTGCAGCACAACGCCCCCTACTGACCCCCTCCCACTCCCTATGTCACAGGCCCCCCCCGAAACCTCCCCCCACTTCTGCTTGCAGCAGTGACCCCCACTGACTCCCTCTTGCTTCTTGCAGCACAGCACCCCCCAGTGCTGCTCACCCAGGTTGTAGAGGAGGAAAAGGGCCTGGAAGGCCGGCTCCCCGTGGTGACAGCTGTCCCGGTAGCAGCGCCGCAGCCAGCTGAAGCACTCCTGGAGCTGGGTGCGGTGGAGGTGGGGGTCGAAGCGGGCAGGGGGTTCCCGGCACAGCTGGTAGCCGGCATGGAGCAGGTAGCCCAGTGATCGCTCCAGCAGGGCCACGCATGGAGCCCCTCGCAGCCGCTGCAGCGTGGCATCCTGGTGCACAGCACGCAACCGGTCGGAGATGAAAGCATGGACCTCAGCTGGGGGCAGGTCGGCTCGCGGAGCCACCTGGCCCAGCAGGTAGTGCACAGTGGCCAGCAGCACTGGGGCAGGGCGCAGCTCCTGGGGCCGGGGCAACTCCTTGCCTGCAGCTGGACGGGAATACTCCTTCACCACACGGGCAGGGTCACCCTGCCGCGTCCCCTCCCGCAGCTCCAGCCGGTGCAGGCGGCCCTGGCGCTCCCGCTGTGCCAGCTCACCCAGCGGGCACATCCCAGGGCATGTGCCCACTGGGAACTCATCTGCACCCCCCATTGGGCAGGCACCTGCAGCAGAGACAGAGAGTGTGAGGATCTGGGCAGGGGGGCTGTTGGGGGTCCCCACAGCGTGTGGGGCGAGATGAGGAGGATCAGGCCCTCCCTGTGCGGACTCTGAGGAGGGGCAGGTCTGAGGTAAAGGCCCCTCCTTGTGGGGCCTGGGAGGTGGGTGATCTGAACTACACCTCTGGTGGGGGGCCTAGGAGGAGACCTGGGGGTCAGGGCTGTCCCTATGGGAGAACTGGACCAATCCCAGCCGCCCCCCAAAATTATATCCTCCCCCCACACACCTGCCCAACGCCAGGGATAAAACCCAGGAGTCCTGACCCCCAGACCCCCCACTCGCCTCTCCGCTCTGAGGAAAGAGCCCAATCGCCCCTCCCCCCAACCAAGGAGTCGTCCCTGGGTCCCACAATGCCCAACTGGCTCCAACCCGCCCCCAAGCTTGCAATTCCCCCACAATGCACTGCGCCAGAGGCGGCTTCCTCCCTGCACCGGCAAACGGCTCGTCATCATCATGTGATATCACCATCCAATCCCAGCCGTACAGGGCTCCGGGCGGGGAATGCTGCTGTCTAGTCCCTTAGAAGGCGGGGGGGACGGCGCAGTCAAGACCTCGGTTCTATCCCTGGCTCTGGGGGGTGGGCTGTGAGCCAGGACTCCTGGGTTCTATTCCCAGCTCTCCCTTTGACTCCCCTCTTGACACCGGGAGGGAGTTCTTTTGCCCTCTTTGTGCCTCAGTTGTTCCCACCCAAGTTGGCAGCTGTGCGCTTTGTTTCCTTGCTGCTTGCAAAGTGCTTTCCAACTGTGAGCAGGGAAGGGAACTCCTGGAGCTCCTTCCCCAGCCATCAGGGCAAGGGGACCACATCCCCTCCAGAAGAGGAACCTAGGAAGTACCATGCCCGGGGGCCCATTTAGCCTGGTATCCTATCTCCCAGAGCAGCCAGTCCCAGCTGCTTGAAAGGCAGGTGAAGGAGCCCTTCAGTAATGACATAAGTGGATCACAGGGGCAGATGCCTCCTGACCCCTCATTAGTCAGGAGTGAGCTCTTGCCCTGAAGCATGAGGATTTCAGCCTCTTCCCAAAAACTAGGGGACATTTTACTCTTTGCTCTGGATGTTCTTGTTATTCAGATCAACATCCAATTCTAGTCTGAATCCCTCTAATTTGGCTTCAATGAGACCTTGTGGCAATGAGTCCCACAGGCTGTGTGGAGACATTGTACGATCAGACCCACATTCCCTAACTCTCTGATCAGAATTCACCCACAATTTCAGCCCCCAAGAAAGCCATAAAGCCAGGTTGCAGCCACACACCAGGACACTGAAAAACCAGGGAGATTTCTCTCCATTGACCCACACCTTCCCCATCCGAACTTTCTCAGACACATGAGGGGTGGGAAATTTACAGGTAAAACACATTTAACACGCAGAATCAAGACTCCTGGATTCTATTCCTGGCTTTGGGAGGGGACTGGGGACTAGTAGTTAGAGTAACAGGGTCAGGACTCCTGGGTTCTATTCCCAGCTTTGGGAGCAGAGTGTGGTCTAAAGGGGGCTGGGAGTCAGGCTTCCTAGGTTCTTTTTTCAGGTTTGGGAATAGAGTGGGATCCAATGGGTTGGGAGGAGGCCAGAGAATCAGGTCTCCTGGGTTCTATTCCCAGCTCTGGGAACAGGGGTTGTGGGGGGGGGGGGGGGAGGAGACAGGACTCCTGAGTTTTTTATTCAATTTAAAGAAAATCCAACAGACAGCAGCTCTCCAGAACTGTCAGCTCTCCCTGACTCGGAGGAGTCCATCAGAGTAGTTACAAGCCTCAGAAACATTAAACAATGTACCCTGCCAGTACTCTGCAACTGAGGCACAGAGATGGGAAGTGACTTGCCCAAGGTCACACCCTGAGTCTGTGACAGCACCAGAAATCAAATCCAGGTCTCTGGAGTCCCAGCCCTGGGGCCTTAACACCAGACCTCATAGAAAGGCTCTATCCAATACTTCTCTATGGTAGTCATAGTTGAGAGCCATTAGGAAGGGGACTGAACTCAGGCTCTTCAATGCAATCAGCACAGGCCTCTACCAGATAAGCCACAAGAGAAATGCCATTAGTTGGCAGCAGCAGTAGTAGGCTCTTATCCATTGTGCAGACCAGGTAAAATACAGAAAACCTGGTCATTATGCAAGCAAGGCTGTGAGGCAGAAAGCCCTAAGGATTCCCATAACAGTTAAGATTACAAATTAAAAATGCCCCCGGGGTAAATAATTCACCCTCTTCTCTTCTTCTCCCAAAACAACAAGACATGCCCCACCCAACATTTCCCCATCTCTGGGTGAGGCTCACCTGCTTCTCTGAACTGAGAGCTGTATTTGATGGGTAGCTAAAGGGATGCAAGATGGAGGACCATGTATTTATAGATTAAGTCCCGCCTCTGGGGGTGTGTGGGGCTAAGAGCTTTACATATAGATGAGAGCCACTAGGCTAGTTCTGGATTGACTGAGGAAGGAGAGTAGAGCTAGTCAGGTAGCAAATCTATATGACCTAGATGAGTGGGGATACAAAGAGTTCCTGGAATAGGAGGAAATGATGAACGCTGGTATGGCGGGAGGAGCAAAGAGGTCACATAAAGGCCCTGGTTTGTGGGAAATGGAGGGCACACAGAATCCCTGGCATAGGGGAGAGAGGGGAATGGAGGGCATGCACATATTCTGGCCTGGGGGAAAGGAAAAGGGGGGCACACAGAGCACCTGGTATGGGGAGAAGGGTGGGGGGAATCACCATGAGTCATTGAAATAGAGGGCTGTGACCCAAAGACCACTTGATGCCAACTAGCAGAGGGTACAGTGATACATAAGGGTACAAGGATCCCCAGAGTTCACCAGAAAGGTCATGGAAGGTCTCTACTAGAAGCCTGCCTCACACTGATTGCCAAAATAATTGTGAGCTGGATGTATGGAAAACATGAGGAGTTGTGGCTATGCTGAAAATTGTGTTCTCTAGGCCTTGTAGTTAAAGGCAAGGCACTCAAAGCTGTGTGGGAGGTACCTATCTTCCCTGGTTGGGCCATTGTGTGTGCCCCAGGAGAAGTCTGCCAATGCACTGAGTCCAATGAAGAGCTCCTGCAGTCTTCAGAAGGAAATTAACAGGAAGAGGGAAATGGGGGGTGCAGGAAGGACCCTGTTTTCAGGCAAAGCTCAAAGGTTTAGTCTGGTATTTCTGGGGGTGCAGCGAGAAGCCCTGGCATCCCACAATCTGCAAAGACAGACTGCCAGTGGGCTTGAGCTTATGAAAGGGGGATCTCAGCCATGCTGGCTGAAAAGGCTGGGAAAAGGACTTGGGGCAAGCTGTCCTGCAGGAGACGGGGGCAACGTCTTGTGAGTTAAGTAAGTCTAGGCATGTGATTATTTTGTTTTCTGTGTAACTGAGATGGTTTCCAATATTCTTCCTGTCCCTCATTTGAGTCTCTCCTCTGCTAATAAAGGTGGTTTGTTTTCACTCTGACTGGCTAAGTGCTGGATGTTCAGCGGAGCAGGGAGCCAGAGCTGACTCTTGGAAGTTGCTGTGTGCTGCTCCTGCGGGCATGACAAAGCTGAGTGCATCCAGTGGGTCAGGGGCTGGGTGCTCCAGGGCGACAGGTGGAGGAGCTGGGGGTCAGTGTGCACCTGGGGCTGAGCTGTAGAGAGTGGGAGGCTGGGCTTGTGTTGCCAGAGGCAGGGGGCTGCTCCACAGCAGGCACAGACAAGACCCCCTCAGGCGAAGGGCAGGTGGCAGGGAGGTGCCTTGCAGCCCTGGCACCTTTGGGAGGGCGGTGCCCAGAGAGTTGTGGGGAAAACGGAGGGCAAAGAGTCCCTGATGTATGCAATGCGCTTGGCTGATACAAGCTACACAGCGTTAGCCCTTCTCCGCTAGTCCCCGTTACCCAAGCAGCCTCATGTCCACACCGGTTTGTTATTGGCAGAAGCCTGCTACAGAATGGCCTGCAAGCCTTGTGGTTATAGATGCTGGGTCGTTGTTGTTGCAGGGTCTCTTGCAATCACTGCCCTGTCCGATTGTGCCTCTAGGGGAAAGCTTGAGGGTTAAATCCTGACCCTGCTTTCAGGGGGAAGATGAGAGGGTCCCAGCCCCACAGGATGGATGCAGGGCCCCCTGCTAAGGACGGAGCCCTGGCCACATCCTGGGCTCCGTCAATAGCCCTCTGAGGGCTCGAGTGCTGCTGTGAGAATGAGTCAGCAGCAGTCCCACTTCAAGCTTTCACACCAGTCACCCCATGCAGCCAAGTGAATGGGGGAGGACAGGTGGTGCAGGTCATGCCCACGTGCAGCAAGAAAGGAGGGCCACAGGAGTTCCTCTGTATTCCATTCTCCTCTCCTCCCTTCCTGCTATAGGTTCCTCCATCCCTTTAGTGTGTTGGCCTTGTCACCCACTAGTGGATGCAACACCGAGGATAAAAGACCTGCTGATGTCTGAGGGAAGAGCCTTGCTCAGCTTATGTGGGAGAATCCGAGCCCTTTGACCATTACATTCCCATGTTCAAGTCCCAGGACTCCTATGGTCTATGCCCAGCTCTGAGAGGGGAGGGGGAATTGGGAGTCAGGCCCCCTGGCTTCTATTCTATGCTCTGGGATGGGAGTGAGGTCTAGAAAACTAGAACAAGAGGGACTGCTGGATTCTATTCCCAGCTTTGCCACCAGTTTCCTATATGACTTTGGGCAAGTCATGTCTCTGTGCCTCAATTTCTGCAAAGTGGGGGTGCTGACCTCTCCCTCTGTGGTTGTGGGGGCTCCAGGGCTTGTTCATCTTTGGAAAGAGCTGGAACTTCCTGCCCAATGACTATTCAAAGCACAAGCCAAGGTGGCAGAAGAATCACCCACTGTCTGGAGAAGTGCTGTAGACACAAACATCTTTAGTAGTGCAGAGAGAGATTTCCCCCCTTCACCATACAGCCCTGTGTTAAAGCAAACCATGGAGGCTGTGTGAGTGGTGTGTTTCTAGCCAGGACCTGTAGTCCTGCTTCTGAGCCCGGCGGGGGGGGGGAGGGGGCGGGGGGGGGGGGGGACACGAGGGAAAGGCCATAGCTAAGTCACCAGCATGAGAAGGCGTTGGCCCTAGATCTCTTTGGAAAGGCAGCTTGGGGTTTAGATCTCAGCTCAGCCCCATGTCCTGCTGGCAGGGAGGGGACTTAGATCCTGGCTCATGGCTGGAGATGGGTCAGATGCAGCTGGACCAGCTCTTCGGCCCGATGTAGATACTCGGCTGTCTTCTTTTTCACTGCTTCCCGGCGAGCAGGATCGGGGTCTCCTGGGCAAGGAGAGGGGAAACGCACAGATGTGCCCATGACCGTAAGCAACAAGCTGGCTCCCTGCACTGAGCTATGGTGCTAGCCCACTCCTCCCTGCAGTGAAATGTATGACACTGAGGGCTTGTCTTCAGCTGCAGAATTAATGCAAGTGCGGAGGTGGTTTGAACTCAGGCTGGCCAGCCCCGGAGGGGGTTTAGGCTAAAACTCCAGGGAGTGAATCTCGCCAGCTGCTAGCACGACAACAGTGCAGGGTGACTGCAAGCTAGTGCTGCTCGAGGGCAGCTAATCCTTCAGTGCCTTCCCCCAATTCCTCCCTGTCCATGTGCCTGCAAAGGACAGACAGGTTCTCCCCCAATTCACTAGAAAAGGATGAGAGCCACTCAGCTCACTGTGGCAATAAGAACTATGGGATGCCCCCCCCCCAAAAAAAATCTTAGCAGCTCCCAAGAGTGGGGCAGACACATCAGCTGAGATGAGGCTAACAATCTGCATGCAATCCTAGAGTTAACTCCGCAGGAGACATTGTCTTAGCATGCTGCCAGCTGTTCCCAATGGACTGGGTGCATAATCTGGGCTGAGGATCAGGGACTTCAGGACCAAGACCCACACCTCCAATCTCGGTGAAATTTCGAGAAAGCAGCTGTGGGTTTGTTCTCTACGCTGGCCTGTTTGGCCACAACAGTCCAGACTAAACGTGGGAGGATCCACACTGCTGTTAGGTAGCCTGAGATAATTTGCAACCCTCCCATGGAAATAAAAGGCCCCCCCAAGAATCAGGGACGGGCAAAGATGGTCAAAGAGCCACAGCAAAATCTGTGCTTAAGACCGAGAGGAGGGGGCAGCCCTGGCAAAGGGACATAGGATCAATCTCACACCCTGGGTAACCTTAATGTTGGGTGGCTCTTCCTCCCTCCTGACAGCAGGCTGAGGGTGGCTGGCTCATTGGCAATACCCAGCTGCAGCTGGGAAGCTCTTTGTGGCAGGGACGGGCTGTTCCATGTTTGTACAGCACCTAGCACACCAGGGTCCCGCTCCAGGACTGGGGTGGCCAGGTGCAGCCTCTCTCGTGGTTACTGCTCAGGAGAAGGGAGGCCCACCCTGAACTCCAGGGCCTTTCTGTTTGCCTGGCTGGAATGTGGAAACTTATGAAAACTGCCTCCAACCACTTCCAGAATCTCTGGGAATGGTCAAGGTGCCGGCAGCCTGCAGCTCTAGGGACAAGGAGCAAATCCCGATTTCCACTAGAAATCGGTTCACTTGGTGCTGCAGGAGAGGCTCACTGGCGCCCTCTGCTGCTGTCTGCACATATCACAGGCAGCAGCTCACCAGGGGGCCATATACTTTGCTGCTCAGGCAGGCCAAGCTCTGTGTGTTATCCAACTTCTTAAGTGCTAATGGAGGATCAGATGGTGAGGGGTCCAGCTGGGGGTGGAGGGGCTGGCTGGGTGTGAAGGGTGGTAAGGGTCGAAGGCCCTGTCTGGGCAGGGGGCTGGACACAGCTGGGGCAAACGAGGGGCTGGCCAGCAATGGGGCGGGGCCGCTGGCTATACAGCTTGCCTACCTACGCCACGAAGGGTGCAATGTTCCAGTAATAACAGCGCTGGCCCAGGCCAATCCCTGGATTGACTCTCATCCCCTCATGTCCCTGTGGGTGAGCGGGTTGGCTGTTGGTTTTCCGCTGTGACGTGCGGAGGGTTGTTCCACCTCAGCTTGTGAGAGCTGCCCCAAGTCCCTGCTTGGGGTGATTTAGGATCCTCCCAGCCCCCCATAGAGAGGGGACCAAGCGCGGCCTGATGGAATCAAGGCCTGTGACTCTGCTCTGTGGGGGCGGAAATCGATGGAGGTGCGATACCGCTGATGGGAGGGAGGGTTCCAAACGCAGACACTAATGGGCAGGGGGTTAATAGCTGCCGTGACACACAGACATATCTGGGAGAGTAGGGTTGGGAGCTGGGAGTCAGAACTCCTGGGTTCGATGCCAGGCTCTGGGAGAGGAGTGGAGTCCAGTGGTTAAAGCAAGGGGCAGGGAGCCAGGACTCCTGCATTTTGCTCTGGCTGTGCTGCAGACTCCATGCCATGCCTGGTGGGGGATGTCACTTTCCCCTCTATGCTAAGGAGGGTACTGGTTTATCAATGAGGTCAGACCAAATGGTTCCCCCATCCCTTCAAGTACCTTGCACCCCCTTCAGCAGGATGTCCACCCCATTGCGGTAGCCACAGAGGGCGCCTGCGTAGTCTTTGGCTGCTTCTCGCTTCAAGGCCAGCGTGATCTCCTCAGTGGCCACTGCCAGGTACCCTCCAGGGTCCAGTCCCTGTATTGCCTCCTGCTCCGCAGGCTGAGAGATCTGCAGGTCCCACAGGGCATCAGCCGCCAGCTCAATGTCCTGGCCGGGGAGCAGCTCTGATCCCACGGCCAACGTGGCCCCCTGGGAAAGGCTGGCTGAGCATTGCTCTGAAAGCACAAAGTGTGTGTGGGGGGGAGGCATATTAAAAGGTAGCAGGGACCCCCTGCCTGCTTCCTTCATGAGACTGAAACCCTCCATTCCCCCCCTCCCACTATGGGGAGCACCAGGCAAGCTTCCCACCCCCACATCCTCCAAGTGGCCTGAGCCCGCCCAGCTCCCAGAGGAGAAAGCCTCCATGTCCCACTCCCCTGAGCCAGCCATCCTGGGCCTGGATCAGAGCTGGCATCCCCTAGAGATGACCCAGACCCATCTAACCCCCTCCTACCTTCCTTGATGAATGGGTCAAAGAGGGCCAAGTCCTGGTCAGACAGGGGGCCGCGGAGAGGCGACCCGCTCTCCTTCTCCTCCTCCCCCACCGAGGCAAAGAGCAGGTCCAGGTCCTCCTCTGATTTAGCAGCCAGTGCAGGGTCCCCTGAGAGCCAGGCAAGAAGCACAGGAGAAAGTGTGGGTGTCTGAATTGAACCCCACCCTGAGAAGCCAGCCTGCCTACCTGCCCAGGGAGCAGCCTCACCATCAGCTGAGGGTCTGGTGCTCAAGGCCTCAGTTTCCCCATCTGTACAACCGGGAGAATCACCGTTTGTCTGTGAACTCTTTGGGGAAGGGACAGTCTCTCGCTGGGTTTGTAGGTGCTACTGTAATACTACTACTAATGCACCCACCACAATGGGACCACAGGCTTGGGCTGGGGCCTCTAGATGCTACTGTATGATTAATAATAAAGCACACACCATAATGGGGCCTATGGGCACTACGATATTACGACTAATAATGTGCATGCTATAATGGGGGGCAAATCTCAGCTGGTTTCTAGATGCTACTGTAATGCTACTAATACACAACATAATGAGGCCCTGATCTCAGCTGGAGCCTCTGGCTGGGACCATAATACACACACTATAATAAGGCCCCCAATATTGGATGGGGCCTGTACATGTTACCATAATATTACTAATAATGCACACCCATAATGGGGCCCAGATCACAGCTGGGGTCTCTAGATGCTATTCTACTACGACTGTGTACCTCATAGTGGGGTCCCAATCTTGGTCAGGGCCTCTGTGTTCTGTACTCTACTGTATTCCACCATAATGGAGCCTCTAGGTACCACCATCACATGAATAGTGCTGCTAAGTGCGTCTAGGCTGGGCCAGCTGAAGAGCCTCTGCCCGAGGCAGGATAGAGCCTGGGATCCAACAATCTTCACTGGCGAAAGTGATGCCTTTCATTATAGGCTCAGGCCCCTGAGCTGCCTCTTGTCCAGTCCCTCCCTGGTGCTGGGCTGTGACTACAGCTCTTTGTTCCCCGCTCCTGACTCGCTTGCTGTAGCAGCGGAATCCTCCCTCACTCCCCAACCTACGAACCACATGATGCATCATCCCCCGTCCCCCCCTGAATCAGCTGAATGTCATGTGCTCATGGTGCATTGTCCCCTAACCCTGCTCCCCGGCCTGAAGAGAAGAGGAGGCCTAAGATTCTGAAGCACCTGCTGCCCCAATCAGAGCCATGGATAGTCAGTGCCTTTGGACGCCAAGCCCTTGGCAAGGGCAAAGTCCTTCACGGAGATCAAGGCTGCGATTTGTAAAAGGTGTTAAATGCCAAAATCCTCTGGGAGTTGGGGACCTAATTCCCAATCGCAGCCTCCCTACTAGGGAGTGGCTCTTAGCAATTGCACTTGAGACAGCTGATCACTGGGCTGGTCAGTTTCACATATACGGAGATGCAGCATGGGCCAATAGCTAGGGAACAAGGCTGGGCCTCAGGACTCCTGAGGTCTATTCCCAGCTCTGCCATCGACCTGCTGGGTGACCTTCTACAAGTCCCTTCACCTCTCTGTGCCTCTGTTTCCCACCCTTTGTCTATTTAGAGCGTGAGCTCTTCTGGGCTGGGACCATGTAACACAAGGAGCCCTGAGCTCAGCTGGAGCCTGTAGGTGCCACCACAATACTGGTGAGAATGTGCGCATCATAATGGGGCTCTAATATGGAGGGGTCCTCCAGGACCAAACCTTAATACTCCTGCTAAGGTGCACCCCATAATGGGGTCCCTTCATGCTCCCACAATATAAATAAGAGTTGCTTAAATCTCTGCTCTGAAACGCAGCTGGCAAGTTTCCCTTCCTGCTCCCCCTGCCGCAAGCACAAGGTTGGTCTGTTTGGTTAGCCAGGGTCAGGTTTAAATGGGAAAAAGGTTCCTGAACGTCACAAATCACCAACACAACATTTAATGGCACAATAATATTTTTGCCCCTCTGTTGTGCCTTTCCGCTGCGGAAGTCAAGAACTTTGCCCATAGCAATTAATTAACCCTTTGCAGCCCTGCTGAGAGGCTGGTCAATATAACTATCCCCATTTTGCAGACTGAGAAAGAGCAGCACAGACAGGGGAAGCAATTTGTCCAAGGTCACACCACGAGTCTGTGGCAGGGCCTGAGACTGAACCCAGAAAACCCAGCTCTTGTCACTCGGTCAGACTCCCCTGCTCCCAGAGCTGGGGATAGAACCCAGTCGCCCTGCTGTAACCCACAAAACCAATAGCAAGAATCTCGTACCTGTCTCCTCTCCTTCGTCCCCCCTGTTATGCTCCTCCCCTGCTACGCCCACAGCTCCCCGGGGCACTGGGCTCTGTGGTTCCGTCTGCTCCCTTCGGTGTGGTTCTGGCTCCCCCTCAGGCTCCAGGCTCTGCAGTCCCAGTTCTGCCACAGATCTCCGAGCATCATCCCCGGCATCTGTGCCCTCCTGTGGCACTGGGATCAGAGGGGGTGGCAGGATGCGTAGGTCACAGGCCTCCAGGGGCCTCTTTACCTCCCCTCCCTGGAGGAAGGAAGCAGCATGGTAAAGGGGCAGCCAGGGACTAGAGTGCTAGTCTGGCCATGGGGGCAGGGATGGGGTATTAGCCCTGTCTGCTGCCAATGGAGCAGCGCAATGATGCTTCCCAGGACGTTTTGACACGCACAGTGGGGAAGATGGGCACAAATGGGGGAAGTGACCTGCCCAGAACCACATAGCAGGTCAGTGGCAGAACTGGGAAGGGAACCCAGGCGCCCAGATACCAGCCCCACCCCATAACCCACCAGATCCCACATCCCTCCCAGAGCTGGGAATAGAACCCGGGAATCCTGACTCCCAGCTCCCACTGTTCTAACCCGCTAGACCAGGGGTTCTCAAACTGGGGGTCGGGACCCCTCAGGGGGTCACAGGGTTATTACATGGGGGGGGGGGTCATGAGCTGTCAGCCTCCACCCCAAACCCCGCTTTGCCTCCAGCATTTATAATGGTGTTAAATAAATAAAAAAGTGTGTTTTTAATTTATATGGGAGGGGGGGGTCACACTCAGAGGCTTGCTATGTGAAAGAGGTCCCCAGTACAAAAGTTTGAGAACCAGTGTACTAGACCCACTCAGTCCTGACTATCATCTTTCAGAGGAGTCTCTGCTGTACACTGGGATGGGGAGAATCTCCTCAGCCCAAGCTTTTCATGGGAGGTGTAGAGCAACTGGGTGGGCCGTTGGTACTTCCATGCATGTGAGCAGCTTAATGCATCAGCAATGGACTCGGACCACTCGGTCCCTCAGCCCAGCCCTACCCCACGTACCCTGAAGAACTCCTTGAGCTGGGGGCTGTTGTTCAGTGCAGGAATGTGCACCGTGAACCTCAGCATGGCCTCAGCTGCTTTCCTGCGCTCCTCAATCACCTCAGGCTCAAAGCGGCCTGCAGGAGAGAGCTCCTATTAGCATAGGTCCTGCAGCACAACTCCCTCCCCAGACAGACCATCCACTCCACCTCTAGACCTGTGGTACATTCCAGCCCGCCCACCCCTGCCACTGTCTGGTGGGCATCCCACCTCAATTCACTTCAGATGGTATGATCCACTGTGTGCCTCTGTTCTGGGAATTTGGTGTGAGCCCCCCTGCAGCATGCCCTGGCATGACCTTTCCCCCTTTGGGGACACCAGCTCCAGTCTGTCCCCAGGGCAGGGGACTGGCTGGTTCAGGGTGGCAGGGAATGGGCTATGGGATCTTTTCCTGCTAAGGTGCACCAGCTCTGATCCAGTCCCAGGTCCCTAGTGAATTAGGTCATTCCCATCTGAGGCCCGTTTGGTGATCTGGTTGTGAAGTGACTTGGAGGGTAGGTCCAAGCGCCCCACACCAGCAGTCTCTAGGGGTGCACTGGGGACTCAGGCTGTTGTGCCTGGGGCAATGGGAGGTGGGATGTGTGGATGGCAGGGTGGGGTCTGGGTATGTGGGAGGGGAAGTAAGGGAGCTCTGAGTCTGTGTGGGGACCTATGGGAAGTTGCAGGGTGTTGGTGGGGGGATGGGACAGAGCTGTTGGGGGAAGAGGAGGAAGGGGGCTGTTTGAAAAGAGCTGGGTGTGTGGGCAGATGTTATAGGATGTCATGGAGCACTGTGGGGAGGACGAAGCTGTGTGGGAGGATGCAGGAGCTACATGGGGTAGGGGGCTGTGCTGTGAGGATAGGAGGAGTTGGGCATGGGAGAGAGAGCTGTGGTGGGGGGGAAAAAGGTGGAAGGATGGGGAGAGCGGAGTGCATCTGCGTGTGGGGGGGAGCTCTCTCTGCCACTGCCCCTGCTCTGCGGGCACCCAGATGAATCAGGCTCCAGGGGCTGCTGAGTCCCCTGCCCCTTGGGAAGCCCCTTACCGAAGACCTGGGCTTTGGGGAAGGCGGGGAACTCCTCCATGCGCCGGAAGAGGTTGCGGTGGATGTAGGACAGGTCCCCATGCAGCTTCTTGAAGTCACTGTACCGTTTCCAGACCGTGATCTGAAAGACACAAGCCCCCCAGGTGCCCCAGTTAACTAGCCACAGATGTGCTCTAACCCTGCAGCTCCCACAGTCCCAGGGACCCTTCCCATATTCCCCAAACTGCAACCCTTCAACTCAAACCCCCAAATCCAAACCTATGGACCCAGCTCCTTCCAGGCTGAACTTTGATGTCAAACTCCTGGATTTCTGTTCCCTAAAGCCCTCCTGAATTTCACCCCAGACCTCAGCCACTCTGCCCCTGCCCCACAACCTTTGCCATAGGACTCAAAACCCCAAGACAAAACCATCTCCAAAACTCAGCTCCACCAGACCTCAAATTTTGGGACTTTGCCCACCACTGCTGAGCAGCCGTGCATGTGGACTAACCTGGAGTAGAGACCCCCCCCCCCCGAATTCTTTGCTCCCTCTCTTTGAGGACACGGATGGATGGATATGGATTCCTTCCCACCCTTTCTTGGCACCCCTCCCCTGCATGAGCAGATGGGTTTAAAAGAGTCACCTCCTTGACATCCTCCGGTTTCGTCTTCGAAACAAACTAAGGAGGAAAGAGACAACGAGTCAGTAACTTCCGAGCCATGAGGAGGAGATGGGGAGGATTGGGGTTAATGAAGGGACCAGCAGGGCGGGGCCATCAGCCAAGGATGTGGGAAATGTGACAGCCACGGCGTGCGGTGTGGCAGGGGTCACCCCCCTGGGGCATCCCCAGGGCGTCCCTGGGACATGGGCAATGTGGGACATGCCTTTGACCTGCAATATCCACAGTGCCTGGGGCTTATGGAGGGCCTCCCACCTGGGACGCCCCTGAGGTGTGGAGAGCTGTGGCAGGGGCTGGCCACGACACCGTCCCAGGTGCGGGTCTCCTGGGACCCAGGGACACAAGGCTCCCCCTGCAGGAAGCTTCCCTCTTAAAGGGGCCACAACCACGACACGGTTCGACACCCCAAAACGGAGACCTGACAGGGCCCACAAGCAGCTCCCCACCTCTTAAAGCAGCTACGCACAGTGTCCTTCCCCCTGAAAAGTACCAGGGACAAGTCTCGCCCCACGGAGGCCAAGCGAGGTATCCCCTCTCATGGGGGTATCAGCAGCCCCTGCTGCCCAGCAGGAAGGGCCCTTCACCTTAAAGGGATCACGCGCAGCCCCCTGGGGAGGGTCCCAGGAGCTGCCCCTCACCTTGGCTGTCACTTTATATTCGGTGTAGCCCTTGGGGTGGCTCCTCGGCTCCGTGACCGTGTAATGCCGCTGGTACTCATCCTTCACCCTGCAGGCCATCACCCTCTTCCCATTGGGGCGGCGGCCCCTTTAAATACTGAGCCCGCCCTCCCCCACATCGGCAGCCAGCCGCCCAGCTGCTGTGACTGCCGCCAGGGAGCGTGGATTTGCCGAACAGCCACTACGCATGCGCAAGCGATGTAGGCATCTCCCCGCCCATACTACGCACACGCGGCTGGACCTCCTGTCCCCGCCCCAGCCCAGGGAGCGTGTGTAAAGTGCAAGGCTGCAGGCGAGCTGAAGAGTCAAGGGCTCTTCTGGAAAGTGTTACAGGCAGGGTAAGCGGGGAGTTGAGCTTGGAATGGGGAAAGGAATACAGAGAGGAAGACTGGCAGGGGCAAAGGGGTAATTGGGACAGCACTGGTTCTGAACCAGGGGTACACATAGCCCTGGGCGTACACCAAAGTCTTCCTGAGGGTACATCAATTCGTCTAGTTATTTGCCTAGTTTTACAACAGGCTACACAAAAAGCACTAGCAGAGTCAGTATAAGCTAAAATTTCATACAACGATTTATTTATACTGCTCTATATACTATACACTGAAATGTAACTACAATCTTTATATTCCAATTGATTTAATTTAGAATTATTTGGTACAAATGAGAGAGTGAACAATTTCTCAGTAACAGTGTGCTGGGACACTTTTGTATTTTTGTCTGATTTTGTAAGTAAGTAGTTTTTAAGTGAAACAAAACTTGGGGTACGTAAGACAAATCAGACTCCTGAAAGGGGCAACGTTGTCTGGAAAGGTTGAGAGCCACTGGGTTACAGGGTAAGGTATAAAGGGTGTAATGTTAAAGGATAGAAAGTGGAAGGTAACAGGGTAGGGCTAGGGCAGGTAAATAGAAAGTGGGGAGAAAAACGGTGTCACCCTTCTAACGCTGATGCACTTTACAAGCAGGGCAAAAAGCTGGGAATAAGGTTTGAAAACTTGATGCTCCCTGGAACCTCAATCCTCATATCCCATTCCAACCTCAACCAGGCTGCTCAAGCCCCACAGTTCAACGTTGGGGGGCAGCTTTGAGGTACATCCTTAAAGTCGAGGTCTTGCTATTGCTGTATGGACACAGCTGACCAGAGGGTATGTCTGCAGCAGCCCAGGTGTTCCCACTGCCTGAGGGACCTTGGCCAAAACAGCACCTCTCATGGCTCTGCTATCCCTTCTCCATCCCAGAGGTTGCTGCAGCACAAAGAGGGTGAGTGGAGAGTTTGCAGAGCAAGATGAGATTAAATGCACTGGAAAGAGGTGAATTATTAAACTGTATTTGACAAAGATTAACTTTCTCAATCACTAAAATGCAGCTGCCTCTGGGGTGGGGCACAAGAGCTGTTTTTACAGGGATCCCTCACCCAGTGCTGAGATGTAGCCCCCTCTGAGGTGGGGAGCAGGGGCTGTTTATTCAGTGACTCCTTGCTTGGCTCTGAGATCCAGCCACCACTGACTGGGACAGAGGGGGCTGTTTAACAGCTCATAGTAACAGTTAAGAACAGGAAGTGAATCTCTCTCTGCTTAAAACTGTTACGAATTACACCTTGTAGGACACGCACACAACTGCTGCGAATTATACCTGGTAGGACACGCACACAAGTGCTACGAATTACACCTTGTAGGACACGCACACAAGTGCTGCGAATTATACCTGATAGGACACGCACACCAATGCTGCGAATAATACCTGATAGGTCATGCACAGTTCGAATCTAGGCTGAGGCACAGAAATAAAGTCCACAACTGCAGAGTTCCCAAAAGACACTAAGTTTATTACGCTCGAGCGTGGTGCCCCCCTGCTAGCCAGGAGGGGACCCTGAATGCAAATTATACAAAGGTTATATACCTTTTAGCAAAGCATGTTGCCCTCGTGCATCAGAAACCTTAGCCAATAAACAAACCCTTGTCTTATCTACCACCTATCCCTGCTTGGTGCATTCCTCATGCTATACCAGTATGTTAATTACACAGCATGGTCCTAAAACCATGCATCAGTAACTTTTATTATCAGGATGGGAGGCCTCACATCAAGGCCAAGAGACAGGGAGTTAGAGACTGACAAAAACCAGATACTGGGAATCAAGGCAGGCTGGAGACAAGGAGGAGGATTTTCACAGGTATTCAGTATCTAAGGATTACTCCTCCTGGTGTATGATGTGCTGGCATTTAAACAATGGTGGGTCCCAAACCAAAATGGAGTCACATGTGCTAACTTTTCCTTAATAAAACCACAGGGGGTTCAGGATAGAGGGTGAGGGAGATCCTTGCAGACACCCCCCCGCCTGCAACTCAGCTGAGGCTGGAAAAAAATATACCAGCATCACTAAGCCCATGTGAAAAACAGATGCTGTAGCTGGGCATCTGGAGCCACCCCTATGGGTAGTCCATCTCTCAGGGGAAGCTGGCACAATAAACCAAAACCACAAGGCAACCCACGCAGGCTCAAGGACTCCAGGCACAGCCAGGACACAGGCCACTGATTTTATTAGCACAGGAGATGAAAAATGTGAGTGAATGTTTTATACAGAGGTGGGTTGTTTTCTTTCTTTTTTTGGGGGTGAGGTGGGAAAGAGTCCCTCTCTGCCAGTCCCACTCATGCACACAGTTCAACAGGCCTTGTGCTCTAGTGATGGGGTCTCAGTTACGCCCCGCCCCCCCCCCCATAAATGGCTTGGTCCCTCTGCTTCCCCCATCATTTCGGTCCAATTGATTGCCAGCATTAGAGGTTCAAACCCTGAAACACATGCACAAGACCCGGGCCAGGGGCACTAAGCCATGCGTCAATCCAGGGGGCAGCTGGGATCTAGGCCGAGTCCAAGGAGAGTTGCTGTCCCGATGACTGACTGTTGGAGGAAAGCATGATGGGAGGGTCCATGGAAACAACAGCCACATGGTCCTGGGAACTCTGTTCAAAGCTTGGATGCAGCCCCACCCCCACTCTTGCAGCCCCCCACAAAGGAGGGGGCCAGGTCTGGGGCATGGTCAGTCCGCAGTGAAGATCCGGCTGGAAATATCATCCAGGAGCCAGTCGATCCCCGTCAGCAGGTTCTCCCCAGTGAAGGCACTGCAGGCCTGGATGCACCAGTGGTGGCTTTTGATGCTGTCTAGTTCCAAGGCCTTAAGGGAAGACAAGACGACGCTGAGTTACCTGAGTGTGCTGAGACCAAACTTGTCTTCAGCCCACATCTCCCAGCACTAGCACACCCTCCTGTCCCTGTCCTGGGGAGGGAAGGATTAGCCCCTTACTCGCAACCTGGTAAAACTGAGGCACGGAGAGGGAAAAGATCATACAGTGAGTCAGTGATAAACTGGAGACAAGTCAGGAGTCCTGGCTGCCATTCATCTGGTGTAACTCTTCTACCCCACTCCCCTTCCAGAGCTGGGAACAGAAGAGTTGACTCCCAGACTCTGACCCCCGTCCTCCAACCAACAGACCCCACTCCCCTCAGTCAATATCCCTGGTTTGCTTCAGGCCAGTGGCTCTCACCTCACGGATGGCATTGGAGGACAGTGCTCCCGGCAGGTCCTGTTTGTTGGCGAAGATGAGCAGGGTGGCTCCAGCCAGGCGCTGTGGGGAAGGAATCAAAGGGTGAGCTGCATGGTCCTGTTGTCTTGGTCCCCCATTCCTGTTAGTCCTTCAAGCACCCTCCCACCCAGTCAGCAGCCAGGCCTACCTCCTCCTCCTCTGGCCCAGACAGGGGGCTGTTTCTCAGTCCTGAGGGACCTGGCAGCAGGGAGACTGGGGTCCTCTCTGCAGCAGAGGCAGGTGCTGCCTCCAGCAGGCCAATACCAAACCAGGCACCTCAGGGACCCGAACCCAAATCCCAGCTACGTCCAGCCTAGTTCAGTCAGAAGTTGTCCCACCGACCCACAGGATACAGCCCCCCAAAGGATACTTTGTACAGCCCACTCCCTCATGCCCAAAAGATACACCCCCCTCTCCCAAAACACTTGATATAACCCATCCCATACATATAACTTTTCCCACAGGATACACCCCCCCATCCCCTCCAAGACAAATTGGTACAGCCCCCCACTCCCAAATATAGATCCTCCCTTCCCCCCAGACAGATGCACTTCCCACCTCTTCCACCAGGAGGCTCTGCAACTCCTGCTTGCAGACTTGCAGGCGCTGCTGGTCAGCGCTGTCCACCACCCAGATGAGACCGTCAGTGCTCTCAAAGTAGTTGCGCCAGTAGGAGCGCAGGGATGTCTGTCCGCCCACATCCCAAATGTTCAGCTTGAACCTGAGGAGCAGTAGAAAAAGACACAGATTGTGGAGGTAAAGGGGCAGCCAAGCAACATCCCAGCATGCAATGGGGAACAGGCATCCTGGAGCAAGGAGGGGATGTTGCCTCTGCATCTGGCTCTGGGGAGACCAAACTTTCTTGGCTCCAAATTCCTTAAGAGCAACAGAAAGTGAGCAAGGGGCTGAGCTGGGGGGGAGGGGGGTGCAGGGGATCTGTCAATAAAGCCTCATCTTGCTTTGGTTAAGTGAAGCCTGTGAGGGCAGAAAAACCACCCACATGATCTGAAGGGAGTTAAGCTCAAGGGGGAGCAGGAACTGTTAGGGGAATTCGGTGAGGGATCTGTACAGAACTTACAGTAAAGAAGACAAAACCAGCTGGAGACCAGGGATGTTGAGATCTATTAGGCAGGGGAATCAGCTCTCCAAGGGTGCACTACAGAATCACATAAATGTAGGGCTGGAAAGGATCTTGAGAAGTCATCAAGTCCAGCCCCCTGCACTGTGACAGGACCAAGAAAACCTAGACCATGATATTCAATTTGTGATCCATTGAAACCCTAAGATCCTTTTCCACAATGCTACCACGTATGGCTAAGGGGGCTTGAAACTAGGGTTGATCAGAGACTGAGGGTTTACAGTGTGGGGAGGGGTGGATAATCCTGCCTTGCAGGTGGCGGGGGATCAGACTTTGGAGGGACAATCCTCTCCAGGGGATGGATGGGCTGGGCAGGTTTGGGCTCCTGTGGATGGATTAGGCACTCCGCTGGGTGCTCACCCCCGGTGCTCCAGGGTTTTGATGTTGAAGCCCAGTGTGGGTGAGATGGTGTCGATATCCTCCCCATTGAACTTCTTCAGGATGGTTGTTTTGCCAGCGTTGTCCAGGCCACTGGGGGAGGTAGGTCAAGGAGATGGGATAGCTCAGTGGATTGAGCATTGGCCTGTTAAACCCAGGGTTGTGAGTTCAATCCTTGAGGGGGCCATTTAGGGATCTGGGGCAAAAATTGGGCATTGGTCCTGCTTTGAGCAGGGGGTTGGACTAGATGACCTCCTGAGGTCCCTTCCAACCCTGATAAAGCCACCGGGGGGGGGGTGGCAACGGCTGGATCAGCTGGATGGTGGATTAGCCCATAAAAAGGAAACTCCCAGTTCGGATGAGTGCAGCCCCTTCCTCTTCCATCACCCCCTCACAGCACTTGGTACAACCCCTCAATTCACTGGATACAGCCCCCCAGGAGAGTTGGTACACCTCATCCCTAAATCCACAAAATACAGCACCCCTCCAGGACACTTGGTAGAGCCCAGATCCCAGACCCACAAGATACACCTCCTTCCCCCTAACCCTTGGTACAACCCAGCCCCACAGGCTACACCCACAAGAACTGTTGGTACAGCCCAGACCCACAGGATACATCCCTCCCCCCAACTCCTTGGTACAGCCGTCAGCTCCCACATCTAAAAGATAAAAACCCCCTTTATCCCGCGATGCTTGGTACAGCCCATCCTCTCCTCCTGCAAAAGGATACAGCATAAGGAGCCGCAGCTCCCGCTCCTTCTGTCGCATCTTCTTCAGAATAGTCAGCAGCCCCATCACCAGCAGTCCAGACGCCTCTTCCACCCCGCCCGGCACCTGCTTCTCACGGACCAGCGCCCATTGGGTCCCGTCGCCGCCAATCACCATGACGCTGATCCCCATTGGGCGCATTCACTACACGTTCCGCCCCCTTGCCGAAAACCAAAGAGGACGGATCCTGCGGCCAGGAGAGATCCTCACAACGCTAGATTTTCCGACATCGCCACCTAGGCGACGGGGCTGAAATTACAGATCCCACCCCCCGGAATCACAGAGGCGGTGGACTGTCACGCGGAAGAATCCTTAAAAGGAGCCCACAGCGTCACCTGGGGGTGGAGACTGGTATTACAGCCCCTCAAAGGGGTTCATTTACAAGTGATGGGAAAGCAAGCCCGAAATGGGACAGCTGGGTGGGACCCCATCTAAGCCAGGTGCCAGCCAAGCCCAAGGGGAAAGCAAGCTGCCCCCCCAAGCCAGGGGAAAATGAGAGGGGGCAGTAAGTCACTGACCCCACCCTAGATGGGGTGGGGGTGGGAGGACCAGCCAAACAGCAATGCACCGCAACAGCCAGGCTGGCTACTACTGGCCCTGACCCCACCGACTGGGCTCCTGCCACCTCTGCTGGTGGGACGAATCCCACTGCAGAAGGGAAGTTGCACTGGTGGCTTGGCCATGTCTGCGCCCAGTTTGTGTCATCACAGGTCTCCGAATCATCTTTTGCTGTTGGTGATAGAGCTAATAGCAAACAGGCCACCCTTATCAAGGCCAGGGGTTCCCACACACCAGATCCCTTAAGACAGGGCAATGATATCTCTGCTTTCACAGCTATTAACTCCTCCCAAGCCCCAAGGGATCACCCTTCCCCAACCACAGCTCAGAGCTCCTGTGTGCACTAGATTGGGGGCTAGGACCTTTGTGGGGGTGCTTATTCTGCAAAGCACCCATCACTTGCATAGCTGGTAGATGATATACTATGTTTACACATTTCAGAGTAGTAGCCGTGTTAGTCTGTATCCGTAAAAAGAAAAGGAGGACTTGTGGCACCTTAGAGACTAACAAATTTATTAGAGCATCAGCTTTCGTGAGCTACAGCTCACTTCACTGGATGCATCCGATGAAGTGAGCTGTAGCTCATGAAAGCTGATGCTCTAATAAATTTGTTAGTCTCTAAGGTGCCACAAGTCCTCCTTTTCTTTTTAGTTTACACATCTCACTGTCTACCTTTACTGAAAGGAGAGGGTGCTGCAACAGCTGCAGAGCACCTAGCTGGTGCTATGAAAGGTGTACAAATGCCTCTGCGTCCCTCGGCTGGAAGGAGGTGCTGCAGCACAACCAGGTAGCTATTCAAGGTGGTGAGCACAGAGAAACACAGTAGCATCACAAATGACCAGTAGCAGGGAAATTTGCAGCCATTCTTCACTTCACTGGTTATGGCTGTCACCTCCAAGCCTCCCTCATCCACAGAAGCCCTTCAGGAACCAGGATGGAGAAACTAATTGAGCTATTTGATCAGTGCAAAAATTGGTGCCCTCTCCATTCTGGGACTGAATTTCATACTGGCACGTGATAGTGGAGTACAAGCTCTGGAGAGTGAAGTCCCCTCTATCTCAGCAAAAGAGCAAACGCCCTCCCATGTACCTACAGGGGATCCAACTCTCAAGAGTTAGAGACAAACCAGCCCTTCAACCCTCCACAGGAGTGAGGCTGGAGAAAGGAGCCAGAGAGGGGAAGTGACCTGTTTTTCAGAAGTGCAGAGCAGCCCCCAATCATGTTATACCAACATATGAAGTACAGGAGCTGGAGGTTCTCAGCACTGCTGGCACTGATAAAGGATTGTGAGACTGAATGCCAGTCAATGGAAAGTTAAAAACAAAACAAAACACTTGACACTTTCACTTTCCTCAGGGGAGCGAGGCTACTGGCAAGCAGAGTAAACAATGTTATAGGAAATAGTACCTAGGAGGGCACTGACTATCAATCATTTGGGAGATCCCCATCCTATGACCACACCCATAGCCTGGGAACTGTGCTCCATGTTTCCAGGGGAAGGAAGCAAAGCCTACTGGAAGAAGTGGGAGTTGGAGTCAGTCTAGCTTCAGAAGTAGCCTTTCCCATTATATAGGATTCCCCTTCTCCTTGCTCTGGGGTAGGTGGCCCTCTAACACCAACTGTTCTGTACTTCTGACCATCTAAGGTACTTATCTGGTCCCCATTAGGAGAGCCTGTGTGGCCCAGGGGATCATGCACTGGACTAGGACTCAGGAGAGTGGGGCTCTGCCACTGGCCTGCTGGGTGACCGTGGGCAAGTCACGTTTCCACTCTGTGCTTCAGAGTTCCCCTGAATGGGGGGGGGTCATGATTCTGACCTGCTTTGTAAAGTGCTCTGAGATCTGCTCATAAGAGCCAGGGATTGCCTTCATCTGGGTGCCTTGAAGCCTCACCTCTTTTTCCTCTTCCCCATCATGAGGCAGTGCTGAGCTATTATCCCCATTGTCCAGATGGTGAAAACCGAGACAGAGTGGCGTGCCCAAGGTGACACCAGGAGTCTGTGGCAGAGCTGGGAATTAAACCCAGGTCTCCCAAGCATCCTCACCACTGGGCCATTATCCCACCACAGAAGCAGCTCTATGGACAGAGAAGAGAGGGAGGTGAGGGATGGTGTCTCCTGCATCATGAGATCAGCTGGGAAGAAGATTTCAGGGTCTGTGACTCCTCAAAGAGGAGCCCATTAGCAAAGCCAGCTGGCCCTCTTCAGTGACTAGCAGGGAACCACGGACCGAGGTAGACACGAAATAATCAGCCGCCAGCCCAAATGCTACTTAAAACAAGGATGTTTATTAGTCCCAAGCATTGCCCCTACAGCCCCTACCTGTGTGATGCTGTACCAGGTGCCACCCACCAACCCCAGAGCACTATGCCAGGGCGACAAATTTCACTCAAGTGCAGTTTGGGCCTCGGATGAGGACTGGAGCCAGGTAGCCAATGGTCACTGATACAGCAGAAGCCAACTGCTTTCAGAGATGCTAGGGTTCTGCAGAGGGGGCTGCCCCTAGTGCTGATGGAGTTCCAATGCGAAATGTCACGGCAGCTTAGCACCAGCTGCACAGAACTAGCAGGCAATCCAGTTCTGGGTCCACACACAGCTCTGCTGATGCGCCTCAATCCTGGCCCACAGCCCTGATGCTATCCCAGGCTGGGCTCCACTTCAAGCCCCCCCGGGCCCCAGCTCTGCCAATGCTCCTTAATCCCAACCCACAGCCGCCCAGCTATCCCAGCCTGACTCCCCCGCTACACAATTCTGTCAAGGTCCCTCTCAGTCCTGACACACAGTCCCCTGGCTTCCTCTCCCAGCTCTGCTGACCCCCCTCAATACCCACCCCAGACTCCTCTCTCACACAGCAGCCAATGGCCCCCAATCATGTCCTGTAGCAACACCCTCCACCTCCACTAGTCCATTCCTGGGCTTCTCCTTAGCTGACACTAGCTATCTGGCCATCTTGGGGGTCGGGGGTTGGTCCACTGGGGAGCAGCAAAACAAACTCAACCCGTCTCATGTAGCTCCTGTGGTCAAATTTAACCCAGATCTCTAAAGGAGAGAGGCTTTATACTTACTGCTGCTCAGAGCCTCCTAGGAAGTTATGTATTCCACTGCTCCAACCCACAAAGGACTGAGCTCTAGCCTTCTACCCCGCCCTTGGCCTCCACACACACACACCTACCAGCCTCAGGAGCAGCTCGCCATGCTCATCCATTGCAGAAGAGCCTGCAGTCCCCGCGCTCCATTCTTCTCTGCTGGAGCCAATTGCAATGAACAGGGAGTCGAGACTACTGCTGAAGGTACCCGGTGGTAGACACGCCTCCGTTCTCGTCCCACACACGAGCTCTGTTGGCCCCATCTCTGATGCGGGACCCCCCATGTCAAGGGGCAGGGATCAAGGAGGGAAGCTGTGGAAGGTGTGGTGTCGGTCAAGGCCCCGGATTAGACAAGGAAGCAAGGTGACTCCCACCTAGAAGCAGCGGTTTAGAGATCTTTCTGAGGCAGAGAAGAGGCCCCGCCAAATCTGAGCTGCCTTGGTATAGAGCGAAGATGCAAGGCTGCCCCCACCAGTCTCACCCAAACCAAAGGCTTCAGGAAGAATCTTATCACCCAGGAGGAAATTGGGACAACCTGGATCTTTACGCCAGAGAATTCCCTCCTGTCCCAACACCCCTAGACGGAGAAAGCGGCCCATGATGCAAAGCATGCCAGCCCTACAAGCCGGCATCCCACCCCACCAGGTGATGAGAGTTCTCAACACCTTGAAAGATCAATCCCACCCCAAGCACCAGTCATGATCACAGGGAAAGACTTCTCCCAACTCCTAGCTCCATGCAGATCTCCCCGGGCAGAGCTGGGCCAAGGCTGAGTTTGCGCCCGTCGCCCGTTACCCAGCAGCCAGGAAGTGTGGAAAATCTCACCGAGCAGGGAGCCTTCCGACAGCATCCAGAGCACTGTGGCGGGGACGGAGCTCGCTGCTTTCGGAGAACAAGGAATGGTGGAGTTGGGCTGGGAGGGAAAGAGAGAGAGACAGAGAGAGAGAGAAGGCCCAATCCGCTCTGCTCTAGGAGAGAGTAAGAAGAGAAGAGAATTTCAGCTGGAGGCTCCCCAGCTCCAGGCTTCCTTTCAGTTCTCGTCGTCGCCAAGCCATTCCACACACGGATCATGTTGTGGGTGGTCTGTTGTGCCAAAGGCCTGGGTTTACCTCAATCTGCCCCTTCCTGTTCAGGTTGATGAGGAAGAGGAGAGCGCACCCATTTTGATGCAGTAGTGCCAAGGAATTGAAGCTGGGAACTGTCAGCTGCCCTAGATCTGTATGTTCACCTTAGGCCGCATTCACCCCACACTGAGCCTGGGCTCATGGCACTAATAGGGCCACCTAACCAGAGCCAAGGGTCTGTATTTCTTCAAGCAGGCAACCCTAATGGTACGTAACTTAGAAGATGAAGAATGATCTTAAGGCTCAGGTGCTGGACTGGGAGTCAGGAGACCTGGGTTTGAGTCCCTGCTCTGCCAGTCTGCTTGTGTGAACTTGGCCGAGTCATTTAGTTGCTTTGTGCCTCAGTTTCCCCATCTGTAAAATGGGGAGAACAGCGCTGCCCTGCCTCACAGAGGTGTTGGGAAGATAAATCCATTCAAAACTGAGATGCTCACATACTGCGGAAATGATTCACTGCTTTGAAGACCAGAACGGCACATTCTGATCATTGAGGTTCACCTCCTGCATACTATATATAGGTCAGAGAATCCCTTTTCCGGCATCACTCCTGTAATTTGTGTGAGGTACAGTGCAGGTTTAGGAAAGAGAGCCAGTCTTGACTTAAAGACTCCAAGTAATGGAGAATCCACAACGTCCCTATGTTCACTGGCTAATTCCTCTCGGGGTTAAAAATTTGTCTTATTTCCAGTCTGAATTTGTCTTGTTTCAACGTCCACCGATTGGCTCTTGTTCTGCCTTTGTCTGGGAGATTAAAGACTGCTCTACTCTCAAATCTCCACCCCAGCTGCAGACAGTGATCAGGTCACTATGGGAACCATATAAAGACCTAACTAGATTACCACAGTAAGGCAGGTGGCACATGTTTTCAGAACATAACCTCTCTGCGGCAGGGATTTCTAATACTACTTGACTCAGCACCAGCCAGTGGAGATCTTAACCAAACTTGAATCAACCCTTCCCCCTTTTATAGAGGAGATCCACAGACTTGCCCTGAGGTCAGTGCCAGAACCAGGGACTCGAACCCAGACCTTGTGCTGTCTGTGATAGAAGCACACGACTGTTCCTTCCTCTTGGAGTGCGAGTGAAAGGGAAGGGGGGAGAAAAGCGCTTACCTCCTGCTTCATCTCAGGTTGGAGTCCCCATGGGTGTTTAAGGCTCACAGTGGTTAGAGAGAAGAGACTGGGAGATCTTCGGGGAATCCCTCAAGTCATCTTTCACCTCTGCTAGCAGGATGCTTGGTGGGTCCTCCAGAAATCCTGCTCTTCCCCTGACATGTCATCTGAGGCCAAAAGAGTTCCTGGTCTGGGGGTTACCTTGATGTAAGGTCTCTTTGGGATAGGGTCAATCTAGAACAGACGGGGGAGTTAGATTCACTAGCCCCTCCTTCCCGAGTTTCTAAAAGGATCTAGGGGCTTTGCACCCTGCCCTTTGGTTTCCCATTGGCCTGGAGGGGCTTGGGTTAACAGCTGGCCTTCAGCATAGAATGCACAGATTTAAACACAGAGCTCGGATGGTGCACGGCTGCCAGCACCAAGGACTCTGGGGCGTCAGCAGACTTGACAGTCCCAACAGGATGGCTCAGAAGTCAGGCTGACAAATGTCTCTCCATGAACTGTGCTGAAAGCAGATACCGTGCCCCCTCTTTGGATGGTTATGGAACTAAGACTTGCTCCCTAATGCTCCCCCACAGCCAGATCCAGACAGTTCTGATTGGACGCTCAGAGCAGCTTCCCCTGAGCTGCGGGCTCCTCCAAATCCTGTTCTTGGGACACATCATCCCACCCCCCCTTGGTCAGTGGATGGAAGCAGTCTGACCTTTGAGCCTGGGCTGAATGGCAATGATGCGTCTACAGCCCTTTCCATTAGAGGCTCTCCAGGCACTGAAAGGCTCCCTCAGTCACACACGGGGAAACTGATACAGGGAGGGGAAGTGATCTGTCTACAAGCTTATAGTGGTAGACTCTCCCTGCTCTAACCACTACACCATTCCCCCCTGTACCCCACTCCCCTGCTCACAACATCATCTCCAATAAACACAGGCTCAAACACTCATCAGGAAGGTCTTTCTGCCTTACCTCAATCTGCCATGGACAGATGCCAGAGGGAGACGTTTACCCTGTCGACTGTTTTTTTCTGATGCTCCCACTTCACCTCCCAGACGTGCTGCTGGGGGAATGAAAGGGTCTCTCTATCACTTCTCTCACACACCAGTGGTCCACCTAGTTCTGTATCCCACATCAATAGAAGGCATTACCCAATGCTGTACCAATGGGGGGTGCAATTCCTGGCCCCAGCCGGTGACCATGTTCTGCCCAGAGTCTGCTCCTAGGAGAGAAAGCAGCTCAAGCTGACTATTCAGCAGCACAATGGATTCCTATGCCATCATCTCTGGCAACTGAAGACAGCTACTAAAAAGCAAATGGAAGCAGGGTGTGCTAGCCCTAAGCGGATGCATGCAGGGGGATCTGGAATGACCAAAGCGATCCCCAGGCTGAGACATGCATGTGCTAAGGAGTGGGTCTGTCCCTAGATCTTCAAACCCAGTAAGGGCAGGAACATGAACTAGCCAGAATACATCACAAGGGGTGGGGTGGGGTGGGGGTGGGGTGGAGCGCTTTAGATGCGTGGAGGCAGCATCCCCAGCAAGAAGCCAAGATCTCCTTGCACATGTAGTGCTTACCCAAGGATTTAAACGCAATCTCTGCTGGGGGGAAACCGAGGCACAGGGAGGGGAAGGGAGTTGCTAGGAATAGAACCCATGAGTCCTGCTAGCCTTGCGCTCTCACCAGAGGGTGCCCTCTGGACTGCTGAATGGCTAACCCAAGAGCACCAGAAGAGGAAGAAGCGCAGGTAGGGGACAAGGGGAGTGGTATATTCACTCAAGCTTGTAGTGGAGGCTTCACGCTTCCTTCAGCAGGGTAGTGGTTAAAGGCATTGCGCTGTCTTGAATCAGCTCTGCCTGCACCTTTGCAGCCGAGATCCCTTTCCCCCTTACGCCTCCGAGCACCGGGCTGTGTATGGAGAAAAAAAAAATCAATGGGGTGGGGGAGAAAGGGTTACAATGTTAGATACCTGACAAGTGAGGTCTAAACAAATGCGTGTGGGTGGGTGGGGAGTTGGCGTCAACAACAGGAACAACAGATAAGGGGCTTGCAATAGGTCAGAGTTACAGATGCCCTGGCTAAGTTAGAGCAAAGGAATGCTGCGGCCAGAAGGCAGGAGGGAAACCCAGGCAGCCTGTGGGGTTGCTAACAAGGCACTCGCCGTGGGGAGGGCACACGGGAGACGGGAAGGGAAGAGGGTCGCTCCATTAACTGAGGCAACCGCGGCGGAACAGGCAGCGCGATACGGTCAAGCGAAATTGGGGTGTCAGTTTTGCCATTTGCCAGGCACAGAGGAGGGAGGCAGGGAAAGAAGAGCCGCACAGAGGGTTGGGCACAGTTAAAGCGACGCAGCAGCTGATTTGACGACGAGACGCCGGGAAGTTCTGTACAAGCTGTTTAATCATCAATGTAAAAAAATGAAAAGGGAAAAAGAAGCCGTGACACAGACAGACTTTGGATGCACCAAAAAAATCCACTTCCTTTTGTCATACTGAGGTACAGAAACAGAACAAGGCACCCCTCCCACCCTCCAGTCCTAGCTACGGATCTAGAGACACACATTTCAAAACTCCGCTCCGCAATGCACAACACGGGAAGACCGTGCCGAGGAATTAGCCAGCAAAAAATGAAAAAAGAGCACTGCAAGTTACAACAGTTAAAACTGATGAGATGGGAGGGGAATCAAGAAAGGATCAGCGCTGAATTACGAGTAGAATCGCCTTGGCTTTCAGTGCAGAATTGCAGGGGGCCAGTTCGTCACAATGGGCGACAGATCTTCCAAACTGGGATTATTTTCTTAGAGACCGAACCAAACCAAAACATGAGGAAAGGAAACCAGGAGGGAAAGGGGATGAGAGGGGAAAATAGAGAAAAGATGCAACCTAACAAACCTCGGAAAGTGGGAGCATTGAAAAGACTGAAGTAAAAAGAAAGCAGGTTAATATCTTAACGGGGAGGGGAGGGAGGGAGGCAGGCAGGCAAACTCACTTCTCGCCAGCGCTACTTGACCTTCAAAGGAAATCTAGGCTATCTTTATACATATATATATAAACACACACACACAAAAGGTTCTCTAGTTCATAGGAGCCTATTTACCGCCTTTCAGGAGGCATGGTAACCTCCATCCACTGTGGATGGCATCAGAGAGCTACTTTAGGGAGGAGTGGCACTCCCTTACCCCATAAAAAACTGTGCCAATAAGGAGTTCTAGGGCTAGTTACTCTCCACCCCATGCCGCCGCCCCCCACCGAAGCTAAGATCTCTGGTCACTTACTACTATGAGCCCAGTCAGATTAGTACGTCTGGGCATATTGAGTGGCATAGCTGTTGCTGTATTTCTCATAGTACTCCCCTGCACTGTAGGTGGCACCCATGCTGTACTGGGAGTAGGTAGCTGCTGCTGCGGCTGCAGCCGCCACTGCTGCATAACCCGTTTGGTTGTACACTTGGCTGTATGTCTGGGCGGCAGCCGCGGCAGTGTAGGGATCAGTATATTGGGCCACCGCAGCGGTCGTCCGCCTGCCCACAGGGCTCCTCTCTCTGTATGCGGTGGGGGTAGAGGGCGGAGGTGGCAGGGCCCTCTCGTATGCAGTCCTGGCAGTCATCGCCCGGTCGTAGAGCTCATAGGCATAGTGGTCATAATATTCCCGGTCATACCAAGATCGGGGCACATAGGGGGTATATGGAGGTGGTGGCGGGGGGATGCGCCCCCTGGGAAAGTAGTAGCTGGGGGGGGTTGGAGGTGGCACAGAGGTCCCCTTGGTTGTCTTGAGCGAGTTGTTGCTCTTGGACAGCGTTACAAAGATCTTCTGGTCCTCCAGAGGCATGTCGTTGAGGTTCAAGATGGCATCCATGGCTTCCCTCTCCTTGGCCATGTGGACAAAGGCATAGTTCTTGACGATGTCGCACTCCACCACCTTGCCAAACTTCTCAAAGAGCTCCTTGATCTGTGCTGTCGTGGCCTTGCTGGACACGTTGCCCACATAGATCTTGGTGGCGTTACGGATCTTGGAGGTGGCGTACTCCACCGTCAGGTGGGCCCCGTAGAACTCCTGCTTGTGCAGCTCGCTGATGGCCTTGTGGGCCTCGTCTTCCTTCTCCATGTGCACAAAGGCGAAATTCTTCAGGATGTCACACTCATTCACCTGTCCATACTGCTCAAAGAGCTTCTTCAGCTCATCCACTGTGACAGAAGGGGAGACCCCTCCCACAAAGATCTTCACCATGGCGGGAGGCTGCACTTCCAGCCTGCAATGCTCTCGGGAATCACCCACGCAAACTCCACTGAGAGACAGAGGGGAGAAGAGTTATTTCCTGTTTACGTTCAAGCTATCACAGTGATACCAAGTAGGGCTGTCAATCGCAGTTAATTGCGTGAGTTAACTTAAGAAAATTAATCGCGATTAATCGCACTTACCACAATAGAATACCAACTGAAATGTATTAAATATTTTTGGATTTTTTTTACATTTTCAAAATTGATTTCAATTACAACATAGAATACAAAGTGCACAGTGCTCACTTAATATTATTTTTTATTACAAATATACGCACTGTAAAAATGATAAACAAAAGAAATAGTATTTTTCAATTCACCTCATACAAGTACTGAAGTGCAATCTCTTTATCGTGAAAGTGTAACTTACAAATGCAGATTTTTTTTTTTTGGATACATAACCGCACTCAAACAAGACAGTGTAAAACTTTAGAGCCTACAAGTCCACTCAGTCCTACTTCTTATTCTGCCAATCGCTAAGACAAACAAGTTTGTTTGTATTATAAGAAGCAGGCAACATTATCTCCCATCAATGTAATGTCACCTGAAAGGTGTTGCAAGGTATTTACATGTCAGATATGCTAAACATTTGTATACCCCTTCCATGCTTCAGCCACCATTCCAGAGGACATGCTTCCATGCTTGTTAAAAAAAATAACAAAGTAATTAAATTTGCGACTGTACTTCTTGGGGGGAGATTGTGTGTCTCCTGCTCAGTTTTACCTGCATTCTGCATGTATTTCATGTTATAGCAGTCTCGGACGATGACCAAGCACATGTTCATTTTAAGAACACTTTCACAGCAGATTTCACAAAATGCAAAGAAGGTACCAACGTGAGATTTCTAAAAATAGCTACTGCACCCGACCCAAGGTTTAAGAATCTGAAGTGCCATCCAAAATCTGAGAGGGACGAGGTGTGGAGCATGCTTTCAGAAGTCTTAAAAGAGCAACACTCTGATGCAGAAACTACAGAACCCAAACCACCAAAAAAGAAAATTAACCTTCTGCTGGTGGCATCTGACTCAGATGATGCGAATGAACGTGCGTCAGTCCACACTGCTCTGGATCGTTATCAAGCAGAACCCAACATCAGCATGGAAGCATGTCCTCTGGAATGGTGGTTGAAGCATGAAGGGCCATATGAATCTTTAGCACATCTGGCACATAAATATCTTGCAACACCAGCTATAACCGTGCCATGCGAATGCCTGTTCTCACTTTCAGATGACATTGTAAACAAGAAGCAGGCAGCATTATCTCTTGCAAATTGTAACTAACCTTGTTTGTCTGAGTGATTGGCTGAACAAGAAGTAGGACTGAGTGGACTTGTGGGCTCTAAACTTTCACACTGTTTTGTTTTTGAATGCAGTTTTTTACATAATTCTATATTTATAACTCCAACTTTCATGATAAAGGAATTGCAATACACAGTACTTGTATGAGGTGAATTGAAAAATAAAATTTTTTTTACAGTGCAAATATTTGTAATAAAAAATATAAAGTGAGCACTGTACACTTTGTATTCTGTGTTGTAACTAAAATATATTTGAAAATGTAGTAAACATCCAAAAATATTTAAAATAAATGGTATTCTATTGTTGTTTAACAGCACGATTAATCGTGCTATTAGTTGCAATTAATTTTTTAAATTGCTTGATAGCCCTAATACCAATCTCTCTAGGGGTGGGGATGGTCTCAATTTGTGCTTGCTATGCTCTCCTAGATCAAGCTCTCCTGGGGTAGGGATGTGTCTGATTTGTGTTCTCTAAGCTCTCCTCGACCAAGCTCTCAACAGCAGGAGATGTGTCTGATTGGTACATCATAAATGTATGGCACTTTACCTAATACCTTATAACACCATGAATGTACTACAGCGATCAGCAGAAAACCCAGCTGCCTGCGTGGGGTTGACAGAACAAAGCTGGACTGGGAATCCTGTGGCTATTTTCACAGTTGCTTATAGAAGTGGATGGCCTACACAGGCTAGCAACTAGAGTGAAACCCGTAGTAAACCCGTAGCTGCTTAGCTTTGGCAGCATGCAGCCCAGACACACAATCTGCACCTCCTCCACTGGGGGAAACTCAGCACGGTGATGGGTGCTAGAGAAATGGAGAAGCCAGGCAGGATCTCAGACGCCTTCGCCACCTGCAGCGATCTCCCCGCCTCCAGTGGAGCAGGAACGGGGGCTACAGAGGAGGAGCCTGGTGCCCTGGGCAGGGAGAGGGGCGTGGCTCGAAGCAGGGGACTGTGAACTTGAGGGACAGGCAGGAAACCCTTAAGCCTCGTGACCAGGCCACTCAGGGTCTCCATACGGCCAAGGGCCTCTGCCCCTCCTCAGTCCACGGTGCTCCCCAACGGTATCGCCCCCCGTGTTTCCCGCGGATACCATCCCCGCATGCGCACTGAGCACAAACCAGCCCGGGGCCATGATCCTTCGGGCTCCTTCCCGTCCCGTTCGCCTGGGACTCACCGCGGAGGAGGGCGGAAGGGCCAGGAGGCCTAAAGCAGCGCAGCTCCCGACGGAGGCCAGCTGCTCCCCGAAAACCACAGAAACAAGATGGCGGCGCTCACTTCCGGCCACCCCCAGGAAGTCCAGCTCCAGGCGCGGAAGTGATTAGGGCGCCGCCATATTTGGGACACGTGATGACGGACACGTGATCAGCATCGCGCTGCCAAAAACTATGGGGAGGCGGAGGGAAAAAACACGGCTCCACTGACGGCGGGACCATCGTGTAATCATTTGATCGCGGTCCCCCCTCCCCTCCCATTCCTGATAAAGCCGCGTGGTGGCGCCATCTTTGCCTCCTAGGATCAGGAAGCAGCAAGAGAGAGGCCGTCCCCCTCCCAGACTAGAACAGAGTTTGGGGCCAGGTTTTGTGCCGGGCAGATCCCCTGCCCCAAGGAGACCTGGCTCAGCTGCTGGGTCTAGCCTCCCTACTCCGCCCAGCTCACTGCCACCAGCCTAGACACAGCTGCTGAAGAGTTTGGCAAGGCAGGTGGCTTCAGGTCTTACGAAAAGCATAACCTGCCCTTTGGGTGGAGGTGTCACAGCACATGGCCCTGCTCAATGGCTAGTAGCAGACTAGGCTCAGGACGTGCTTGAGGATACAATTATTCTAGTGAGAAACAGCACAAACAAGCAAGGATGAGGGGTGGCTTAGCCTGTCTCTACTCCAGGAAGAGGGGAGATCAGACTGCATTGCTAGAAGAAAGGGAGATACCGCTGTCTGATAGCAGACACTGGCATACAACAGGGATGGTTTCCAACATAAACACACACGAGTGGTGAAGCAAGGATGTCTCAGAAGAGCAGGAATGGGGTATGAAGCCTTTCACCTTTAGCTTAGGAGCTCCAGTCTGTCTCTAGGAGCAAGGGGGGGGGGGTAGGGGAGAGACACAAACTGGCTCAGATTATTCCACCTTTAGTGCACTGATTTCAAATATGACCCATGTCAGGAGTGGCTGAATATAGGAATAGTTACTGCCAGACTGGACCAGCTCCAATATCCCGTCCCTGGCAGTGGCCAGTGTCAAACTGTTTTCCGTCTGACACTCGTTCAGTGGCCCCACAGCATACAACTTAATTCTCAGTCCCACTCCCACTGGACAGGCAGCCACAAAACCACCACCACTTTTATTAGCAGCCTCAGTTCAAGGAGCAAAGCGAGGAAAGGTGCCTCCTGGTGGTGGGACGCAGAGACAACTTCAGTATCCACGTTATCACGTGTCCCAAATATGGCGGCCCCCAATTAATAGATGCCTATAGCTGAACATATGATCTTTCAAGTAACCACAGGTCTGGTGTTAACCTGTGACCCTAAAAAAATAACTAGCCTCTCAGCTTCCTTCACAACAGCACTCAGATATGCCTCACTCCTGAAAACCAGGACCTGGGCCGTGTATAATGAAGGATTAGTGTTAGTAAAGCCCTTTAAGTGTTGATATGTGTCTAGGATTATCGTTTTTAAAAATAGAGGCAGGGCAAAGAGAAGCAACGTGATTGGTTGAGAAAGATTCCAGGCCATATGGTTAAAGGGGAAAAAACAAAACAAGATTCAGCCTTAAGAGGTTTGGCCGAGAACGGCGAGCCGAGACGTTTTCCCTGGCTCTAAAGCTTCGTAAACTGCCCAGCCGATTCCCTGGGTTTCACCCAGTCACCACTCTGCAATGGATAGCACTACGGAGCTGTTAGCACGGCCTGGGGACCTTTGCAAGGGGTGGGAGATTCATCCCCTTCCCTCCTCCCAGCAGGTGGCAAGTGAACCGCACCGTGGGGCTACAGGCTCAGAGCCAGGCCAGCCTTCCCGAGCCCTCCCCTCTAACCCCCCCCCCCTTTGCCCTCTGCTAGTTCGACACCCCTCCCACAAATTCATCTGCTGGCTGCTCCCCGGCCCCATCCCTTCCTGCTCCAGCCTCCTGCCACCCCGCCAGCACCCCACAGCCCCGTTCTCCTCTCCTGCCCCGGGGGGCACTTCCACCCCCGCCGCTGCTGCTGCTGCTGCCTCTCTCCCCTCCCCCACTGACGGCTGCCCCCACCTGAGGGGGGGAGGGGCCGCCTCTCATTCACTCACCGGGGAAGCCCCGGAACCGGCGTCTTGCCTCCTACGCACAAAACGCCCCCACCAGCTACTTCTGCTCCAGACCGGAAGTCCGTTACTTTCTCCCCTTAAGTGTCCGAGTCCTCCCAGTGCAGCGCCATGTTACCTGGCGTGAGAGAGAAGGAGAGAAAAATAGTCCTTTGATCTCCTTACAATGTGTATGATAATCAAATTTGAGTGATCACTTTAGATAAGCTATTACCAGCAGGAGAGTGGGGTGGGAGGAGGTATTTTTTCATGCTTTGTGTGTATATAAAAAGATCTTCTACACTTTCCACAGTATGCATCCGATGAAGTGAGCTGTAGCTCACGAAAGCTTACGCTCAAATAAATTGGTTAACCTCAGTATAAAGAATAAAGAACATAAGAACAGCCATACTAGTTCAGAAAAATGGTCCATTTGGCCAGTATCCGGTCTTCTGACAGTAGCCAATGCCAGATACTTCAAAGTGAATGAACAGAATAGGGCAATTACAGAGCGATCCATCCCCTGTCATCCACTCCCCTTGTGGCAGTTGGAGGCTTAGGACACCCAGATCATGGGGTTGCATCCTTGATCATTTTGGCTAATAGCCATTGATGGATCTATCCTCTATGAACTTATGTAATTCGAGAGACTATAAGATGGAGACAGACAGGGGAGTACAACCAATAGATACAGACAGACAGGGGGAGTACAAGGAAACAATGAAACAATACCAGTCAGCATGATGGTGTGCTGAGACCACAGCCTAGCAGCCTAACCATTGCCAAGTTTTCTGTAGGACTCACAGCAGAAGAGAATTTTAAGGAAGGTTTTGAAATAGGATAATGGAATGGAATGCTAAACTGTATTATACCGTTTTGCCACTAGGTGGCACTGTGCATAAACACCTGATTTAAAGCGAACCTTAGGTATAGTTGCCAGACCATTAAAGGATCTCACGATGAACATATCTGGTGTATATAAACCAGTTCTGTGACCAGTCCATATTTGGTACAGAAAAACATGACATGGTGTCAGAAGTAAACTGAGAACAGAAACAGAAGGAAAACAGCAACAAAGGTTGCAAACAGAAGGGACAAAGCAACAAAGGTTGTAGGATCTCAACAGCATGCCACTCTTCAATGCCCCAGAGAACTTCAACTTTGACAAACATTAAGAATGGACAGACTAAAAACAATATTTTGCAAGATTTTGCATTGCTACCAAGCTGCACAAAGAAACTGGAGATGTACAGGTATCATTTATATTTTATGCTATAGGGAAGCAAGCAGAGCATATCTTTAAATCCTTTTAAAATGTGGTTTAAGAAAGAGCATGTTTCCATCAGAGAATTCAAGAACCAGAGAAAAATGCTGAATCGTTTAAAAGAGCTCTGCATACAGTGGCTGAAAACTGTGATTTTGGGAATGCAAAACATGAAAATATTAGAGAGAGGCTGGCTATTGGGTTAACAGGCAAAAACCTTTACAGCAATTAAAAATAGATCTAACCCCACACACAGCTCTTCAAATTGCAAAATAGTCTGAACTGGTGAAACAGCAAAACCTACAGCAACTTGACATACCTGAAAAACCTGAAACTAGCTTAGAAACTGTAAAAAGACACTTGAGCGTTAAAAGTTAGTATCATAAAACCACTTAGGTGAGAAGAGAAAACTCCCAGGCTAAGGCTATGTACACACTACAGCTTACATCAGTATAAATTATGTCACTCAGGGGTGTGAATAAGCCACCCCCCCAGAGCGAGGTAAGTTACACCAACCTAAGCACTGCTGTGGACAGAGCTATGTCAGTGGCAGAGCTTCACCGCTCATGGGGGCTGAAGTAAATAAGTTGATAGAAGAGCTCTCTCCCATTGACTTAGAGCATCTGCACTAGCAGCTCTACAGTAGCGCAGCTGCACCATAGTCTAAGAGGGACAAATTCCAGCCTACGTACATAAGGTGTGAAAAAAGTCATATCCAAAGAGTTTATACATGTCCAGCCAGAGGCACATAGTGTAATACAGGGGTTCTCAAACTGGGGGTCCAGACCCCTCAGGGGGTCACCGAGGTTATATCTGGGGGTTGCGAGCTGTCAGCCTCCACTCCACCTGCTTTGCTTCCAGCATTTATAATGGTGTTAAATATATAAAAAGTGTTTTAAATGTATTATGGGGGGGGGTCGCACTCAGAGGCTTGCTATGTGAAAGGGGTCACTAGTACAAAAGTTTGAGAACCACTGGTGTAATACATGTATGAAATATGGACATTTTGCAGCTGTTAGCCGCACCAAAGCAGTCAGGGAGTTGATTCATATTACAGACAACCAAGAGCCATTGTTTCTGAGATCCACCTCTTGTGATGAAACAGAACCTAGCTGGAGAGTGAAGCTGAGTATTCATGGCAAGTCTATTGACTTTAAAATGAACTCAGGAGCTGACGTCATAGTCATCTCAGAAGTGACTTACAATCACCTTCAACCCCACCCAGTGCTTAACTCTGACACAGCTCTGACTACCCCTGGAGGTATTTTGAACTGCATTGGGCCAGTTCACCACAGAAACAACTTACAAAGACAAAAACTATGCATTCAGAGTGCATGTGGATCAAAGGATCAAAGACCAACAACCTCTTCAGCCACAGTGTGGCAGCCATTGTGGGCCTAGTGTGAAAGGTGGAAGACTTTGATGGAGGACTTGATGACATTGGACATTTGAAAGGAGATCCAGTACAAATCAACTTAAGAGACAATTCTCAGCCATACAGTGTACAAGCATCCCTACCAGAGAGACCATGGAAGAGACAAGTTGCAGATGTATGCAAATTTAGAATTAATTATTTCCTAGTCATAGTGGACTATTTTTCCAGGTACATAGAAATAATGTACTTGAAAGACATAACATGTCTCAGTGTTATTGAGAAACTGAAGAGCACTTCTGCTCATTTCAGTATTCCAGAACAACTAGTGATGGAGGATGGATCACAATTCACTGCAGCAGCATTTAGATCATTCCAAATGAAGTATGATTTTGATCATATTACTAGCAGCCCACATTACCCACAAGTGAATGGAGAGGCTGCGACAGTGGTACAGACAGCCAAGAAAATCCTACAGCAGGAAGATCTAGTCCTCATTCTTCTGAGTTACTGATCAACAATAATAGCAGCTACTGGATATAGTCCAGGACAATTCCTGATGGGAAGACAATTCAGAACTACTGTTCCAACTTTGGAAAAGAGCCTCTCTCCAAAGTGACCAGACATGACGAGAGTAGCCAAATCGGATACAGATGCTTAAAGCCCTTATGAACACTTTTACAATAGATGTCACTCATTTAGAGAACTAACAGGTCTATAACCTGGTGACCATATTCATGTCCAACTGGATGGAGAAAAAGGAAGGACAACTCCAGGTGTTGTAAAGAAAAATAATTCAGTGTCCAGACCATATGTAATCGAGCCTGGCAGTGGAGAATGCAACAGAAACCATCAACATCTACAGTTTGTTCCTCAGAATGAACAATCAACAGAGAACACTCCACGGATGGCAGATGCAGAAGAAGATTCAAGGATTCCAAACTAACCACAGCCAGTTGTTGCAGCTAATGGACAGCCAGAAGACCACGCTGTTATATATTCAGGTTGTGTAACTAGAAAACCAGTATGACTGAGAGACACTTAACAGACTGATACATATTGAATTTCAAAGACAATATGATAGTGTAAATATTGTAAATGTAGGAAAGTGGAACTTTAAAGGGGGAGCTGTAATGGGATGCTAAACTGTAATATATTGTTCTCCTACTAGGTGGCACTGAGTGTAAAATACCTTATTTAAAGCTAAAATTTAGCTATACCCAGCAGAGCATTCAAGGATCTTATGATGAACACATCTGGTGTGTATAAGCAGGGGCTGAGACCAGTCCATATCTAGTACAGGAGCAGAACAGATAACGAGATAGCTCTGAGGGTGTTTGCCAGGAGTTCCTCCCAACCCTGCGGGGCAGCATTGGAGAAAGTATGAAGGTGCTTAGTTGAAAATTTAACAAGTGGGTGATGGAGGCTGCATCCTGGGCCAGTCAGAGGTGGGAGTCAACCTTTCAGTACTACTGAATGAGAGATGATAGGTAAAGTGGGGTTAGGTCAGGAAGGGCCTTCAAAGTGAAAGCAACCAGTTTATGTTTAATAAGATAAAGAACAGGAGGCCCATGAAGGGATGCAAAGAGAGGAAAGACTTGATGGATGTAATGGAATAGGAAAATGATCTTTGCAGCTGCGGTATTCTGAATGGATATGAGTGGGGCAAGATTGCATAGGTCAGCATAGGCGCCAACTTCTCCTGGTGCGGGTGGGTGCTCGACCCCTCCCCGCCCTGACTCCACCCCTGCTCCGCCATCTCCTGTCCCTGCCCCACCTCCATTCCAACCCCTTCCCCAAAGTCCCTGCCCCAACTCTGCCCCCTCCCTGCCCCTATTGGACTCCTTCCCCAAATCCCCACCCCGGCTCTGCCTCTTCCCTGCCTCCTCCCCCGAGCGGACCACATTCCCGCTCCTCCCCACTCCCTCCCAGAGCTTGTTACGCCACAAAACAGCTGTTTCACGGCAGCAAGCACTGGAAGGAGAAGCGGGGATGCGGCGCGCTCATGGGAGGAGGTGGAGGCAGAGATGGGGTGAGCTGGGACGGGGTGTGGAGCTTGGCTGCCAGTGGGTGCAGAGCACCCACCAATTTTTCCCTGTGGGTGCTCCAGCCCCAGAGCACCTACGCAGTCGGCGTCTATGTATGTCAGTGCGAGAGAGACGGATATTGTAGTAATTAAGACGTGGGATGAGAGCCTGGATGAGCAGTTTAGACAGGCTGTATCTAAGAGATGTTATGCAGAAAGAGTCTGCAAGATTTAGTCATAGACTGGATATGAGGCCTTAGAAAGTGGTCCAAGTTGAAGATGATGTCCACGTTACAGGCCTAAATGACCAGCAGGATGGTGGTATTGTCCTCAGTGCTCAAGAAAGAAGGTAGCAGGGTGGGCTGGGGGAGGAAGATTAGGAGCTCTGTTTTAGTCATGTTGAGGTTGAGTTGACAGCTAGACATCAATGAGGAGATGTCAGAGAGACAGGGCAAGATTTCAGTTTGGACAGGAGTCAGGTCTGGAGTAGACCAGTATCTGTGAGAGCCGTCCATACAGAGATGGCAGCTGAATTTGTGGCTGAGATTACCAGAGATAAGGTGTAGAGGGAAAAGAGGTCCCTAGACACTGTTGGTGCCAATCAATGATTAACTAAATCTCCCTCAGTTCCTGGTAGTGATGAGGGCCTGCTGCATCTCTTTACCAGAAACACCAATAAAAATCTGATAAGGATATCAGCAAAAGTTAGGGTGCCTGTGGGTGGATGGGAACAGCTTGAAAGTGGTATGTACGATAAACTCATAAACCCACAGGTATTTAACTCTCCTCCAGTATTGGTTGGTTACAGTCAGTTGCAGCGTGAGTGCCACTCCTATGACCTCTTTCACCCTAGAGCCAAGGGTTAATGTGTACCCTGGGCAATACCTGTCTTAGGTAATTAGATGGCCCCCATTACCATGGTATCTGAGTGCCTCAAAGTCTTGAGTGTAGTGTTGCCCCTCTGGCCCAAGGAATTAGCCATTACCTGGGGCCTTGCAGGGCTGCTTCCATTAGTAGGAGAAATCAGTGAGATGAGGTAGGTATATTCCTAGGTGTAATCTCATCTATTCACAAAGAATGCACACAAAGTCCCGTTTCCCAGAATGCAGTAGAAACTAACAACAGCTGCTAGTTACCTTGCTTTGAAATCCCCAAGTCTGCCCCTCCAGTGGGCTCCGTGCCCAAAGAGCCCTGCCTTGCTGCTTCCTCTCAGGGTCCCACTCACAACAGCTTCTTCTCTTCCTGGCACTGGCCAATTTGACCCTCTACAACCCAGGAGAAGGAGCTTGACTGTGGGGCCTATCACAGTTGCAGGGTGACTGGATCTGTATTCCCTCTCCATGGCTTCTCAAGGTCACCCACTTAAGTTTTCTAGTTCCCAGTCATTGCCTTTGTTGGGTAGAGACCAGCATCTCTCTCTCCCTTCTGACCAGGATTTTTTTTACAGCTGCACTGGTCCCTGCCTCACACTGTGATATCCCCAGCAAGCCAGTCTGCCAAAAGCCCAGTCCTTGGGCTTTGCTCTCTCTCTGAGGGTTATGAACAGTCTATTGCCAGCAGTTACAAATGACCGCATAACTCTTTCTAAGCAGGCACATTCAGTGATGAGCTGCCAAAATCTTAACAACGAGTTCCCTCCTCACCCTAAGAGGGAGTCGTTGCCCACCCCCTCCCCCCGGGACTCCTGCCCCATCCAACCCTCCCCCCACCCCCCCGCGTTCCTTGATGCCCGCCCCCCAGGACTCCTGCCCCATCCACCCCCCTCCCCTGTCCCCTGACTGCCCCCAGAACTGGGCAGGAGGGTCTCGTGGACCACCGTAGTGGGTGCCCACCCCACCCCTAAGAGCCAGAGGCACCTGCCAGGGGGCGAGGTGGGGAGTCCCGACAGTGCTTACCTGGGGCAGCTCCCAGGAAGCATCCGGCAGGTCCCTCTGGCTCATAGGGGCGGGGGAACGTAGCTAGGGGGGAGCAGGGGGAGAGGCCGCTCCCCCCATTGATCACATCAAAAATGGGGCCTTAGGCGCCAACTCCCTGGGTGCTTCGGGGCTCAAGCACCACGGGGAAAATTGGTGCGTGCAGAGCCCCCACCGGCAGCTCCCCACCCTGCACCCGGCCCCGGCTCACCTCCGCCCCTGAACCCACTCGCCCACTCTGCTTCTCCACGCCCCGCCCTGGCTTCCCGCGAATCAGCTGTTCGGCGGGAAGCCGGGGAGGGCTGAGAAGCAGGCCGCAGCTTCCCACTCAGGCCGAGGGTGGCGGACGTGAGCTGGGGCGGGGAGCGGTTCCCCTGCGCGCCCCCCCCCCCGGGTTACCTGCTGCAGCGCGGGCGGCCCCCCCCACCCCGCCCGAGCTCACCTCCGCCTCCCTGGGCCTGCTTCCTGCACGAACAGCTGATTCGCAGGAAGTGGGGTGGGGGGGGATGGAGAAGCAGAGCGGGGTGCCACGTTCAGGGGAGGAGGCGGAGGCGGAGCGGAGGTGAGGTGAGGTGAGCTGGGGCCGGGGGTGGGGTGGGGAGCTGCCGGTGGGTGCTCTGTACCCACCAAATTTTCCCCTTGGGTGCTCCAGGGCTGGAGCACCCGTGGAGTTGGCGCCTAAGGCGCCACTTTTGGCCGGTTAAATTTAGAAGCCCTTTTAGAACCGGTTATCCTTCGCGGAACAGCCGGTTCTAAAAGGGCTTATAATTTAACAACGAGTTCTAGCGAACCGGTGCGAACCGGCTCCAGCTCACCACTGGGCATATTTATTCTTAAGGTAAAAGCGTTACAGAGAAAACATATACAACCAATAAACAAATTTAAACACATGCTGAACACACCAGGAATCACCTATCAGTCTCACAGGGCCCTAGTAGCCCAAAGTCTTTCTAGCCCCTCCTCCGGGGTTGAGGGCCCTTGGACATAAGGTCCTGGCCAATCGCTGGATCAGAAAGAAGGCCTAGTGTCAGTTCAAGGTCATCCTTTTATACCAAAAGCCTTTTCCTTTGTCTCCCAGTCTCTGGAAAGCCCAGCTTGAGCCAGTATATGCAAACCCCTCCAGGGGTCATACCTCACTCGAGTTGTTTATCTTTAGGCCAGATCTACACCTGGAAATCAGGTCGGTATAACTATGTCACTCCCGGGTGTGAAAAATTCACACCCCTGAGCGAAGCAGTTCAACCGACCTAACCTCTGGTGTAGATAGCGCTAAGTCAACAGGAGAATTCTCCCATCAACATAGCTACTGCCTCTCGGGGTGGTGGATTTCCTACACTGATGGTAGAATCCCTCTTCTCAGCCTAAGTAACATCTTCACTGACGCGTTACAGCAGTGCAGCTGCAGTGTTTTAAGTGTAGACCTGCCCTCAGTGATTCACCTTAATCACCTCCCACTGTCTGTAGTCCCTGTAGGGGCTGTAACCCACCCCCAAGGAGTAGAGCGCAATCATACATAAACCAATCATAGACTTAACACAAAATGGTCCCCAAAGATATTGCAGAGGACCTCTTTCCGTTCTCTTGTTGCCTCACATCTCTGGGCAGAGTTCCTCTGGGCAGCATCCACTGAGTCCTTGGACTCCTTTGTGGACAGCTGGCCGCTGTCTAGGGTTGCCAGGGAATTCTGATTCCCAGTCCCCACTGCCATGGGCGGTGGGTGAAGCTTCCCCTGGGGGAAGCTAGCTCTTTGCCCCGCCTCTTCTACCCATGACCATGCCCACCCTCCACCCCAGCTCTGCCCCACCATCTCCCCCTTCCTGCTCGTCCCCCCCTGCCACCACTCACCACATTCCTCCTCCATGAGGCCCCTACCACCCGCGGCTCCCTGCGTCCCTCCTCTCCTCCACACACCCTCTTCCCCTGAGGTCCCTGCTGCTCGCACTCTCCACATCCCTCCTCTCCTCCCCTACACGAGGCCCCCCCACCCCGCACAGCATCCATCCTCGCCTCCACGCCCTTCCCCTGCAAGGCCCCCCCTGCCCAGCCCTCGCTGCAGAGCAGAGGCGGGCCCACCATGGCCCAGGTGTCCAGTCGTGGGGCGGCGGCAGCTGCGCCAGGGGAGGCTTAGCCTCCCCTGGCCTATTATACCTGCTGCCTATGCCCATTGTTCTAACCACTAAACTGCCCCTCCCCCTACTACATACACTAGAACCAGCAAAGGAACCCAGGCATCCTGCCTCCCAGACCTGTGCTTAAGCAACTAGACCTCACTGTCACTTTTTACTGCTAAATAGTAACAATATATCTTGAAGGGAAAGTATCCGCCATGGGACAGATCCTCGCTGGTGCAAATCCCGCATGAGCCTTCCCTCCTTTGGCTTGGAAGGATCTGCAGATTTGCACTATCTGAGGATATGCCCCAGGAGGATATTTAAAGCTTGAGGACTTGTCTTTTCCCCTAGTGTGGCCTTGAGACCTGGGACTGGCTGCCAGGCCAGCAGTGTGGTGAGGAAGCTCTGAACAGACCTGGGGACAGGGGCAATCATGGGCAGGAATAGGGTGACCAGATCTCCCGATTTTATAGGGACAGTCCCAATATTCGGGGCTTTGTCTTATATAGGTGCCTATTACCTCCCACCCCCATGCCCCTTTCCAATTTTTCATACTTACTATCTGGTCCCCGTAGGCAGGAATGAGGAACCAACTGCCTGCAGAAAAGTGAAAGCACTTAGGGAACTGGCTAGGGGACGCCGCATGTTCTGTCTCCAGCCAGATAGGAGGAAGCTCTTGGGCTTGCCCACAAAGCAGGAAATTCCAAACACGTGTCTTCCAGCTGAGCCAGACTTTTCTGAGCAAAGGGCTGGTTTAGGATAAATCGAAACTGAGGCTGGCGTCACGAATATAAAGGCTGGCGTCTCGAATGCACTGGACTCTTAGGAGATGGCTGGCAGCCTGTGAGGGAGAGCTTGGCCAGGCCAGCGAAGCACAGGGGCTCTCGGGATGATCCCAAGGTCCTAAGCACCCCTCTGCCTGAGGACACACTTTTCCTTCGTGGTCTGTCATCTCAAGAGCTAACCCCATGCATGTCCACAGCATGGAGCGGTTTGGGACTAACCCTCTGTCCCAGAGCAGCACTAGCTGCCTCTCTGAGGACTCGCAGGATGGGAATATACTAATGTCTGGAGTGGTAAGTACAGAGAGAGCTGTGTGAGAGAGATTGTGTGAGTGTGCGACAGAGAGAACTGTGTGAGTGTGCCAGAACTGTGCATGTGCGACAGTGTGTATGTGAGACACAGAACTGTGTGACTGTGTGTGTAAGAGAGACAGAAAGATCTGTAAAAAGAAAAGGAGGACTTGTGGCACCTTAGAGACTGACAAATTTATTTGAGCATAAGCTTTTGTGAGCTACAGCTCACTTCATCGGATGTAGCTCACGAAAGCTTATGCTCAAATAAATTTGTTAGTCTCTAAGGTGCCACAAGTACTCCTTTTCTTTTTGCGAATAAAGACTAACACAGCTGCTATTCTGAAACCTGTCAAGAAAGATCTGTGTGAGACAGAGACCTGTGTGTGTGTGTGTGGCAGAAAACTGTGTGTGTGAAATGTGTGTGTTTGCCAGTGTGTGTGTGTGAGAGGGAACCATGCATGTGTGCAAGAGCATGTGTGTGAGAAAATGTGTGACAGAAAGAACTGTGCTTGTGTGTGTGAGAGAGACCTGTATGTGTACGTGAGTATGTGTGACAATGAGTGTGATAGACAGAGAACTGTGTGTTGTGTGACTGTGTGTGTGTATGAGACAGAGATCTGTGTGTGTGTCTCTGAGAGAGAGACCTGTATGTGTGTCAGTGTGTGTGAGAGAGAGAGAACAGTGTGAGACAGAGACCTGTGTGTGTGACAGAAAATAGTATGTGTGTTTGACAGTGTGTGTGTGTGTGTGTGAGAGAGAGAACTGTGCAAGAGAGTGTGTGAGAAAGTGTTTGTGTGACAGAGACAACTGTATGGGTAGGAGTGTAGTGTTTTTGTGTGTCAAAGAGAGATTGTGTGTCTGAACATTTGACAGATATTTTGTGTATCTGAATGTGTGTGTGTGTCTGCCTGTGTGAAAGGGAGATTGTGTGACTGTGTATATGACAAAGACTGTGTCTGTGCCAGATTGTGTGTGTGTAAAAAGTGAGAAAGATGTGGGGAGACAGGCAGAGGGTCAGCTGTAGCTGTCTGTCACCCTGGAATAACCAATTCATGCCCAGCATTGACTCCAGGTTCCCCTCAGGTAGTTGGGATCACAATAGGGAGACTGACTGCCAGCCTGGGTGGGACTCTCCACAGTGCCTAGGTCACCTAGGAGCCCCAACCCACAGACAGTCACTGGGCCTGTGCTCCTAAATCCCCTGGGGGCTTTTAAAAGCCACAGCCCTTGTATGCATGAAGGAGTGTGCCCATGGCTGCCATGAGGCATAGCGGGACAGGGTCAGCCCTGAGCAGATTCACCATTGAGCCATGACTGGTGTGTGTTCAAAGCAGCCAGTGCCAACAGCCATAGTCCTATGTGTTCTATTGCCCCAGAACTCTGGTGCTTTGTTGTTGGCTTGGGTTCACTTGGGATGATAAAGAGAAGAGAAGAGACACCCCTAAAGTCCTGAGCGCCCTCCCCAGCTCTAACCACTAGACTCTACTCCCCTCCCTGAACCAAGACTAGAACCCAGGAGCCCTGACACAGTCTCCTGTTCTAACCCACTGGATCCCACAGCACCCTGTTTCTAGCCCCAGCGCAGGCACAGTGTGGGTAGCAGCAGGACAGGTATCCTCCCTTCTCCCCTTGCTCTTCCCCATGGTTGGCTTCACTTCACCCAACTTCTAGGAGGGGAGAAGGGGGTCAGCCCCAGTGGCCCATCCAGCCCTCGGCCTCACTGCTAAGGGGGTGGGTTGGGGATCAGCTAGTGCCCTCTGTTCTGGGGAGCCCCCTCAGCTAAGGCCCAGCCAACTCATCTCGTGCCTCACTGGTTGATTTGTCTCCCAGAATTCTTTGGAAGAAAAGAAGCTGAAAAGACGTCAAAAGAATCGGGCAGCTGCCCAGAGGAGCCGACAGAAACACACGGAGAAGGCGGATGAGCTCCATCAGGTCAGTGAAGGGGGCTAACAGTGACAAGACAGGATGAAATATAGGGGCGCTGGTGCAGGACCCCCCAAAGGGAAGGCTCCCCCGTTAGCAACTTAACAAGAACTGATGGTGGGAGTCAGGGAAGTCATAGGTGCGAGGACTACTGCCCTCTGGTGGAGGTGATCAAAACTGTATAACTATGTGTCCTAAGGCCTATACTTCTACCGGTGAGCAGGGATTCTCTGTCAGCACAAGTGGCAAGGCCCTGAGGTGGGATTCCTTAGTAAGACATGCTGGAACCACAGCCTTGGAGGAGGGAGGGTCTCACTCTCTAGCCCTGGAGCAATCGCTGGCTCTTTAAGACCCAAGCATGGGATGATGGGGTGAGGTGCCATCCTGGCTGTCCAGAGCCAAGGATGGGAGGCAGGATGAGGAGCTGCGGCTCTGCAAGATGGTTTCCTGCAGCACCAGAAAGTTGGGGTTTTGTGAACCAAAAATAGCCACATGCATTAAGTGTGGCCCCTGGGCCCCTCACAGTTTGCTGGTGTGGGATCTGGTGCGTTTGTGTGAAGTCAGTGCAGGCCCATGATCACAGCAGGAGACTGGGAGTCAGGACTCGTGGGTTCTGTTCTCTGCTCTAGGAGGGGAATACGCTTTAGTGGCTAGGGCCGGGGGAACACTGGAACTCATTCCTCCTGGGCTCAACTGCCACCTTCATGGAAATGATTCTGAGCCCTCTCCCTGCTCTAGCCCATGAAACCTCCCCCTCCTCTCCCAGAGCTGGGGCTAGAATCCAGGAGTCCTGGCTCCCGTCCTGCGTGTTAGTCCTTACATCACTGTATGCCCTGAAGAGCTGACAGTTTAGATAGACAAAGGGTGGGAGGGGAAAGAGGCATAAAGCGGGGAAGGGACTTACCCAGGCTCACCCAGCAGGTCAGTGGCAGAGCTGGGATCAAGCTAGGAATGAGCTCCTCTGGTTTGTGCTATGCAGGAGGTCAGACTAGAATCGATCATGATGGTCCCTTGTGGCCTTAAAATCTATGAACCCAGGTGTCCTGACTCCCAGACCATGCATACCCATTAGACTCTCACCGTCTCTTACTAGTCTGTTCCATCGCATTTGTGAGCTGCAGAATTTCTAGCCCTCCATTCTCTATTACATCCCCATAGCAAGGTACACAGGGGGTTTTCCAAACCATTCCCTTTGCATGCAGTTGGTTAAGGAGACACCGTGTCTAGCAAGGACACAAGGCTATGTCCAGCTGAGCTGTCAGAGGGAAAGTGATAGAAAAAGCGCTCAGTGGTCTGGACTCTGGTAGGGAGCCAGTGAGAGACAAGAGACCTTGTACAGAGCAGGAACATAGGATGTGCCAGGCCGGCCCAGTAGCCTGTCTCTGACAGTGCCCAGCAACAGATGCATCAGAGAAAGGTGTAAGGTTCCCATAAAAGCAGCTATTCCTGTTCTCCATATCCGTTTCCACACTCCTTTTTCAGAGTCTTGCTAACCTCTTGGCCCCAGTGACTTGCTGTGGCAGAGAGTTCCACAGTCAAATGCCATGTTGTATAAGTGAGCTTCTCCTTTGATTGGTTGTGAATTTCCCTCTTTCAATTTAATCAAACAGCCCCTTGTTCTTATGGTACGAGACACAGAGAACAGAAGCTCTCATCTCCCTTCTCTAGACTAGTCAGTATTTTAGAGACTTCGATCATGTCCCCTCTCCTTTGTCTCCTTGAAACCCATCCCAGTCTTTTCAGAGAGTGTTTTCAGGCCTCTAACCCCCCTGCTCATTCTGCAATGTCCTTTTGGAGGTGGGGTGACCAGCAGTGCACACAGAACCTAGCTCAGGTACCTGTCTGCACCCCATTACCCTAGTCACTGAGCATTTCACTGGCCTTAATGCATTTTTATTCTCCACACCCCAGTGAGGCAGGGTAGTGCTATTATCTTCATTGTATAGATGGGGAAAGTCAGACACATAGAGACTAAGGGACTTGCCTAAGGCCATAGAGGAAATCTGTGGCAGAGCAGGGAATTGACTCTGACCACTACGCCCACCTTCCTCTGCTATCCAGTATTCCAGAGGAGGCCGCACCATTGATGCACAGAACAGCACTGGAAAATTTTCCTTATTATTCTTTACCCCAGGGCCTTTTTGGCCCCTCATCAACCCCCACACCTCATCTTCAGTGCAATCAAGGTGCCTAAAAATCCTCAAGCACCATCCATGCGAGGGGAAGGCTGTGGATTTAAAGGCCCGGGAAGTGAGTGGCAGTGCTGAGGGCAATGCTAACGCAGCCGCAGGGCACATACTGTGATGAATATGCAGGCACAGCAACGTCCCCTGCTGGATAGAACCGGAACTGTTCAACCAGGAGTCCTAGATCCAGCACAGCCAATAGCAGGTGGAGGGCGGGGGAAATCAGGCGTCTATCCTTGCACCAGCATGATTATGTTATTGGCCATGGATTATCTACAATTTTTTGGGCCCAATTCTGTCCCTCTGCATGACCCTGTAAAAGCAGATATGGGGGTAACTAGGAGCAGAATTTGGCTCATGAGAGACAGTGACCAGCCTATTAACCCAGCACCCATGTCCTGCTGTATGCGCATTGATGTGAAAGCACCATCAGAGCCTGTGCCCCGCTGTTTGGAGTCAGCTGCGTACCCACTGTTGCTGTTTGCTGTTCTGTGACTGTGCCTGCCCCCACATCAACCACTAGGGGTCACTGGTGTTCTGCACAGAATTGGCTAGAAATAATTAATAGAGCTGATCTTCCTAATAATTAAGGAGAAGATTACATCATGGATTCCATGACTTTTAGAGACCTCTGTGACATTTTCCACTTCAGCCCTGAGGGGACAGGCTGGAGCTGTCAGCCAGCAGGGGCCCTGGAGCTCCCAGCTGGCATGGGGACCCAGAGCTCCAAGCCATCGGTCCCAGAGCTTTCAGCTGTGGTGGGGGGTCTCTGGAGCTTCCAGCTGCCACGGGTGGCCCCCAGCACTCCAAGCCACAGGAGCAGTGCACGCTGGACCCCTCCCCCCTTCCGCAGCAGGGCTCAGGCTCTTCCCCATCCCGCTCGGGCTTCAGTCCTCCCCCCATCAGCCCTATTTTGTCACAATTATTTTGATAAAAGTCAGGGACAGGTCAGGTTTCTGTGAATTTTTGTTTATTGCCCATGACATGTCCCTGACTTGTACTAAAAATAACGGTGACAAAATATTAACCTTACTAATAATCAAGTAGTAAGAATGAGAACTGAGAACAGAACCCAGGAGTCCTGACTCCCAGCACCCCTCTCCCCTTCTAACCCATTAGACTCCACTCCCTTTCCCTGCTGAACCTGGCCTCCTAGAGACCCATTCTCCAGTGTTGCCTGAATTTTAGTCTAAAGCCTTCTTTCTTTGCTCCCTTCACCCCAGCAACATGAGAAGCTGGAGCAGGATAACACAGCCCTGAAGAAGGAGATTGAGACCCTGAAGGAGGAGCTGAAGTACTGGACTCAAATGCTCAAGAACCATGAATCCACCTGCCCAGACATGCTGACTCCCTCCTTGCCAACACAGACCCCCATTCTGCACTGGCTGGCTGAGGAGCTGAACCAGGGGATACAGTGACCCTGGCTATCCTTTGGGAGTCATAAGCTAAGGAGGGCTGTTAAACTGTGAGAGAAGAGCTGCTGCACTGAATCAGACCCATGGACCCATCCAGTCCAGTATCTCTCCCTCCCTGCTGCCCTGGCTCAGGCCCACAGCCCATGTAGTTCCATCTTTGACCTCAGCCAGAAGCCGATGCTTGAAAGGACAGCACCAAACGTGATCTGGGGGGTGGGCTGGTGAGTGGATGCAACTTTGCTTCCTTCCAGGCAGTCGATCTCTCCACAACAATCAAACCATCTTCCGCAGGTCATGGTTAGAGGGGGAATTCCTGACCAATCCCTGAGGTATCCCAGAATGGGATCAGGCACAGACAGAACCCAGCACAGAATGGGGAGCAGAAGACCCTGTCTGATGCTGTCTAACACTAAAGCCAAAACAGACTGGTGCCATGTGAGGAGACTCATAAAATTCATGCTCCCAACCTCCAGCGAACACCTGACCTTGCTCTAGCCAGCCTGGTTTCCCCCCACCACAGAACTGGGGATGCCAATCCGCTGGGATTCCCTAAAAGGTGCGACTCAGAGGGGCTAGTGCTAGGCCCTATCCATTTAGCCCTCAGTGCAGCCCTGTTGCATTATGGTGTCCAGGCTTTTTCCCTAGCCTTAAGTACAGGGTAAATTTTACCCTAAGGAGCCATTACCAAGCTGCTGTCTGGGCAATTGTTTGTACTGAAAAAGAACTGATATTTTCCTGGGTTCTTTGCTAACTGGGCGCCATGTTTAATGAGACAACGGTGAACTTCTGACATTTTTGTAAATGTCTGTTCTATGTAATAGACACTGTGTTTCTGCATGAGAGTCTGTTGGTTTGGGGTTTGTGTCTGCACAGGTGTGAACCTTAAATTAAACTGGGTTTATTCTCTTGTATGAGGGGGTTCAGTTTTTGAGGCAGAGGCTCACTTATTAGATTGGTATATTATGAGCCAGACACCCCATTATGGTGTACACATTAGCCATATAATCAGAGTTCAGGAATGTCACTCTCACAGGAAGGCCAGAAGGGACCACAGTGATTATCTAGTCTGACTTCAGGCACAGTGCAGGCCACAGAACCTCCCGCACATACTCCTGTGATAGACCTATAACCTCTGGCTGAGTTACTGAAGTTCTCAAATCATGATTTAAAGACTTCAAGGGACAGAGACTCCACCCTTTACACTAGCTTAAACCTGCCTTTGATACATGCCCTAGACTGCAGAGGAAGGCAAAATCTCCCCCGACTCTCTGAAGACTATGATGGCTATAGAATGAGTGTGAAGCAATGGAAACAGCTACAAGCATGGTTGAGGGCTCTTTTTGTTCAGCAGGGCACCAGGTTGAGTCATGATGGGCTTTGCCATGTGGTACCATCCATTTTTTAATGAGTGCCCCCTTGTTATGCACAGCTATAGTAAGGCACTTATCTGTGCCATGGCAGGAGTCCTAGACCATTGGTCGAGTTACTTCTGAGATCACCATCCTTACTCTATAGCTATGCTGCATTAACAATTTTCATTGGTTGTATGAGTGAGACTGTACAGACGCTGGATTACTTGGTTCAGCTACCACAATTCTTCAAAACTACCCCCACCGCAACCCCACGCACACAGCCCCAGCACACATGCTTCACTCACCACTGACACACCAAGACAAGCCTTCCAGGACTGCCATTGAGTCAGCACACAGCGAAGCAGCGCCAAGCCTGGCAGAGAGTGTTTTTCGCTTAGCATATCACCAGGTTCAATCATCCCTGGGCCATGGGAGAACCGGATGGCATGCTGGAGCCCAAAGGTTCTGAGGCAGTTGAAGTATGACAGCTGATCAGAGAAGATGGGCACAACAGGGCTGTGCCTCACCACACCACAATGGATAGAAACCCAGGGTCTCAAAAATACTACCTCCCTCCGTGGCTTTACTGCTGCTGTTCTCTATTTTCTGTTCACAAATAGATGGCACTTTGTGCTGCGTTAACATGTTTGCTGCTGCAATGTTCAGTGAATAGTAGACAGGAATACTGGGGAAAGCCTCCCACAGGTACTGAAATAATCAGATTCCAAGCCCTACAGAACTGGGCACAGTGCCCATACTTACTGGTATATGGCAGCACTGTTTCCCATGCCACTCTAAGCTTTGGTCACACACACAATGCCACAAAAGAAAGCTACCCTCACCAGCCACAGAGAGGCTAAAGGAAGGAGAACCCTAAGGAAAAAATGCCACGTGTACAAGCATGGGCGTTTAGCTACTAGTTAGTAGCACAGTAGCATGTAGGACCAAAAACAAGATCAGGGCCCAACTGGGGTGTGTACATTAGTTGGGCTCAGACAGAGATCAGGGCCCACATTATGGTGTGTGCATTATTAGTATTTGGGTAATGCCTAGACACCCCAGCCAACATCAGGGCCCATGATAATACGTGCATTAGTAGCAGTATTATTACAGGAACATCTATTGAGCCCAATCTGCTTCAGAGCATAAACTCATCTCTAACTAATGGGGGTCAGGAGGCCACTGTCCCTGAGGGCAGGTTACCCCCTAAATGCAGGGTTCCTTGCAGCTTCCTGGGAAGCAGCGAGTGCTGGCCAGCGTCAGAGATAGGATACTAGGCTAGATGGGCCAACAGGTCTGTACCTCCTGTAGTGTGACTAGCACCAGCTAAAGTGCAAGTCCAGGAATGCCCTGTCTGGATGGAGCTTTCCAAGGGAAATTAACTAGAGCTAGTTGGGATCCGGAATCCCCCTTTTGAGGAAGGTTCTGACATTGCAAATGTTTCATTCTGAATCTAAAAGCTGAATTTTGGAAGTTTTCCTGAGAAACAAAAGATTCAAAACACATTGAGTCATTTTGTTTCAAGGAGGCAAAACTGCGTCATTTCAACAATGACAAGTGTTTCATTGAAACTTTTATATAATAGTAAAATTCACTTTACTATTGGTTATAATTCTACATGTTCTATTTGTAACATACCATATATATGTTCTATTGAATATTTTAACATAAAGTCTAAAGAAAATGAATCAAAAGAAGAAAGTAAAAATAAAACACTTCTGACACTGATGGAAATTTCTCACTTTGTTTCAATGTTAAAACAATACTCTCTGGTTTTGAGAATTTTTCATTTTTTTTTCTTCTTCAAAAATGGAAACCTGTTTGGTTGAAAAATTTTCAACCAACTCCAAAATTTACCCTCACATACTGAAATGCCAAGTGGAAATTCTCACACAGCTCACCAGCTTCAATCAATACCAACTCCTTTGTGCCTGAAATGCTGCCTTTTGTGTCATCCACTACCTTAGGATGAGATCTCTGCCAACCCTATACCCCTCCTGTACTTACCTGCTGCTGGGAGACTGTAGACCACAGAAAGCCATCATTGTACCCTGTCCATTCACCACCCGGATTTGATTTCAATTGCTGCTTCCCACATGGCCAGTTTGCTTAAACAGAGAGAAATTTCCACCTGATGTTTGCTGAGTTTCTGTGGGGCTGAGATCTCCCTAGGTTCTTAGCTGGCCTGATGGATTTATCCTCACAGCACTCCCCCTAGTAGGGGATCACCGAGATTTGGGACATACACCCTGAAAGGCAAGTACAGTTAAATGGACGAATCTAGGTGTGACACAGAGGTGGTTCATTACTGTCAGCAACACTTCAGGCCTGACACACACACACACTACACCCAACACACAGTTGTCATGATGTAGACCCAGTAGGTGGCATGTAATATACCACTGGAAAACTAATAACTCCCTGCAACTGTCCTCCCTTTCAGGGTCAGGGTGTCACCTCTTGGTGGCATCAGGGAGTTGGTATGTGCAGCTGCCAGGTAGAATGGCTGACGGACAATCACCCAGATACCAGTTCAGGTCTCCAAAAAGGAGGAATGGGCATGTCAGCTGGTAGCCCCAGCCTCCTAGCTAGGATACATGGCAGAGTCGAAGGCTCCGGTCCTGTGGGTGTGGGTGAAGCACTGCAGTTGTCTACAGCCCTCTGCCTCCTTGCAGGGGCAAATAGCAACAATTAAACTGTCCGTTGCTGGCCTTTGGACTTAAAGGTTAGTGGGTGGCCAGCCCTGAGCAGGGGGCTGGGGTTAAGGGGACCCAGCCCTAGGCCCTACCAGTGGCAGGCGATCCTGCCACTGGGGAAACACTCGCTGCCTTACATCCCAGCAGCACAAGCAGACCAAAGTCTTGTTTCCTTGGGCTACTTCCGACTAGTTCCTGCTGTTGCTGCTCTGTGACCATTGGGATCTGTCTCTGTCTCACTGTCAGGCGGCCCTTCCTCTGGTTTCTCCCCAGGGTCTTCATCTCCTGGGGCCATGGGTTGCCTTTTCTTCCCTGCTACCAGCCACAGGCTCAGCTGAGGGCTCAGCTCCCTGGGAGGGACATCTGCCTCTTTCCCTGGTCCAGCCACAACTGAGCTAGTGCAGGGCCCTATTCTTATAGTTCCCGTCCACCCCCACACTTCCCGCAAGGGAGGTGGGCGCGACAAGGTTGGCAACACCCACCAGGAAGCATTAAACCCCTCTGTGCTGGAGGGAGGCCACTCTTCCTCACTACACTCCCTGATCATTAATATTCTTGTGTGATGTATGTACAGGGTGTGTACAAGGAGTCATGAATATGTGCTAGAATTATGTTCTTAAAATGTGTTTGGCAAGCACCACATAAGCCCAGTCTGCCTTGGACAATGGGATGTGTATTTGCTTGTCTGACAAGCCTAGTCATCAAGCAGAGACATTGAAGATGTATTTACATACGCAGTAAACAAAGCCATCAAGGTAACAGGAGAAGGAGGTACCAACTCATCTCTCACCAGCAGGGGAGGAACCAGAATGAAGTTTTCCCCAGAGTGCATGGCAACTCTTCCGAGCAGGAGGAAAGGAACTTTATCTGAGAATCCATTTCAATGGTTTACCGGGCTGTAATGACAGCGGGTCTGCACTTCAAGTGCTAAGCAATTGACTCAACTGATTTTTATAAAATTACTGTATTATAAAAGTTTATTGAGTATGTTGGATTGAGATTTACTTACTTAGCAGATGGGTTTAACAAATTTATTAAGGCAAAACACCCGGCAAGCCATGATCAATTACACACAAGTGGGAAGCTTATCAGGACAATCTTATTACAGTTGCCTTTAGCACCTGCCAATACAGCTTCAACCTCCCTTTGTTATACAAACTTATTTATAACTTGGTTATTTTTTTATATATATTCGTTTGTTTTTATATTAACTTTCCTCCCCTGGTTTAAATTGTTGGTTTAAACATTTTTTCTAGCTTTTTAGTTACTTTCTTTGTTTTGGCAAACGTGATTGCTTTTCATTTTTTAAAACACGTGCGCACCACTAAACATAATTACAATTTGTTACACATACATAGTTCTACTTATGCTTACTCTGTTAAACATTATTAAAACAAACTTAAAATTCACAGCAGGCTTTTGTTGGGTCTAAATATGCCTTTGCTTCCAACAGAGTAAGGTGTTTTATGAAAGCCTGTGACACACTGGTGATTAATGTCATGCTGCATTAACGCTCTGAGGAATGATGGATGGTCACTGATATTATACTTTAAAATTTGTGACCAAACACAAGGGAGAAACAGGTTCTGTGCCAGACAGGAGGGAAGGCAGCAATTTACTCTTTCCAATATGTGGAATCCAAACAATAGGAGCCCCATTTACATACAAATCAGCAAGGGGATGGGAAGCCCACAGAAAGGGAAGAACAGCAAGAAACCTGCTGGCTCTTGAAACCCAGACAATGAACTTTGGGAGGATATTGGGGGCCACAAAAAGTCTTTTACGTAGAGACTGTCCAGTTTGGCCAATGTACATGGCAGAGGGGCATTGCTGGCAAATGATAGCATATATCACATTGGTAGATGTGCAGGTGAACGAGCCTCTGATAGTGTGGCTGATGTGATTAGGCCCTACGATGGTGTCCCCTGAATAGATATGTGGACTCTACGTAAAAGAATAAATGGACACTAATCAGACGTCAATAATTATAACATTCAAAAACCAGTCGGAGAACACTTCAATCTCTCTGGTCACTCGATTACAGACCTAAAAGTCACAATATTACAACAAAAAAACTTCAAAAACAGACTCCAACGAGAGACTGCTGAATTGGAATTAATTTGCAAACTGGACACCATTAAATTAGGCTTGAATAAAGACTGGGAGTGGATGTGTCATTACACAAAGTAAAACTATTTCCCCATGTTTATTCCCCCTCCCCTCCCACTGTTCCTCACACGTTCTTGTCAACTGCTGGAAATGGCCCATCTTGATTATCACTACAAAAGGTTTTTTTTCCTCTCCTGCTGGTGATAGCTCACCTTAACTGATCACTCTCGTTATATTGTGTATGATAACACCCATTGTTTCATGTTCTCTGTGTATATAAAATCGTCCTACTGTATTTTCCACTGCATGCATCCGATAAAGTGGGCTATAGCCCACGAAAGCTTATGCGCTAATAAATTTGTTAGTCTCTAAGGTGCCACAAGTACTCCTGTTTTTTTTGCAGATACAGACTAACACGGCTGCTACTCTGAAACCTGTACTTAGCAGTGAGTCAGTGGCAAGATTAGAAATAGAACCCAGGAGTCCTGACTCCCTCTCACGTCCCCTGCTCTAGCCGCTAAACCACATCCCCCTTCCAGAAACAGGAACAGAACCAGGAGTCCTGGCTGCCTGCCCCTCCCCCTGCTCCCTTCTCTAGCTACCAGACACCCCCTCCTCCTTCCTGCAGTTACACTGCTCTCAATGAGATCAGACTCCGGCCCCGGCAGCTATTTGGAGACGAGTCACCCTAGCTACAGCTTTTATGATGGAAAAATAAAGCCAGCCCCAAACTCTGACCAGTCCCTCACTGATTCTTTAATCTAAGCCCCCTGCTCAGCATTTCTCAGTTAACTCATTTTCCTTCCCCCTACACGCACAGACAGGTACTTGCAGGAACAAGACCCAGCTCGAAAGGCCTTTGTCTTTCAACACAGGCAGCCACTGAGCTAATGTCAGCTTCCTCCAAACTGTCATTCAGGCGAGGCGGCTACCTGCCTGCTCACGTCCCCCCCAGCTCCTCCCTGCTCTGAGGGGGTCAGCAGTAGGGCACTTCCACATGGGGCTACCCCAGCAGCACAGCTGGCCCCACCGTATAACATCAGATGGGCCTGATTCTGATCTCAGCTCCTCCGGGATCAATGCAGAATCACCCAGTGGGGGCAGGGCTGGATTCTGATCTCAGCTCCTCCAAGGTCAATTTGGAGTCACCCCCAAATGCATTGGGGTCAGGGTCTGTTTCTGATCTCAATTACACTATGTACATTCATAGTCACCCTCACTAGCTTCAGTGGAGGCAGAGCAGATTCTGCCCTGGTATTAACCTATTCTGCTGCTTACCCAGCAAACAAAAGGCAGCCCCACCCTTGATCCAAGCTCCCTCACTCCTTCCCTGGACTCTGGGGTGTTCCAATACAGAACAGAACTTGGCTACGTGGACCTTTCTTTCCGGCAAACCACAATCCACTTCTCTTGCTACAAACTTCCCAAGACCTCCCCTTTAAAAACCACACCCCACAGATGCAATATAGAACAATTAACCAAACAGAGAGCAAGGATGGGTCAGTTGTTAGGGCCCCTCACCTGGGTTATGGGTAGACCAGGGTTCAATCCCCTGTTCTGTCACAGGTTCCCTTGTGATCTTGGGCAAACTAGCCTCTGTGCCTCAGTTTCCCCATCTCTACTGCCCTGCCTCACAGGGGTGTGTGGGGATAAATCCATTCAAGACCAGGAGGCACTTAGACACTACAGTGATTGGGGGAGGGTGCAGATGAGTACATAGGAGAGACAAAAAAAGCAGAGGGATATTGATGTGTGCTTGGCTCCTTGAATGGACTAAAGGAGAGTGGGCAGTTGGTATTTTCACAGGCTGAGAGTAATACAGAAATAGCCCTATGAAATATTTATTGTAATGACTCTTTTTGCATGATCATTTCCCATAAGTTTGACGAGGCCCTGGGACGGGTACATGTACATGCACAAATCTATGGCTTTGCTTAGAGAACGAATTGTAAGCTCAGGGATGCTAGAGATGGCTTGATACAGGATACAGTTACTTTTCCACAGTGATCTTGTGCTTTCCTCCCTGGGACCAACAGCCAAATCCTGATCTCTGCCAGTGCCAGATGTGACCCACACTGCACTTGGAAATAGCTGACGCAGGGTCTGCTTGCTGCACTGCAAACCAGCAGGCAAGGGTGAGATTTTTCCAAAGAGCCCAGCATCCACAACTAGGCTTGTAGCAAAGCAAACTTCTGGAAATCAGGCCCAACTGGGGGTCCTGAGCCCTTGGGAAACATAAGCAAGGAACAGCTCAAAGTGAGAAGCTGTTTACAGGCCAGAACTGCAAGGCAGGACTGTGGTGTCAGAGGCGTCTCACCTGAAATTCAACATGAAGCCACGGCCCTTGTGGGCTTCAGAGATCCCTTGGTACTTCCCCCAGCCAGGGCATGAACCTTGGCATCCCAGCCCAGCTCCAGTGTTTTGCCTCCTTAACTAACCCTTCGTTGTTTCAAGATCCTTAATTTCCTCCCCTAAACTCTTGCCTGTCAAACAGCTGCCCTGCTCCACCCCAGAGACGGATGGATTGAGCTGAAACACACAAGCAGAAGTGCCACTAGAAACACAGCTGATGATCTCCTCACAAAGAACCCAACTCAGTCATGCCAGCTTTTCAAAGCCCTCTTTATCCAGGGAAGTCTGACATCTCAGCCCTTCTGGCCAAATTCCACTTTCTTTACGCAGCATTAAGCTTTCTGAGCCAACCCTCCATTTAGAAAAAGCTTGGCCCCAAGACTCAATCCAACAATAGCAGGTTTATATATTGAACTTAATCCGATGCCTAAAATATGTCTGGGTGATATAAATAGTTGCTGGTAAAGAATTGGAGCTTTCTCCCTGCTCTTTTCCAACATGTTAAGTCACAACCCCCCTTAGTTTAATTCAACTCTCCTGGAATTAAAGATTTAATTGGCTTGGAGGAGAGAGGTGTTAAGAGCCCTCAGTGCTTTGAGGCTGTGCAGAGCTCTGCTAATCGAGTTAGTGTCTGGTTTAGTGACCCCATGAATATAGAGGCCCGGGGGAATCACATTCTCCAAAGATGCTTATGCCCCATTTTCAACATGACTCCAAGTCACTTTTGAAAATGGGGCTTAGGCAATTTGGAAAATTTGATCTTTAAGATTTTAAAAGTCAGGATCCTAAATCCATAAGCCCCTAAATAAAGACAGGCCAGTGCTATTCTTACAGCAGGAAGGATGGTCTTGTAGCTAAGGAGCTGGACTAAGCCACAGGAGGGCTGAGTTTGATTTTTATCTCTGCCACTGACTCCTTAGGTAGCCTTGTGCAAATCACTTCCCCTCTCCCTGCCTCAGTCTTCAGCTAAAAAACAAGGCTAATTCACCTTCCTTTATCTATGTAGACTGTGACCTCTTTGGGGCAGGGACGGTCTCTCGCTGTCTGCCTGCCTGGCACAAGGGAAGGCCTGATCTTGGACAGGGGTGTGTACGGTACCCAGCACAATGGGGGCCCCAATCTCAGTCTGGGTCTGTGCAGCACCCAGCACACCTGGGGTCCCCCAGTCTCGGTCAGGGTCTGTGCAGTGTCTGGCCCAACTGGAGGTCCTGATCCTGGCCAGGGCCTCTAACAATTTTGCCCTACCATGTATAGCAAATAAGAAACCCCACCAAAAAACCCCCAAACAAAACCACCCAAGTTGTTGTTTTGGTTTGAAAAAGAATCTTTAAAATGAATCCCCTCTCCCCCAGATCTCCCCCTCCGCCATTGGTCAACTTCAGCCATTTCCAGCCTGGGTTCAACTGCCTGTCACCCCCACAGCTGGATTTAACCTCCTCCAGAGGAGACACTGGGATCCCTTTGTTCTATAGTGGCAGTTTTGTTCTTTTGGGAAGGATCCTTCCCTCCCCCCCGCCTCTGGGTGGCAGGTTTTCATTCAGCTTTCAGAAGCAAGATCAAACCTGTCAGTAAAGATTAGGAGAAGGCAGCCATTTTCCTAGATGATAAGGCCAGAAGGGACCACTGGGGTCATCTGGTCTGACCTCCTGCACAGCACAGGCCACAAGACATCCCTGCATTAACTCCTGTGTGAACCAGAGCAGACCTGCTAGAAATACCGACAATTTTTAAATCAAGATTGGATGTGGTGGAGAATCCACAACCCTTCCTTTCGGAAGTGGTGAATTCCCACTCACTGTTACACATTTGTGCCCTGCTTCCAGTCTCAATTTGCCTAGTTTCATCTACCAGCCACTTGATCTTGCTACACCTTTGTCCATTGGAATCCATTGCTCTGAGAACTGACTCACCATTTCACCTTGGGCAAGTCACTTCCCCAGCTCTGTGCCTCAGTTTCCCCACCATTAATGTGACCCACCCCACAGCAGAGCCAGAAAGGTTGATTCTTGTTTCTAGGGTACTAAAGGAGGAAGTGACGTCACCCAAGGGCTGCAGCAGGCCAGGAATAAACCCAGGTGGCCCGAGTTCTAGCCCAGCATACTAGCCATTGGACAACATTGTCTACTTGCCCATGCTTTTCCTGGAAGATGCTGGGGTCTCTGCAGAGCTGGCACCATCCCCTATCAAGCAAGAGACAGCTCAGTGATGGATGGAGAAGAGCAGGGATTTTGAGGGTTAAGGCATGGGGCTGTGGCTCAGGAGATCTAGGTTTTGGCTCAGCCACAGACTCCCTGGGTGACCCTGGGCCAGTTGCTGACTCTCTCTGGGTCTCAGTTTCCCCACCTGGAACATGAGGTTGATCATTCTTCTTTTGTCTTATTTATTTAGATTATAATTATCCCTTTAATCACAGATGGGGAAACTGAGGCCCAAAGAAGGGTGGTGACCCACCTGAGGTCACTCAGCAAGTCTATCGCAGAGCTTGGTTCTAGAGACCAGTGATTAATTAATACACCCTGGCACTCCAAGGAGAGCCACTGGACGAGGACAAGCCATTGTTCTTCGCTGAGCTGCCCATGGAGCCAGAGCTGTGACCTGGAGTGACCCTGCACCAGTCTGGAGAAATTGTTATTAGCAAGAAATGGGCACATTTTGCAAAGGCAATGCTATTATCTCCCTAATGCACCGGTAGTCAGATGCACGCCGGGGTGTCTAGCAGGGAACTTATTGTGCTCCTGAGCTGGAAGGCTGCCTGCAGGAAGACATTATTGCAGTTTGCTTGGTCTGCAGAAGCACAGCTTGCTTGGTCTGAGCAGGCGCTTGCCATTCATTGGTTCTTTGGATCGCAGCATCTGGTACATCAGATGAGATGCAAGACCCATGTCCTCAACACTCATTAAAAGTCCCCTGGCTCGGTGCTGTTAAATAGCTGCTGCTTCTCACTGGTGGATGTATAAGTCTCACCCCACCCCAGAAGCAGCTGCATCTCATTGGGAGGTAAAATGGGGTGAATACATAGTTTGCACTGTGCTCAAAACAAGACATACAAATCTAGCAACACCCCTGTTGTCTCTAGACAGCATGCACAGCCGTGTGGCTAGAGCTCCAGGCCTTTCCTTCTACAAGGACAGGTCTGGAGTTTACAGATAATCCCCATTGGCTGTTAGCAATATGGGGCTTATGAAACACACTTGAGTCTTTCCAATTCCATCTAACAGAGGACAGTGGCACTTTCTGTCATGCACATGAGCACGCACTCTCTATGCTAACAAACTATTTCTTGCGCTGCCCCCGAATTGATGGTTCTAAGGGGAAGGGAGTTTATTGTAACCACGAGTGGTCTTTTACCCAGCTCCAAAGCCCCTTTTAAGCCAGAGCTAAGAAGGGCTTGGCCTCAGAAGCTGATGGAAGTTGTTGGGGTGGGATCTCTGAAAAAGTGAGTGGCTCTGGAAATCCAGAGAGCAATTTATTTCTCTTAGCTGGGAGGGCTGGTGGGGGCGGGGCAGGAGGTGGAGATGGGAAAAGTAAGAGTCCTAAAGGGGCAGGCTGAGGTGTGGAGATGCAAATGCCTGAGCTAGATATAGCACCTGGGAGAGCTTGCAGCAGGATACCATGACTCGGGAGCTGCCCAACAGGACCCTGGTGCAAGACAGCTGCTAACACCCTCTGCTGCGGACTTCCTGCCAGCCAAGCACAGATGGTAGGATACACTCCTGGCTGGGGGGAATTGAAGGGGGCAGAAAGCTGGGGTCTGAGCTGCACTGAAGGCAGAGCAAATTCCTGGGTCCTTTCAATCCTTGAGGCAGGAGGAGTTTGTAGGTGAAGAGAGAATAGTCATTAGAGGGAACAGTCGAAGGCTCACAGGCTTGTGCTAGCCAACTTGGCTCCCAGAGGGGGGACTAGAACCCAGGATGCCCAGCCCACTGCTCTAACCACTAGACTCTCTCCCAGAGTTACTGATAGAATCTAGGAGTCCTGACTCCCAATCCCTGCATACTAGTCAATGCACCTTTGATCATTGCTCTTTTGATTTGCAAGAGAAATTGAGTTGAAAGAGCTTGCTATAGCGAAAAGGAAAATCTATTTTACTGTATTTGCTGTTAAGTTTTACTCCAGGTAGAACTGTACAAATCTGAGTGGGCACAAGCAAACAATACGTGCTTTAATTGGACTAAATCGATTACTTGATGAGGGACTCTATCCTGGGAAGTTGCGGCTCTGAAAAAGATTTGTGGGGTGTGGTGTGGTGGAGAATCAGCTGAATGGGAGCTCCCAGTGCGATGCTGTGGCCAAAAGGGCTAATGTGATACTTGGATTCACAGAGCGGGGAATCTCGAATAGAAGTAGAGAGGTTATTTTGTCTCTCTATTTGGCACTAGCGTGGCGAGAACACCCTGTTCTGGTTCCACAGTTCACGAAGGATGTGGATAAAGTGCAGAGGGTTCAGAGAAGAGCCACAAGAAGGATTAAAAGGAGGACTTGTGGCACCTTAGAGATGAACAAATTTATTTGAGCATAAGCTTTCGTGAGCTACAGCTCAGTTCATCGGATGCATTCGATGAAGTGAGCTGTAGCTCACGAAAGCTTATGCTCAAATAAATTTGTTCATCTCTAAGGTGCCACAAGTCCTCCTTTTCTTTTTGCGGATACAGACTAACACGGCTGCTACTCTGAAAGAAGAATTAAAGGATTAGAAAACCTGGGTGACAGTGAGAGACTCAAGGAGCTCAATCTACCTAGCTTATCAAAGAGAAGGTGAAGGGGGGGACTTGATCACAGTCTAGCAGTACCGACATGGGAAACAAACATGGAATAATGGGCTCCTGAGTCTAGCAGAGAAAGACTGGAAAGAAGGTGCACATTTTTATCAGTGAAGATAATTAACCACTGGAACTAGTTCCCCAGGGCAGAGGTGGATTTTCCATCATGGACCATTTAAAATCAAGATTGGATATTTTTCTAAAAGATCTGCTCTAGGAATGATTTTGGGGAAGTTCTCTGGCCTGTGCTGTACAGGGGGTCAGGACAGATGATCACAATGGTCCCTTCTAGCCTTGGAATCTATGAACCTGAGTGTGTGGGGAGGGGGGATAGGGACAGCCCAGATTCTGAAGCTTGGTCTATGGCCTTTGCCTCAGCACATCCCAGTCTCTTCTGTTCCCAAAGGCTAGAGCCCTTCCACTCAAGAAGGATCCCCATTAGCAGTATAGGAGATAGGACACACAGCTCAGAGGTTCAGATTCCAGCCAGCAGAGGGTAGCTGTGCACACATGCATACATGTGCACACCATTCTAATCAGAGCAGTCCCTTCGCTCCCACCTCCTGCTGCCCTGATTCTGTACCCTGAGCATGTGCCATTCCCGTTGCAGAGCCCATGCACCATGCCGTCCTGCCATGCTGTCATCATCATCTCCCTGCTGCTGATCCTTATGGCTTCCCCATGCTGGAGCTATGAGGCCATCGGGCCGGGATGCCATCTGCACCGTAAGGACAGAGGAGGGGGGAAATGGAGCGGTGTCAGGGCTGAATATGGCACCAGGGAGCCAGGATCTCCCTAACCCTGGATCTGATGTTGACCCCCTCCCCGGGGACTCCTGAAATTGCTGCATTTTACAGTCTGGGAAACTGATGCACAGCAGGGGGAAGTGACTTGGCCCTGAGGTCAAGCATAGTCTGTGACAGAATCAGGAATAGAACCCAGGAATCTCTAACCACTATAGCTCCCTGCCCCCCACAGTTGACTTTTGCACACCTGTACTTTAAGGGATGCTCATGGCTGTAAACCCACTTGAGTGTTCGGTGCAGGGGATGGGTCTTTTGGATCCTAAAGTTGCCAGTTCAAATCCCAAGCAAGTAGGGTCCTTCCTGCTCTGTGGGCCTGGTGTGGAATGAGTTAGTTGGCTCTCTGCCCAGCCCCTAGCTCATCAGCACAGAGGTTGAGGGCTGGCCAGGCCATGAAGACTGAACTCTCCTCTGTCTCCATAGCATTTGATGTAACCATCAAGAGCGACCGCCGTGGGACCTGCCGTGGGACCCATGTGGTTCAGGCCTGTGTGGGCTACTGCGAATCCAGTGCCTTCCCCTCCAAGTACTCCGTCCTGCTGGCCAGCAGCTTCAAACACAACATCACCTCTGTGTCCCAGTGCTGCACCATCAGCAAGATGCAGAAGGTGAGCGGGGCTGGGGGATATGCCATAGATCCTGCCCCACAGTGTGGGCCCAGGCTGGTATGAGTCTTCCCACAAACTCAGCCAGACTGGGAGACACGGGGCTCCCGTGTGCATGCAAGAGCTGGGATGATAGATAGAAGCAAGAGAGAGGGGGCTCATTTCGAGGATACACAGGTATGGGGGAATCCAGTAGCTCCCCAATGATTCACCAGATCCCAGAGACAGCAGCTGGGATCGAAGCACATAGGGGAAGCTGGATGGACACAGCAGGGCCGATTCTCAGCTACTTTGGGGATTTGGTGCACGCTACAGCCACACGAGTGATGTGACTGGCAGAGGTGCAGCGCACCCTGGTCCGGCACAGCGCTCACGAGGGGGGATCTTCAGCGCTGGCTGGAATCTCAGGGCTACTCTGTGGCCCTTTCAGAATCCATCCCTGCCAGTCAGTGTGGCGTTAAAAGGGCTCTGCTCCTAGGAAGGGGCGTGGCCAGAATGCAACATTCTCTGGCTATTCTCTGCCCCCAAGGGATCATGGGAAGTGGCACCCGCTCTAACTTGCACCAGGGCCTGGAATTCAGGGTGGGCACCGGGGGTGGGCACCAGTCCCTCTCTCACCCTCCCATCCCCCTGCCACAGATCAAAGTCCGCCTGCAATGCCGGGCCATCCGCCACGAAGAGATAGAGATCTTCACTGCCAAGAGCTGCCAGTGCGACATGTGCCGCCTCTCCCGATACTGACTCGGCCAGAGAAGCCCTCTCCTGCGACACCCAGGAACCCACAGCCTGGGCTTGTCTAGAACTGTGCATATTAACATGTGTCAGCAGGGGCCACTGCAGTCCACACCAAGCTTGCTTTGCCACCACGAGAGGGCACCCCGGCTGCTCCCAGCTTTACCGAGAGCTTCAATTTGCCAGTTTGCTGCTGCTGCTGTAGGTTTGTCTTTGCAAACAGATACCATTAGCAGTCAGCCCCCAGCCGGAACAAACCGCAGAGCCAGGCTCCCCAACCCAAGTAGGGCTGTAAATGGGTGTTGCCTGTACGCTGGGCCTAGTCAGAGAAATTCATGGGCTCCTTTCCCCTCTGCTGTGTTGCCAAGAAGCCAATACCTGACCTCAGGTTAATGTATCTGGCTAGAGCAGGGGTGGGCAAACTTTTTGGCCTTAGGGCTACATTGGGGTTGCAAAACTATATAGAGGGCCAGGTAGGGAAGGCTGTGCCTCCCCAAACAGCCTGGCCCCTGCCCCCTATCTGCCCCCTCCCACTTCCCACTCCCTGACTGCCCCCCTCAGAATCCCTGACTCATCCAACCCCCCTCCTCCTTGTCAGGAGCTCAGGGGCCGGGCAGGATGGTCCCGCGGGCCGGATGTAGCCTGCGGGCCGTAGTTTGCCCACTTCTGGGCTAGAGCATAAAATATGTTCCTTCCTGACCCTAGAGAAGAGATCAGCTCATACCTTGGCCCCTGAGAGTTGATTGTCATTCGCAGGAAAGATCCCTCCATGAGTAGAACATGACTGAATGCTGACCCCATAACAAACGGAACCCTTTAAGACCCCTTTATTTACCAAGCAGAGCATCCTAGTACAGAACCAGAACCTAGGCCTCCTAGGGAGTCTATGGAAGGAAAGTGGGTTCCCATTGCTCATTTTTATATGGGAGTGCCAGAGGCAGAGCCAGAGACATAGCTTGAGCCTGCACACATCTGACTTCACCCACACCTGGTAAAAGGCCAGTTGGAGCTGGTATAGGGCGTAGTGTAGTGGGGTAGCCAGAGGGCTGTGTTTTATACACTGGCGATATGGGGTCTAGTTGTTCTGACCTGCTGTGTGACCATGCATATGTTCTTTCTTCTTACTGTGCTTCCCATCATTTGCTCTCCCATCATTTGCCTGTTTCGACTGTGAGCTCTTTAAGGCAAGAACTCCCTTTCACTCTGTCTGTGCTCCCTGATGGGGGCCCTGATCTTGGTCAAGTTGCCGAGACTCTAATATGAATAACAACACTGCGTTGGGGCCAAGGCTACCTGTGCTTCCGCTCTCTGGCTGAGTGCTGTAGTATGTGAGCTAGTAAAATAAATGATCTTGCTGAAGAAACTTCAACTTGCCCAGCAGTTTCTGTGCCAAACAAACCTTTCCAGCTGGGCTGCTTAAAGGTGTCAGGCCCAGCTGCTAAAATTAAGCAGCACTTTAAAAAAAAATCCCACTCATCTTGGATCACCTACAGTCTTGGTGACCAGGAGTTCTGCTGGCTGCAAGAAGCAGCATCTCCTCTTGGTTCTCACGTCATAGGTGTTAAATCCCTAGATGGGTTCTGTACAAGTCATAGAAATAGGCAGGGCCAAATTCAGCCTCAGACCATGGCCCCACCAGGGAATAGTGTTACACCAGGGAGCCAGTCTGCGTAGGAAGAGGCAGAAAGGGCCAGTGGCCAAAGCCCAGACCGTGAACAATTAGAAGATAAGAATTCAGTCTCAGCTTTGGGGGGTGGGGGTGGGGGTGGGAGTGAATCTAGGGGTTATAGTGTGGGGTTTTGGGTTCTATTGCTCGCTCTGTGAGGGGAATGAGGTCTAGGGGCTAGTGGTTAGAGCAGAGAGGGACTGAGAACCAGGACTCCTGGGTTCTATTCTCAATGCTGAGAGAGGAGTGGAATCTAATGGGTTAGAGCCAGAGGGGTTGGGAATCAGGACTCCAGGGTTCTATCCCTGGTTCTGGGAGGGGAGTGGGGTCTAGTGGGGTAGAGCAAGTGAAGAGGGGAGCCAGAACTCATGGGTTCTATTGTAGTCTCACCATGTGACTGTTGTCACTCAGTGCCTCCGTTTCCCCCTCTTTAAAACAGGGATAGCAACCTTCATTGCACTGGTGCAAAGGTTATCATCATCAGAGGAGGGAAGGGGACTCTGGGCTGGGATAGCCTCTTGCTGAGCTGATGCCCTAGACCCACAGTCTGGTTGTGTAAAGGGCCTCATCTCCCAGCCTGGTGTGTAGGTGGTTCAGAAGTCTGATCTGGAGCCCCCACCCCACTCCCAATGTGCTCAAGCCATTGTGTTCCCAAGCCAGGAACCACTTGGCCTTCAAGGAAAGCTCTACTCTGCACACGTGGTGGGGGTGAGGGCATGGGGTTGTGGCAGAGGGGGACTAGACATGGGAGCATGGGGCAGAGACCAGGGTGGGGCTGATTTCTGTGTCAAGGAACCTGACTCCAGCTAGGAAACTTTATTCTGATTAGAGAACACTAGGAGACCTGCCCCTCCAAAGGCTCTTTCCCACACACAGCTGCTATCAGTCCAGGCCACTCCTGCAGGGGCAGCAACAAGCCACAGAGGGCATGATCAATGGAGATCCCTGCAGGTCCATGAGCGGCTGGCAGCTGCTGCCCTGCTGGGGCATCCAGGCTAGGAAGAATTCAAAGCCTTCACCGCTGGCCCATGGTAGGGACCCGCTGCCTCACTGGTCCATGGGGGCAGGTGCTCCTGCTGGCTGGTAGACAGACATACTTGCAGGGGCAACTCATTGGCTGCCCAATGGGGAAGGCAACGCCCGCTCTGGAAGCCTGCTGGTCAATTGGAAGTGGTCTGCCTACTGAAGACGTATTTGTGGCTTGAATCTCAACACCATGCCTCCATTTTCCCAGCACCCTCCAGGGGCAGAGTCCCACAGGTTCCCCACCTCTGCTTCCCCAGCATCCTCCTGGAGGGGGACTCCTAGTGGCATCACCCCTAAGTCAAGGCACTGGCTGAGGGTTCAGTTCACCACTTTCTCCCCCCCCTTGTAGCACATGGGTGAAAACACTCCCCTCTCCCCTGCTGCCAGCATCAGTGCCTGCAGGAAGGCAGGCAAGGGGTTAATGCTGGGGTAGACGTTCCAGTAGCAGCCAGAGGTGCAGAGCTGGTGATAGGGTTCCCTGTAGGGCACTCACAGGATGGGCTTCTTCAGCCTCCTCTGACATACGACTACCTATGGTATGGGGAGTGATGTATCCTGCCCTAGGATGGAGTGGGGGGAAAAGCAAAAGGAACCGCGTTAGAGTCAGACCATATAGATCAGCACTTCCCAAAGTTTTGCTGGCACAAGTGCATTTCAACAAAGTACTTCCTGCCGGGACCCCAGCCAGTGTGGAGGGCACCATTTTGAAGAGCAAAAGGGCATTGTCCGCACCAAGTGACCAAGACCCTGTACCCACTACGCATGCAAGGTCACACTGCATAGAGGTGGCCATTTTGCTCTACAAAATGGCAGACTCTGCAGTGTGATCTCATCCATATGGAGCAGACGAGGTCACACTGTGTGGAGGATACCAGGCTGTAGAGCAAAATGACATCCTCCATGCATCATGACCTCTCACACACAAGGGTCACACTGTGCAGAGACAAATGGCATCCTTTGCATATTAGGGACTGCCCCAACCCCATCTGCTGATGGCATGACCCCATTGGGGGGTCCACCCCCCTTTGGAAACTGCTGATATACAGGCTCTTCAATGGGGTGGCTGCTGCTGCTGCCCTCTTCTGGAGAGAGTCAGCTGTGCCCGGAGTGTGACTAGAGCAGTCCTGCTAGTGGAACAGCAAATGAAGATCGCTATTGGCTCAGATATTAGAGTCCTCGCATCCCCCTAGAGTATCTGACCCTTCCAAGTGTGACTGGGATTATACCCCACTGGAAACGCTCTGATCCCCCTCTCAGAGACGGGGAAACACCACACACAACTAGGATTTGAAGTCAGGACTCCAGGGTCTCATTACAGAGCTGTACCCACAAGGCCAGCCCTTCCTAGGCTGTAGGGAGAAAATAGTGCTGGTTTCTATTCGTACTGGGGGAGAGCTGGAACCAATTCATTACTGGGTGCTCCCCACTAGGACACTGATATCCCTCTTTGCTCTGCTTGTTGGCAGGGGTTAACAGGCCACTCCCCAGCCCCAGGGCAAAGTGAGCATGGCTAGCCTTCTTACTTCCATCCCCTGCAGAAGGATTTAGAGCAGGGGTGGGAAAACTTTTTGGCCCGAGTTTTGCAAAACTATACAGAGGGCCGGGTAGGGAAGGCTGTGCTTCCCCAAACAGCCTGGCCCTCACCCCCACCTTCCCCCTCCCACTTCCCAATGCCTGACTGCTCCCCCCAAGACCCCACCCCCATCCAACCCCCCCGCTCCTTGTCCGACCACTCCCCCCAAGACCCCCCCCAACCCCCCCCAAAACCTCTGCCCCATCCAACCCCCCCACTCCCTGACCGCCCACACCCAGAACCCCCAACCATCTCCTGCTCCCTGGCTGCAGCCCCGGGACCCCCCACTCCTCACCCCCTTACTAGGCCAGAGCCAGCCACGTCACCGCGCTGCCCAGCAAGAGCAGCGAGACAGAGCGCTGGCAGCGTGGCGTGCTCTGGCTGGGTGGGAGGGGGAGGGGGCGGGGGCTAGCCTCCCCAGTCAGGAGCTCAGGGGCTAGGCAGGACAGTCCCACGGGCCATAGTTTGCCCACCTCTGATTTAGAGCAAGCTCTGAACACCATGGACCTGCCCCTCCCCAACAGAAGGGACAACTAGCATCCTCTACCCATCAAACTCCATATGTTGCTCATATACGTATTCCCCCCCAGTCCCAGCCCAGTCACCAATTGTGAACGCTGGGGGGGTGGGCGGGGGAGAGGGGAGGACTGGAACTCGGAGTCCAGAGTTCTATGGCCAGCTTTGGGTGGGGAAAGCCTAGTGCTCTTCCCACTCTGCTTTTCAACTCGTGTTTCTCTCTTTGCCCAATGAGCAGTTAATACTTTGCCCTCATCTATTGCCACCCAGCAATTAACACTGCCACCAGCTGTGGTGAGTGTATTTTACATAGCAAGAGAACTCCGTGATCTGCAACCTGCCCAAGGTCACAGAACAAATCAGTGACTGCGAAAAGAACCCAGGTGTCCTGACTCCCAGCCCCCACCTACATGCCCCTTCTCCCACCTTCACAGCCTAACGCTTTGTGAATGGAATCTGCAGAGCCCAGTGACATGAAAGTATCTCTTTATTGAATACAGACTTATCCAGCAAACAAAAATAAGGGGGGGGGGAGAAGAAGAGAGAGGGTAGCTTTAAACCAAATTATCTTAAATATAGTAATTTAACTTCTTGTTTTTTACTCCACCCCTCCCCCCGAATTCCTCCTCCCTCAAAAATAACCCCTGGTGTCCATCCCCAGCCCCAATTCCTCTCATGGTAACTACGTCGCCGCTGTATCTAAGAGACAACAATTGTGCACCCGGTTACTACAGTCACCATATGGTGTGAGTTGCTACAAATAAATTAAGGTTTAAATTAAAAATATCCCACTACTCCCACCAATAAAATAGTAATTAAAAAAATAACAAAACCCCCAGGGAACTGTAAAATATTTTAAGTCATGCCTAGTATTGAGGGCACGATGTGATACCCGGGATGCCTTTTGGCCAGCGCCGGCACTCAAAGATGGGAAGAAAATTAAGACATTGGAGATGCAAGAGCATGGGCTCAGCAGGACTAGAAATGGGGAATTTTTCAACCCCCATGCCCCAAAATGGTAAGTCTATTCAACACCCCCTTCAAATGGCATAGTCTATTCAGGCCCTTCCTTCTCACCTATGAGATACATTGCCATCCACCCAGCCAAATGGTGTAGTCCATTCAATGTGAGACAGAGCAGTCAACTGCCCCCACCCCCGCAATGGCAGGTTCCATCCAGCTCACCCCCTTTAATATAATAGAAACTGTGCACTTATCCCTTTCCCAGCGCTGGAATGCTGAATCCAACCCCCCTTGCCCTGTGACCACACAGTCTATTCCCCCCCCCACCCCATTGCTAGACTTAGAAAAGTCAAGTTTAACTTCCCCAACCCAGCAATGATCATCTATACAGTTCTCCCTGTTCCCAGAATGGAACAGTCCTAAATCCCTTTCCCCTATCTCCTGAGATGGCACAGCCTATTCAACACCCTTCTCCCACTTCCATGGCAGGGCCTATGCAGACCCCTCCCTCTTTAGCCCCAAAGATGCAACAATTGATTCCAGATGGTACAAGCCACTCAAAGACCACATCAAATAGTAATCTTCAGCTCATCCCTTTATTTCCCCAGATGGTACAGTCTATCAAGGCTCCAAGCTGGAAAAGGGGTTGGTTCAACTTGATCACTCCCTGAGGAGATGGAGCAGAATGGACCATACCATCTAAACAGGGAGGGGGTATACTGACTCTACCATCCAGGGAATGCTGCAGGATAGAGTGCACCATGGGGGGGAGGGGATGTTTTGAATAGACTGACCCATGTTTCCAATGGAAATTGAAAAGGAAGAAGGAAGCAAACTTTTAAAGTGACAGTAGCAGCTGACAGCTGCTGCGGGGAGGGGTCATGGCAAGAAGGAATGTACCCCCAAGAGCTGAACCAAGAGGATTGGGAGGAAGAGGCAGGGGAGATTGATATTAGCCTTGCAGGGCTATAAGGCTGCTCTCTTCCTTGCCTTTCTGCACCACCCCCATCTCCAGGGAGGGGTACCCCCACCCCCACATACCCATGGACCCCAGATCCAGTTCCCCAGCTGCTTCCCTCTCTGTCCCTTAGCAGTGTACCAAAAAAAAAAAAAAAAAAAAATCAGGTAGTGGGTGACAACAGGCCCTCCACTCCTGCCTCCCCACTAACAATCCCTTCTGTCCTCTGAGCTGTCACATCCATGGCTGCTGGTCCCGTACCTGAGGGCACTACACAGACCCCTCTAACATCTCTGCTATTGAGGCATTTGTGTTAGGGGAGATACATTTGCCAGTTGGAGCAGCAATGGAGGGCCGGGGGGAGAAAACAGGATCCCATAGAAGCCTGGATTCCATTGGGGCGTGTGTGTGCGTGGGGGGGGGGGGGGGGGGGGGGTATGACAGGGGAATCTCCCCAAAGTATGTTTGTGCAGGGCAGTCAGGATTGTGCACAGATATATAGGAGAGGGGGGATCTCCCCCACGCTGTTTGTGCAGGAGACTGAGATAGGGGTGGAAACGGGAAGGATTGTGGGGTGCGCGGATGTACGGATCAGCATTGTGGGGTGCCCCGATGTATTGGAGGGGGGAGATCTCCCCCAAGCTGTTTCTGTAGGGGAGTGAAGTGGGGTGCAATGATGAATAAGGGGAGCTCAGACAGTGCCCCACTAAGCTAATTGCCAAGTTTTGGGGAGCAAGCTCCAGGGCTGAGAGATGGATCTGCCCCAGGGGCAGTAATGAGCCAAGGGGACAAATGGAGGAGGATTAATGTAAGTCTCAGCTGATCTTTTTCAGAGTCCTTCCCATCACAGCAGCTCAGTCTCACCACCTCCAGGCTCATCAGTAGACCCTGCCCATTCGTACTAGCGTAACACCCATCCCACAGACGGGGGGGGGGGGCAGGCACTGAACTCCCAGCCTCTCAAAAGGAGCTCTACTCCCTCCCCTCTTACATTAGGAGCCCTAGGTTGGAACAGGAGGGTCTATTGCTTTAAGAAACACAGAGCCCCCCCATCCGGCCCCTACAGCAGAGCCAGCCACAAGCCACTGCAGTGTGGTGGGGGGCTGGGGGTTCAGCTTGCACTGGGAATAGCTAAGCTGGGTCCCCCATCTAACCCCTTGTTATATCCCATATGCCAAACAGAGGTGGCTCCCTGGACCAGAACAATGGAGACAGGCTGATTGCCAAGCAACTCACCCTGTCCCTAGCAGCCATGGGGACCCCTTCACCAGAGGTCCTGTGCCCCTGCAGCCTACTGCATCCCTACCCTGCTCCTACCCCAAGACGTAGCCTGGCCCTGCCCCTTTGGCAAGGGGCTGCGGCTGGACCCTGCATCCCCAAGGAATGGGGGGCACTGGGGCTACCCCCCAACAACATGCCCCTGTGGCAGCTAGGACCCACAGAGGTCACGTGGGGTGATGTGTTAAGTGTACACCATGGAGATGTGATGAGGAGAAGTGCCAGCCCAAGTGGGGTGCAATTGCTGAAGCAGGGGGTGCCCCCCTCCAGTCCTGTTTTGGATCCATGTCCCTAGTAGGATGGGGATGGCGATGGCTGGGGGGCCGTGGGCTCCTGCAGCACGGAGGGGCCAGCTCTGGTTTGGCACAGGCTGGGCAGGGGAGGGGCTGGTGGCCGGCTCGGCATCTCTCTAACTCTTGTTGCCACCCTGCAAGCCCAGGCTGTGCTGGAGATTGAGTCGGTTCATTTGCGCCTCCTCCAGACCCTGCAGCTTCTTCAGCTGCAGCTCATCCAGCTGCTTCCAGAGCTCCTGACGCTCTTTCTCCTTCTTCAGCTCCCTGCAGAGACAGGGTGGCAGAGTGAGGGGGGAAGGCGGTACCCAACTTGGCCCCTTGCTGATAACCCAAGGCAGCACCTGGGGTCAAACGCCCTCACAGGGGCTCTGGAGAAGCCCTTGGGAAACCCAGGCCAAGATGGCCTCAGAGCACCCCAGGGCATTGTGGGGGATGGGGCATGCCCTCGGGAAACCCAGGCCAAGATGAGGGGAGCACCACCCGAGCGCATTGTGCAGGGACAACCAGCATAACTCGGCAGCATCCTCTGGCCTTCCACTTCTGCACACTGCTGGGGGCGCTTACTCTAAATTGGCTGGGGGCTCCTCACTCCCCAGCTCCCAGCCCAACCCTGTGCAAGGACTAAGACAGGTATGGCCTATGGAATGCCAGGCAGTGGGTCACATGACTGGGCAGCAGTGCCCACCTCTCCCAGAATCCCTGTGGGACTCCAGCATAGAGGGGGCTGGCCCTAAGGACATGGGGGGAGGAGACTGGCCCCCATTCCAACATCTGGATGCCCCACATTCCCTCCAACACCTGGCCCCCACTCACTGCTGCTTCTCCACCTTGTAGGAGGCTGTGAGCTCATCAAAGAGTTTCCCATTCATCTCCATGAAGGTCTTGAGCACGTTGTAGACCAGGGAGACGATTGTCCTGTGGGCATGGGGGAGGGAGGAGAGGTGAGACCCTGACTGGCTTCAGGTGCCAGCCTTATGTTGGATTCCTTGCCCCAGGGAACCCACCAACCTCTTCCCTCAACACATCCTGGCGCTTGCCACAATGCTCACCCCCCACAGCCCTGCAAAGCATCTTGGGGTTTGCCAGGATGCCCACTTCACAGCCCCCTGCCCAGGCTCCTCACCCCAGTTCCCCAATGCCCCCACAACTACCCTGTGCTCCTTACACAGCAGGGGAGGGGTTGTTGGGAACAGCAAGACCCTAGGAGGAGAGACTCTCCAGAGGGGAGGGATCCCCAGTGCCTGGAACCCTGCAGGGGCTAAAGAGGGCAGGCAGCTGAGACACGTCCCTCACACACACTCACTGGTTCCAGTGCTCCTTGGAGACCCGGTAGAGGGTGCCAAAGATGGCAGGCAGCACCGTGTGGCAATTGTCCTCAATCAGACTCAGGATATATTCGTTGTTCCAGAAGTACAGAGCCCGCTCTGCCACCTGGGGACAAGGGAGACAGGGTGAGTGCTGGGGGCTGCCCAGCCCTGCACCCTCCCAACCCCACTCACCTCCCCTGCCACCTGGAATGAGTGCTGGGGGCTGCCCTTTTTGGGAGTCTGATCCCCACCAGCAGGGACCTTGACTGCACCCCAAGCCCGAGGAAAGGACCTCTCAGCACCAACAACCCTGACCCCCCAGCCCCCAAACTGGGGTGGGGGACCCAGGATTCAGGACCAGCCCAGACTCAGGGAGCCCTAGCTTGACTAAGTCTGGACCCCCTTGAAGGGAGGGAGAATGGGACCCCCTCCCCAGCCCCTAATTAGGGGCAGTGACCCTTGGTGTCCTAGAGCCCTGATGGGAAAAACCCCAGACTCATGAGGGGTCTAGGCCCCACCCTGAGCTCAGGCCCCACGCCCCAGCCTGCACACACCTGGAAGTGGGGGCTGGAGATGCAGCGTGCGATTTGTTTGAAGAGCGGTTCCTGCACCTTGACAAACTGCGAGGGCTCAATCACATCCAGGATCTCCTCAATCTCTCCCAGGAACATCACCTGCCGGGTGTGGGGAGAGGCAGATCTCTCCTTGTGAGCTACAGGGCTAGGAGAGGCACCCTTGATAACCCACCCAGGTCACACCCCAGACTGTGTGCTCCCTGATCCCCACAGACCATGCCTCCCCACACCTAACAAGTGTCCCCCCAACAATGGCCACCCCGTGTGCCTGCCCCCAAATCCCCCAATACCCTTTCTTTACCCCATCCAGTGCTATCCAGTCTTTCACCCCCCCACATCCCTCTAGGCCCCTATGCAGTGCACAGATGCTCCTCACCAATGCCCCTCCCCACAACCCTACACTCCAGTTCCCCATGTCTGCCTGTTTCCCGCTAGCAGGCCCCTAACCCAGCCCCAGCCCCACCTCTTTCTGAGTGCAGGTCTTCGGCCAGTATTTCAGCAGTCCCCGGATCACCTGTGGGAAGGGGGACATGGCAGGGTTAGAGAGGAGAGCCACTGGGCCCTGGATCGCATCCCCCACCATGGGGCTGCACTTACATGCTCCGTCAGGGTGGCATCTTTCTCCAGGAATTGCACCACGCAGTACGCCAGCTGCAAGGGGAAGTGGGGTGGCATCAGAGACGGAGCCCCTGCACTGGTCCCCACCCCCTAGATTCCTCCCTAGCCCATTTAGCTCAGATCCCCATCAGCAGGCAGTGGAAGCATCTGAGACAGGGCTCCCCCACCACCTAGATACTGGAACCCAGGGGGTCTGCTCCCCATGCCCATCCCACAGGCAGCACCAGACCGAGATCCCTCCCAACCTGCAGATTTCCCCCACCCCCTCCCCCAAGAGGTAAGATTCCCATCAGCAGGGTCCATGATTAAGGCCCTTCCAAATTCACAGCCATCAAAAACACATCACAGACCATGATATCTGATCTTTTACCCTGTACTATACAGATTTCATGAGGGGGACCAGTGTTTCGCAAATTGGGGGTCCTGACCCAAAAGGGATTTGCAGGGACAGTTGCAATATTATTTAAAGGGGGGGGTCACGGTATTGCCACCCTCACTTCTCCACTGCCTTCAGAGCTGGTGGCCAGAGAGCAGTGGCTGTTGACCAGGCGCCCCGCTCTGAAGGCAGCGCCCTGCCAGCAGCAGCGCAGAAGTAAGGGTGGCGATACCGTGCCAGGCCACCCTTACTTCTGCGCTTCTGCTGGTGGCGGCTCTGCCTTCAGAGCTGGGATCCCGGCCAGCAGCTGCCGCTCTCCAGCTGCCCACTCCGAAGGCAGCGCTGCCGCCAGCAGCAGCGCAGAAGTAAGGGTAACAATACCACAACCCCCCCCCCCCCCCCCCCCCCCCCCGCAATAATCTTGCAACCCCCCTACCACTCCTTTTTGTGTCAGGACCCCTACAATTACAACACCATTACATTTCAGATTTAAATAGCTGAAATCATGAAATTTATCATTTTTTAAATCCTATGACCATGAAATTGACCAAAACAGACCATGAATTTGGTAGGCCCCTATCCATGACTGACACTATCCCAGCTTTATGCCAACAGACATAAGGCAGCCACAAGGGGGCAGTAATGAGGCAACTTCCAATGCCTGGAACTGCGGGGGGTGGGGGAGGGCAGGGGAAATCAAATCTCAGAGGGGCTAAAGGCAGTGCTGACTTGGACAGAACAGCACATGGGTCCCCCGCACGGCTGCTGTGCTAGGGCATGACCACTGAGACCACTCTTCAATCTCCCAGATGAGAGCCAGACCCTCTGACAGGGGAGAGGCCCTGTAACCCATTCCCTGCCCCCTTGAACCAGCCCATTCCCTGGGGATCTCTTACTCCTTGCACAATTTCAGGAGCAGACTCCTGCAGCTCCCACCCCTGGAGGTGACCCCTTATCTGACCTGGAGGTGAAAGGTCAGACTTCAGGGCCACTCCCAGAAGGGCGGTGGCACTTACCTGGGCATGGAAGATGGAGAGGGATTTGACCGAGTGCAGCGGGATCAGCACCCGCACCAGGAAGTGCTTGTGCTCCGTCTTCAGGGGCAGGGCGAAGCCATTGATGATGCTGCAGGTTAAAGGGAGGAGGGACAGGTGGTGAGGGGGAGCGATAGCTCAGTGGTTTGAGCATTGGCCTGCCAAACCCAGGGTTGTGAGTTCAATCCTTGAGGGGGCTATTTAGGGATCTGGGGCAAAAATTGGGGATTGGTCCTGCTTTGAGCAGGGGGTTGGACTAGATGACCTCCTGAGGTCCCTTCCAACCCTGATATTCTATTGGCTTATCTATTGACACAAACACACACACAACTGGGGGGACGGAGATCAGGATCCAGTAGCTGACGGGGAGCTGGAGCTGTGCTGGCTCCATCTGGGTGTGGGGTGGGATAAACTGTGGGGTGTGGTAGGATGTGGGACAGGGAGCCCTAGACCCCAGCAGCCTCTGGGGGGAGGGTACAAGGTGCTCTGGTGGCTACTCTATGGTTACTGGTGGGGGATGCCCCCTGGGGAGGGCTGAATCCTTATGGGGCACCCTCTACTGACTTCCAGAAAACAGACCATGGGCCTGTAAGGCTGGGCGTCCCCCACCCCACCAATGTGCACCCCCCACCTCTGCATACCTGTCCCCATGTCCAACCATTACCTGCCCAGGATTTCCAGGAGCTCGGCCACACCATTGAAATGCTCCGTCTCGTAGATAAACCTGGGGGGAGAAAGAGGTAAGAGATGAAAATGCCTCCAATGCCTCTTTACTAACCCCCAACTCCCCGCTCGAGCACGCGCCCCTTGGACCCCCATATGTGGTGGGGGGAGGGAGCCAGCCCTGCCAGCAGCGTGGTGGGGAGGAAACAGGTGCTGTGAATTCTGGAGGGAATGGGGGAGGGGAGGTCTAGGGGAGGCTGCTGTGGGCAGGCTAGTGCCCCCCCATGGCTTCAGTACCAGCTTCAGCCTAGAGCAACTGGAGAACGCTCCCAGGAAGCCTGTGCTTTGCAGGCAGTACACTGCTCCCTGATGGGCACTCTGAGTCACAGCAGCCCTCTACTGGTCACCCCAACCCCATGGTCAAACTTAGGGGGTGATTTCCCCAGCCTCACCACACATACTGGGCATATGGGGCAGAGTCCCGTCAGGGCACATCATCCCCCATAGAGCAGGGGGAGACCTGGGTAACTGGTGGAATTCAGGGCCCTCTGAGACCAGGGGACACAACTCAGGCACCTGCCAACCACGAGAGGATTGGGGGGGGGGCTTTATATGCTTTGGGGACATACTTCCAGGAAGTCCCACCCTCCCGCCCCTGAAAGAGGCGTGATGCCAGGGAATCCCACCACTGGCCACAAATCATCATCCCCAGGAAGTCCCACCCTCCCCAGGAGGGACTTCCTGGAGTGCCATGGCAGCCCATGCTCCTTGGTTAGGTCGGAGTGCCTGGCTGAGACTGGCTGGAAGGGGACCTCTGCCCCCTAGCAGGCTCCACGCTGCCTGGGGGGCTCACCGCAGGAAGATGTTGTTGCACTGCTTGCGGATGTAGGCACGCAGTCCCAGGAACTTGCCATAGACCCGGTGCAGGATGGTCTTGAGGTACTCACGCTCCCGCGGGTCCTCACTGTCAAACAGCTCCAGCAGCTGGGGGGCCAGGGGAGAGGGTCCCACAGATGACCTTGCAACCTGCTCCACCCCCGCCAACCTTCATCCCAACATCCAGCCTGAATATCCCTGGGGGGGAGTTAGCTCTTCCCCCCAACCCTGGTATCCCACAGATGACCCATCCTCCCCCATCGCAGACAGTAGGTGCAATGATTAGTTTGTCCCCGGCAGGTTCAGAACCGACCCAGATCTGCTCTAAGCATGTCCACCCACTCCTGCCTGCTTCCCCAGCCTAGGATCGGCTGCAATGGGTGAAGCCCCCTCACTCCATGCACCCACCACAGGGGGTACTGCTCCTAATGAGCCTGTCCAGTTCTGGGGGTGTGTGTCTGCTGCCAGCCAAAGTGCCCCATCATGATGGAGGTTTGGAGCCCAGTCAGGGCAAGAGTCAGCAAACTTGCAGCACACCAGCTAGGAGCCAGGCTCCCACCACCCAGGCCAAGGGACCCCTTGAATGTAGATCCTTGGAGGGAGGGGACTCAAAGCAGCCATTACCCCCACCCCACTGACTCCCCATGCTGCAACAGACCAACAGCAGCAGCCTCTCATGATCTTCCACTCCCCCAATATTCCTTGGTCCCCCCAATCCAGCTGCTTTCCCAGGCACCACTCACCATCAGCACAAATTTCTGGTCGACGTAGCGTTTGGCCACAGAGGGCTGGAAGTCAGGGCTTTCCAGGAAGCGGAGGAAGAACTCGTAGACCAGCTGAGCAAGAGAATTTAGAGCACTGCTGGATGCATGGTGGCTCCCCACAACAGACAGTATTTTCATCCTTGCACCTTGCCACCCAACTCTGTGGCATAGCCCTGCTCCATTGCCCATAAGTACGCACCCTCCTTAAGAATGGCAGGGAGTCCAGCCTAGATCCAGAGCTAGAAATTGTGCCCCTCCCCCAATCCCTGCCCTGCAGCCAACTGGATGGGAGTGCTGCCAACTCTGGGTGGGAGCCCCAACTGTGACTATATTCTGCTGCCTCTCTGGGCAGCAAGATCGAATCCTGCAGCCCCCAGTGGCACCGGACCCCTGCCCTCCTGCCACACGCTCCCTGAGGAGTGTCTCACCTGGAGATGGGGCCAGGAGGGCTCCAGGTTCGGCTCGTCCTCTTCAGGGTCAAACTCGGGGTTCTCAGTGGGTGGGAGTGTCCGGAAGATGTTGACTGAGATCTGGAAAGATTAGAAAGGGGGGGTCAATTGGGTCTGGGGAACCCCCCACACCACTACCCCTAACCCTCGCACCCCAATCCAGCCTATTCCAGCCCCCATTCTCCACTGGAGTCAGTCCCACCCAGAATGCCACTGACCTGCTCTTTGAGCAATGGAAAAAGGCACAGAACCCAGGAGTCCTGGCTCTTAGCCCCCCACACCCACCCCCCAAACCCACTAGACCCCACTCCCCTCCCAGAGTTGGGGTTAGAACCCAAGAGTCCTGGCTCCCAGGCCCAACTCTAGCCCATCAGACCCCATTTCCTTCCTGGCACCCTGCCCTGCTCCCTCACCATCTTGATGATCTCGGGGTAAACGGGCTCGATGAGGACGCCACGGTTGGTGGCCACGCACTCCACCAGCTCGTTGAGCGCAGCCCGCTTGATCTCCTTGCCCTTGAGGTCGGCCACGCAGTCCAGGAAGTCGAAGAGCACACAGCACTGCTGGAGCTTCTTGCACAGCAGCTCGTGCAGCTCCGCCACCGCCACGTCTGCAGAAAGGGGGCATCAGCACCAAGGACACCCCCGCCACAAAGCGATGCAAACCCACACATGGATTGGAAGCTTAGCCCCGACAACACCCCCCCTCCATGGGAAAGTGGTACAATCCCACATGGACTTCCACTTAGCCCTGACACTGACCCCCACCCCCCCACAAAGTGGCACTATCCCATGGGGAGAGGGGGGGACTGTCCTGACAACATATGCACATACCCCTACAAAGTGATACAATCCCAAATGCACTGGTGGGTTGGCCCCAACACCACACCTCCTCACCAGACAGTGGTACAATCCACTGTGGGCTGGGGGTTCAGAGCAAAGCATGCACCCCTAGTGTAAAGGGGTACAATCCCACAGGGACTGCACCCTCCCCAGTACAGAATGGTACATTCCCACATGGCTGCGGTGCAACACTGAGCATGCCATCAGGATGAAGTGGTACGATTCCCATTGGGGAGGGGGGTTCAGCACTCCCACATCTGGGGAAAGGGAAGTCAGCACTGCGCAAACATCAGCCCCCAGCATGAAGTGGTTCAGTCCTAGGTGGATGGGTGAGGGGGCTTAGCCCCAACCCTGGGAGAACAGCCAAAGGGAAGGTAAACCCCAAGCCAATTCACCGTGCTGGGGGTTTGCTGAGAATCACCACAGTCCCTGCTCTAGGGAGCTCTCCCCAGGGGTGTCTCCCTGTCTGCAAATCCCTTTGGCATGAAAAGTCCATTCACATCAAGCTGTTCCCTTCCCATATTACGTTACAGCAGGGACAGTCTTTGCTCTGTGTCTGTACAGCACCCAACACAATGGGGCCACGGTCCATGACTAGGGTTCCTAGGCACTACCACAATGCAAATAATTAACAATCCAAGCCCTGTTTAACACCAATGAAGAAGTTAAACACTGGGTTTTGTGGTGACTCAGGGTCACAGATTCTAAGGTCAGAAGGGATGAACTTGAGTGCCTTGTATTGAAGGAGGATATTGATATAATAGGCATCACAGAAACTTTGTGAACTGGTGATAATCAACAGGACACGGTAGTAACTGAGACATATACAGGAATGACAGTAGGTTGTGCTGGTGGGGGAGTGGCACTATATGTGATAGACATAGTACAAACCTTAAATTAATTAAACTGTCCCACAGAATCTCTAGGGACAGAAACTCCATGCTTGAGTAATAAGAGTATAGCAGTAGGAATATACTACCGACCCCCTGACCAGGATGGTGACCATGACTGTGAAATTCTCAGGGAGATTAGAGAGGCAACAAAAATAGAAACCCCAATAATAATGGGGACGTTTTCAACTATCCCCATACTGACTGGGTACATATCACCTCAGGACAGGACGCAGACACCATTTCTAGACACCATTAATGACCTCCTTGGAGGAGCTGTAACACAGGGCACATCTACACAGCAGGTGAGAGGGTGCTTCCCCGCTCAGGCAGACAGAGCTTGAGCTAGCAAGATAGCAGTGCGACCGTGGTGGCAGCCTGGACTAGCCAAGCGAGTACAATACTGCCCAACAACCTGAGCATGTACTAGGGTAGCCAGCCCAAGTCGCTGCAGCCACGCTGCTATTTTTAGGCTCTTGCTCAAGCAGAGCTAGCCCATGCATGTCTACCTGAGCTGGGATTTATACCTGTGAACCAGGAATAATTATGGGTATGATGGTAGCACTGCACAGAGCCCCCAACCCCTCCAAGATCAGGGGCCTGTCATGCTGGGCACTGAACAGACACTTTCAAGAAACAGTCCCTGCCTTGAAGACCTCCGTCGAAAAGATACAGGTGGCAGGGGGAAACTGAGGCACAGAGAGGGGAAGAGACTTGCTTATGGTCAGTGGAAGAGCCAGAAATAGAACCCCGGAGTCCTAGTGCTCTAGCTGTTAGACTCCACTCAACCTGCCCCTACAGCCACTCAGACCTGGTGTGCAGCAGGGAGCCCCAAGACAACCAGGGTCCCTGCAACAAAACTTCAGGGCTGTCTCTGGTTTTCTTAAAGAACCCCCATGGATCTCCATTTGAGGCCAGCAGGGAAAGTTGCCCCAGTGCACTTCCCTCAACACACAGATTACAGCCCCCCCAGCCACTGGCTCAGAATAGAGTCTCCCTAAAAACAGTGGGGCAGGGAATCTAGCAGAGCCCCAGTAAATTCTGTGACGAGATGATCTCGGATTCCACACCCCTTGGTCTCCAAACGTCAGAGCCTCTCCCCAGCCCCATATCTAGGTTCCACTCTGAACTCAAGACGCTATTCAGCCCCAACAGCTCTCTGGGGAGATGGCACTGGCATCAGCTTTGATCAGCAAGAACAGGCAGCCCCCACCCCCACCAGTGGCCACCGGGCTGGGACTGGCACAGCCCCTGCCTGTGATGCCCTCAGTATTCTAGCAACATGTGGAAGCACAGCTAGAGCACATGAGGCTGGGATAACAGTGGGGAGACCCTGTGGGGTGGGGGGGGGGTCCTGGTTAGGCAGGTGGGATAGTGGGAGGTATTGCTGCAAGACTGGCCTTTTGCCTCCATGGGCCTGGGTGTGAATATAGGCACTGGCCACTCCTGACAAGCGCTGGGCCAGGGGAGGTGCATCTGGGGCAGGAAAGAAACACGGCGTTTGACACAGTAGAAGGTGCTGCAGGTTGAGACTGAGACGCATCAGCAGCAGAGCCAGGGCTGCCAGTGGGTCAGGACTGAGGAGCAGCAGCGAGTTGACTCAGCAAGCCCACTCCTGGTTCTCTCCTCAGGGAGGCCAGTGGGTAGGAAACCCCACAGGACCAGTCTCCACAGCAGCAGAGATCACAGCAGCAGAGATCGGAGATGAAGCAGCAGCATCCAGAGCCCTGGGAAGCAGGGGGGAGGGGAGGGAACATAAGGCCAGTTGTGGGGGAGGAGGAGACGATGCCCATATTCCTCCCAGAGCTGTCTCCCAAGGCAGACAATTTCCTGCCTCCAGGTGGAGACAGCAGCTCATGAGGCAGCCCCAGCCAGAGACACAGCTGGGACCAGGTCCCCTGAAGCCAAGAGAGAATCTGGCTCCCCAAGCCCCATGATCTAGACCCAGCAGAAGCCCCTGCTCCCCCAGACACAAGCAAGGCACTGTCCCTGAAGTCCCCAGCATTCACTTCCCTCCCTGCCTGCCAGGCAGCTCTGGTGCCTCGTGTTCCATTCTGGGCAGGGAGTGAAACAGGAGACCCAATAAAACAGGCCTACAGAAATTCACCTGCACCTCCAGGCTGGACACAGATGGAGCGCATCTCCCCTACCACCTTCCAATCTCCAAATTCTGCCACCAGTGCCTCCTTGCCCTTCAGCTCTGCCCCCATCCCCGGAAGATACCAGGGGCACAGCTGGCACTGGGGGGCAGGGATTGACAGGCGAGATCTTTAAGTCAGACACTGGGGGATGCTGAACACTGAAGCTGGGGGGTTTCTAAGGGAAGGGAGGCTGAATTCACCACCAGGGCCTCAACCACTGAAGGTGCAGATTGATGGATGGCACAAACTCCCCTCCCAGCTTGGAATCAGGCTGAGACTTGACAAATTCACTCCAGGAAGAGGCCACCAAGCAACTCGGAACAAAGATGGTGGCGCCTGGAGGGGAAAGGCCCCATGTCCCATTCCTCATCCCTGAGCCAGCCAGTCCCCCCACTCTGGGGCCAGACCTGAGCCCGGGCCTCCTAGAGGAGAAGGCCATTCAGTCCCACTCCCTCCTTGGTCTCACTTAAGCCCCCAGTGACAGCTCCATGCAGCTAGCAGCACCAGCCTCCAGGCAGCTCTGAACAGAGAAGCCTACAGGGCTGGGATCGCAGCGTGGGGGTGAAGACGTGATCTGTGGAAGGCCCAAGGGATCCCCTGACATGGGTGGCAGACGTGTGGGAAGCCAAATCCCACACTGTGTTTTTAAACCTCTGGAGCTTAAAGAGCTTCTTGCTATTGCAGAGCTGAGCTCACATATGCACGGAGCTCCACTGGGGCCCCTCTATCCCCATCCACAGCTCCCCTGCTACCCTAGCCCGGGGCTTCTTAGCAGACGTGGAGCTTGCCAAGTCAATCTGCGGCAAAGCCCTCAGCTCACCATCCAATCTGGTTGGAGGGCAGTCGCCCGCGAGTTATGACACAGTCTGACTTTGGCCACAGCATGGGGGATCCTCTCGCTAGCCCCAGGTGCGAAGGTCGGCTGCACACTGGTCCCGGACTGCTTGAAGTCGGCTCAGAAGGGCCCATGAGAATCATGGCAAATCAAACCCAGGTACATGTGTGGCCAGATCAGTTATACCAGACTGGTGTCTCAAATTGCAGCCCCCTTCTATTACAGCCCTGGGCTCCCACACACATAACCGCCCCCCTTCCCCCCTCCAGCCACTGAGAGCGCCAGTGGGTATCTGGAAAGGTTCCCAGGGAGACACTCAGCATCAATTTGGCTGCTGGCTCCAAAAGGCACTTAGAGAAACCAAGCGAACACCCAGCATTGTACTGAGGGGGGAGGGAGGTCTAGCAGGTTCGGGGGTGGGGGTTGTGAGTCAGACTTCTATTCCCAGCTCTGAGAGGGGAGTGGGGTCCAATGGTTACAGCGGGGGGGGTGGGGGTGGGTTGGGAGTCAGGGCTCTAGAGTTCTATCCCCAGCTCAGGGATTGAAGTCTAAATACTAGGCCAGACTAGATGGGCCCATGGGTCTGATGCAACATGGCAGCTTGAACACAACAAGCACTAGATGACCAGGGAACTGTTGCCCCTATAAGCGGTGACCCCTATGGGACACCTCCCTGCCCATGGGGGCCTGCCCCCCACTAAGGACTTGAATGATGGTGCGACACCCCAAAAGATCCTCCCCCCCATCCCCAGATCCAGTACCGGGGCTCCTCCCAAGTCCTAACCCCCCATGGGATGCTAAGGCGATTGGGACTGTCTAGCAGGCCAGGGGCTAGAGACTCCCAAAGAAGTAAGGAAGGGGAAGGTTTGAACTAAGGGCATGGAGGGCTCAAGGAGCTGCCAGTGCTGTTAGGGGAGGCATTAGCAGGGCATCAGCATCACACCCCTGCCATTGCAGACTGGAAACTAACAGGATAGGGCCAACCCAGTTCTGTGTCCTGAGTGAACTGGCTGTGCAGTGCAGCCACATGTCCTGCTTGGAGCCAGGCTGGGACCTGGCAAATTCATCTCATGCTGTGGGCAACCAAATGGGCATCAGAGGTCAGTGATGTCCTAGTAACTCGGCCTAGACGGGAACTGGTGCCCATATCCCATTCCCCATCCCCTGAGCAGCCAGTCCCCCTCCCTGTGGTTGGTTCTAAGCCAGTCCTCATGGGGCCGCCTCATTTCCCAGGGGCCTGTTGTGCCATGCAGGGTAGCTGAGTCACTGGGCCCAGATGGGCCAAAGGAAGAGGGAGGGGTGTGGTGACTAAGGGGTTCCAGCCACTTCCCTCTTTGCAGGAGCGGGCAGGGAACACACCACAGCAGAGCCAAGCTCAGACCAGCCTGGGGGTAGGGGAGAAGAAGAGAACTGCAACCAGCATTGCCAAGTAAGCCCACCACAACAAGCCAAGAACTACCACACAGCCCAACAACAAAAAACCAGGCCCAGAGCTCCCATGTGACCCACTAACAAAACCAGCACGACCCTCCAACAAACCTGGCCTAGCTCCACTAAGGGACCTACAGCACAGTTCGCAGTAGCCGCCAGGATTCCCAAGAGACCCTACAATAACAAAGACCAACACTCACAGGCAACCCTACAAAAGCAAAGCCAGGCTTGATGCTCCCAAAAAGACACTGCCATAACAAACCCAGTACAGACAGCACCAGGACTCCTAGAAAACCCTACATTAACAAAGCCCAAGATCAGTTAGCCCCAGAGCACCCAGGTGACCCCTGTGCAGGGTGACACTGGGGATGAGGTGCTGTTTGGAATCACAAAGGGCAGGATAACAATAAGGCACTCAAAGCACAGGGCGTGGGTGACAAGGGAAAATGGGGCTAAGCAGGGCAGACAGGAAATAAGGGTCTCATGCTCACACTGAGCATTCCCTGATCTGCTGTATGGGACAAGCCCTGTTCAAATATCCGTGTGTCATCCCTTGAGCAGATAGGGTAGAAATCCCCACCTCTCAGAGATGGGGAAACTGAGGCATGGGAGGCACCTGACCAGAGCTGAAGAGAATCCAGGAATCCTGACTCCCAACCCCCTGCTCCAACAACTAGACCCCACTCCCCTCCCAGAGCTGGGACAGAACCCAGGAGTCCCATTCCCATCCCCACCAGCTGTGCGACACTCACCTTTCAGCAAGGGCAGGGGTGTCAGCTCCTGTTGGTTGCTCTGGTACCGGAATTGGGATGAGCTGTGAGAGCGGCGCTGACGGGAGCGGCGCAGGGAGCGCCGGGAGAAACCGTCCACTTTATCAGGCGGGGGGACAGGCGACATCCCTGGGGATGAGGGGCTGGTGGGGGTGCCAGCGGGGGGCAGCTTGGTCTCCATGTTCGCAGGCGGAGGCAGCTATCAGAGCTACTTGGCTCCTCTCCTCCAATAGACAGGGCCACTCTGGCTAAGCCAAGAGGATGCTGGGTAAAGCAGTGCCCGTTAGCACTCTGGAGAGGTGTCCAACATGGCAGGAATATAAGCTACTCGCATCCTCAGCACGCACCCCATGGCAAGCGGGCAGCACATATCCAACACAGCTCCCCTTCGCGCCCTGGGGCAGGGTGCAGGTGATCGTCCAGTTTCCGATTCCCAAAAGGATTCCAGGCCTGGAGCCTTACTTTAGGTCTACAGGTACATTCAAAGTTTCAGACCCAATAAGACACCTGCTTTGGCATGAATCACTGCAGGGGGTATTCTCCCCCACACACAAACACCTGCCCCACACTTGGCTACAATGGTAGGGGTGGGGGATCACCTATTTATTCCAGGGGCAGCCCGATGCAGAGGATGAGTTCGGCTGAAATCCAGGCAGTTATTCAAGCATGGGTTAAGGTAAGTTCCTGGTGCATTTGGAAAGCAAAGTGTTTTTACTCTGAATCCCAAGTTTCTCTTCCGCACGTGTCTCCAAGGGGGAATGAATCAGGCAGCCCAGTTCAGACACCTCTCCCCCCAGTAGTGATCCTGATGAATCAGAAGCCAACGAGGATTTGAAACCAGCTCCCTCCAAACTTTGGTGACTGTAGGATAAATGTTAGGGGGCAATTCTAGCAGCAAAACTCCTATCCCTTTTTGCAAACCCTTAAGTAATAAGTGCATTCAATGCCAACCACACTGTGCTCCCTCTGACTTAAGACTGGACTTTAAAAGACACGTTTGTAAACCATCTCTTCCAAAACTAAAGACACTTCCCTAAGTTCATTTGCTTTCAGCTTCCTCCACCCCCAAGCCAAAGCAATGATGCAACACCAACCCCTGAATTTAGCAGCAATGTAGTAAATTGCACACACCAATCTGACCTGCCACCCCCATCCAAGCAGCAAAAACTTTACAAAGGGGGAAGTTGCTAAATGACACAGACTGCAGTTCCCCACCCTGCTGTCACTATGAGGAAGATAAATGTAAACGCTTTTTACAGCACTGTGCCCACAGCTACCCAGCTTGTTTTCCGAACTAAATGGAAGACTTTACCCTTAAAAAAAAATCAGACCCATGCACCAAATAAACAACACACACACTATCTTCCATTCACTGGCAAAGCTTATGGCTTAAGGATGCTGTAAGTAGCTCAATCCCTTCTGCCCTCTACCTAGGCAGCTTCTGTCCCTTTGGAGAGAGCCAAGCCACAATATTTAAGCCAAAATGTAACAGATCTAGGATTTCACACACACACAAAAATGTAACCCTACTATAAAAAATTGGAAGGAGATTCCAGTCTCTCTCTGACGCGGACAGGATCCAAGGGTCGGAAAGGAAGGAGGAAATTTGTGTCTTGGGAGGGGAAAAAGGAGGGTCACCAGTCATATAATCATCTCCAACAGGGTCACCTGCTGTAGGTTTGGGGAGCACAGGGGGGAGATAGCCACTGATGCAGCAGATGGGTCATTCTGCACCAAGTTGCATCCCCCAACCTATGGCCAGATGCACTGAAAGCAAGAGATCTCTGTGCAGGGGGGGAAAGACTGGGGGTCACTCTCACACCTGCTCCCCTCCCTGCTGCCTTCCTCAGGTGGCAGGGTCAGGGCTCTGGAGAGACTCTGGACTCATCTTACCATGGCTCCCTCCCCAACACTCTGCCCTGCTGGGAAGCTCGTAAACAGTCAAGCAAACTGAATAAATGACAGCCCCCGTTGCGAAGCCTGCCCTTGTTGCAATGCAGAGACCGAGGCCTCCTCCCTTCTTGTCCCGCTCCCACCCTCCCCAGAGGCAAGTGCAACCGGGACTTGCAAAAACAACCCGAGGCCCCCTCCTCGCAACGCAGTGGGGAAGCTAAGGTGAGGCGCGCGGCTCGTCTCCTCTTCCTGGGGGCTGCCCCACCGGGGATGCCTGCAGCCTCATGGACCAGCTCCCCCGCCGCTCTGCAGCTCGGCCTGTGCGGATCCAGGGAGCAGCCGATGGCTTGGGGCCGAGGTCAGGGGCTTGGATGCAGCAGCTCCCCAGCTCGGTGCATGGGATCCCGGCCCAGGCAGCGCCAACCCCCTGGTCCCGCAAGGCCCCCCCCCCTCCCCAGCCAGCAGCCTCCCCTGCCTCTCTTTGATGCTGCACCGTTCATTAGGCTGACATTAAGTAACCTCTCGGGGCCACGTGACGCCCTTCCGGCCAACCCATTGGTCCCTTAAAAATAGAACCTGCGTCATTGCTGTAGGATGATGTCACCCCCAGCGGCCATTGGCTGGGCTGAGAGCAGGACTCGGCCCAGTTTTAAAGGCACAGGGCGTTCCCGGCTGGGCTGGGAGGTGCTCCGCAGGTAGCTCTCAGTTGCACTAGGGGTTGCTCCTACGGGTCACACCTTTTGCACCTCCAGGAGCTGCTCGCTCTGTTGCTTGCACGAGGAATTGCCCATACTGGTGCACCAGGGTGTTGCTCAAGTGACATGACTGCAGCTGCCACCGGGGCCCATTTGCACAGGAGGCACCAGGAGCTGAGCAGCTGCACTGGGCACTGCTCACGCGTTTGCACTAGGGGTCGCTCAGTTACTCCAGGAATTGCTTGCCTCGTTGCAGGGGGAATTGTTCACACATGCCGGCAGAGCTTCTCACACAGTTGTAGTGTCACTTGCAGCTCTCACACTATTGCACGGGGACATTCCCAGAACAGAGTGCCTGCAAGGTTTCTGATGGCTTCAAGCCAGGCATGTAAGGAGGTTTCGGCCTTGCAGTCCGAGAGCGCCCGTCTCCAGCGCTGGGAACATTAGCATTAATCATTTGAATCTGACATGATTACAACCTCATTTCCTCTGTATTACTCCAACGGGGCTTTCAAAACCAATGGCAAGGGAGAGTGGACACCAGAGCAAGAGATGGAATAAAGGGGTCTCAGTCCCAGCTGGTGAGGCTGGACAGCTGCATCTCATGGGGGGTCTACCCACCAACCCCAAGAAATCCTGCACTACCATCTTTAGAACAAACCAGGAATCATCCAGGGCAAAATTGCATCTCAAATGCAGGAAGGAGCAAGTGGGATTTTTTAGTGGGTTAGAGCAGGAGGTCCTAGGGCTTCTAGTCCTGGCACTGGGAGGGGAGAGCGGTCTAGTGGGCTAGAGCAGGGAGTGAGAGTTGATTGTTGTGGGAGTGGAGCAAGGTCTCAAACAGTAGGATCAGAGGCATTCTATATTCCTGGCTTTACCACTGCCTCAGTTTCTCCCCTCTGTAGAAGGGGGATAATAGCACTTGCAGGAGGCTGGCAAACCTTTACTAATGAATTTTCATTGTGTGCTTTGAGAGCACCTAGCTCTGGCAGAGTGCTATGTACTGTATTCCTTTGTAGTGGTTATGATACACCATGGGTGTTAGAACAGTTATTAGTGGAACCATGGCTAACGATGCCTCCCTTCCCAATGTTTATTTGCATAAATACTGCAACCCCAGCACTTTTAGGTTCAGACCAAATCCCCTCCAAAATAAAACACCTGATTGCCAGAGGCTGTGTTATTACTGCTTGCAGGAGCATGCCACACTAAATGGTTAAATCAGCATCCTGTCCCTTTGCAGCATGGGAGTTGTAGGCAGAGGGTGCATGACAGGGACTCTAGCCTATCTTGCTGCTTCTCTTTCTTACTCTGTAGCCCAGTCCTAACCTCCTGGATCTGTAATGGCTGCTTCTAGAGATGTAGTGAGTGGGCCAGGCCTGCTCTTAAAGGGGCCTAGAGAGGTTTAGAGATGGGTCCCTCTCTAGCGGGGAATGGAAAATGCAGTTCTGCACAGCTGTTGCCATGCAGGTGGCTGCTGCCTTGCACTGGGAAGGATTGCCCTGTACTGTATTGCACACAAATGGGAGTCATGAGCTGCACCAAACTTGGAGGATGTGTTACACTGAATTACATTGCACTGATGTGCAACACACCAAAGAGAACTGCATTAAAGCTGGCGTGACAGCACAGAATTGCGTTGCATTCAGCTGAATTGTCTCAATCTGGAGTGCAGTTAATTTCATTGGAATTCACACAGGGCCAAATTCTCCTCTGTACGATCTCAGTGATGTCGCTGCATCCGTTCCATGGAAGCTTTTTGTACAATGTACTGGCCTTTAAGGCCAGAGGGGATAGTTTGGGAGGCCATATACCCTGATTCCATGTGTCTGAGGACAGCAGATGAAGGCTGGAAAAATAATGGAAGCGACCATTAGGAAAGAGGAAGTTGGTCCTGGGGAGCAGTTAGTGTCTGGGAGGGTGTGACAGGTTCCCCGGATGCAACCTGGATCTGGGGTACTCGGGCATACTAACCTAGGCTCCCTCTCACACTGTGATGCTGTGACAAGCTAAAACCTCTCCAGGTACTTTACTTACACAGCCATCCACAGGCAGGGACACATCCTGCTGAGTTATATGAATGCTTTTCCTAGCCACTCATCAACTAACAATCGAGAGGCTCCAGTCAATTCCCTCAGCTCCCCAGCCTAGGCACCCAGGGCTGTACTGTCTTGCCCTGGTCAGAAGCCTAATAGTGTAAGTTTATTACACAGTCTGCCCCTCTCTCAATGTGGAGAGGACATGCATCAGCTTTTGTTCACTGAGCAGATTTCCCAAGCACTTCAACCAAAACACACTGTTTAACGTAAAATATAAACAGATTGATTTACTACAAAAAGATAGATTTTACGTGATTATAAGTAGTAAGCGTACAGATGAAAGTTGGTTACCTAAGAAATAAAAGTAAAATCGCAATCTGAGCTCTATAAACTAGACAGGATTTGAATCAGGCAGTGTCTCACCCTGATGATATAGTTCCTTAATACACAAGCTGGGGTTCTCCTTTCCAGCCTGGGACCATCTTCCCAGTTCAGTCTTTGTTCTCTGGACATGTTTCCGGGTGTTGAGTTGTAGGGGAAGTGAGGCCAAATGATGATGTCACTTCCCCTTTTTTATAGTTTCTTCCAACTTGCTGAAAAGACCCTTTGCTATGAAGTGAGTCAAGTAGTGTCCATTGTCTACATGCTCCATTGTATACAGTTTCTGGGATAGTCCTTGGTAGTGTGGATTCCCCTTAATAAGTCGTCAACACTGTCTGGCTTCTCCACTGTTGTACCTGAAAGGCTGGTTGGGAGTGTTTCCAACTTCACAACACATTTCAGTAACACACACATAGCAAAACTTAATAACTTCCCATACAATGATAACACATACAATCCAACAGGATATTAATGTTCAACAGGTCAAGACTTTTAGAATGATACCTTACAAGGCATACTTTGTTCAAAACATATAATAATCATATCACCATGGTAAATATGGGGGTGTCAGGGTATTGCTTTGGGGTACAGAGTGCCACAAAGGGGAAAGGTATTGGGCCATCCAAAACCATTACTCCTTGAATGGCCTAGGACCAGGAGCTTTGAAGAGTGGGCACAGCAATGCTCCACTCTCTCCCATCCAGCACAGACATGGTTTGGAGTTTAGACCCACCTGGGAAAGATCAAGAAACTGGACAGTGACTGGCCAGATGACTCAAGAGGAAGCTCCAAGCCCAGTAAAGTGGGGAGCTGCTCAGGTGGAGAGGAAGAGCTCATCTGGGACACAGCCCCAGTGGGGAGAGCTTGTGAAACCCCTAAATCTGAGGGCAGGCCAGGCAGACCAGGACTGAAATCGCCCAGTCCCAAGAAAGAGGGCCGGGAAGTCCTGAACTTAAAGAGTGTAGCTGGTTAATTTGAATTAATTAGCCCTAAGAAAGGGGAAATATGGTTCTTAAAGACTCTGGGTATAAATGGATTATTCTCAGTACATATAGGGAAACTGAGGCAGGGTGCCTGAAGGGCTGTCCTAGGCCACAAGGGGGTGCTATGAGACAGCATCCATGTATAGCTTTGAACCTGTGAGCTACCAGGCACCCTCAACTACTCATCTCCCCAAAGGATCAAGCCCTAAATGAGAAGAGCATTTTGACTCTGTGTTATGTTGCAATTGCATTGAAGCAGAAAGCACTCTGCTGCATTTCATTTCACTGGCTGCAATTGCATGCAGTGCGCAGCATCTCCTTGAAATGCAAGGGGCTGCACTGCACTAGAGGGACAGCAGAAGTAGTGTAGCCCCTGAATTGAGATGGAGGCTGTCACATTAAATTGCACCATGTAGCAATGCGTTGGAGTAGGTCACATGGAGTAGAATTGCATTAGGAGACTCTTAGAAGTGGGATACCTGACTGGAGGGGCCGTGGGTGAAACCAGTGGCGGCAGTGAGGGGGAAATAGCTGACTGGAGGGGCTCATGGGTGTGATCGGGGTGGCAGGGATGGGGGATATCTGACTGAGGGGGCCCATGGGTGTGACCAGGGATGTCAGGGAAGTAGATATGGGGCTGGAGGGGCCCATGGGCCTGACATAGCGCTGCCTGGGGATACACATTGAATCCCACTTTCTAGGGCTATCAGACCAGCTCCCCCTTGTCTTGGGGCCCCAGCCCTTGGCTGGGCTGTGGAGTTAGGGCAGGCCCCCACACAGAGCCAGCCCTGGCTGCCACCAAGCTGAGTCCACACCATGGCTTCATCTGTGGCTGAACTTGTCTCCAGCAGGGAGGGAGGTGCTGTGGGCTGAGCTGAGCAGGGATTTGGGGCTCCTAAAAGTGTCTTATGGCTAATGGATGAGAGAGGTGAAGGGAGAGTGGTCAGGCCAGAGGATAGAGATAGCACAGGGGCTGGTGGGTGGCTGGGCCCCCCAGGGCAGGGCAGTGGAGTAATGCAGGGGGGCTGCAGGGAGGGGGGCAAGTGCTGTGTCCCCCCAAACTCACCGTCCCCTGAGCTAGAGCAGCCCCCTGCTGAGACTTTGACAGCAAGGTCACCTCTGTTCCAGACACCCCCACCTCACACCATCCTTGCTGTCCCTCCTCCACTGTTGCTGCTGGAGCCCCCCACCCCATTCCTCCAATCTCCAGCACCCATGGTGAGAGCATCGCTTTGTGAACATAGTGACTGCTTCACATGCACACACACATGCGCACATGCTCAGACATACATGTATACACATGTGCATATGCATATGCGTGTGCACGCACACGGGAACTGCCACCATACATGCTGTTGTGCCTACCAGGGGGCAGCTGGTGCAGGTGGGAATTGTTGCCACAGTGGGGTGGTTAAATGGGTGGAGAGGGTGTCCTCTGGGATACGTGGGGACTACAGGGTGCTGGCAACTCAGCCCAGCTCTGGGCCTAGCTCAGAGGGACAGGGAGAGAGTATTGCAGGGTGCAATGCCAGGGGCAGACAGGTAAGCCCTGGGCACCTGTCATGGAGAGGCTCAGGGCTGAGGCTGGGTGTGTGGGTGGAATGAGATATACCAGCTCTTGCCAGAGGATTTGTGGGCCAGTCCCGTCCTAGCAGGTGATGAGTCTATGGCTGGTCTCAGCCTCTCTCCCTGGAGCTGGATTCCTGCTGGGGACCACCCCCTTCAGTGTGTGATGAGTCTGCCTGGTCTCAATCCATCTTCCCCCGTCTCTCTACCCACCGTGGGGCCAGCCCTTTGGCCCCTTGCTTAGCACCATTAACATTGTGACATTCGGAGGCTGATTTTGAGGGGGACCTCCCCCCGTAGGTGAACCCCTCTCCCTCCCATTGTGAAACAAGGGGGTGTGGCCGGATGAGACGTGGATGCATGGACCAGGCTGTGGAGACCAAACTTCAGCAATAGGTGACTGAGTAGCGGAACTGAAGGCATCAAATTGGGGGTCAGGGGGGTGATCTTGATTCCCACAGGAAATGGGTTAGTGTGTGAATCCGGTAGGAGGGTAATGATTAACCCTAAATGTGCTGCTCTGACGTAAGAAGGGGGGATTGGGCCTCACGCCTGGGGGAGGTGGCCAGACCCAATCCCCTTGGATCAAGATGTGGGGCGGGGGATAGGAAGGAAAGTTGTTTGCTGGGTGGATGTGTCTTTAAAGGGATGATGTGAGGTGAAGGGAGTGTGGAGGAGATAGAAGAGGGTTATGGGTTTAGAAGGTTAAAGGGGCAGAGATGTAGAAAGGTAAATGAGGGCAAAGCCAGGACTCCTGGCAGGGGCTGAGACTTGACTCAGCTTGTTGCACATGCGAGGCACATTGGCAAAGGTTCCCCCACCCCACCCAGGAGAGATGGGTGTGGGGAGCAGAGATGGGCAGGTGACCCCAGAATTGTCTCACTCTGCATCATTAGTAACACTCCTGACTGGGTCTGTGACTAGTGCCAGCTTGTTGCGGGACGAGCCAGTGCCGGGTGCAGTGCCAGTGTCTGCTCTCCAGTGCCTGGGGCAGAACCAGTGCCCGGTCCCCAGTGCCAGGGCAGACGCAGTGCCTGGTCCCCAGTGGCTGTGCCCAGTCTGGCACCAGCCTTCTCTCTTCAATCCCAGCCCTGGATCCCAGTTCCCAATCTCCAGTGCCCACTTCCCCCTGCCTCCATGCCAGCTTCCTCCTTGTTAGCAGCTGCCTCTAACTGTGGGGAGAAGAGGGGAGGGCACTCTGGGTTAGCAGCATAACATGGCAGGAGTCAATCGTTAACCCCCCTCCCCACCTTCCCCTCTGCTCTGTATATAAGGCAGCCAGGAACTGGGAAAAGCTGCTCCTTAAGGGAACCTGTGTCCATCTCTCCCTGCAGGTGCCTGTGTCTGTCTCTCCCTTGAGGCGCCCGTCTCTCCCTGCAGTCACCCCAGGAGGGGCTTGTGCCCATCTCCCCCACCATCTGGTGTCCCCTGCCACCCCCCAACCATGGCCTTTGGAGACCTCCTGGAGAAGGTGGGCAGTGCAGGTCCCTTCCAGCTCCTCTGTGTCCTGCTGCTCACTGCGCCTGCCCTCCTCATTGCCAGCCACAACCTGGTGCAGAACTTCAGTGCCATCTCCCCTGAGCACCAGTGCCGCCCCCCGCCACCAGGCACCAACGCCAGCTGGGTGGGCAACAGCACGGCAGCTCATGGGGGGCTCTCCCTGGCCCCGAGCCCAGAGCGGTGCTGTCACTTGGCAGGCACCCATGGGCAGCGTCCAAGACCCAACGGTTCGCTGGGCAGGGAAGGCGAGACAGAGCCCTGCCGGGACGGGTGGTACTACGACTGCAGCACCTTCTCCTCCACCATCGTCACTGAGGTATGGCTCATAGCCCCTTTTCTTCCCCGCTGCCCCGAGGCAGAGCCATGGGGTGGGGGCAGGGATGGGGGGACCCACGTAGGGGGAGGGGACAGAGTGAGGATTGTGGGGAGAGAGGGGAGGGGAGGTGGGGAATGAAGAGGGACAGGAACTGGGAGGACGGTAGGGGAGAGAGAGGATGGGGAGAGCTGGGGATGGGGCCAGAGAAGGGTTGGGGGAAGGTTGAGTGCTGGGGGATACATGGCTATGGAGTTCCAGTCCCCCCAGGACAAACCACTGACTGGGAGGGGGCCCCCTGGGGGTGCCACACCCTGTCCCTGTGGGCACCGACTGTCCGTCTGTCTGCCAGTGGGATCTGGTGTGTGACCTGGGCCCCCTCCCGGCGCTGGCGCAGATGCTGTTCATGGCAGGGGTGCTGCTTGGAGCCCTCCTTTTCGGAGTCTTCTCAGACAGGTGGGTGAGGCGGGGGCGTCCCCCTGAAACTAACATCCCCCACCCTGGATCAGATCCCCCTCTCCCTGCTGCCCTGGCTCAGACCAATGGGCCCATCCAGCCCAGTATCCCCTCTACCCACCCACCCCTGGATCAGACCAATGGGCCCATCCAGCCCAGTGCCCCCCTGCCCACGCTGCCCTGGCTCAGATGCATGGTCCAATGCTAGGTCATTCCATGACGCATGGAAACACTCCCTGGGTTGAGAAGCACCCTACACTTGCGAGTGGTTTACCCCCTCACTTGTCACTGGCTGGTTATTGATGCTCAGCTCCCCAGCACCGCCTGTTAACCATGGGTTGTGGGTGACAGCCCCGGCTGTCAGCGAAGACACGTCCATCGCTGATCAGCGCTCAGCACTCAGCCAACAGGCGTTAGCAAGGGCTGGTTATTGACAAGGGGGTCCCACCCTTTGCTGCTTCTGTTGTCCCAGCACTTGTACACACCATGCATCCCTCCAGCCCCTGCACAGCTCCCTCTGCTGCATCCAGCCCCCTCTAGTTCAGGGACACACTGCAAGCCCCCTACCGCCCCCTCATGCCAGGATCACCCATTGTCCCCCAGTGCCAGGGGCTGTGGGCACACCCCTTCCCCCCCCCCCGTGTTCCCTTACCTACCCTCCCCCATTGTTATTTGTCTGGGAGATGTCATTTCCGCCCCCTCTCCCCGTTACACTCTGTTGGGAGGATGGGCGGAGCTGAGATGGAGCGTTGTCATGCTGCTAGTGCATTAATTGGTGCCCTCAACCAGTTTTTTGATCTCGGGTGTTTGAGGCTGTGGCTCTGCTAAAGTGCTGCTGGGGCTCCGGATACCCTCCATTTCCCTCTTCCAGTTGTGCCCAAATTCCCCATAGGGTTTTAGCAATTGGTGCCTGGAACGTTCTGGGCTGGATCAGACGCAGCACTCAAAGGTTATCGTGTTGCAGACTGAGCGAGAAATGCCAGAGAATCGAGTGTACGGCCAAGCTCGGTTAGTTACAAGTTACCGGCTATCGATGATCAGGGATCAAGTGCTGGTCACTTGTTTCGATGATCAGTTATTTACCAGTAATGATCAGTGAGCTGGGGCAGTTGCTGTTGATCAGTGATTATTAGCTGTCAGTTACTGACTCCAAACAATCACAGACGCCCGATGGAGCGCTGCAGTTTCCTGTGGCTGTGAGTACCGCAGGTGAACAGTCTGCCATGTGAGAGCTGTGTTGCTCCCTCTGGGGTCTTACCCTGGACGCTCCCCTCTGTGGTGCAGGTTTGGGCGGCGGGTCATCCTGCTGTGTTCTCTGCTGTTGGTGGCTGTCATGGGAACCGGGGCTGCCTTATCCTCAGACTTCCTCACCTACTGCGCCTTCCGCCTGCTGAGCGGGGTCGGTCTGTCTGGCTTCCTCCTCAGCTACATCTGCCTCGGTGAGTATCCCCAGGGCAGGGGCAATGGGACAGGGCCTTTCTCCTCTAGGAGGCACCAGCTACCATCCAGCCCCAGGGCAGCGGGACCAACACGCATGTGGGGGACAGGATACAAAGCTTTCTGCTCCACTGGGCACTGTCTCCAATCTGGCCCTAGAGTGGGGGCACTGGCTGGCTTCAGGGGGTCGAATATGAGGGCTTTCTTCTCCAATGGGCACTGGCTCCAATCCGGCCCCAGAGCAGAGGGACTGACTGGCCTAAGAGGGTGAGGAATGGGATATGGGACCCTTCCCCATAGGGGGCACAAGTTCCAATCCAGGTTAATGATGCCCAGGGACCTTCCCCATCCAGTGTCCCATTGCATAGCATGCAATGAGTTCGCTGTGTCTCAGCCCAGTTCCTAGCAGGAATATCTCGGCTGGCCCTAATTGTGGGAGGCTCGAGTGGGGAGGCTGAAAGGGCTACAGAATGAGCCCCACCCCCGTCCCCCCCGTTCCCAAGGCTGGCCTTGGCTGAGGCCCATGAGTGATGGGCGTGGGGAGGGGCTTGGTCTGAGAAAGGGGCTCAGGAGTCACCCCCCAGCTCAGATGTTTCATCCCTCTGCCACTGCCCAGGTCTGGAATGGGTCCCCACCAAGTCCCGCGCCCTGGTGGTGACATGGCTGAGTTACTGCAGCACGGCAGGTCAGGTGGTGCTGGCTGGCCTGGCCTACAGCATCCGGGACTGGCGCTGGCTGCAGCTGGCCATTTCTACCCCCTTCTTCATCTTCTTCCTCTGTGCCTGGTGAGTCCCCTATCCCCAGAAGGGCCTTGGAGAGGAGTGGGGTCCAGTGGCGAGAGTAGGGGGCTGGGAGCCAGGACTCCTGGGTTCTATTCCCTGCTCTGGGTGGGGAGTAGGGTCCAGTGGTAAGAGCAGGGGGCTGGGAGCCAGGACTCCTGGGTCCTACTCTCTGCTTTGGGAACGGAGTGGGGCCTAGCGGTAAGAGCAGGGGAGAGGACTGTGTTCTATTCCCAGCCTTGCCACTGCTTAACTCTGTGACCTTGGTGGGGGCAAATCACATCTCCCCCATGCCTCAGTTTCCCCCTCCATAAAACAGGGGGCTGAAGAACTGACAGCAAAGCACTCTGAGATTCCCCCAGGGATCAGCCCTGTCTGAGTGGAATCCTGGCTCCTCCCCTCCGCAGGTGGATCCCGGAGTCCGCACGCTGGCTCATTGTCAACCACAGGCCTGCAACGGCGCTGAGCAACCTGCAACGGGTGGCCCGGATCAACCGGAAGCAGCTGGGTGGGGACAGCATCTCCCTGGAAGTGAGCTGATACCCTTTGACCCCTCGGGGTCACAGCATGTCCCAGCCCTGATACCCAGCTGGGGCTGGTCCTGGTGAGGGGGATGGGAAGCCCTTGGGGGGACCCCAGTTGGGTTGGCACCTAGCCCATTTCCTCACCTGCATGGCACTGAGAGCTGGGAAAGCTGAAAGGGGGCAGGGTCTTGTCCAGAGAGGAGCCCCCACCCCAAACACAGTGGGGGCAGCGAGGGGGGTGGAAGTTCCTTCGTGGGGAATGAAGATGGGGGGGCAAAGGCGAGAGGGCAAGAGGTGCATGTCACACGGGGCGAGGGCCCTGATCCCATCTAGAGTTGAAAGGGCTTCATCTCTCCAATCAGCCAGTCCTGTGCACACTCATGTGTCCGTCCCTCCCTCCCCCACACACCCATCCTCGGTTCCTCCCCAAACATATCTGTCCATCCCTCCTTACCCACACACACCTGTCCATCCCTCCCTCCCTCACACACCCGTCCATTCCTCCCTCCCCTCACACACACGTCCCTCCCTCCTTCCATCCCCCCCTCCCTCCCTCCCCACACACACCTGTCCATCTATCCCTCCCCACATACAGCCATCTGTCCCTCCATCCCTCAATCTGTTGCTCTGGGGCTGGCCCTCTCCCAACATTCAGGGCTGGGATTTGCCCCCTCCCCCCATTACCCTCTCCTACTGCTCAGGCTCCCAGGGCAGATGCCAAGGCCAGAGGCCATGGACGGGGTCTCCTGCTGAGCTCCTGCCTCCAGCCTCAGCCCTGCGAGGCTCCCAGCTGAGGGCAAGATAGGGGGTGGGGCTCTGGGGCTGGCGAGGTCCTGGGCTGGGCGAGTGGGGCCAAGGGAAGGGGCGAGTCCATGTCCAGCCTCCTCCTCGCCTGGGGCCCTGAGTGGCCGGGGCACTGCTGAACCTCCTTCTCTCTCCTAGATGGTGGAGAAGGTGGGGGGCAGCCTCCCTGGGAAAAGGACATGCTCCTGCCTGGGCCTCTTCCACACGCCGGCCATGAGACGCATCTCCTGCTGCCTCATGAGTGTCAGGTAAGGGCCCTCCACCCGGCCAGCCTGGGGCTCAGAGACTCCAGCACCAGGGAGTGACCCTCCTGCACCCCGGAGGGGATGGACAGAGCCATATGTCTACCACGGGATAAGGGTACCTATCAGGGGACAGCTAGATGGTGCAGGGTGGAGGGGTAGTGTTGAACTGGATAGAAGGTCAGCTGTGGTGATAGACAGTTAAGGAAAAGAGGGTCCATGGGGAGAGGGAGGGATGGACGGATAGTCGAACATCTAGGATTTAGTAATGTGGATGGAAGGACACAGATACATCTTCCTGGATCTAAGGAGGGGATGGATGGACAGATGGGTGGGTGGGTGGATGGATGGATGGACACAGCTAAATCTCTGAGGAGAGGTGGAGGGATGGACAGAAGGACACATCTATGAGGATGGACAGTAGAGGGATGGACACATATGTATCTAGGAGGATGGACGGTAGAGGGATGGACACAGATGTATCTAGGAGGATGGACGAGGGAAGGGTGGACACAGATGTATCTAGGAAGATGGATGGGGAGGGGTGGACACAGATGTATCTAGGAGAATGGACGGGGGGAGGGATGGACACAGATGTATCTAGGAGGATGGACAGGGGAGGGATAGACACAGGTGTATCTAGGAGGATGGATGGGGGGAGGCATGGATACAGCTGTATATAGGAGGATGGATGGGAGAGAGGTGGACACAGATGTATCTAGGAGGATGGATAGGGAAGGGTGGACACAGATGTATCTAGAAGGATGGACCGGGGGAGGGATGGACACAGCTGTATCTAGGAGGATGGACAGGGGAGAGATGGACACAGCTGTATCTAGTGTGGTAAACCCAGGACAAACAGCTACGGGGGGCGGGGGGGTAGTAATCAGTCCTAGAATGTTAAAAGGCCCCTCCCTATCCACTGACGAGAGGTAACCACAGGTTAATAAGGTTCAGCTGAAAAGGGAATCCTAGAGAACCAATTAGGTTCAGCTGACTCCAACTGCTTAAGACCTTTTTAAACCCTCACCTGTTAGGAAAGGGGGGGGGGGGGGAGTGAGAGAAGCTGGGAAGCTGTCAGTAGGCTAGGTGCAGCAAAACACTGACCCTTTCCAGGAAGGGAGGCTGCATTTCCTCCCCAGAAGGAAAAGGAAAACAGGCACAAGGGACTGATGGAGGAAAGGTGTAGCCTGACCTTGTGCCACCTAGATGGACTGCCTTGCCCAAACCTGTGTCTCCAAAGTGAAAAAGAACTGAGCCTGCTGAGGTGAACAAGGTACTTTGCCACACATGGTGTCAGTGGTGGGATAAGTGAGTGAGGCTCAGTGGCAAGCCATCTCAGGGCAAGGTAAATCACCACAAACAAACAAATAAATGGAGGATGTAGTGAAGGCGTTGGTACAGGCCACTGCGGCCCAACAAGAGGCTACCAGGGTACAGATGGCTGCCCAGCAGGAATCAGTGCGAGTCCAGCAGGAGACAAACCAATTACTGATGAACCAGGCGGCCCAAGATTGAGCCACCCTGAATGAAGTGGTGAACCAGTTAAAAGCCCTGACGCATGGCCCCCAGGGGGCCCGGCCGCTGCAGGCAAGCAACTATTTACAGAAGATGACCACGGACGATGACATAGAGGCATATCTCCTCGCCTTTGAGAGGATGACCCTGTGGGAGGCCTGGCCCCAAGACCAGTGGGCAGGTATCCTGGCTCTGTTTCTGTGCGGGGAGGCCCAGAAGGCCTATTTTGACATGACAACAGAAACAGCTATGGATTACCCCCAGCTGAAGGTGGAGATCCTGGCGAGGTCAGGCGTGACACCAGCCATAAGGGCCCAGTGCTTCCACAAGTGGAAATACCGGAACAACAAAGCACCAAGGTCCCAGCTATTTGACTTAATCCACCTTGCCCGGAAGTGGCTCTGCCCCGAGACCCACAGCCCGGAGAAAACTGTGGAAATCCTAGTGTTGGACAGGTACATGAGGGGGTTGCCGCCGGACATACGAGGGTGGGTCTGCCAAAATGATCCCTCCTCCTATGATGAATTAGTTGCCCTCAGAGAGACAGCTAGCAGCCCAAGAACTTTCTTGGACCACCGGGGAAGGAAGGCACCAGAATCGGAGACAAATCTCTGCGCCGAGGCCCCAGTTTGCCCTAGTGCCAGGCCGGACTATGGAGGGGAGGAAGGAGCCTGAAGAGCAGCCAGAGGTCCCGGAGAGACTTGAGGACTGGGGGAGAAGGGCTTTACCCCCTGAGCCTAACAGCCCTAAAAATCGGGGGCTGCCCCGAGCCGGGTACCAATGTTATGCATGTGGCGAATTGGGGCATATCACTGCCCAATGCCTGAATCTAGAAGAGCCCATGCAATGCAAACTGGGAGATATAGGAGGACCATGTGATCTAATAAATCTAGTCGGGGTTGCAATGGTCCCTCATAGATACACTAGCCCCGTTAAAATGAATTGTATAGAGACCACCACGTTAGTAGACTCGGGAAGTGTGATCACGCTGGTCTCAGGAAATCTGGTCGGGCAAGACCAACTACCCCGGGCCAAGCTCTCAGGAATATCCTGCGTGCATGGGGATGTCAATTATTACCCGACCATCCCTGTAAAAATAGAAGTTCTTGGAAACCCCATTAAGGTGATGGTGGGAATAGTTCCTTAACTCCCCTACCCAGTCCTCATCGGACGAGACTTCCCAGGATTTGATAGCTTGCTCGCTGGAGAGGAGGCGGAATGAAGTAATGAATCCAGGACCCAGGGGATGGCCCCGATAGTTAAATTCCTTCTATGAATTTGCTCAGGATTTGTTCTCTCCGCCTGGAAAGCCCAGGAAGACTTGGAGGGAACGGAGGGCAGTTAAAATGAGGGGAACGAGAATCTTGGCCCAGTACCAGAAATCTATGCTTGTAGGGAAAAGAGATGGCCCAACGGACAGCGGGACTGGGCCAGAGATCGACTCTGTCACCGGACCTAGTTCCCCGAGGGTTTTCCCTGAGGGGGAGACAGAGGTAGATCCCCCTGAGTTTGGGCAAATGGGGCCCTCACTTGGGAATTTTGGACAGGATCAGGCCAATGATTCAATATACAACAGTAGGCTGGATATACAATGATCCAATATATAACAGTGCAGCAAGACACTGAACCTTTCCAGGAAGGGAGGCTGCATTCCCTCCCCAGGAGGGAAAGGAAAACAGGCACAAGGGACTGACTGAGGAAAGGTGTAGCCTGACCTTGTGCCACCTAGACGGACTGCCTTGCCCAAACCTGTGTCTCCAAGGCGAAAAAGAACTGAGCTTGCTGAGGTGAACAAGGTACTTTGCCACACTAGGAGGATCGACAGGGGAGGTGTGGACGCAGCTGTATCTAGGAGGATGGATGGGTTGTTTCTACCCCTGATGTCACAAACTGGCTGAGCTCTCCATGTTATCTATGAGTCCTGCTCGGCCCTCTGACCCATCTCCGCTCTGCTCTGCAGCTTTTCCACCAACCTGGCCTACTTCGGGCTCTCCATGGACCTGCCGGCTTTTGGCCTGGACATCTTCCTGGTGCAGACATTCTTTGGGGCCATTGACATCCTGGCCAAGATGGCCTGTACCCTGGCGCTGAGCTACTTTGGGCGCCGAGCCATCCAGGCCAGCTCCCTCATCCTGGCCGGAGTCTTTCTCCTGGGGAACATCCCTGTGCCCAGAGGTAAGGAGCCCCCTGGAGCCCCAGGTTCTTAGCCCATTCAGCTTCCAGCAGTGATGGGAGCCAGGTTGGTCCCACTGAGCTGGGAAGTGGGGGAAGCCCTTGTGACATGGCTCTGCCAAGAGTCTCCTGTCCCATGACCTTCAGGAGAGATGGCTCAGGGGTTAGAGTGGGAGGGTGGGGCTGGGAGTCGGGACTCCTGGGTTCTATCCCCAGTCCTGGAAGGGAACTGGGGTCTGGTGATTGGAACGGGGTGGGCAGCTGGGAGTCAGCACTCCTGGATTCTATTCATGGCTCTGCCTTGGACAAGCCACTTCACCTGTGCAGCCCCATGCCTCAGTTTTCCCACTGTGAAATGCTGCTGTGGTACTTTGCATGGCTCATGTGGCAGCTGTGACGTGGGACTGCTGTGACTAAAACCTGCACAGGGCTCTGATCTCCAGGAAGGCCAGTTCCACATCCCCATCTCTCCCCTCTCCAGAGATGCTGATGGTGCGACTGGCTCTGGTGGTGCTGGGAAAAGGGTGCCTGGCTGCCTCCTCTGTCTGCTCCTGCCTGTATGGGGGAGAGCTCTTCCCAACCTCTGTCAGGTAAAATCAGGACTGGGATTCCCCATCTCTGATTGTTTAAACAGCCCCTGCGCCCCTCCCCAGGGGCAGGTGCATCTCAGCACTGGGTGAGGGATCTCTGTATAAATAGCCCCTGTGACCCCCCCCCCAGAGGTGGTTGCCTCAGTGCCAGGCAAGGGCTCCCTGTAACAACAGCCCCTGTGCTCCATCCCAGAGGCAGCCTCATTTCTGTGCGGGACATGTTATTATTGTTACGAGTCTCTCACAGCATGCTGTGTCTGGCAGGCAGACAGGCACTGGCTTCACCACCGTGATGGCTCGTCTGGGCGGCATGGTGGCCCCGGCGGTGCTGGTGGCCGGGCAGCAATTTCCCTTCCTGCCGCTGGTGATATTTGGGGTGGCTCCCGTCGTGTCCGGCATCGCGGCCTGCTTCCTGCCAGAGATGCACAATGTCCCCCTGCTGGACACCATAGAAGAGGTGGAGGACAGGTGTGACTCACAGGCTGCTGGGGTATATCTCCTGCTGCCCTTTCCCCCTGCAAACCTTTTCCTTGCCTGTCAATCCCTTCCCACCTGCCCTTTCCATCCTTTTCACACCCTCCCTCTTTTGTTCCAGAGCCAGGAGGAAAGGCGAGGAGACGCCCGCCGGGGAGACTGTGGCTCACATTGTCCACTCAACCAGGATCTGAGCAGCCTTCCCGGCCACCCAAAGCCCCCAGTCCTGGCCCCCGCAATGCACAGGTGCAGGCTGCACCAAAAGGCCCACGTGAAGGGAGGAACCACCTGCTGTTCCCTTTGCAACTTAGGAATCAGCCTCCTTAAAGAGACAGGGCAAATGGGGGGTGGGGGATTCTGAGTTGTGTCACTGAGCTGCCCCACGGGGGGGGGGCCTTACGCCTCACATGCAGGGAGCCTGTGGGGCGTGGACAGAGCAGGGAGACACCTCCCCAAACAACTTTGCCAGGTGTGATGGTACCTGCTCCCCTTGCTGGTGTATATTGGCCTGACACCCGCTCCTCCCTCCGGTCCGGCAGGGCTGTCACTGGCCCAGGCTGTCACTGGCTCCCCCAGATTTTGTGTATTGGCCTAATACTCGCTCCTTCCTTCGGCCTGGTCGGGCTGTGAACTGGCTCCTCCTGGTGATGCATCTTGGCCTGACACCCACCCCTCTACAGCATCTGTGGCCCATTCATGAGATGTTTCAGAGTAACAGCCGTGTTAGTCTGTATTGGTTAGTCTCTAAGGTGCCACAAGTACTCCTTTTCTATTCATGAGATGCCGGTTTCTGTCCTGCTGCGAGCTGAGACCCAGCCAACAGATTTCATAGCTGCTGATGAGCCACTACCAAGCTGAGCATGGATTGGATCCTGTGGCTGAACTGACGCTCTGATGCTCTTGGGGAAAATTGAGCAGACTGGGGAGAAGGGCCTGGGGGCTCTGAAGGTGTCGATGGCTCCACGTTAGGTGCTGGGGGCACCTAGGTAGCTCAGCTAGGCTGTACAGGAGGCGGGGCAGTTGGATCCAATCTGTAACATTCACCAGTGGGGCTGGAGTTTGGAGTGACCCCTCTGGGTGGGGAACGAGCCTCCAGGCAGCAGGGACAGGATGTGTGTGTGTGGGGGGGGGGTGCCTAGGTGAGATTTCCTGCACTCGTTCCTGTGGTCTTCTGTACATTTTTGTAAATAAACCAGCCACACTAAAAAATTCCCCTTGCTCCATGTCCCTGATCCCTGCACACCAACCACCCCACAGAGTCAGGGCTGGAGCTCCTCTGGAAACAGGGGTGGGGGGCATGTTTCTCTCTCCAGAAAATGTTGATATTTTCGGCAAAAATCTAAGTATTTTGATTCTGAAATGCCACTGCAGTGCCTCGTGGAAGATATAGTTTGGTAGCCTCCTGCTCCTGTCTTCTCTGTGAGATGGGTGCCCTGATAACTACATCTCCCATGATGCACCATGGTCTCCCCTCTTGTAGATGGGAACGGAATGCATCTTGGGAATCCCTGACTGGTGCATCATGGGAAATGTAGTTTGAGTGCCTCATTCTCCTCTAGGCTGGGCTCCCTGGGTAGACTGCATTTTCCCATGATTCACCATACTCTCCCCACATGGGGGTGTGGGGGTCAGAGCCAGGCAGGCTCCTGCAGGGGTGCTGGGAACCATGTGCATAACAGTTTCCACACCTAAAGAAGCTATGTCAAGTGATGGCTACTAGCAGAAGAGGGAGGGGTGTCTGGTGATATGAGCACCCCCGTGTTACCCCTGTGCTGTGGTAGGAGACCCTAGGGGGAAGACTGGAGGGGACAATCTAGCCCTGGATACCAGGTGAGTCTCCTGTTCTGATCATCCCAGACAGTAATCACCCATCTATGTGGAGTAGCAGGGCTGCCGAGAGGGGCGCTCCAGTGGTGGATGGGTGTAGAGCTAGGGAGGGGTAGATTGGGGGGCACCCCAGGGATGGGTGGGTGGAGGGGCAGAGAGGGGTGCCCCAGTGGCTGGGGTGGGGCAGAGAAGAGGGATGTGCAGTGATAGATCAACAGACCCACAGTTTAGGCTGCAGGGGAAGATGAGAAGTGCATGTGGGTCTTATCCAGGGTGATTTCAGATGATCTCCCAAGTTTTCTATTGGGCTGGCCCTGAACTGGAAGATCTCCTTGGGCTGGTGCCTGCAGGGGCATTCCTGGCCCAGATCCCTCCTGGGGGAATCGGAGGGGCCCCCGCCCGCAGAGATACTGCACTACCCCCCCCACACACACTCACACACACCCAGGGCTGCCATCTGGAGAAATGATGTGGCCAGCTGAGAGCTGTAGATGCAAAGCAGAGCAGAGCCCCGACAGAAGTGAAGTAGCGGTGGCCTGCCACACAGGAACAGAGCTCCAAGCTGCTCGGCAGCATGCGGGCTGGCCGATAGGGCAATGACTTGAACAAAAGGGGCCACTGATGTGGGGTGCCCAATGTGACACCCTGGCACCCCAATATTCACCACTGTCATGTAATTAGGATATGTTTTGTACAAAGTAAGCCTTGTGAGGTATCGTTCTAAAAGTCTTGATCCATTAGACAGTAATATCTCATCAGATTGTATGTGCTATTGTCGTATGTGAAGTTCTAAAGCTTGGTTATGTATGTGTTACTGAAACATGTCGTGAGGTTGAAAACACCCACAAGCAGCCTTTCAGGTACAACAGTAAAAAGGCCAAACAATGTTAATGGCTTATTGAGGAAATACACACAAGCACAAGGATTACCCCAGGAACTGTGTACAATAGAAACTTCTCAGAGATAGCACTACACGATGGGAACGGTTTGACCCAGGTCACAGCAAAAGAGCTTTCCAGTAAGTGGGAAGGAAGTATAAAAGGGGGGAAATGACATTATGGGGGGACCTCACTCTCCCTACAACACCACACCTGGAAACACCTGAGGAACAAAGACTGAACTGTGGGAAGTGATGGGCACAGGCTAGAAGGATTTTTAGTCTGTGTATGAAATCCTGGGAAAGCCAAAACAACTTGTGCCTGAAGAATCTGCCAGCCTGTTTATCACTCAGGGTAAGAATTTGCTAATTTATATCCTCCCTATCTAGTGTGTTAAGCTCAGTTTGCGTTTTTTGTTTATTTACTAAGGTAATCTGCTTTGTTCTGTTTGTTATCCCTTATTGTCACTTAAAATTTACCTTTTGTAGTTAAACAAGACATAAATTTATTTCAAAACCCAGTTTGTCCAATTCATATCAGGGTGGGGAAGCTGTGCATATCTCCCTCCACCTTGAGGGAGGGGGCTATTTTTATGAGCTTAGGCTGTACAGATGTCTCTATACAATGAAAGACCATATGATTTTGGGTTTACACCTCAAAGGAAGTGTGCACGTGAGTGCTGGATAAAGTCCTGACCTGAATCCTCCCACACAGCTGATTTCAGTTTGTGTCTGCAGCTGGGTGTGGCCTTACCTGTGTGTGTGCTAGAGAAGACTTGAGGGCCTAGCATAGCAAGGACAGGGTGAGGAAGCCCAGGCTGGTGGAATGGGTGGGCTCAGTGGAACCCCAGCATATCAAGTGGCATCCTGGACGGGGTGTCCAACCCATCACAGGGAGAATAATCCATTCTTTGTCTGTTTGGACTGTGAGTTCTTCCGGACTAGAACTATCTTTCACTGTGCAGCACCCAGCACAATGGGGGCCCTGATCTCAGTCGGGGTGTGTGCAGCGTGTGGCACCATGGGGCCCTGATCTCAGTCGGGGTTGTGCTGTGCCTGGTACAGGACCTCACTCATTCTCAATCCAGGTGTCTAGGCTCTACCCATCCACAAAGTTCAGTGCCAGGCAGGGGGAAGGCTGTGAAGGAGGGTCTGCTCCCATTCTGGCTAAATCCTCTCCCACCAAATGGAACACTCCTGTCTGTTGCCTGCCCAAGGGAACCCACTGGGTTTCCGTGGCTCATTAATGCCACATGGTCTCAGAAGCGTCCGTGATGTGGGGCAACTGGAGCGGGACTAAGTGGACTCCACAGCTTCCAACCATGTGAGCCACCACCTGGGAATGACTGTTAGTCATGGGGGCAAATAGGAGCACGAGCCCTAGAGGGAAATGCCCCAGGATCCCATTCCCCACCGTCCCTACCAAGCCAGCACCCCACCCTGGGACTGGATTGGTGCAAGCACCCCCCAGAGGGGAAAGGGTCTGTGTCCCATTTCCCATTTTGTGACCTGGCTACTTGCCCCCCCCCTTTCCCCCCGCACCTTAGTAGATGAATAATGCTTCTGAGAAGTATTTCCTCTGCTGGACCTTGTTCCCTTCCCTACTTCCTCCATGTTCTCAGACTCCCACCTGACTCTGCCCTTGATGCTGGTCAAAGATTTACCAGGGCCAAAGGCCAGATAGATTGACTGCTATACAAGCCAGGGGCTCTGGAGAAAAAGAGCAACCAGGCAGTCAGGAAGAGGTTTCCCCACAGCTTCCATGGCCCCTGGAGTCCAGCTGGAGAAGGAGCAATGCATGGGCTTCTTCCAAACCATCCTCGTCGCCCTGGTCTTCCTCCCTCTCCTCATGGTGGCCTCCCATAACTTCCTGCAGAACTTCACAGCTGCTGTCCCCAGGCACTGGTGCTACATCCCGATGGGAGACAATGACACCACAGAGGTGACAGGAGACCTGCTGAAGATCTATGTTCCTATGGATGACAACCAGGAGCCAGACAGGTGCCTGCGGTTCAGCACCCCGCAGTGGCAGCTCCTGGCTCCCAACGGAACCAGCACCAATGCCACTGAGCCCTGCCTGGATGGGTGGGCGTACGACAGGAGTGTCTTCAACTCCACCATCATCACTGAGGTACAGAGGGGAGCATGAGGGATCATTTCAGGGGAGTGGGGACCTGGAGCTGTGACAACATCATGGGCTGGTTATCTATCCTTCCACCTACCCACCTGTCCATTCACCTACCCATCTATCTATGTCCCCATCTAACCACCTATCCATCCATCCACCTGACCCCCTCGGTTTTGTGCTCTCACCCATAGTATCCGAGCCTGTCTCATGCATTAGACTGGCATAGTAAGGTGCCTACTGCACTACATGGCATCTCTGGCTCTCCTTCCTCTTGGGAGCATACAGACTGTGCTTGATGTAGGGGGCTGTTGGATCAGTTTGGTGGCAAAGCGTTATCTAACAAGCAGCGGGGCTATTGGGCTGTGGCTTAGCTTCATGTCCTCTGGAAGTTCTCCCCTGGGCCTGAACCACGCCTTATCTCTGTGGCAGCTAGCCTGGGCTTTGTGGTCGCCCTGGCCCTTCAGGAGCTCCCTCCCTTGGCCGGCCCTACATGGAGGCGATGTCTCCGCTGTAGCTATGATCTGATCCATGAATGCCTATGTAGACCAGGACCAAGGCTGTGACCTGGCAAGGCCTGGAGCAAAGGGTGGGTGCTCACAGCCTGGTGGTGCAGGGACCCCCATGCTGCCCTGACTCATTGGAAGGAGCCCTTGCCTTGACTGCGCAGTCAACACCAGCCAGGAGGTGACGCAGGGCGGGGCTTCTGAGCCAGCTGGAGGTGGGAGGAGCTAGCCTGGAGGCTGCCTGGTTGGCCAAGCTCCATGATGACTCAGTGATATCCTGAGATGCCCCCTCGGAGGTTTCATCACCTAAGCAAGACCCAGCTAGTTCGGTAGTTGGGAGACCTTGAAGGAGTGCCCATCTTCTCTGGGGAGCCAGGTGGGGGGCTCACTAGGGCTGCTTTTCCCATGGAGTCTGCGCTGATTGTGCTGCTGCAGGGAGAAGGGAGGTGGCTCCCTAGGGGGTGCTCTTAGTTCTGACCCCAGCAGTAGGGGATGTTGTGTCACAGGGAGCCAGCTGGGTGGCTCAGCAGGGGGTACTCTCCCCTCTGAACTGGTGCTGTCCCCAGCCTGGCACCGAGAGGCTCTGTGCTTCAGGGAGCCGGGTAAGGGGGGACCTCAGTAGGGGGCACTGCCCCCTCGCAGGCAGTGCTGACTCCAGTACCCCAGTGCAGTGCTAGGGGGTGCTTTGCTGCAGGGAATGGGGTGCTGCCCAAGGGCCTGTGTCTCTGTGCCCCTCCTGCCAGCCCACAGGGGCCTGCTGTGGCAGAAATTCAGCCTTAGCTGCCCCTCTGAGAGCTGGGATAATGGATGACAGTCCTAGTGTTTTCCTTGGCGTGGATCCTGTGCCAATCCCTTCTCCTGCTCTTAGCTCATCCATGACATGTCGTGCTGCCAGCTGCCCCATGCCCAGCTGGGTTACACAGTAACCCGCTTGGAACAACCCATGATCCCCGGGTGCAGGCCCCACCCATCATTCCAGACTCCAGATTTGGGGGAGGGAGGGGGACATGGACGGGGACGCTGTCCTGTCCCCCCAGCCCTTGTGCGGGGCGGTGGAAACTCAGCTCTTCCTGGCTGCATGGACAGTGCCGGGGTAAGGGCTTTGTTGACAGCAATGGGTGGCACAAGGGAGTGAGTTGGAATCAGCAGGGCATAAAAGGGACAGAGGGCATTTGAAGGGCATGGGTGCTGGCAGGCTTGGGCACAAGATGTGGGGGTCACAGGGCTCAGGTGGGCATGGGAGCTGCAGGTGGGCATGCACAGCAAGGGAGGTTTTGGGTGGCACAGGTGGGCATGGACAGCAGGGGCAGCTGGGATGGTACTGGTGGGGATGGACAGGAGGAACAGCTGGGATGGCCCAGCTGGGCTCTGACCAAGTGGGCCCAGGTGGGTGCAGGTGAGCTCAGATGGCACAGTAGCATTGGGGTGTAGGCTCTTCTCAGCCTGTTGCATTCTGGGTCGTCCTCCCCTCGCTCCCCCTAGATATGGAGGTGCTGCTGATTACCTTGACTGCTGCCAGGGTACAGATACTAGCCAGGGCTCAGGTAGCTCAGGTGGGCACTGGAGACATAGGTGTGGTTCCTGGCCGTTTGTGCCAGCTGTGTCCCTGGAGCCCATCTGACTATGCAGTCGGCCCTTTGCCCAGCAGCGCAGGTGCCATGGGGCATCCTTGGATTCACACCCCTCTCCCCACTCCTCCCCAGTGGCACCTGGTCTGTGGCCAGCGGGCTCTCAAGGATTTTGCCCAGTCCATTTACATGGCGGGGGTGCTGGTGGGAGCGCTGGTCTACGGGGGCCTGGCGGATAGGTGAGTAAAACAATATCCCCCTTCCCTGCCCCCCTGGAGCACCCCATGCATCCATCCAGCCTGGTATCCCCCTCCCACATCAGCCCCACGGGCCCATCCAGCCTAGCATCCTCCCTCCCATCCCCCGTCCCCCCCGGATCAGCCCAGACTGGTATCCCCCCATGCATCAGCCCCATGGGCCGACCCAGACTGTTATCTTCCCTGCATCAGCCCCATGGGCCCATCCAGCCTAGTATCCCCCCCATTGCCCCCCTCCAGATCAGCCCCATGGGCCCATCCAGCCCATATCCCCCCTTTCTCCAATGGTATTGTCTCCCCTGCTGCAGGCTGGGGCGCCGGGCACTGCTGCTCTGGTCCCTGCTGCTGGTGGGTGTGATGGGCACCAGCGCTGCCTTCGCCCCCAACCTGGCAGCCTACTGTGCCTTCCGCTTCTTCAGTGGCACGGGTACCGCGGGCTTCATCCTCAACAGCATCAGCCTGAGTGAGTGGGGGGAAGGCTGGGGGTGGGGAGCTGGCATGGTGGGGGCTGAGTGTGAGGGTGCAGGACCTGGGGGACTGAGGTGTGGGTGTGTGAAGAATGGGGGGACAGTGGGGTGTGTGTGCATAAGGGGAGATGTTTGTGGGGGGGCTGGAGGTGTGGCCTGTGGGGGAGTTGTGATGGGGGCTTTGTGTGGGAGGGACTGTGTGGGATTTTGGGGGGGCTGTGTGGGAGGGGGAATGTGAGGGAGGTTGTTTGGGGAGGGGAGGGAAGTGTTTATGGAGGTCCTGGGGGAGGGTTCTATGTGTGGGTGCATAGGGGGCAGCTCTCCCCACACTGCCCCGTCCTGGGCCTACCCAGTGCAGAAGGGTGCAGGGTTGAGCCCCACTCCCCAAAGTTGGGCAGGCAGGTTGAGGTTGGAGGGTGCTGCACCTCACCCTACTCCTTGCCCCCAGCCATGGAGTGGATCCCATCCCAGTCCTGGGCCACGGTGGCCACCATCCTTGCCTGCAGCCTGACGCTGGGCCAGCTGGTCCTGGCTGGACTGGCATATGCCATCCGTGACTGGCGCCAGCTGCAGCTGGCATCCTCAGCGCCCTTCTTCCTCTTCTTCCTCTACAGCTGGTAGGTGCCCTTGGGGCTGAGGGGCAAGGGGACCACACATCCACCGGGAGCCACGGCTCCAGGCAGGGATGGCATTATGGGCACAGGAGCCGCAGGGCCCTGTGTCTGGGAGCCCAGGGGGGACCCACACCCTATGGCAGTGGTAGCCTGTTGCCTGGTCCAAATGGAGACCCTGCAACCCTCTTCCCCTCTGGCAGGGTCTCCATTTGGCTAAACCAACTGGCAGGGAAGCACAGAATCCCAGATCTGTTGCCCAGAGCCCAGGGACGTGAGTGCCCAGTCTTCAGCAGGCACCATGCCCTCCCCTCCCTCTCTCTCTCTCTCTCTCTGAGCCCCAGTCCAACCCCTCCCTTCCCCAGGTGGATCCCAGAGTCCGCGCGCTGGCTCATCGTCAACCACAGGCCTGAGACGGCGCTGAGGAACCTGCGACGGGTGGCCTGGATCAATGGCGAGAAGCTGGAGGGGGAGGGCATCTCCCTGGAGGTGAGGGGCACAGGGTACCTTGTGGGGTCTAGTCGCTAGAGAAGGGCAGGGCTAGAAGTCAGAACTCCTGGGTTCTATGCCTGGCTCTGGGAGGGGAGTGGGGTCTAGTGGTTAGAGATGAGGGGGCTGGGTGTCAAGTCCCAGGGTTCTCTTTCCCTGGCTTTGCCCATCTCCCCCTCTGGAGAAGAGGTATGATTTCTCCACCCTGGTCTCAGCTCCATCCTTCTCTCCCTCCCCAGACACTGAGGCTGGAAATGCAGCAGAAGAAAGAGAGCTTGGGGCCCTCCCGGCACTCTGCCCTGGAGCTGTTCCGGACAGCGCCCATGCGTGGGGTCACCTGCTGCCTTATGCTGGCCTGGTAAGGGGCTCCCCTTGCCCCCATCTGTATCCCCCAGGCTAACAATACTAGTGCGATAAACTGACTGGGGAGGGTGGTTGCACCATTGTCTCTTGTTGAGTGGGATTCCCCTGGGCTTAGATGGCAGGAGGATCTGAGTTCTAGTCCCCACGCTGCTTAGCCCCCGAGAGGATTCCATGCTCAGGATGGGAGCAGAGTGTTTATCCCCACAGCACTGATTTAACCTAAGAGGAGATATGGGGGAGGCTCAACTTTGCTTTGGTCCCCCAGTGGCTGGGTTTGTCATGGGGCAGGGAGTTTCTTCAGTGGGGAGAACCCCCTAGAAGTAAATGTGGGTGTCACCAAAACCCTGTCGGGATTCCCCCCATGTGAACAGGAAAGTCCCCCCCCCCGCACCCGAGCAGCTGGAGACAGAGAGAGATAGAAATGGGGAGGGAGAACCAGACAGACCAGAGGAGGGGGAGAGATGGAGGGAGAGACAAACAGACGGGAATGGGGCTGGGAGACAGTCACACTCTCTCCCCCTTTGAGCCTCCCTCACCCCAGTTCTCCCCACCCCCATCCGGCAGGTTCTCCAACAGCTTCTCTTACTACCACCTGGCCCTGGACCTGCAGCGCTTCGGGGGCATCAGCATCTTCCTGGTGCAGCTGATCTTTGGCGCTGTGGACGTGCCCTTCCGCATGCTGGTGGCCGTGGCCGCCAACCGCCTGGGGCGCCGGCTCACGCAGGCTGCCTGTCTGTTCCTGGGGGGACTTTTCATCCTGGCCAGCATCCCCGTGCCGCAGGGTGAGTCCAGCACGTTCGGACAAGTCGGCATAGCGTTCCCCACTGCCCTGGGCTTCACCAGCTCGGAGCCTCGCCCAGATCAGACCCATGGGCCTGGCCAGCCCAGTAGCCCCCACTTCCTGCCATCTCGGATCAGACCAATGGGTCCATCCAGCCTGGTATCCCGTCCTCCCTGCTGTGCAGGAAACCGAGCCAGTGATGGTGTGGTGGAAGCTGGGGCGGCTTTGGGAGTGGGAAGGAGGTTCGGCCAGTGGCCGAGATTGTAGCCCTACAGGTGGCCCAGGGGACTGGCAAGTGACCAGTGCCCCTGCCCAGCTACGGTGCCACGCAGCCCCAGCGCGGCGGGTTTGGTCCTGGGCTGCCCGTCACCCAATGCTGGGTCTCTGAGTTAGTGACAGGCACCTCCAGAGCAAAAATTGGGGTGTAGGCTCTTCTCAGCCTGATGCATTCTGGGTCATCCTCCCCTTGCTCCCCCTAGACATGGAGGTGCTGCTGATTGCCCTGACTGTCCTGGGAAAAGGGCTCTTCTCCTCCTCCTCCAGCTGCTCCTACCTGTACACCACGGAGCTCTACCCTACCGTCATCAGGTGAGTGGGGCGGCGCCCTCTGCTGGACAGCATCAATGGAGGCAGCATTGCCTGAAGCACAGGGAGCAGGGCTGGGAGTCAGGCCTCCCGGGTTCTAATGACTTGGGATGTTCAATCTAATCCCCACCACATGGTGACGAATGATGCCCTGAAGCCCAGCCTAAGGGTCCCATTGCTCAGGTACAAGACGTCCCTCCCTGGGGTTCCCCCCTCATTCAGCTAGCCGCTCCAGTCCCTCCTCAGCTGGGACATGGCTGAGCTCTGTGGGTGTCTCCCCTCGTCTGCACCCTCCGGTCCTGCTGGGGCAAATCCTGCTGAACCTCCCCATTTGGCTGGGACACTCCCGATTTCAGCTTCCCCCACCTGGGCTGTAAAGTGTAAAGTGTAAAGTGTAAAGCGTAAAGTGTAAAGCGCTGCTTTAGTGTCCCATTGGGGGAGCCCTGGAGCTGTGCCTGGGGCAGATCTTGATGGAGGGAGGGGGCCAGTGATGTATCCAATGGGAAGGTGGAGCTGAGAACTGATGGGTCTGGAGTGGGAATGAATAGATTTGACTGCAAGGGGGTTATGCAAATAAACAGTTGCTTATTCATAAAATATGCAAATTAGACCATCTGCTCATTTGTATAAAGTATCCAGCCTTAATGGGATTGCTCAATTCTCTGTGGCTTCCCCTTCTCCCCAGGCAGACAGGGCTGGGGGTCACCAACATGATGGCTCGTCTGGGAGCGGTGGCAGCCCCCATGGTGCAGATGACCCAGGCCTTTGTCTCCTTCCTGCCCCTGCTCCTGTTCGGGGCAGTGCCCATCACAGCTGGCATCCTGGTCAATTGCTTACCAGAGACCTTGGGGGTCCCACTAGCCGACACGATGATGCAGGTGGAGGACAGGTGGGTATGATGGGCACTGTGTGAGGGCTGGGGGCTGGGCGTGGGATGGATTGTGTGTGTCTGAGGATGTGTATGTGTGTGAACCTGAGAGTGTGTGTACATGGGCACAGGTGTGTGAATGTATGATAGATGGATGCAGTGTGTGTGGATGGATAGAGGGGTGTGTATGGGGATGGCTGGATAGATAGCTGGGGTGTTTGGGACGACTGGGGTGTGTATACATGGCGATAGATGGATGGATAGCTAGCTAGGAGGTGTGTATGGGGATGGATAGAAGGACAGATCTTAAACACTTTACACAAGCCTTGGATGAAAGGACAAAGGGTCATTAATTATTAATTGTTGTTTTTAATGATCCAGCTGTTTGGTGCTTTTGTTCTTCTCTTCTCCCTTTGTTTTCAGAGCAAGAAAGAAAAGGAGCAAGAAAGAGGAACTGAAAACCAAATTCTAAACACAGGCTCATGAGTCAGGCACTGGACTGGGATTCTGGAGACCTGAGTTCAAATCCTGGCTCCCTGTGTGACCTAGGGCATGTCACTTCATTGCTCGGTGCTCAATTTCCCCATCTGTAAAGTGTGGCTAATGATGCTTCCCTGCCCAGAGGGGATTATGGGGATAAATCTATTAATATGTGGGAGGCTCAGATACTAGCATGATAGGCCCCACTGCAGAACTAGATAGAGATAGAACCAGACAACCAGCTTTTTATCACAGAAGCAAAATCTTGAAAGGGTCCTTTTTGTCTGGGATTCTCCAGCTTAGATTTTTAGTTTTTTGGTGTTCATTTGCCACAGGATCAAGAGGGGAGACATTTCTTCCCACTAGGATGACTGTAAACCCTGAGAGAGCTAGCGTATTTAAGTCTTTCCGGCAGGTATCCAATACTACCATGGAATTGACCTGCTTGCAGTGCTTTTCACAGTTGATTTACACATGGCTCATCAGGGACTAGCAAATGCTGGGGCAGAATTGGTAGATTGGACTCTGAATCAATTTGCTTAGCACATATTAACGTGACGGTGTTTTATTCTGTATACTTAACCTTCCTCCGTATCCACTAGCTGCGTGGAAAATTCCCTTTGCTAGGAAGGGTTTTGACATGGAAAGCCTTTTGTGTGACCTCAGTTGAAATGCACCTTTTTAATATTGCTGCCCCTTGGCCATAGCTGGTGTCAGAACCTTGTAAATTGGTTTCCTATCAGAGGAGAAGTAAGTGAGACAGAATCAGTAGGTATTTTCTTAATGTAGCTTGTTTATCCCCTGTGCTATATGCACCAGTCCTGGAACAGAGGTGGACAAAAACAGCACGACAGACAATCCGTTCTTTCTGTAAACTCTGCCCAAACACCCATGCCCAGTTCCCAGGGAGCTGCTCTGTCCCCCAGAACTGATGCGATTTAAAAAGATAAAAGCAAAGAGCAAAGTCTCTTGCTGCTTGCAAGAGCAGCACATCTGGAAAGAAAAGAACTGCATCACAAAACCAACAATGATACAGTGTGGCTTCAAAGACTGAAAGCTGGGGAAAATAAATTGTAAGGCTATGTGTGACAGCGCCATCTGGTGACACTCCCCCATAGCAATATTAGCTGATCAGAAGCCATGCTGAGGAATCAATAGGATGCTCTTCTTCCTGAAGTTGTACTGACTGCAGTGGTCCAAGACTGGGGTTAGTATAGACCATATGCAGCGTGTGTTTGCTATGTTAAGTAACCAGGTGGGACAGCCACCTGCTAACACCCTGGAGTCACAACTGGTCCAATTCTGGTTTCCAAATGGGCACTGGTTTGTTGTGATGGGCTCCAACTGCTGGATCCCCCATGCTGCTTAGCCCCCTATGTCTGGGTAGTGACTGATCCCTGTCCCTGCACTGGGTCTCCCAGGGATATACCCCAAGTCTGACACCCTTCTTGAGCAGTGGGACTTCAGCTGCCTAGACCCTGGAAACAGTGCCCCAGTCCTCCCAAGTCCCAAAGTTGCTTATACATTTCTCCTCTGGAGTCTACCTGGCTGTGGGAACCCTGGTTTTCTTAGTTACACCATTCAGGGATAACTCAGCAGTAAAGGAAGGAAGTGCACAGACTTAGCAAAGGAATTTCTTATACAGGCATGTGAACTTGCACACAAAGCAGGGCTCATTCCCTCCAGCTGGGGGCAGCAGGGACCCACGCAAACACACACACACACTCTCTGAAAGCATTGGAGAATTACAGGTTTATGGAAAACAGCAAACTCCTGCACCCCATCCCCGCTCTCTAATCTCAGCCTCCTTTACAAGGCCCTGGGTTTGGTCCCAGCCCTTTGTGGAGGCAAGCGTTCCTTCTGGGCCTTGTGTCTGTGGCCATGGAAATGCTACCCTCTGGCTGGGAGAAGCACAGTCTCTGCCCCTTTGGATCAGGTGCAGCCATGTGTTCAGGCTTCTGGGGAGAGCGATTCCCTTTGGCCCTGCCAGTAGCTACCTGATTGTTTCCCCAAGAGACAGCCATTCAGTGCTGATGGCCTTTGATCACTCGGTCACAGCTCACGAACTCTCACAGCAGGTGTGGGTGTTCAGAAGTTTGCACTGGTATTTGGGATTTGCATTTCAGCTGTGCCGAGGAGCCCCACTCACGGGCCAGGGCTCCGTTGTGCTAGGTGCTGTACATTCTTATTTCATAGCTGGTGGAGGCCAAGCTGTACACCTGATGAGAAAGAACAGCATCATATTACTGCCTGTGATTTTCCTAAGCAGCAGCAGGTGGCTCCACAGAGCTTCCTCTGCCTGCTGCACCAAATTGGCCTTACTGAAGTGGAAACTGGGCTCTTCTGGTTTTCCGAATTTCCCCATGATCCAGAGGGTGCTGCTCACTGAGACCTAGAACAGTCCCTGAAATGTTGGAATTCATTGTTCCCTTCTGGGCACTGATTTTGTGATTGCTGAGGAGCCTGTGGAGTTGCCTGTTGGAGACAGGTGGAAAATAAGATTATGGTTAGAAAATAAGATGACTTGCATCCGATGAAGTGAGCTGTGGCTCACGAAAGCTCATGCTCAAATGGATTGGTTGGTCTCTAAGGTGCCACAAAAGGTACTCCTTTTCTTTTTGCGAATACAGACTAACACGGCTGTTACTCTGAAAGATGACTACTGTATTTGTGACATTCCCCTCTGGTGTTATCCGGACCGGTGATCTGCTAGGTCACTCCAATCCTTGACTTTGGGAGCCAGCCTTACCCTGCTCTGCTGTGAGAACCCCCACTCCTGGGCTGTTTGCGCACAGCCTCTGGCATGTCAGCTGCTCCTGGGATTGTGCAATCGAATGACACTAGCCAATATCTCCGGTCCCAGACGCAACCCTAAGAACCTCCGTCTTTCAGTGTCCAATTATGCCCGCTGGACACCCCAAGCTTATATGAGTTCATCAATTTAACAAAGAAATTGATATGTACCAGGCTTGTTATCCCAAGGGGAGTCTCTGACACATTTCAAACCAAACACACTGCTTCAGGTAGAATAAACAAACAAATTTATTAACTACAAAGATAGATTTTAAGTGGTATTAAGGCAAAAAGAGTGGTTCCAAAATAAAATAAAATATAAGCACACAGTCTAAACTCTCAACCCTATTAGATTGGGCAACATCTAGATTAAGCAGTTTTTCTCACCCTGGATATTGCAGTCCTTAAAATATAGGTTTGTTCCTTAAAGCTGGGCCAATCTCCTCTGTTGGAGTCTTGTCTTCTTCTCAGTGTCTTAGTTGCTTGAAGCAAAGGGGGCGGCAGGAGAAGGGCCCAGTATGTGTCCACTCTGTCTGTTTTATACCCTCAGTCCATGTGCTTGGGGAGCACATGTCCAGGCATGTCAGGGGGACATTGCTAAGTCTCTCCAAGCAAGGTTGAGCAATTCCCCTAGTGTGGCCTCATGCAGGTGAATCAGTGCATTGTAATTCCCTTGCTGGACAATGGATGTTGATGGGTTGTTTGACACTCCATCTGTTGCCTCTGGGGAGCTAATATCTGGCTGATTCCCCAATTTACAGCATGTTTTAGTGACCACCGTACAACAAAATTCTCATAACTTCATATGCATTAATGATACACATATATGGATAGAGAAATGACTTTCAGCAGATCATAACCTTTCCCCTGATACCTTACCAGGCATGCTTTATATGTAAGATCACGATTATATGAAAATGAGGAATATGGGGATTTCAGTATGCTCCCCCAAGGTATAGAATGTCACACTATTGTTATTTGTTCTCTGTACTGAAGTAGCACTAGGAGTTGCAATCACGGACCAGGCCCCAATTGTGCTAGGAGCTGTACAAACACAGAACAAGTATAGGAAAGGAATTGTCTAACCACAGCTGAAGCTGCTGCCCATCGTGGATTCTCCACAATCTTCCTGCTTTCCTTGTGGAAGATTCAGTTTGTGGGGTTTTGGCAGCTGCCAGGAGAATTTGGGGAGACCATAAGATGCCACACCATCCCCTCCATGTGCCATGCTGCTGTCTGGGTTGTCATGATGTTGTTGTGCTCGATGCTGCAGCAGCGTATGGACACCAGCTTGCACTGCTGTGCTACAGTGAGGGCACTTTGCATGTGCTGCCAGGGTGGCATTTCTGCACCACCACCGGGAGGACATTCTAATGCAATTGGGTGATGTTCTGACAATGCCTTGCTGGCTTTTATCCATGCCAGTTGTTGACATTTTCCTGGGGTGCAATGGCATTGTAACCACACAATGCAGCACTATGACATCACAACACAGCTAATCAGAATGTGATATCAGAATGTGACACAGTGACATCACAGAACAGCACTGTAACATCATGAGGGAGCACACTAACATCACAATACAGCTAGCATGAAGGTATCACAGTCTTATACAGTGACATAATATAGTGCTAGAACATCACAAGGGCAATGCAATGACATCACAATGCTGCACTATGACATCAAAATGCAGTGCTATGATATCACAATGTAACACAGTGATGTTACAATGCAGCACTATTATAGTGGTTGTTCATCAAGTTTAGTATGGTAGTGCCTAAGGACCAGCCAAGAATGGTACCCCATTGTGCTAAGCCCTGCACAAACACAGCGTAGCAGGGAGACTCTGCCTCTATGATCTTACAATCGCAATAGATCAGACAGACATTGCTTGGGGGAAAGGGTATCCTACACAGGCAGAGCAATCTATATGATGGCAGCAAATAGCATGTTAGTTTAATGATTTTTGGGAGTGGGGAGAGTTTATTTCGGAGCGGAGAGGCTAAATGGGAAGAAAGATGTAGAAAAGGATGATGAGGGGGACAGGGCAGGGGAGCAGAGGGTAAGAGAGACAGGTGTAGAGTGAAGCAGGATGAAGAGAGTGTGAGGGAGGTAGAGGGTTAGAGCAAACAGCCAATCAGCACATGGTAGAGAAAGTCCAACCAAAACTGTGGGCAGTTCTCTGGCTGTCCAAAGGTCCTTGTTTTGGCTGCTTTTGCTCCTTCCAGCTGGAGTCTCTGGTTGGTTTAATAGTTTCACAGTTTAAGGCTAGAAGGGACCATTAGATCATCTAGTCTGACTTCCTCTATGTCACAGGCCAGAGAATTTCACCCAGCTACCCCTATATTAAGCTCAAATATTTTAGTTAACATCACAGCTAAAGCATTTCAGTCCTCGGGAGACTGAACTGCTATGTGCTACAGGCATGGCCCTGGCTGGGCCCCATTTTATTATGGCATCACACGGAGGTGAAATGACACCACAAAGGAGCACAGTGACATCACCACACAGAATGATGGCATCACACCACTGAGAGGACAGCACAACCTGATTGCATCCTGTCAAGTCCCGGCCAATGTTTAATTCAACCTTTCCCATCCCTCACCATGTCCCCTTCCAGACATGGTATTATCTGGGGCTCTTGGCTGATGAGCCAGTGGCTAGGCTGCATGTTTGGGACTCAAAAGACCCATGCCCAAGTCTAGTCTCTGCTATTTATTTGCATGTGACCTTGGGCAAATCACTTAGCCTCTGCCTTCGTTCCCTGTCTGTAAAATGGGGCCTTAAGGAACGATTTCACTCCACTTCCTGGTATTAGCCACTCCCCGCATGCGCGGCGGGGACGGTGTGTGGCACCTATCTGGCACTAGGCGTGCCGCTTTCTAGCTCAGCCCACTGCGCCCATGCGTAGTAAGGAGGCTTCGGGACCTATTTAGCGCCCGGAGCGTCCATTTGTTGCTCTGGTCAGTGAGACGTATGCACGGTCCGAGCCCCTTTACAGCGGCAAACACGTGCGCACACGCAGTCCCGGTCTCTGGACTCTATTTCATACCAGCCTGGGACGGTTTGTGGCGCTTCCCCGAGGAGCCAATCAGAACAGAGCGAGAGGGGGCGGTCCACATTCTCCCAGCCAACCAGCGCGGGGCCTGCCCTGCCAGCGGGCCAGTGCTGGGGGAAAACAAGCCGGCCGCGGAGGCGCGGGCGGGGGGGCAGAGTGAAGTTGCGGCGGGGAGGGCGCACCCCGGGCCGGGAAGAGCCGCCCCCAGGCCCCCGTCCCTCACCCAGCCATGTCCCGCTGGTTCTTCCCCTGGTCCAGCTCCATCAAGAAGCGGGCCTGCCGCTACCTGCTGCAGCACTACCTGGGCCACTACCTGGAGGAGCGGCTGAGCCTGGAGCAGCTCAGCCTGGACCTGTACCAGGGCGCCGGGGCGCTGCGGGACATTCACCTCGACATCTGGGTGAGGGCCCGGGGCGCGGGTCGGGGGCGCCGCGGGTCAGCCACCTCGCCACGGCTGGGACTAGGGGCGCCCAGGGGGCTGGATGGGTGTGGCGGGGATTGGTAGCAAGGGGCTGGGGAACATCGACCTCGGTGTGTGGGTCAGGGTCTGGGCAGTTCTCTGGCTGTGGGTCCGTAGCTGGGGTCCAGGACGCTGTGGGGCCTTGGAGAAGGACAGGGTGAGCCAAAGGGGAAACAGGATGCCGGAGGGGTGGGGGGGCAAGGTTGGCTGGGGTGGGGCTGGAATCTATGCTGAGGCGCTGGAGGTGGCATGGGCTTAGATCTATAGCTGGGAGCTGGAGGGGAAGAGGGGAGAACCAGGTGATGTTAGGAGCCCAGATGGGAGCCCTATTCCCTGATGTGTAGGGTTGCAGGCCTGGGATGGGGCTCAGGGAGGAGGAGCAAGGACCTTGAGAGGCATCTGCCTGGATATACAGAATCATAGAATATCAGGGTTGGAAGGGACCTCAGGAGATCATCTAGTCCAACCCCCTGCTCAAAGCAGGACCAATCCCCAATTTTTGCCCCAGATTTCTAAATGGGCCCCGCAAGGATTGAACTCATAACCCTGGGTTTAGCAGGCCAATGCTCAAACACAGGGCAGCGTGGCTCTGTGGGTGAGAAGGGGATGGGGTAGGAACCAGGTGTATGCAGGGCCAGAGAGCAGAGTGGCGAATGGGAAGAGAGGGTGGGTGCAATTAGTGACAGTGACTGATCCCACCAGGAAGAGCTAGCTTCAGGATGGGATGCTACCCCTTGTGTGTTTCACTGCCTCCCACCTGCCCTGGCAGTACTCCATGCTCAGGGTCATGTCTATAAAATACCCAGCATATAGAGCAGTAACTGCACTGTGTGTTTGGGTGGGAGGGAGGGAGGAGGGTAAACCACTTGGGAAGTGGCCTCATGAAGGAGTTGGGGTGCGGAAATACCTGATTAATCCTTAAACTCTCACCCCATGTGCTAGGACAGGTCCCTGGAGTGCTGATGTCAGTATATTTCCATGACCTATTCCTTGTGGATTTCATTTGCTGGAGGTGAAGTACCATTGAGCCTATCTGGCCAGTCTCCTGGCTGATATGAGACAACCAGGATAGGGCTGGACAGACAGACACCCTCTCCTAGTCCAGTGCTCTGTCTCCTACCCCTGACTAGGCTGGTATGGAGCTAATGCTAGAAGTTTCACCCCCACTCCTGGGGAGCCCAACTCTGTAGTGTTACCCCATGTGGGGTGTGTGCTTGTATCTGAGCCATTCACTCACCTAGCCCACCCCTACATTTCTTCCCCTGGCTTATATTAGCAGGAGTACTGTGCCTCCAGTTTCTCCACCTCCCTTGGAGCTGGGCTGCCCTTCCTTGCCTTCTGCCACCTTGGGTTGAGGGAGGGGCCGCTGTAGCTGCTGGGTTAATAACCTTGCTGTCACCCCAGGTGTAGAGTCTTGGGGAAGGGGAGTGTGTCCCTGGGTCGTGTCACCAGGTCCCAAATAATAGCCCAGCATTGTGTTGTGGTGAGTGTCAGGGCCCGGCTTCCAGTGCCCCACTGTGAAGGGAATGAGGGGACAAGGAAGCTGCATGGGGCCTGGGTGTGTTGCTCTTCGGGAGGGAGGGGGGCAAAGGGGGTGGAGGGGGTTGGGAGGAAGAATCAAAGTGGAGCCACTCAGTGAGGCTGTGGGTTGGAATTGAGAGACATCAACAGAATAGCGGGGGATGGGGGGAGAGAAGAGCCTAGGGGGCTGAGGGATGAGTTTAGCTCAGTGGTTCTCAAACTTTTGTACTGGTGACCCCTTTCATGTAGCAAGCCTCTGAGTGCGACCCCCCCCCCATAATAAATTAAAAACATTTGTTTATATATTTAACACTGTTATAAATGCTGGAGGCAAAGCGGGGTTTGGGGTGGAGGCTGACAGCTTGTGACCCTCCAGGTAATAACCTTACAGCCCCCTGAGGCGTCCCAACCCCCAGTTTGATAACCCCTGGTTTAGCTGCTTGCAGGCATGCGGGAAGGACACCAGTGCTGTGACTCACCTTTGAACTCTTGCAGAGGGGAAAGCACCCACTGCTGAGTCCCCACCCCACTTGCTGAAGCACAGGAGCCCCCTAACACCACCCTGGGACTATGACATTGGGTTTAGCACTGACTGGGAGGGGCAAGTGCTGCCTCCTGGGCCCCCCACTCGCCTCAAGTGTCCCTGGCACTACGGGGTGATGCTTTTTGTGACACATCCCTGCTGGCTGAGATCTGGTTCTGATCTAAACTTTGGGAATTGGACTCTGGCAGTAGATGGCTCTTGGGTGTCTGTTTCCTCTGTATGTGTGTACCTCTGCCTCTCCCCTGGGCTACTAGGAGCTTTCCTGGCTGCTGCCTGTGGGGTCATTGGTCATCTTGAGCCCCCCATTATTGTATCAGGTGCTCTTAATTGAGATGGAGGTGGGACATTTTACAGATGGGTAAACGGAGGCACAGAGCAATGGCAGTGACGGCCCAAGCTTGCACGAGGGCTCTGTGGTAGAGTGAGGAACTGAACCCCACTGCTGTCTGTAGCAATTGAGGGGGAGATATTTCTGATGTCAGTATCAAAATGGGGGAGTGGGGTCTAGAGGGTCAGAGCGGGGCAAAGAGCCAGGACTTCTGGGTTCTCTCTCCAGCTTTAGAAGGGGTGGGGGGGGGTCTAATAGTTTACAACAGGGGAGGGCTGGGAGCCAGAACTCCTGGCTCTGAAGTGGTACCCTCTGTGACCTTTGCCCTTCCCCTCTCTGTGCCTTGATTACCCTGCTTGTGCTCGCTGGTGCTGGGAGGCCCTCAGGTGGTGGCGCGATATTGCCGGTGGCTTGGTAATGCCAGTTACTCTTGGTAGTGCCTAGCTGGTTGCTGGGGTTAGCCTAGCGCCGCAGGTGAGGCTGCTCTGCATGTATGTATTGATGGTGTGCCATGGATACAGAAAATGCCAAGGGGGGTAGGAGGGAGTGTGGGTAGGTGAGCGATCAGACCCCAGGGCTGATGAATGCCCTGGGCTCATGCCAGCCTGGGAGCTGCTCATTAATCTGCTCTGTGACTCAGGGTTTCCTGACTGTCATGCCTGGCTTCAAAACAGGCACAGAGCTTCCCTGTGGGAGGAGGAGGAGGCGTGGAGAGGGGAGGCATTGTCTCTGATTAGGAAACTGAGGCACAGGGGCTGTACCTCCCAAGGGCACACATTGAGTTAGCGGGAAAGCTGGGATTGAACCCAGGAGTCCTGGCTCCCAGCCCCAACTGCTAGACCTGACTCCCAGCCCCCCTGCTCTAACCCACTAGATCCCCTCAGGGTTCTCTTGTTCTCTGCACTGGCCCAGCCCTGCCTTAGTTTCCTTGACAGGCCAGGGGGTGGCGGTGTGGGATGTTGACATTTTGGGCCGGCCAGCCCATAATCCTGGTGCCAGTGAGTCCCGCCCCTTGCACCGAGGCGGTTGTTGTCCTACCTGCTGGGGAACAGAGCTGCTGCCCTTCATGAGCGGGTTATAATTAGCAGCCACAGTCACTGTACACCTGTTAGACTGATGTTCCCCTGGCGTGTTGGGACTAGCCTTCTGTATGTCCCCACCACCACTACTGTGTCCCACTGTTCCCCCTCTCCTCCCCGCCATGTCTCAATCACCCTCCCTATTCTTGGCTTTCCAGGAAGCTGTTCCAGGCTGGCTGCCTCTGGACTGGTTGCCTCGTTCTGCTCTTATTGAGCTGTGTGTGTGACACATGGTGGCAGTATGGTCTAGTGCAGGAATGGGCAAACTTTTTGGCCCGAGGGCCACATCGGGGTTGTGAAACGGTATGGAGGGCCGGGTAGGGAAGGCTGTGCCCCCGAAACAGCCTGGCCCCCGGCCGTTATCCTCCCCCTTCCACTTCCTGCCCCCTGACTGCACCCCTCAGAACCCCCGACCCCTCCAACCCCCCTGCTCCCTGACCCGTGACTACTCCAACCCCTATCCACACCCCCATCCAACCCCCCCACTCCCTGTCCCCTGACTGCCCCGACCCTTATCCACACCCACAACCCTTGACAGGCCCCCTGGGACCCCCGATCCATCCAACCCCCCTCCCACTCCTTGTCCCCTGACCGCCCCTCCCGGGACCCCCATCCCTAACTGCCCCCCCCGGACCCCACCCCCATCCAACCCCCCCTGCTCCCTGTCTCCTGACCGCCGAACCTCCACCCCCTGACTACCCCCCGGAACCGACTACCGCTTAACCCACCTCCCCCTCCCCCCAGCCCCTTACCTTGCTGCTCTGAATGGCAGGACAGGCTTATTTGAAAGCCTGGGAGGTGGGCAGGTGCAAGCTGTGCTGCCCGCACGGTGGCATGGCTGCGGGGAAGGGGGGACAGCGAGGGAGGGGCCGGGGGCGAGCCTCCCCAGCCGGGAGCCCAGGGGCCGGGCAGGACGGTCCTGTGGGCCGGCTGTGGCTCACCTCTGGTCTAGTGTCTGGGGCACTGGGCTGGGAGGCAGGACATTTGGGTTCTATTCCTAGCTCTGCCACTGATTTGTGGCAAGTCTTGTCTCTCTGTGGCTCAGTTGCGACTCCCATCCTTTGTCTGTTTTGACTGGAAGCACATCAGGTCAGGGACTGGCCATCGCTGTCAGCGTGGGGACTGGTGCGATTGGGGGACCCTGGTCTTGGTCTTGGTCTGTGTGGCTTCCAGCCCAATGGGGGGCCTCTGATTTGGGTTGGAGGGTCTGTGCAGTGCTGGGGGACCCTGATCTTGGTCTGTGCGGTGCGTGGTACGATGGGGGACCCTGATCTTGTTTTGTGCAATCTCTGGCCCCATAGGGGCCCTGATCTTAGTGGGGGGCAGGGCTGTGTAGCCTCTGGCCTGATGAGGAGGGCCTCCGATCTGAGTTGGGATTCCAAGTGTTATTGTTAGAATAATCCAATAGCCTTAATACTTAGCATTTCTATGAGGCCTACAATTAACTAGCTGGAAACCCTGTCCGGACAGCCTGCTACTTCCTCTGCTGAAATGGTTTTGCAACCAAGTCACCTGACCTCCCCAGCCCTTGTCACCAGAGTAGATTTTAGAACAACAATCCATGTCATCTGCCATCAGAGGGAGGATTCCCAGATAAGAGTGCAGCATGCAAGAATTGGCTGGTGACATGCAGCCAGTTCTGGAGTGGGGCATTACAGGGCATGTTAGCCTAGGACAGGAAGTGCAGCCTGAAGTGCCCAGGGTATTTGTAACCAGCCCTGCTGGAATGTGGACAGGCCAGTTGGATTCACACACTTAACCGCCCACCACTGAGGTTAACAATGGGCCCTGAAATGGAATCTGGCTGTTCCAGACACTGGGAAGCTGTGAGCTGCCTCTGCCTGGAAGAGTGGGGAATGCAGTGCTGAGTCGGCTCCCTGTTCCCGAAAAGGTAGCAAACTGCAAGCCAGGACTCCTGGGCCCTATCCCTGGCTCTGGGAGGAGAGTCTAGTGGCTCAAGCAGGGGTGGCTGCTGGTAGTCAGGACTCCTGGGTTTTATTCCTATCTCTGCCCTGGCTTGCTGTGTGACCCCAGGCTCCCTGCCTCAGTTTACCTCTCTAGAGAATAGTAGGTAGTAAAGTTGCCTAATACTTGGTGCGATGCTTAAGCCCTCAGTCCTTCACTGGGGAAGGTTTGAAGGGGCAGGAAGGGGATGGCTTAGTGTTCTTTAGCAACAAGCTGGAAATCCCTTGGCTCAGAGATGCTACCAGTTTGAATCCTGACACAATCAGTTTAGGGCCTGGAGGTTAAATAGATTTGAGCTCCATGAAGCTCTCAGCTGAAAGTGGCTCTGAAAACTGACGTCCACTTTCTCTGCTGTCTTTGGTCAAATAACCCTGTGTGACAGTACATGGAATATCTGCTGGCTTCCACGCCCCAACCCAGAGGTAGCTGCGTCCCAGTGCTGGGCGAGGTATCCTGGTATAAACAGCCCCCCTTGCCCCACCCCAGAGGTGGCTGCATCTCTGTCCCAGGTGAGTGGTCTCTGTCTGAATGTTTCTCTGTTCTCCCTGCAGTCGGTGAATGAGCTCCTGGAGTCAGTGAGCGCCCCACTGGAGATTGTGGATGGCTTCATCAACAGCATCGCGGTTACCATCCCCTGGTCGGCACTGGTGACGGAGAACTGCACCGTGGAGGTGACAGGGCTGCAGATCACGTGCCGGCCCAAGTACCGCAGTGGTGAGTGTGGGGCCGAGGGTTGGAGCTGCTCCCAGCCTCTCCCTAGCGTAGGGACATGGCCACAACAGCCTGCACTCTGGCTAGTCCCTGCTCCCCAAGCCCATTAGTGGTGTTGTTCCTTTAGCTCCAGCTGCGGAGGCCTGAGCTCTCAGGGTGTGTGGTCCCAGGGGCAGGCCTGGCCCAGGGAGTGCTGGTAGCCGGCACTGATGGCTGGTGTCTTAATTTGCTGCTCTTCCTCCCTGCAATGAAGAGGTGCTCGGCATCTCTCATCCTGCTTCCACATTTCCCATAAGCCCTGGTGATGGTCAAAGCTCTCAGCCAGCCAATCATGTGAAGTGGGGTCCCTATTAGCTAATTACTGTTTCTCCCTCCCTCCCTCCCTCCCCTCAACATGTGTGTTTTGCCCTGCTACCTGCAGGAGAGGTGGTTTTAACAAAGTCTTGAGGATCCTGCCCCCATCCCAGCCAGGCCTCGATTGGGATCTCTGCTAGCGCACCACACGGCAATGGGCTGCACCTGACGTGAGGGCTCCAGGGTGGGGACTGACCTCACCAGCTGGGATTCCGGAAGCGGGTGGCTGCTTCTGGAGGGTCGTTTGGATGCTAGCAGAAAATGCTCCAGTAGAAATAAATAATTAATAGGGGCTCTTAAAATTGCTCCTACAGACATTTCTCCCCTCCCCCTGCCCAGGGTGAGAGTATGAGCCCCTCCCTCATCACTGCCAGGTGCTGTTCAGACCCCTCCAGGCCTGAGACCAGGCCCACTGGTGCTGGGTACTGCACAGACCTAGTGAGAGACCGTCCCTGCTCAAGACAGAGGAAGGATTATTCCCAATATTAGGTGTGGAAACCAAGGCCTAGTGGCTAGGGTGGCCTGGGGCTTGGGTCCTGCCTCTGCCCAAGTCCCTTTCCTGTTCTGTGCCTCTGTTTTGCGCTCTGAAGTGGGCGGTGAGTGTGTGCCTGCCCTGCCTTTGGTGGATGGGACTGGCAGTGCCTTCAGGGTTCGTTGCCCCTCAGTAATGAAGTGCCCCTCCGTTCCAGCAGCCGCCCCAGGAACAGAATCTCAGAGCTGGTCATCATGCATGACCACAAGCATGCAGCTGGCCCAGGAGTGCCTGAAGGACCAGCCTGAGGAGCCCCCACAGCCTCTTGAGGGCCTTGAGATGTTCGCTCAGACCATTGAGACAGGTGAGTCTCCCCTGGGATCTTGTAGGATGGGGGGCAGGGGGAATCTGATTGCAGCTGGGGAACCAAGGGCCAGGTGGAGACCCAGGAATGGAACCGAGGAGTCCTGACTCCTAGTTCTACCCCTGCTGTAACCTGCTAGAACCCAGTCCACTCCCAGAGTTGGAGATTGGGCTCTTGGGTTCTGTTTCCAAGCCTCCCTTGCTCTAACCCATACAGACCCCACTTCTGTCCAAAAGCAGGGAATAGAACCCAGGAGTCCTGGCTCCCGTCTAACCACTAATCTCAGTGGTAAACAACTTCTCTTGTCTGGTATAAACTCAGGGTAGCATGTACATAGGGGTGGAATATAAACAAAATGCTCCCAAAACATACCACTCCACTGCACCCCCAACCTCCCCAAGGGGAGTGGTTGGAGAGAGATTGTGGCAGGTGTCAGTTGTGTGGCTGAAAGCCCAGATAACCCGCACTTCATAAGAACCAATATGGGAGAGAGGAGAGAGGCTTAGTGCAGGGATTTCTGGGGTGGGAGATCGTGTGAGCTAGTGGATAGACCACTGGAGTAGGAATTTGGGAGACTTGGATTTTATTCCCAGGTCCGCCACTGTGCCTCCATTTCCCCATCTGTAAAATGGGGATAACAATACTACCCTCCTCTAAAGCATATTGAGAGCTACAGATGGAAACCGAGGTAATCACTGTGAGATGGTCCCTTAACGTCTCTGGTTCTCTCTGGCATCCCCTGCCCAGTGCTGCGGAGGATCAAAGTGACGTTCCTGGACACCATTGTTCGGGTAGAGCACATACCTAGCAGCTCTCAGACTGGGGTGGCCCTGGAGGTGCATATTAAAAGGTAATGGGGGTTCTGCTCCCTGCATTCCTGAGTGTGAAGGGGGGTATCCAATGAAGCATGGAGAAGGAGACTGTCCCCCTGGGGATCCTGTCAGAATTTGAGCTAAGCTGGGTCAAGCCAGGCTGGTACCTGGATGGGAGACATCCCAGCAGGAATGGGGTGGTACAGGGAGATGTGTGAGGGCTTCAGTGAGGGGTGCTCTTCCCTCTTTCCGTGCTGTCCACCACCAGGCCCCTCTACTCTCCCAGAGCTGGGGATTGAACCCAGGTGTCCAGACTCCCAGCCCCCCTGCAGTAATACGCTAGACCGCACTCTCCTCCCCCCCACAGTCCTGGCTCCCAGGCCCTGCTCTAACCACCAGGTCCCACACTCCTCCCCCCCCCCCCGCCCCCCCGCAGAACTGGGGATAGAACTAGAAGGCCTGACTCCCAGCCCCCCTCACTGCTCTAAGTGCTAAGTACCCGGCTGTCTGAGGCCACCTTTGGCCCAGCTCTGGTACCCATGGGGCTGTGTCTAACCCTGTCACCTGTGACTTGCTCCCCCAGGCTGGATTACTGCGACGAGGCAGTGAAGGACCCCAGCCAGGTGCTCCCAGTCGACATCCACCAACCCCCGGCCTTCGTGCACAAGATCCTGCAGCTGAGTGGCGTGCAGCTGTACTATGAGGAGTTCCCCGAAAGTGCAGCTTCGCCTGTGCCTGGCCCCCAGGTACCTCTAGGCACAGCCATGGGAGGGGAGAGATGGGCCTGCTTGTGAGAGAGGAGTGGGTCTAATATGTAGGAGTCGTGGCTCCCAGCACCCTGCTCAAACCACTCGACCCCACTCCCCTTCCAGGGCTTGGGAAGGAACCCAGGAATCCTGATCTGAACACAAGGCATAGGATTGTAAGTCAGAGCTCCTGGGTTCTCTCCCCAGCTGTGTGCGTTGGCAGCACGGTATTCCCTGGCTACCATGCGGGGAGAGCCCACTGAATCCTTTTGGGATGAGAGGGGCTGCTGGTCCCAAACCAGCCTCATCCATTTGTAGCAACCAAACTCGTCTCCTTTCCATCTTCCCAGCCCCAACCCCAAATGAGCGAGTCGTTGTCCTCAGCCAGTGGAGCGGTGCCCGAGTGTCCTGACCCTCCCCTGCAGATTGGCAGCTGTTCCGGCTACATGGAGATGAGGATCAAACTCAAGCAGAACGAGGCCTTTCCCGGGCCCAAGGTGAGAAACATTGGCGGGGCGGGGATCCCATCCCTCTCACTTCCCCAGCTGAAAGGGGGTCTCCTAGAGATGTGGCACAGTGCACCACCTACTGGTATTCACCTGTGGAACTCCCTGCCTCAAGAACATGCTGTGGCTGGGAGGGGAGCCAGCCTGGATGGGCCCCTTGGTTTGATCTGGGACGGGGAGCCAGGCTGCACTTCATCGGCCCATTGGTCTGTTCTAAGTTGAGGGGGGCGTCGGGGGGAAAAAGGAGGAACCTGCCTAGTGAGTTCTGCTTGTCTCCTCTCCCCAGCTGGAACTGGATGGGAAGCTGGGATCCCTGCACCTCTTGGTTTCCCCCCAGCAAATTTTCTACCTGCATGACCTGCTGACAGCACTGAGTGTCTCAGGTGAGCCACTGCTGGGAGGTCGTTCCACCCTTTCCTCCACCCTGGCGAAACACAGCTCTTGGTAACACCTAAAGAGGCTCCTGGGTTTTGTCCCCAGCTCTGGAAGCGGAAGGGGGTCCAGTGGGTTAGAGCTGGAGGAGTCTGGGGAGAGGAATCTGGGGATCACCACCTGGTTGCTGTCTTGATGCTCCTTCCATTGTGGGAATCTCTGAGGAGCTGCTGCTGTGATCTGGGCTCAGCTATCCATGCCTCGTATCCCTGTGCCCCTGCTTTCGGGGCTCAGCTGTCTGTCCTGGCCCCACATGCCCCTTGCCAGCTCTCTGGATGCTCGGCCAGTGACAGGTGCTGGCTGGGCTGCAGCCCTGCCTGGGGCAGGCCCCAGAAGCTTCAGCCCTTTTACCTGAGTTTGACCCCTGCGGGGGGCGGGGTTGGGAGAAGCTTCATCTGATTGGCTGCCTGACCCACTTGCCCACCTCCTGGGGCAGAGCAACCAATCAGAGCTGCTGAAGAGAGAGTTCTCTCCCCCTTGGTCAGCAACCTGAACCATTCCCTCAGTAGAGTAGGTGGAGTGGAGAAGAGCCATCCTGAGGGCCTGCGCTCGCTGTTTTCTCCCGCCGCCCCAGTGAGAAAAGCTTGGCGGGGAGGAGGGAGCAGCGAGAGCTCAGGATAGCTCCTCTCCCTCCTTGCAATGCCCAGCCTGGGAAAAAGGCGGGGGGGGGGGAAATTCCGGAGGAGCTGAAGTGAGGCCACAGCAGATGGGGAAACAGGTTTGATTTGGACGTTGGGGAGGCAGAATTAAGTGCTGGGCAGGGGAGGAGCAGGAGCGGCCCCTGCTGCAGGAGCTCTCACCCCCCACCCCACATCACCTTACCTAGTCAAGGGGCATGGGCAACACTCCTCCACATGCATGGAATGGGCAGGGCAAGTCCAGAGACAGACCAAAGCTGTCGACTTTTCAAACGTCTCGGGGGACTGACTTGTGCCAACTTCCCGAGATCAGTACTGCCCTTGGGGCGGGGGAAGGGAGCTCCTCGCTTAGTGGGGCTCAGCTGTCTCTGCCTGGCAACCCATGTGCCGGTGGGACCCTGCCCAAGCCCCTCTTTCCCCACCAGTACCCCAGCTGGTCCCCAGGGGCAATCTCCTCTCTGCACCTCCCTAACCCCCACGGCTCCTCCTCTCCCCAACCCAAGAAGCCAATGGCCTACAGGAGAAGCTAAGCAAGAGCCGCCCACTGGACTCTGAGGACCTGAAGCTGATAGAGCAGGATCTGAGCCAACAGCTGCACGGGGGCCAGGGCTTGGGGCCGGGCCGGCTGGAGGAGGAGTTGGAGAGCTTCGTGGGCCTGGAGAACAGAGGTGACGTCTGGGCAAGGTGCACTGGGGGAGGAGGGGTGTCAGTGCTAGACTGTGCACATCATCATGGCCTGTGTGCTGCAGACAAAGCTCAGCTGTTAAACAAATACACACACACGCACACACCCTGCCTGGGGAGCCAGGGTGAGGAGCCTGGGCCCTTTGGCTCTAGAAGCAGCATTGGCCACTCCCACTTGAGCTCAGGGAGGATTTTCCTCAGTTGGCAGCAACAGCAGGTCTCTTATCCTTTGTGTGGCCCTGTCACTGCAGGGCGAGGGAGATTACGCACGGGTGCGCTACAAAACCAGAGCATGTACTTGCACAGCCCGCGACTCACCGTGAGCTCTTCTGGTGCCCCTCAGTCCCAACCCACCACCTGTGTGTTATCCCAGCCCTGTTCCCCTTTCACCCCAGCTCTGCTGGTGCCCCTTAGCCCCCTTACTGTGTGAAACCTTATGTGAGGGCAGCACTTTCTGGTGTGCCTGCCCACATGCTGCATGGTCTCCCAGTACAACAGGCTGCCTGTCCCTCTGCTGGGGCTCCGCCTCCCTCCCGTGACCCTGCTTCTCCCCCTTTACCTTCCAGAGATGTTCTTCTCCATGGCTGCCATGACAAGTAGTGTGACCTCTGTGCGCTCAGTCAGCGATCTCTCTGACATCGAGCTCGACTCCTCTGTGCACAGCGACTACAGCGCCTGCCCCCTGCAGCCGCCTTCCTTCGCACCAGGGGTGAGAACTCACTGGGGGGCGGGCTGAGTGGGAGGGCATAGTTGGCAGCATCTGACACTGTCGCCCCTCAGCTCCCCCCTTCCCCGTGTCTAGAACCAGGCAGAGCCCTCTGGAGCTGTCTGTGCCTACTCTGCTCCCAAAGCCACATGGTCCTGGGAGCACCTTGGTGCCGCCAAACCTCGTGTGTGTCACCCTGGTCTGGCTCCACATCCCTAATCTCCACTTCTCTCTACAGCTGATTCTGAGCAGCCCCAGGCGCTATGGCCGCTCCCCCTTTGCTGCTACCCTCCCAGGCCTCCAGGGCCTGAGCAAACTGCCAGGTGAGTGGGGCTTATCCCGCTGGGTTCGTGCTGCGCTTTGGTGAGGAGAGTGGGGTTCCGCTCAGTGCTGGGAGGGCAGCGGGGTTTGGTGGGGTAGAGCAGCAGGGGCTGGTAGCCCGGACTCCTGCGTTCTATCCCAGGTCTGGGATGGTAAGGCGCTGTAGTGGATTAGAGCGGGTGGGGGCCTGGGAGTCACCGCTTCTGGGTTCTATTCCCTGCTTGGGGGGGCTGCAGGCTTAGAGTCCATCCCCGAAGCTCGCTGACTGTAGAAGGCTTCCTTCACTCATGGCTGAAATCTGACTCAGCCATCTAGGGGTAAGTGTACACACCTCTGGGGTGGAGCACGGGTGCTATTTATACAGGGATCCCTCACCTGGCGCTGAGATGCAGCTGCCTTTGGGTTGGGGCATGGGGGCTGCCACATCCAGGTGAGTTTGAGAGAGGTAGAAGGCAATAACTCCCAACTCAAATTTGACTGGGGCAGCTAGGTTAGTGCCTCATCCCTGCGGGGAAGCAAGAAGGGCCTTGGTTTCCCCCTCCACCCTGGTCCTTCCCCTTTGGAAGACCACACCTCCTTTAGCCTAACCCCTCTTTCTCCCTGCAAAGTTCTAGGGCCCAGGGCTCCTGGGTTCTATTCCCAGCACTGGGCTCCCACCAGTCCCTCCCTGCCCCCCACCACAGCTCTGCCATTGCCTGGTAATCCCAACCTGCAGCCCCTTCTGCTGTGGGGCATGCCCTGCTTGGAGGGAAGTGTGTCCTAGCAGGTTTCCCAGTGTCCTCTGTGGGGGGTTGGTTGTAATGCATCAGCTTCACCTGGTGTGGGAGACCTGATGTGAGCCCCGCAGTCGGGAGGGCGGCCAGTTGTAGTCCCGTTGCTAGCCAGACTAGCCTAGGAGTGTTGGGACTAACTTGGGGGGTGGGGAGCTCTCATTGCTGGGACTGTCTGATCCGAGGTGCCTGATCTGTTTCAGGCAAGGCCCCACAGTTGCCCTCCTTGGAGAGCCTGCGGCCGGAGACGCTGCTCAGAGTTACGGTGGGAGGCCTCACCCTGACAGTCCCGCATCAGTGCCCCGGCCCGCCTGCCCCTCCCCAGCTGGCCCAGCGTTTCTTTGCCGAGTTGGCCTTCTTCAAAGACTCCGCCTTTGGTGGGCGGGACTTTGGGCATCTGCGCAAGTGCTTTGAGAAGGCCTGTCCTTGCAGTAACCTCAGGTAGGCTGGGTTCAGCTCCCTGCCCCTCGTGGGGCACACATGATACACGCTGGCTGCTCCCTACCCCAGTCTGGGCAGTGGTGCAGAGGCAGGTACCAGGGGATGTTCTAGATGTATGATCTCCAGGGACTGGAGCATTGGGAGGTGGGGCCAGCATGGATTGGGAGGGGAGGGCACAGCGCCTCTAGCGCTGTGCTGGGGTATTGGGGCCAGCACTGATTGGGAGGGGTAAGTGCCCCTCCATTCCACTTTCTGCAGCACAGTGCCCCCCTAGCACACGCTGGGGTTGGCACTGAGTGAAAAAGGAGAGCACCCCCTCCTTGTGGCACAGTGCCCTCTAGTGCAGTGCTGGGGCAAAAGGAGAGCACCCCCATTCCACTCTTTGCAGCACAGTGCCCCCTAATATTGCTCCTGAGGCACTGGGGTAAGCACGGACTGTGAGGGGACAGCATCCTCCACACTTCACTCCTTGAAGTCTCCCATCCATGTGCTGACTGTCCCTGTGCCTGCTTAGCTTGTGAGGTCTGCGTGGGCCCCAGCACCGGGGCTGTCAAACCCCCCCTCCACCCCCTACTGCAGGCTCTGACTCCGCCTTCCTGCCCCAGGCTGACTGGAGCAGCCCTACAGGTCACCTGCCAACAGAGAGCAGCTGGCTCCCTGCACGTGCTCAGTTCGGAGGTGAGCTTCGGCATGCTGGAGATCCTGGAGTGCCTGTGGGCCAGCGCCAGCCCGGAGCGCAAGCAGCAGAAGCCGGAGTACACCGAGGTAAGGAGTGGTGAGCGGATGGCAGAGCCACACCCAGGGCTAGGCGCTGGGGTCATGGCTCTCCGGCCCTCCTCGCTTCTGACCTGACCATGGCTGTTGCTTCGGGGTGTCTAGGGGGATGAGACCTCAGCCTGCAGTCATGGTGTGCTGAGCCCCAGGGTAAGGGCTGACTGTGGTGGGGAAGATTTGTTTTGCCTAAGAGTGTGGGGGAGTGGGGAGTGCTCCTGCTATCAGTGCTCCATCGGCTCTGCCTGAGAGAGGTGGGAGAGCATGTGCAAGGATCAGAAGGGTGTAAACCCCCAGGAGGGAGGGGAATTACTGTTGGGGGGTGGGGGGAAAGCTGGACCAGCTGATGCCCAGGCAGGGCAAAGCCTGTGGGATCCTAATCCAGACGCTAAAGGGCAGAGGTGGGGTGTTAAAGCCCTGGTGGAGTCACCCCTGTGAACACCCAGGCACCAGGCTGGTGCATGGACCCAACCTTTGGATCCCACGTGTTTTCAAGCTTACTGGACCTGAGCAGCCTCCAGTTGCTGCCTCGGTCCTGGCCTTGCTGACACACTTCAGAGGTGCAGACTCCCTTTCTGGCCCTTCTCCTTGAGGGGTGGGATGCTGCGGCCCAGCTGCCATGGGCCCCCAAACCAGTGCTGACGCTCCTCCCACATTTGCCCAGTAGCTTATGCATGCTGCTCCCAGAGCTCTACCTTCGTGAGCTCTCTGGTTTATATATAGATTAACCCTTTGGGACCATGTTGCAGTTAAAGCAAGGAACCCAGGCTTCGCAAAGGAACTCCTTAAACCTCCCTCTGGCCCCTCAATGCACACTCTGCTCTTGGAAAGCACAGGAGAGTTCGGCTCTGTGGACGAACACACAACACCTGAATTCTATCCCTCCCTCGGAGCCCTGCCCACTCCTGAAAGTCTTTTGGGTTCTGGTCAGTGTCGTTCAGGGAAGCCAGGGCCCTCCTGCTCAACCTCCTGGTTCTGTAACAGCCTGGCCCCTTGGCTAGAGCATTTCTCTTTGGAAAGCTACTTCTGACACCTCTTCCTGCCTCTCTTCTCATGCTGGGCTTTTCCATGCTCTGGCCCCTCTGTGTGCTGCTGGGCACAGGGGCTGTTAAACATCCATGACAAAGAATGCCCCAGTGGTGAGGAAACTGAGGCAGGGAATGGCGTGTAGGCGTTGGGTCTACCAGGATCTGTAGATCTCTTGTGCTGTCTGAACAGTGATGGTTGCAAAAATCCTTCTGCAAGTCTGTGTCTGCTGCCTTTCACTATCATGTGTCCCGAAGGGTTAAACTATAAACCAGAGTGCCCTGCTCACAGGTGGAGTTCTGGGAAAGGGCCAGTGTAAGCTACTGGGGTGTCTTGTGGGGGACACAACGACACTGGGCCTAAGGCAGCTGGGCTGCAAGGTCCCACTTCAGTGGAGGGGTATCTGACAGTCTGTGCCCCGGAAATGCGCCAGAGAAGCCAAGGACAGGGATGGTGACTGAAGCCCCTGCGCAGACAAAGGGGGAACTTAAAGACCATGGGTCTAAACACAGCAGCCTGGTGAGTGTCCAGCGGGGCGCACTGCCTCTCCAGGAGAGGTCTAATCAGAGGACCAGGCCACCTGAGCCTTTTGTCCCTGGCAGCTACTGTGCCAGCACCCAATGGGATGAAACATCTCCCCAGAGAAGGGTGGGTGGGTGAGTGTGGGGCAGCTTGAATCTGTTCTTGGGGAAACTGACTGAGCATCTCCTGTTTGGACCTGCTGCACAAACCTTCACCGCACCCCTTCTCTCTTCAGCTAATGACCTTCAAGAACCCCAGTGCCTTCACCTATAACTCCTCGGCCCGGCCCTGCGCCCAGATCCACTACAAGCAGTCCGAGAAGCTGCCATCCAAGGTGAGCAGCAGCCTGAGGCTGGAGGGTGTCTTGAGAGTCAGTGCGATTGGTGTGTTTTTTTTCTCCCCTCCTGCCCCACAAACAGGCTTCTCCTCTGGGGAGCCACTGGGCAAAACGGAGCAGAGCCATCGCAGGCTGCCACTTGATGGCATTGCACTGGGCCCTCGCAGCAGGGAGGTGGGGGGACGCTGGCTGTCCTGGGTTATCGGTCTTGCTGTGATGGGAGCACTGGTCCTGTCCCTTTGTCTGGGAGTGGAAGTGCTCCTGAGGTCAGGGCTTTGTTGGTTCTGCCTGGCTACTATTAAATTGTATTCCAGTAGCACTTGGAGTCCCCAGCTGAGATGTGGAGGCGGGGGGGGAATGCCCCATTGTGCCGAGCACTGCAGCAGTGAGATGGTTCCTGCCTCGAAGAGCTCAGTCTGTTTAGACAAAGGAAGGGTTTATTCTCATGGGGAAACTGAGGCAGGAATCGGGGAAGTGACTGGTCTAAGGTCACACAGTGGAATAGTACCGAAGTGTCCAGAGTCCAATCCAGTCCCTTAACCACATGCCCACACTTCAATAGTGTGCCTGAACGGGTTGGGTGAGGGGAGCTCTTCTGTGGTTGGTGCTCCGTGGCTTGGCCTGAGGTTGGTACTCCATTGGCCTGGCCTGACTGTGGCAGGAGCTCTCCTGCAGTTGGCTTGACCTGACATGTGGCTAAGTGCCAGCAGGTCTCAGTTCCATGTGCTGGGACCTGCAGGGACACATGATCTTACACAGCCAGAGTGGGTGGGGCTGCATCAGCAGCAGGGAAAGCCAAGCAGGCGGAGACAGAAGGAAGCCCCAGCCTTCCTGGGTGACCCTAGAATAAGACACTGGCAATCGCAAGAGACCCTACAATAATACAACAGTCTGTATAGTCCCAGATGAGCGGGGGCAGCACCTGAGCTTCCCCCTCACTCTCCAGTGTTCTGTAGAACGAACTCCCTCACCCCCCCACCCCATGTAGAGCAGCCTCTCCCCTGGCTGGGGAGGCATTCCCAGGGCTCTGATGGCTCTCCCTCTCCCTGCAGAGCAATCTCAAGAAGACTGGGGCTAAGCGAAGCTCGGAGCTGTTGGTGGAGCTGGCAGAGTTCCACTCTGATGTGGACCTGGGTGTCCTAGACCGGCTTGGGTCCCTCCTCCATCTGGCAGCGTCAGCGTCCATGCAAGATCAAGCCCCCGGCCTCCATGCAGACATGCATGTGGTGTGTGTGGGGGATGGAGTATCTGCTAGGAGGGGGCGGGGGGGGGGGGGGGGTTGTTCCCATTTGGCTGCAGAGGAGGAGGTGCTTGCGCCTGCAACGGGCGGGGGACCCGGAGGGAGACGAGGCCCTTGTTAATTCTTTCCTCTCTCCCCCTCTTGTGGCTGGGCGCCAGGCAGAGTCTCCCCATGCCCCCGAGAGGCACACAACCGTGCGGCTGGCAGCGCCCAAGGCCACCCTGCGCTTGCAGTTCCCAGTGCCAGATCTGCGGCCCGAGCCGGAGCGGCGACCCTGGATGGAGAAAGCTGTGCGCAAAGAGAGCCTGCGACTGGAGCTGACTGATGTGGTGTTCCAGACGGAGCTGCGGGCAGGGCAGGGGGGTCACGGGGAGCCCACCCGGCTGGAGGTGACCTTCAGCGACCTGCATGGTGAGCGTGGGAAGGGCTGAGCTGCAAGGCCTCCTGGGAAGTCTGTCCCTGCCCTGAGTGGGGCTCACAGCTCCCTATGGAGGTTAGGAGGCTGCTATGGCCTCTGGGCTAGTAGACTTGGACAGTGTCTGCTCTGGCTCTAGGATCCATAGGTCCAGGGTTGGGTCCCTGCTGCCAACGACCCTCCCAGGGGTGTCTTGTTCCCCTAAGGGGCTGGCGGGCAAACCCAGGCTTCAGGGACAAGGCATGAGGCCTACAGGGACCCACTCTGTTCAGGTTGAATTGGGGGGGGAACATGTGGCCCCACGTCTCCTGCTGTAAAATATGAAGGGGATGTTTCTAAATGGATCCCTCTTGGTTTTGTAGATGCTACAGAAACCTGCATGCTCTTACCAGAGCCATCCTGACACTGTTCTTTATTCTAACCAGTAGGCTGCCCTCCCTCTCTGCCAGATCCAGGAATAGAATCCAGGAGTCCTGGTTTCCACCTCCACCTCCATCTGCTCTAACCATTAGACCCCGGAACAGAACCCAGGAATCTTGATTCCTGTGCCCCTCCCCGCTCTGCTCCCAGAGCTGGGGATGGGATAGCCAGGAGCCCTGCATCTTTAATTCTCCCCCCAGCCCCCTTACAAACTCCTTCCAGGTGTAGGGTAGAAAGGTAGTATTTGGGAGGGTATGGGGGTGTGTCTGGGCACTGAGTCCAGCCACTCTCCTTGCAGGTCTGTACGAAGACGGTGAGAGGCTTTCCGTACCCTGCATCCGCGTGAGCAAAGCCCTTGATCCTGCAGCCAAAGGACTGGGCAAGAAATACCTCTTCCCAAAGTGAGTTTGCTTTGGGGGGCTGATCTCCCTGCCCCATGTGCACCCTGGTAGGAGCAGCTCCCTCCGCCAGAGCCCCTCCCATCCCACCAGCTCCCTCCCTCATCTGCATCTCAGCTGATTGTCATCCAATCATACATCCTCTGGTTGCATGGAGTGTCTCCTGCTGTGGTGCATGGGGGGCGGGGGCTCAGATGTGTTGGGGGCAAAATTTCACTGCAGCATCTGAGAAGGGGGCAGGTAGCCCTGTAGGGGGCTACATTGCTTCCCCTGTGCCCTCTGACTTTCCCTCCTCCCGGCCCTGCACAGGATCACGGTGACCCTGACCCCCCAGCACAGCCTGTCCCAGTGGGACTTGGCGATGGACAAGGTGGAGGAGATGGATCTGTCAATGGTGGAGAGTCCCTGTGAATTGCGGCGGCCCGAGCCCTCCCCCTTCTCTTCCAAAAGGACCATGTATGAAACTGAGGAGGTAAGGGGGGCGGCCCTCCCTGGTACTCAGTGGGGAGGAGATAGTGGTATGGGTGGGAGCATGGAATACCGTCCTGCCTTCCAGGGGGGTCTGATCCTGCCAGGAAAGGCATGAGTGGTGTCTTTGGGGCAGGTGGCTCAGTTAGCCCACCAGGATACAAGGGAAGCAGCAGGGAGAGGACCTAGGGTATGGGCTGAATGATCCTGAGGGAGGAGCCTCGGAGACATGAGAACAGCCCAATTGGGGTTCTCAACCCCCTTCCATATCAGGTTCCCTTTTCATCTAGCTTTGGCTCTCCCCTCCCATTAACCAGTAAGGAAAGGACAGGGGGAGGTTGTGACCCCTGACATGGGCGTCACAGCCTCCATCTTGACAGCCCTCTGGTTTAGTAGTTGGTCAGCTAAAGTGGGTGCCTGTCCCTGTAAGTCTTTAACCCTTCCTATGCTGGCCTCCCCCCTAGATGGTGATCCCTGGAGACCCTGAGGAGATGGCAGATTTCCAGGCCAAGACAGTGGCTGCCTCGCAATACACCCTAGAAGTGACCCTGCCCAGTGTCCACATCTTCCTGCCTAGCAAGGAGGTCTACGAGAGCATCTATAACAGGTATCGGGGGAGCGGGGGCATCTAGCCGGGTATCCTGGCTGGCAAGGAGCAGCCACAGGGCCTGGCAGCCTCTAGGGATTAGGCCCTGAATCCTCCCTGCTTGCCCCCTGGACTCTTGACCTTCCGTCCGCAGAGCGGGGCACCGGCAGTGCCCAGCTCATGTGGGCCCCGGCCCTGGCTGTGTGTGGGGTTGGAAGAGCTGTCGGCTGGGGCGGGCCAGGCCTGAGCAGATGGATCCCAGGTGGCCCAAGACTACTGGGTTCTCTTCCCAGCTCGGGAAGGGCCGTGGCTTCTCGTGGTTGGAGCAGGGTGGGGCTGGCAGTCAGGGCTCTTGGGTTCCATCCCCACCTCTGCTGCCAACTTTCCGGGCGATCTTGAGCAAATCGCTTCCTGTGCCTGTCTCCCCACCTGCAAAATGGGAGGTGGCGCCTATTGAGTGGCCCATCTTGTTCCCTGCAGCACCCTGTGAGAGTACTCTGTGGTAAGCTCTCTAAGGCCGGGGCCGTCTCCTTCTGTGTCAGTACCGTGCTCAGAACCGGGTGGGCCAGGTCGATAACAAACACCGCTGGGCCTGGGGAAGGTTTGAGGGGCTCCTGGCCTAGGGGAGGCAAAGGCAGTTGTGAGCGTGAAGCATCTTTCCTTTCCTTCCCCAGGATAAATAACGACTTGCTGATGTGGGAGCCGGCCAGCCCACTTCTTTGCTCCTCCGGGTCTGCGGGAGGTGCTGCACCTGGGGCCTTCTTCCCCAGCCGCCCGCCCCCTCCCAAGTATTGGCAGGATAACTTCAAGATGTGCAAGTCTGCCTTTAAACTGGGTAAGGAGCCAAGCCCCGCCCCCAAACCCAGAGAGAGGCTCCTGTCATCTGCACTGACCTGTGAAGCCTTAATGCAGGGGTTCTCTAACTTTTGTACTGGTGACCCCTTTCACACAGCAAGCCTCTGAGTGCGACCCCCCGCCCCTTATAAATTAAAAACACCTTTTAATATATTGAACACCATTATAAATGCTGGAGGCAAAGCGGGGCTTGGGGTGGAGGCTGACAGCTCGCGACGCCCCATGTAATAACCTCGCGACCCCCTGAGGGGTCCCGACCCCCAGTTTGAGAACCCCTGCCTTAATGGAAATGGGGAGTGAAGGATTCTGGGAATAGCATCATGGTTGCTTGCTTTGTGATGGATGCAGGATAAGGAAAGGGGCTTGTGGGTCCAGTCCCTGGCTCTGAAGGTAGCAGAGGTCTAGTGGTTAGAGCAGGGGGGCTGGGAGTCAGGACTCCTGGGTTCTGTACCCAGCCCTCACGTGACCTTTGGCAAGATCTTCCCCTCTGTGCCTCAGTTTCCCCATGCAGCGGGAGCTGCCACTAATCCTCCTCTTCCCTGTCCCCATCAGACTCGGACTCTGAAGATGAGGCCTCTCACTTCTATTCAATGGACGAGGTGGTGGCTCAGCGGAGGAAGGGGGACCAGCTGAGCCAACACCAGCAGAGCCGTTTCTCCGCCGTGGTCACTATCCTGAAGGGCAGGGTGGCGGCTCTGTGCGAGGCCAAGGTGAGGGCAACCCCCAGGGACCCACTGCCAGGCCATCTCCTCTGAGCTCCAGCTAGCCTGGCCTGGGCGCTGCCTGGATGGGAGATCTCTGGGTGCTGCAGGGAGCAAGGTAGCGGAGCCCTCCCCACTGAGCCGATGTGGAGGGCACTAGGTGGTGCTGTGCTGCAGGGCCCAGGATGGGGGGCTACTACTTTTCCGTAGAACTGAGCTGCTCCTTCTAGTGTCCAGGCCAAATGCAAACCTGGGTCATTCTCCAAATGCCCACCCGCCACCCTTCAACTCCCTCTGGAATTAGGTACTGGATCCTTCCCTTCTGTACCATGCTGCTGTATGCTGTTTAAATAAGCCTCACACCCCTCCTCAGAGGTGGCTGCATCTGAGCCCCAGGTGAGGGATCCCCATATAAATAGCCTCGCATCCAATCCCAGAGGCTGCTGCTCCTCAGTGCTGGGTGACTGTTGCCATCTGACCCTTCAGGATGGAAGGGCAATGGTCTGCACTGGGGTGTCCGACCCTCATCCTCCTTCCCCTCTGCCCCCAGGGTGAGGCGGGGAAGAAGCTGGATGACTCCCATGGAGAGATTGTGCTGGATGTGGACAACTGTACCATCTTCAGTGTGTCCCAGTACAAGGGTCAGGAGGAGCTCGGCTACCTCTGCATAGAGTCAGAGAGAGTCACCCTTTATCATAAAGGTATGGTTCAAACTGCGGGGGGGCAGGGAGTCAGGACTCCTGGGTTCTGTCCTGAGGAGGATCTCATCTGTCAGAGCGGGGGTTCTGTTCCTGTGTCTGATGGGCTGAAGCAGTGGGGGCTGGGAGCCAGGACTCTCCCACTGAGCCATGGATTCATACCTATCCCCACGTACTGGCTGGGCAACTGGCAAGGGCCCATGGTTACAGAATAGATCCCAGGGCTGCCGAGTCACAGCCCTGCTCCCTGGCACACAGGACCCGTCTGATTTCTTCAGAGCCCTCCAGGGATCTCATGAAGTGCTGTGGAATTGGGGTTTCACTTGGCCCATCCAGGCCAAAGGGCAGCAGGTCAGGCCTGCGCTGCCCTCTGTGCCCAACCTCGTAGTGACCTCCGGTGGGAGCAGCCAAAGAGGCAGCTGGGCTGAGGTCTGCCAGGAGGCAGTTCCCTGCAGTGGGGATTGCAAAGGAGGAGGCTCTTGCACCCTGCGGTAGTTCAGAGTGGTGGGGGGACATCTAGGGTGGCGGTGGGTCTTAAAGAGACAGATCAATGCTGGAGGGGGTGGGGATGCAGCTGCAAGAGTTGTTAATACCGAGTTCATATCAGTAGCTGTCTGAGTGGGTTATGAAGGAGGTCAGGATCGTTACCCCATTTTACTGAGGGAGAGCAGGGCAGTGACTCTACCTGGCGTCACCCAGCAGGCCAGTGGCAGAGCTGGGAACAGAGTTCAGCTCTCCTGAGTCCCAGGCCAGTGCTCTGCCGCACAGGGCACTGGGAGGGGGTTAGTGGGAGGGATGGCTGGCTAGCCAGCCAGCCAACCAAACTCTGTGTCCCCTCAGCTGTGGTAGAGGACTACTTCCTGGCCAGTCGTTTGGAGATCCCCAGCTTCAGCCCCCCTGACAGGCTGCACCCCACAATCTACTCCTCAGAGGAGGGGGTGCTGAGTGGGCTGGCAGGGGGCAGGAAGGACAGGCCCCTCAAGATGCTCTCAGCTGCCATCCGCATCAACCTGGACTTGAAGAAGAACATCAAGGTATCTTGTCTCCACTCTCTGGGCTGAGGGAGAGGGGACTCAGCTGGGAGGGCTCCCTCTGCTCTCCCTTCTCCAAACAGGCTAAGAGCCAAAGCAACCCCTCCCTGGGATCTGCATTTATTGTTTAACTTAAAACATCTCAGCGCCAGCTTTCATCTGACTTGTCTGTTCCTAGAGGCTGTTACCCTGTAGGATCTCCTCTGTCCCTTCCCCACCTCAGAGAGCCACCGGGACAGTTCTGGCTTGAAGCAAATAGGGCTCCTCTGATCTGGCATGGTCATGAATCAACAGAAGTGGCTCTGTCTTCCTGTGCACTGCCTCATGTGGGGGGTGACTTGGCATGAACAGCCATGGGTCTGGATGGGGCCCAGCTGGGGTGGACTGGCATGTGGGGGTGCTAGAAGCCCACTGGCCTGGTGTGTTTGGGGGAAGATGTCCTAAGGGGGTTCATAAATGGCTTCCCCCCCATCCTGCCCATTGTAGAGCCTTTCCCCGTCTGGGGTGGGGTGGAAAATCTCCCTGCTTTTTAACTTTGCTTTCCCAATCTTCCCTTTTGCAACCCGAATCCAGGAGTTCCTGGTCACCTTGAGGCTCGAAGGGGCCACCATGCGACATCACATGGCGCTGACCAATCAGAGTTGGTACACACAGGTACGTCCTGGGCCGGAAATACCCATCCTGGAGTGAATAGCAGAGGGGCGTGTGCAGTGTAGCAGCCATGGGGCTGAGGGAGACTTAGGGCCAGGAATGGAAGCTGGGCCAACACCAGCATGGGGACAGGGGACAGGCTGGATCCTCTATAGCTTGGACTCGTGCCCTGGTGTCCAGCTAAGGGGGGTCGAACTCATTCATTGGGCAGGGCCTGAATCTCTGTTTAATTGTGGCAATTCTTGCCCCTTGCAGGCGTAAGCCCCCACCCGGTTCCTTCTGCTGTCGTGATCAACAGTGGAATAGCTGATCTGGATGAGAATGGGGATTGTCCAGTGGTTAGGGTGTTCGCCAGGGACTTGAGACCTGGGCTCAATTCCTGGCTCTGCCATAGGCTCCCTGTGTGACTTTGGACCTCTTTTTCCCTACTTATAAAGTGGTGATGGAGTGAGGCAGGGTGTCCTAGTGGCTAGAGCACTGGCCTGGGACTCAGGAGACCTGGATTCTATTCCCAGCTCTGCCACTGGCCTGCTGTGACCGTGGGCAAGTCATTTTGCCCCTCTGTGCCTCAGTTTCCCAGTCTGCAGTGGGAATAAGAACCCTGCCCTGCCTCCAAGGGGTGTTTGTGAGGATAAATCTGTTACAGATCGGGGCCAGATGAGTGTGTCAGGTGGAAAGGTCAGCTCTGAGACTAGCAGCTCGCTGTGTCATTCTCACTCAGTGCAGCTCCCGCATCTCTCAGCCATTGGCTCAGGCTTTCGGCAGACTCAGGCAGGTGCCATGAAATTGTTTATACACGAGGCACATGGAGGAGTCTGTGAGGCCTAAAAACTTGCTCCTTTTTTCATGAAAGCTGAGATTCCGGGCCACACAAATGCATTGGCCAGGCTGGATCTGTATGTCCGACACCCCTGGTCTAAAGAGAATCCTCCTACTTCAACCACAGGGCACTGGGGCTGGATGCAGGGATCTGGGGCGGGTGGGGGTGGGGAGAATCCTCCACCTGGGGGGATCAGCACGGGTCTTTCTGCTCCCATTAAAACCTGCTGTCTGGGGCGTGCACGCTCACGCTCTGTCGCCCTTTCTTTCAGCTGATTGACTTCCTGGACGTACTGGATGATCCAATTCTTGGCTTTGTCCCCCCAACGGTCATTACGGTGCTGCACACCCACCTCTTCTGCTGCGCAGTTGACTACAGGTACTGAGGGGAGCAGAGGCAAATGGGCTGCACGGGGAAAAGGGTGGCTGTAAAATAGGAGAGGCCTTTGGCTGTTTGTACAGGAGGAACAGAGGTGAGACAAAGAAGTTAGAATAGCAGATCTGGTCTGAGGAAATCCAGACTCCCAGGTTCTGTCCCAGCTCAGAGAGGCGAGTGGAGTCTAGTGGGTTAGAGCAGGGGGGTTTGGGAGCCAGGACTCTGGGGTTCTATCCCCAGCTCTGGGAGGGGTGTGGGGTCTTTGTTAAAGCAAAACCTCCCAGCCTGGTCTCTGCTGTCTGCTCTCTTTCTTATCTTGGCATCCTGGAGATTCGATGTGATGGTGGGAGCCTCTGTCACCTTGAGATAGTCTCAGCTGGGACAGGAACACTGGCCCGGCCAGACAGGATCAGAACCGAGGGCCATCTGGTTCAGTATCCTGTCTCCGGCTGTGGCCAGTACCATATGCTTCAGAGCAAGGAGTAACGACCTAGGAGAGGGCAGCTGTGGATCATCTGTCCTCTGTGAAGGCTGCAATCCCATCTTGGCTGGGGCGGGGCACGCGTGGGATAACCCTGCCGTGCGGGTACTCTCCTTGGCTCCTTTAGCCCTCTCACCACACCCTGCCCCGGCACTGGTTCTGTCACTACCATCTCACCCCTCAGGCCCTTGTACCTCCCCGTCCGCGTGCTCATCATGGCCGAGACCTTCACCTTGTCCAGCAACATAATTGTGGATACTTCAATCTTCCTGCTCAGGTAGGCGTCCTCCAGCTGGGGACATCCCAAGAGAGCTGCCCACTCCAGGGAGGGCCTGTCCCTCCCCCGGGCTGGTGAGATCAGGGGGTTTGAGACCTGTTCCCTCTGGACTGAGCCTGGGCTGCTCACAATACCAATGCTGGCTTGTGTGGAAGAAGATGGGGTCAGCAGCTTTGGAGCCACCATCTTACGGTGCCTGGACGCCATGGTGGTGGGCGTGGTAGAAGGAGCCCAGTACGATGGAATCCTGAGTGATTTCTTTGCCTGTGTCTGCTCCAGTTACCTGGGGTGTAGCCATGAACCGGTGGGCCAGGTGCTCTTATTGGAGGAGTCTCACCCCAGCATGCACAGTCTCTTCACAGCAGCTGGCATCCTGTATCCCATTCCCCACCTCTCTGAGCCAGCCAATCTCCCCACCCTGGGGCCAGGACAGAGCCGGCACCCCTAGAAGGCCCCATATCCCGTTCTCCATCCTCACGAGCCAGCCAGTCCCACGGTTCTGGGGTCAGATCAGAGCCAGCGCCCCTAGAGGGGAAAGGCCTGTGTGCCGTTCCCTGTCTTCCCACCCGGGGCTGGATTGGCACCGATGCCCTCTAGAATGGCATCCTATTCCTTGAGCCAGCCGCTACCCAGCACTTACTCCCTTGGTCCAGGGTGGGAGTCGGGGTCTGTGTCACAGGGCCAGATACCTATTGCACTGTATGGGGCCCTTGTGTTCATGGTTATTGTACAGTGATGGACAAGATCTTGATTGTACTCGATCTGGCTGGTATGTGCCTACTGGTGGGGGGGCAGCAGAGTTTAAGTCACTCCCTTTCCCCCAGGTTTATTCTGGATGACTCTGCCATCTACTTGTCTGACAAATGCGACGTGGAGACAGTCGATCTGCGGAAGGGTAAGAGTTGGACGGGCCGCGTGTCCATCCTTCTTCTGTGCTCTGGGTACTGAAAACAGCAGCTATTTGAAAGGCTGCTGGGGAGCAGCAGGTATCCCTCAAGCATCATGCCCCCGTAGCCCCTCAGACTGGGCTCTCAGCAGGTCTTTCAAGCTAAGCAAGCTTGCGCCTGGTCAGTAGTTGTATGCGGGAGCTAGCACTCATAGCCCAGCATGGTGGCAGGCGGCTCTGTAGAAGACACCCCATATTGCTTAATAATCTTCCATCTGTGGATTTCAAGGGGTTTCCCAAATGTTTGAATGGATTTAACCGTCCCCCGTCCTGGGTGTGTTGTTGCTGCAGGGAACCTAATGCACAAAGAGGAGTGTGGAGGAAGTGCCCAAATTAAAGCGAACATGGAGCAGAACCCAGGAGTCCTGACTCCCAGCCCTCCCTGCTCCAACCCACCAGGCCCCACTCCCTTCCCAGAGCCCAGGATAGACCCAGGGATCCAGTCGGGCTGAATCTCTGTTCTCCCTTGGCCTCAGATTACGTGTGTGTACTGGACGTGGATCTGCTCGAGCTGGTCATCACCACGTGGAAGGGGAGCGCTGATGGGAAGCTGGTGAGGCCCAGCCCAGCCAGAAAGGGCAGGGTGGGGGCGGGCCTGGTAACTGCAATGGAAATCCCAGGAGAGAACCCCCCCCTTAAAAGGTGACTGCGCAGAGTGGGGAGGACACTTCATGTGGCTGAATGCAGGAGGCGGGTGACTTCTCAGCCCTCCTTGTCCCTCGCTGTAGCCTTGCGGGGTGTGAGCCTTCTCCAGTGCAGCTTCTGGTGTTTTCGAAGCAGCCTTGCTGTGTTTTGAGCCTGCGGGACCTAAGCAGCCCCACCTCCCCTCAGGAGCCCTGTGCTGTCTGTGCCGACCTCTCCCAAGGACCCGGGATCCCATTGCTCTAGCTCCCCACCCCAGTATGACACAGGCTGTCTCCCACTCGCTTTGTTCCACTCCAGACCCAGCCGCTGTTCGAGCTGCGCTGCTCCAACAACGTGGTGCATCTCCATACCTGTGCTGACTCCTGCGCCATGCTGGCCAACCTTATCCAGTACGTGGTCAACCACGGGGACCTCCACCCGCCACCCCGGCAGGACAGCCCCACGGAGATTGCTGGCCAGAAGGTGCAGGTAGGGAGAGGAAGTCTGGACTGGTGTCATCCCTAGCTGAGTAGGTCAGGCTGGCTCGATGCCTGGATGGGGGACCTGCATGGGGATCTTCCAATGCTCTAGTTAAGCAGGGTCAGGCCAGTTCAGTACCTGAATGGGGGGCATGCGCAGGGATCTTTTGTAGTTTAGTTAGGTGGGGTTGAGCCAGTTTGGAGCATGGCTGGAGGACCTACCCCAGTGAGATCCAATACCTGAAACTGCACCAATCGGAGGAGAAATAAGGCACACTTTTTTCTTTTTTAGCGGGGAGAGATTCACCATTGCAGCAACTTTCGCAGGGATGCGGGGTGGTCTCCAGCCCTTGAGGGTCTTTAAATCAAGACTTGGTGTTTGTCTCCGAGCTGCACTCTAGCTCAACCCTCAGGTCTGGGCTGGATGCAGGGATCTCATGGGGAAGTTCTCTGGCTTGCGTTTTGCAGGAGTTTGGACAGGATGATCTGATGGTCTGGCCTTAACAGCTGTGAAGGAAAGGCATATGCTGGAGGGACATGGGGGAGTTCAGTAGGTGGTGCTCTGCCCTGGCAATCGGAGCAGACTCCAGTACTGCTGTGTGGCACTAGGAGGCACTGTTCTGCAGGGCACGAGGGCCCAGTATCGGTCTTCCCTCTAATTTTTTTAAGTCCATGTGCCGAGTGAATTTTATGTGCACCAATATGGAGGTGACGTGTGACATCACCTCCATATTGGTGCACATAACAAAATTCATGTGGTGGGCGTGGGGCTGAGGGGTTCAGTGTGGGAGGGGGCAGAGGGTTAGGATGAGGGGTGGGGCTGGGGATGAGGGGTTTGGGGTACGGGAGGGGGCTCAGGGCTGGGGCAGAGGGTTGGAGTGCAGGCTCAGGGGTGGGGCCAGGGATGGGGGGTTTGGGGTTCTGACTGCCCCAGGGCTGCAGTGGGGAGACAGGACTCCCCTCCAGCTCTCTCCCTGGCTGCGGCAGCTCAGGTGAAGCTGGGCTGGGCCGAGGGAGGGGCTCCTCTCCCCCGGCCGAGGCAGGTCTGTGCTGGGGCTGGTGGGGCTTAATAGGTGGCCACGAAGCTTAGAGGGAACTTAGCTCAATAGAGGGTGTCTCCCCTGGCCGTCAGCACTGACCCAAGTGCCCCCGCCCTGTGCTAGTGGGTGCTGTGCCCCAGGGAGCAGGGTGGGGCTCAGCTGGGGGCGCTCTCCCCTGGCAGTGCTGATCCATGGGTACTCATCACTCGGTACATAACACCCCCTGGTTTTTGTTGGCCCCCAGCTGTCAGAGAGCCCGGCCTCACTGCCCTCCTGCCTGCCCGCTGAGACGGCCACCATTAACCAGCGGGACCTGACTGACGCCCTCATCGACACCGACCGCAGCCTGAGGGACCTGGCGTTAGAGTCTGGTAGGGGGTGCCGGTGGGAGCCTGGGGAGCCGAGGGGACCACGCTGTCCCCTTGCTGCCTCTACAACTCCTTGGGGGTCGAGAGGAAGGGTTGGGGGCTGGGTGGCATGTGGCTGCATCCCTCCTGCTGCAGGGCTAGAGAAATTAGTGTCACCCCCATGCCCCAAATTGTCAGCTGGCTGAATGGGCTAATCCGGGGCTGGAGGGGCCCATTGTCCTGATCCGGGGAGGGGCCGTTGGCTCGATCCAGGGGCGGGGGGGATGTCGGGCAGGCGGGGCCTGTTTGGACCAATCCAAGGCAGGGCGGACGTCGGGCGGGATGGCAGGGTATTTCATTGGGGCCAATCTCACCAGTGTCAATCTCTCCTCCCAGGAGAGGCCGGGCAGTTGCACCAAACCTCCCCTGTTTCAGTGTATCTCTTCCCGGGGGAGAACAGTGCTGGGGGCAAGCCTTGCCCCCCACCACCTGCTGCCCTGCCCCCGGCGCCCGTGGAAGTGGGGCTAGATTTCTGCTCCTCGGAGGGCAGCGAGGAGGAGAGTGAGGCCACTGATAATGACGACTTCTGCATCCTGGACGCGCCTGGCATGGGCATCCCAGTAAGGGGAGGCAGGGGCTGTGGGGCACACGGGGATGGGGGACTGAGGGGAAGCTGTGAGGCCCGGGGGGCTATGACTGATCAGGGGTAGGGCTTTGGGGTCCATGGGGAGCTGGGAGGGATAGGGAAAAGTTGGGGGTGGAGCAGGGCTGGGTCCAAATGTCTGGATTTTTTAGGAAGGATGAAATAGTGGGATATCGGGGGTGGGGTTTGGACATCTGGGCCCACTGATTTGCTCTGAGGCCTGCCTGTGTGTGTGTCTCTTCTCCCCCTCTTCTCACACCCCTCCCCCAGCCCAAGGACGGAGAGCCAGTGGTGACAAAGCTGCTGGAGGGGCCGGTGCCCATCAAGGATGGCTACTTCTCGCGCCCGCTGGGCAGCACAGACCTGCTGAAGGCCCCGGCACACTTCCCATTGCCTGAGAGCCGGGTCATGCTGCGTGAGATCTCAGTGGTCTGGCACCTTTATGGAGGGCGGGACTTTGGGGTCGGGCGTGCCACCCCAGGACACGCCCACTCACCCAGGTGAGACCTTGATTCCTGGCAGGCACGGCCTGCCCTGGGGCTGGGCTGGACAGCTGTGACCCTGTCTCTCCCCCACTCCACAGGATGAGGCCCAGCTTGTCAAGCGCCCGCAGCTCCCCTTCCCGCTCCTCCATGGCCAACCGGCCCCAGAACACCTGGCGCACGCAGGGCGGGACCGGGCGCCTCCATGACCTGCTCATGGAGATACAACTCACCAAGGTGAGGGCGGGGGTATGTGTGAGTGGGTGGGGCTTAACATCCGTCCCACAAAGGATTTTCTGGGGAACTCCCTGCCACAGGATAGTGGGCTGGGTAGGCCCATTGGTCTGACCTCCTTGTCATAGACATGATATTCAACTCCCCTGATGCTATAGAACCGTGTTCTGCTCCCAGCCCTTCTGCGGGGTGTGTCTGGCCTGTCAGGGACCCCCCTCCCATTATTATCAAGCCTTAGTTTCTCCCCAGGTGAGCTTCCAGCATGAGACCTACCCCACTGGGGCAGAGAAGCTGTCCACGGAGCTGGAGGAGCAGCCAGTGTCGCGGCAGGTGTTCATCGTGCAGGAGCTGGAGATTCGTGACCGGCTGGCGTCCTCCCAGATCAACAAGTTCCTCTACTTGTACACCAGCGAGAAGATGCCACGCCGGGCCCACTCCAACATGGTACTGCTGGGGGGCTAACAGAGGCATGGGTAAGGGGCAGGGGTGGGGGGCTAGGGTGGGATAGGGGCAGATACTAGGGAGTTGACATGAGGTGAGTGCTGGGGTTTAAGGAGAGGCTGGGGGGTAGGATCCAGGCCTGGGGTAGGGGTGAGTTCTGAGGACTGTTGGTGTGGGGCAGCCACTGCAGTTGGGGGATGGGGAAGGTATCTGGGGTGGGCATGAAGGGAGGGGGTTGGTGTGGGTTGGGCACTGGGGTGGGGGGGCAGTGAGCTCTGTATAGGGGTGGGCTCTGGGGGGAGGGGTGGGATCTGAGCAGGGGGAGGGCTCTGGGGGGCAGGGTTTGGTGTGGGGTGGGTGCAGGATCTGAACTGCGGGAGGGGTGGGGTGCTTGCTCCATCCCTGCTGAGGGAGGGCAGTGGACCGTACCCTCCCCTTCCTCTCCCCATGAGTGACGGCCACCTCTCCCCATAGCTCACCATCAAGGCCCTGCATGTCTGCCCTGAGGCCGGGCTGGGCGGCCCCGAGTGCTGCTTGCGCGTCTCCCTCTTGCCGCTGCGGCTCAACATCGACCAGGTGAGCGGGGCTACAGATAGATAGCTCCATGGGCCCTGCCTAGAGACTCCCTGCCCTGGCCCCACACCCTGGGGGAGCCCTGATCCAGAAACATTTTCCCCCTCCCCAGTCCCTAATGACCTGGCTCTGGATTCAGACCAGCACCCCCTCAAGGGGAAAGGCCTTGTAAGCCAGTTCCCTGCTGTGGGGCTGGATCAGAGCTGGTGCCCCCTAGAGCAGAAAGGCCTGTGTCTCCAAGTATGAATGGAAGCAACTCTTTGTCTCCTGGAGCTCCAACTTCCTGGGGTTCAGCATTGTCCCTCCCCAGCCCCCATTCAAGGATCCCCCACCTCCCACCCCCTCCTTTGCGAATGATGGGCTCAGACTCTGCCTGGTGCTCCCTTGGCCCAAGCGATTTGCCAGCATCTGGCGTTTTGCCAAGTGATTGCTCCCAAGGGGAGGAGAAATTGATGACGTGAGGGGGCAAGTTCTCCGGTGCCATCCTGTCTGCTTGCAATGAACGTCCCCACAGCCAGGGGTGAAAGGAATATTAAATTCTTACCGGTATGGGGGCCAGCTCCGGCCCCTGGAAGGGGCGGGACCTCAGGCAGAAGGGGGACTGGGGGATCAGGGGCTCAGCAGCGATTTTAGAGGGTCTGGGGCTCCGGCCGCTGCTGCGGTAGGGGTGGCCGGGAATCCTGGGCCCTTTTAAATCGCTGGCCCCGGAGCAGCGGCCCCTTTTGCCTCCCCCATCGGCGGCCCTGCCGGTGGGATCCCTACTGGCAAGGCCACTGACGGGGAAGGGCAGCACTTTAACATGGTCTGCGTATGGGACGGTACCGGCTTCTTACCGGTACGCTGTACCGGCCCACTTTCACCCCTGCCCACGGTCCTGTGTCCCTGATCACAGCAGGAACGAACAGCTGGTTCCTTGCTCACAATTTCTAAGCTAGCCCAGTGTCCAAGGAGCTCTGTCTCCCAGGGCCACACTCACCTCTGCTTCTCTTGCTGTGTGCTGGCTCTCTGCCTCGCGCGCACACCCAGCTTGCCAGGCAATCCCCCAGCCCCTGCATTTGCAGCCGGTCTGGAAACCCCACAGCCCACATGGCTCATGCCTGTGGCCTTGGGCAGTGGCTTCTATTGTTTCCAGCTCTTTCCCTCATAAAGGGGCTTAACTGCTCCTTCCGTTTAGCCTAAAAGAATGGTAATTAGCACAGCCAGGTCTGTGACTGAGGGCTGCCCACCTTCCAGTATAACACTGCCTGTTGCTGTCTCTCCCCCCACCACCAGGATGCCTTGTTTTTCCTGAAGGATTTCTTCACCAGCCTGGCTGCCAGCATTAACCCTGTGTTGCCCATGGAGGCTGGGACAGAACGTGAGTTGAAGGGCAGCCCAGAGGTGCGGGCTGGCTGGCTGGGGAGGGATAAAGCTTCCTCCTCTGAGGGTCTTCTGGCTCTTTGTAGCGCTGGCATAAACCTTTCTAATGCTGGGGAAACTGAGGCAGGGGGACAGACTCTCGGGCCACGTGAGCGTCTGGCCACACCAAGAGTTACAGTAACTGTAACCTGGGCTCCTCCTGACTGTGCATTTCATGGGCTCTGCCAGCTACACTACCACCTGTCACCACAAGATGGGGGTGTTGTTAAGGCCTGAGCTGCCAAGAGCATGTACAGCAGAGGAGGGCAAACTACGGCCCCTGCGGGACCGTCCTGCCTGGCCCCTGAGCTCCTGGCAGGGAGGCTAGCCCCCTGGCCCCTCCCTTGTTGTTCCCCTCCCCTGCAGCCTCAGCTCACTGCGCCGCCAGCGCAATGCTCTGGGCGACAGGGCTGCGAGCTCTGGCCGGGCAGCGCAGCTGCAGAGCCCGGCCTGACCCGGTGCTCTGTGCTGCGCGGCGGCACGACTGCCTGTCCCGGTGCTCTGGGCGGCGTGGGTGTAGCGCTGCCAGCCACCGGTGCTCCAGGCAGCGCAGTAAGGGGGCAGGGAGTGGGGGGGGGTTGGATAGAGGGCAGGGGAGTTCGGGGTGGTGGTCAGGGGGCGGGGGTGTGGATAGGGGTTGGGGTGGTGAGAGGGCAGGGAACAGGGGGGTTGAATGGGGGCAGGGGTGTCAGGGGGGCAGTCAGGAAGGGGGGGGTTGGATGGGGTGGTGGGGGCAGTCGGGGGACAGGGAGGGATGGATGGGGCAAGGGTCCCTGGGGGGGGGAGGGGACAGTCAGAAAGGAGAGGGAGGGTTGGATGAGGGTGGGGGCCAGGCCACGCCTGGCTGTTTGGGGAGGCACAGCTTTCCCTAACCAGCCCTCCATACAATTTTGGAAACCCGATGTGGCCCTCAGGCCAAAAAGTTTGCCCGCCCCTAGGTACAGCCTGCTGAGTTAGAGAGGGGGAAACTGAGATGCTGAGCAGGGGGAGGCATGTGAAGCCCCTGCTCTTTGACCACCTTTTTTTTTTTTTTTTCTCTCTCCGCCCACTAGCCCGCCCAGATCCAGGGGTCCGAGCCAGCCCAGCCACTGAGTCAGAATCTCTGGGGAAGGAGCAGGAAGGGAGCCGGGGGCCAGGGTTGGTGGCAGGGGGGGTAGAGATGACAGCTTCTGTGGAGCCCACACTGAGCGAAAACAGCTCCTCCTCCAATGCCTCGTCCTCCACGGACCAACCCATCTACTTTAGGTACGAGATGCTGCTGCCTCTGGGGTGGGGCGAAGGGGCTGCTGCACAGTGATCAGCGAAGGGGGATCTTATTTCGAATTGAAGCGGTGGGTGGGGGAACATGAGGGGTGAATGAGGCAGAACAGAAATGATGGAAGATAGAATGCGGCCCGGCTCATGGAGTTCCTCACAGCCTGATCCGTACCGGGGGGGACCATCAGTGACCACACAGCAGCAGGACCTTAGTTACACATTTTGTCTGGCAGAGTGCTTCGTACTGATCTCTGCTCCCTGCAGCACAGCGCCCCCTAGCACTGCACTGGGTCAGCGCTCATTGCGGCGAGGGGGGGGGGGAGCGCCCCCTGCTGAGTCCCCACCCCCGCTGCCTGCAGTTCCAAGATTTTGGTGGTCTCCATCCAGGCTCGGGTTCTGCTTAGCGTAAGATCTGTGCCCATGAGGTGGCCCGGCTGTAAGTCCTGCCCCCTCGTCTGCCAGTCTCTCTAGCTCTCTGTCCCGATTGGTTGATCCCCAGGGAGTTCCGGTTCACATCGGAAGTGCCCATCTGGCTGGACTATCATGGGAAGCATATGACCATGGACCAGGTGGTAAGTGAGGCTGGGGTGTGGAGATGCCAGTGAACCTCTGGGTGGGGCAGAGGTGGTGGGGAATCCCAGACCCTCTCTCCCTCCCCAACTAGACAGAGCTTCTTGCCTCCTGCTGGAAGGACTGGGGATGGAGGGGGATAGTGTTGGATGAGCTCTGTGGCTTTTGGGCAGGATCTGGCCCTGGATGGGAGTGGGGGTGGGGGGAGGTATTGGGGTGGCATCTGGCCCAGGGTGGTGTGTGGGTGTGGGGGGTGGGCTCTGGTACTGGTGGACGTTGGAGTGGGGCAGGCTCTAGAGTTGTGGGGTGGGGATGCTGCTCCCTCTCTACTGGGTCTGGGGGTGGAGTGCTGAGCAGCCTCTCCAGGGGGTGAGAATCCACTCCTTTGGCTGTTGTCTGGTGGGCCTTAATGTAGCCCCGGGAGCTGGCACTAGAGGGGGCAGTGGGACTATCCGTGACACCTTTGACCCTTAGGTCACTGGTTTGAATGCTACTGGGGTCAGGGTGGAGTTTACTGGTGTGGAACAAGTTCAGGTGGTGTCAGTTGAGATCAGACTGGCCTGGGGAGACCCCATCAAAACTGACCCTGGTTGCCTGGGCAGTGGGGACAGAGCTAACCTCTTTTGCCAGCTGCGGGGGGGGAGGGGGGGAGGTACCTGGAGGGTGGGAGTGGAGACATGCCTGCATTTAGGGGGGGAGGTTGCTGTTCATAGGAGGAGTAATCCCCATTCTAGAACTGGGGAAACTGAGGCAAGGAAGGCTGAATGTGGGAACCAGGTTTAGAACAGAGGAGTGCCTGGCTGCTATTGGGGGTGGGGGGGGGAGGTTGTGGCTGTGTGCATTGCACTGTGGGTTAGGGCAGTGCCGGGGGGTGGGAGCTGTGCATAGATAGGAGCAGGGGAATGCAGGGTACACATGGTACGAGGGGAGTGGCTGTGCATATATGGAGGTGTGGGGGATGGGTGTGGGATAGGGAGTGTTGCGGGGGGGCTGTGGGGGAGGGGTGTGGGCTGTGCATCAGCAGTGCTTTAACCCTTTCTCTCTCCCCCTCTTCAGGGCACCTTTGCCGGGATCCTCATCGGCCTGGCCCAGCTCAACTGCTCTGAGCTCAAGCTCAAGCGCCTCTGCTGCAGACATGGGTGAACTGGGGGGCCTGGGACGTGCCCAGTCCTGGGGGGCCGGGGGGAGGCGGAGTCAGTGCAGGCAGTGGGTGTGGGCTGTGCCCATGCAGGGCTCAGACTCGGGGATGGAGCTCCCTGTTTCTGCCCCACTCTCTTACTCTGACGGGCACCGCTGGGGCCCTGCTAGTTGCTGGGGAGGGGGCGGGGCGCAGTCTGTAGCGTGGCTCCAGGGCTTAGTCATCTCTAAGAGGGCACGGTTGGGGCTGGTCATTCTTTCCCACAATGCCCTCTGTCTGTTTCCCCCCCCCCAGGCTCCTGGGCGTGGACAAAGTGATCAGCTACGCCCTCACTGAGTGGCTGACGGACATCCGCAAGAACCAGCTGCCAGGCATCCTGGGTGGTGTGGGGCCCATGCACTCGGTCGTCCAGCTCTGTGAGTTCCTGGCACAGCCCTCACCCCCTCCTTGCACAGGGCTCCCCCCAGCTTTGTGCCAAGCCCCTGTGTGGGGAGAACCACCTCGCTCTAGATCAGGGGGAGGGGAGAGGGCATGGGTCAGGACATAAGGGGTGGGTGATGGAGGAGGGGAGATGCGGGGGTGGGGGGCTGGTGTGAGTGTGGAGAGGTGGGAGGTAGGGGGGATGGAGGCTTGGAGCAAGTGTGGAGTGGGTGATGGGGGCCAAGCATAGTGGGGGCGATGGAGGCGGGTAGGACGCGATGGTGTTCCTCCACGTCCGGCTAAGCTGGCCCCTTTTTTTTCCTCCCCTAGTCCACGGTCTGCGTGACCTGTTCTGGCTGCCCATCGAACAGTACCGCAAGGATGGGCGCATCATCCGGGGGCTGCAGCGCGGGGCTGCCTCCTTTGGGACCTCCACAGCCTCAGCTGCCCTGGAGCTCAGCAACCGCCTGGTGCAGGCCATACAGGTGAGAACCCTCCCTCCCATCCATCCATCCACAGCCTGGGACAGGCCACCCCCCACCCCAGCACTTTGGGGCGGGGCTGTAGCCAGCATGGAAGGCAGAGTGGGGAAAGGAGCCAAGGGTCTGCAATAGCATCGGAAAGGGCTTTTCAGGTACTAAGCCCCCCATCCCTTTGTCATGAGGGAAATTGGTTCAGAGAGGGGAAGGCACTTGCCCAAAGTTAGTGGTAAAGCTGGGAACAGAACCCAGGAGTCCTGGTTTCCAGTCCCTCACCCCTCATCTCTAACCAACTAGTCCCTACTCCCCTTCTAGGGATGCTTTCTTCTTGTCTTGAGTCAGTTCTGGCTCGTAGGCCAGGTCAGTGGTCGAGGGTGGACTTGGAGAGTGTGTCTGTGTGTGGTGGAGTGAGGGGACTAAGGGTGAATCTGGGGGGAAGGGGTCTGTGTGTATACGGTGTGGGAGAGGAAGCTGGGATGTGCGGGGCTCTCACTAGGGGGTGCTGTTGGGGTCTCTTACCTCTTAATGTACCCCTGCTCCTGCCAGGCCACAGCTGAGACAGTCTATGACATCCTGTCTCCAACCTCCCCTGTGACACGGACCCTACTGCATAAGAAGTACGCCCGGAAACTGCGCCGGGGCCAGCAGCCAGCTGACCTCCGTGAGGGCGTGGCCAAGGCTTATGATACCTTCCGAGAGGTATGGTTCCTCCCTGTGCTAAGGCCAGTCCCCTTCCATGCAGGGGGCCAAGGCTGCTCCCACTACTGGAAATTCCCTCCTGACCCTCCCGGGTGACGGGCCTAGAAGCATTCAGGTTGGGAGTCTTATCGTTTTAAATTCCAGTTAGATCTGGTGTCAGGTACTTCCACGGGCTAACCGTGACACACACAACACACACCCCCACACCCCCCCCACTAACCGCTCCTCTTTGCTCCCTTGCAGGGTGTGATTGACACCGCCCAGACCATCTGCGACGTGGCTGCCCGGGGCCATGAGCAGAAGGGCATCACAGGGGCGGTGGGCGGAGTCCTGCGCCAGATCCCTCCAACCGTGGTCAAACCCCTTATCGTGGCCTCAGAGGCCACCTCGAACCTGCTGGGGGGGATGCGCAACCAGATCAAGCCAGACGCCCGCAAGGAGGAGTCTCTCAAGTGGCGGTTGGAGGAGAGCCAGGACTGACGGGGTACAGACTGTGCCCCAGAGCCCAGCCCCCCAGACACTGTGACGGCCAGCCATCCCCTCCTCCTCTGGGGGGGCGCCAAATCCCACCCCCTTCTAGGAGCCGCTGACCCCTCCGACCAGGCCGTGCCAAGGACACAGTGCGGTAGGGGCTGCAATTCGAACCAAGGAACCGCAGTGCGAAGGGGGCATGTTGTCAACTTGAGATAAGCGGGGGCTCCTAATTTAACCCCCCGCCTCGTGGTCGCTTGGGACTTGCTTTTATACTGATCAGCCCCTTGAGTCCTCCCCTGCATGATCCCTGCAGCCCCCTTCCCCCAAAACCAAATGAGGAGACTGAGTATTAAAGGAAGTGAGTGGTTTTCACTTGGTCCCTTGGCCCGGCTTTTTCCAGCCCCATGTCCCAGGCAGCCTTTGCGGGGGCCTGGGGCATCAGATCGCAGGGAATAAGGACCTTTGGTCCCCTTCTTTCCGCAGCTGCTGGCATTGGAGGGGATTGTGGGGTAACAAGATCCTCAGCTGAAACCGTCCGCCTCACCTGGCCTGGGGTGGGGGGATGGTGTCCCTGTTCAGGGGTGGGGGGCCCAGATGCCTGTCCCCCTGCTGGCAGTGCCCACATGAGGAGCTACGTTCTCCCTCCACCCATCTTTAGCAATGCCCTGCTTGCTCCTACCCGTGCCATCCCAGTTGCCGGTTTGTTGTGTTGTGGAGCTGGCTGTGCAGCCGCTGGCACATGGTACTGGCTGGTGGCACTGAGCTGCTTTGAAAGAGTCACCCGCTTCCCCTTTTCTTGCTGATACCGACTAGCCTGAGCTACTTTAGTCTGTCACTGTAAGGCAGGTGTTCTGGGCTTCAAACTGTCCTTGCACCCCCTCTCCCATTTGTATCCCTCCCTGGAGCACTGCAGAAAGGTCCCTACAGACCTGCCAGCCAGTGGAAACCAGTGCGCCTGGCTTATTTTATCCCTAAGGGGGTGCAAGCACAAAACAAATCTAGCACCCCCAGCCTCCTAGAACAGGCTTGTACTAATTGAGTGAAAGGAGCTTCTCTGTCAGCTGGCAGTGGTCGTAGGCTATTATCCCCTAAAGGCCACATTTGCATCTTGCCCAGGCTGAACTGCTCCAGCTCTGCCTCCTGGGTCCCATCTTGCCTTTGTCTCAGGCATTGGGGAGCTCTGCATTGAGGGGCAAGGCCCATGCTTTGGGACAGAGTCAGCTTCCGGGGAAGCCAGGGGCAAACAGAAGGGGGGTGCCCCATGGTTCTGTCAGTGCATGAAGGTGACTGAGGGCTTGCAAGTATGGTGTGGAGGGGCCCTGCACCTTCCCCTTCACCCAGCTGAACAAAGGGGAGTCCAACACTAGAACCCCTCTTCCCCCTGTCTGTGTAATACTGAGCTTCAGCCACCAGGGGGAGCAGCAGTGTTCTATGCTGTGGGCCTTGGCTGGATGGTGGCTTTGGGGCTGGCTATCCCCCCGCTGCTCCCCCACTCTCAGCAGGTGGCAGGCTGGCACGGTGGAGGTGGCTGTTGCTCTGGCTTGGTGCCAGGGGGGCATTGGACATGGTGGGAGTAGGTAAGGGGGCCATGCACCTTCTATCATCTTTCCTGTCTCTACTGTGCTGTCAGCAGCAAGAATCTTACAAGCCGAGGCCCCAGTTCAGCACACGGGCGTGGAGAAACCAACACCCCCACTTTAGAAATCCAGGTCTGCCCTGTGTGGGTGCTTCAGCTCCCAGAGCCCCCCTCCTGCTCCCTACAGTGGTGGTAAGAAACTGCAGCAGTGTGTCATAGCCTCTATCCTCCCTTGGTTAAGGGTGATTCCCCTCTCCTGGTCTATGGCTTTCAGGGTGTAACACGCACTCCCATGCCATGGGTGTGGATGTACCAAGTGTCCTGTTGAATGAATCAAGGGTGGGAGGGGTCAGTCCTGTGTCGTGATCAGTTTAGGGAAGAGACTGGCAAGGGGTAACTGCATCATGGTCAATAACATACCAGAGGCTGGGAGGCTTGGGAAGTGCTTTCTGGTCTCCGTGCCTGTAGTGCCCACCAGCACTGCCAGAGGGCTGAGGCTAAATCCTGGAAAGATGGCGAGGGGCCCAGATACCCCAGTGAGTGGAGGGAGGGTGGATAGGGTCTCTGGTCGGTGTTAGGCAGGAGATCAGACACGGTGCCCAGCAGGGTCCTTTCTGGTCCCAGAAATCCTTATGCTCCTTTCTCTGTGGCCTTTGTCTCAGTGGAAGCGACTTCCCTTTCCAGGCAGGGACCTTTAAACCGGGAGGCAGCCGGAGGAAAATGGCCCCCGGGGCTGGGAAAAGCAGGCTTGAGCCTGAAGGGGGCAAGAAGTTTTTAGCGCTGGGAGCTCAGATGGTTTAGGTAGACACGGCAGGTGGAGCGTGCTCACGCTGTGCCCGGGGGGAGCTGTCTCCCCCCTGGCCTGGGCCAGCCGTGCAGAGGCGGGTTGATGGCCGCAGGGGGGCACCTGTGTGCACAGCTCTGGAATGAGCTGGTTTCCCTGGAGTTTTTTTCTCTCCCCAGGCTGTAACCCTTAGCACCAACAACAGTCTCCATGGCGACACAGCCTGTGATTGCCACCCACCCCCCTGCAGCTCTAAAGGTGGGGGGGGGGCAGCAGGATGGGCGGGGGTGTCTGGCTCTGGGGTGTTGTCTCCAGCAGGGGACGGCAGGAGAACAGCCAGGGCTGAGAGCTGGCCCCACTCCAGCCCGGGGCAGAGGACAGCACTTGGTTAAGGAAGCAGAGGTGGGGCTAAAAGCCAGGAATCCCGGCTCCCAGCTCTGTTGCTCTAACCCCTGGACCTCTGCCCCTGGCAGGCATAGAACCCAGGAGTCCTGGCTCCCCAGCACTTGCAGGAAGGGAGCCCTTGGCTGCTCCCCACCCCTTCCTGGCTGCCCTTGGGCAGCTGCTGGCGCAGGGTTTGTTTGTGCCTTGGCAGCCATGGTGACGGGGTGGGGAACCCTCTGGCATGTTAGCTAGCCCTGACCACATCCCATGCCTGTGGGGAACCCCACATGCAAACACTGAGCAACACTTAGGGGGAATCCTCACACACTGCTCCACAAAGGGCCCGAACTCCCATCCTCCCAGCTGCACTGAGCTGGGGGCCCCCCAGCACCCACCCCCTGCATGGGACGGGCTAGTGGTGCATGCAGACGTGCGCCCCTTCAATCTCTGAGGGTGCGTCCTGGGCGGTGAGATATGATAGACACAGGCTGGGTGGGGAGATGATTGGCTGAGGGACAGCACATGGGGTTGAGATAAGATTGAGATATGTGGCTGCGGTGGGGAGCTGGGTGGCTGACAAGGGCTAGAAAGTGGAGTTGAGTCTGTTGACGTGCAATTTGTGGTGTGCGCACAAGCATGCCTGTGCAAACGAGAGGGTAGGGAAAGTGTGTATCCACCAGCTCTGTGCCCACAGCTGTTGCCAAGGTTTGAACCCAGGAGTCCTGACTCCCAACCCCGTTGCGTGCTAACCACTGGACCCTGCACATGCACGCACATGAGTATACATATACACACCCCTCCCCCAGAACAGCTGGGCTCAGATTTACCACCTGTTCATTAAATGTCCCTCCACAATTCCCGCTCAGGCGCCTCTACGAAGGGAGGAGAAAGCAGGGGCTGAAAGGCTGCTGCTGGGTTAAGATACACTACGGTTTTATTAAGGAGATGATGCAGCGAGCTGGGCTTGAGGTATGTAACCTCCACAGAAGGGGCCACCTGCCCCTATGCCACCATCCCTGGTCCTTATGGTCCTGCATCACAGCACCTCAGGGGTGTGGGGATGTGCCACTCCTCCTCCAAAGGGCTCCTGGCACTTTCCGTTTAGGTGCCAACTCTAGCCCCTGGGGTAAGGTGATCGGCACCTGCTTGGCTGAACTGACACCTCATTAATTTCCCTCCATGGGGTGTGACCCCTCCTGTTGTGGCTGAAAAAGCAACATGGGGAAAACTAGCATCCTTCTTTCCTGTTCTACAATCACAGAACTTGCTCAGGCTTCAATTTAAACCCTGCCCTAATTTCTGATCCCCTGAAACTGGAGCAGCACCGGATCCTCCTAGCTAACAGGCTGGGGCTTTAATTGATCCAGTTTTTCTTGGTCAAATTCCACCTCCACCCCACCCCTTTTTGTTTGTCCAACTCCCCTCTCCCCCTCCCAGCATGAGATGCAGCCACCTGTGGTGGGGCATGCAGACTGTTTGTACAGGGACCCCTTGCTTGGTGCTGAGAAGCAGCCACCTCTGGGGTGGGGCACGGGAGCAGTTTATCTGCACACTGCAGAACATGGTTTTTTGAATCCAGATCAAGCTTCAGCACAGGGGGCTTGTAAAGGCTGCTCAGAGCAGCATAGCCCGGGGCAGTGGGGTGCTGTCATCTTGATTTTACAGCAGAGAATCTCCTTCTCATTCCAGGTGCCCAAGGGGGTTTTAGACTCCGCCCTTCCCCTCCCTCAATTTGGACAACCAGATCCATGGCCAACACTACCTGGTGCTTGTTGGCAACTGCTACTAAAGGCAACCCGGGCTGTGGCTGCTGGTGGAAGCAGGGCCAATCTGGGCCCTGACCCCACCGCCCGTCCTCTCCTGGTGCTGACTGTTACGAGTTAGTAGCATGAGTCCGGGCTGTGGAACCCATGGCCCTTCTGCCTGAAAGCCGGGGCCCAGATTTCAGAGGCTGGGCTGATGGCTACACTGCACCCTCAGTGTGGTGGTGTCTCCTGGGGTGTCCTATGGAGGAAAGACCCACTGAGCCCCTGCCTCATGGGGCAAGGCTCTATCTATGCCAGCAGAGATGCACTGGGGTCCTGGGGAGCCCCACACAGCTCCCCCACAATGGCCCTAGAGAGGAGGTGGGTGAGTCACGTCCAGATGAGGTGTCTCAGGGTCCCACAACTTAAGGCTCAGGGTAAGAGCAGCTCTGGGGCTTTCACGGAGGAGGTGGCTGCCCAGTCCAGTGGGCTCTGTGGCATTCCAGCCTCAGGGCTTGCTGGGGGCTGGCATCTCCTCTGGCCCCAGCCTCTGCTGCGCAGCCTGCAGGGTGTGGGTGAGGTGGTGCAGGCCGATCAGGTAGCCATCCTCGTGGCTGCCCCGGGTCCATGGCACATCATGGCACAGGGCCAGCTGGGGTGGCGCTGGCAGTGTCTTGCCGAAGTCAATCATCCACACGTTGGCCCGGCCCTGGCGGTCGTGGACGAAGAGCAGCGAGCTCCCAATGATCTGGGGGGAGAGATCAGGGGCATTTGTAGCGAGGGGCCACCAGCTCTGTGGGGAATGGGAAACGGCATTTCTCTCTAGGGAGTGTCAGCTTCAATCCAGCCCCAGGCCATGGCGCTGGCTGACTTGGGTGGTGGGGAATGGGACACTGCTGTGGGGGATCCCTTTTCCCCTCTTGGAGGTTCAGGCTCGTAGCTCGTGGGGGGTTATCACCTTATTAGGGGGGTAGGTTTGGGCCCACACCCCTCTGCTCTACGGGGGGGTGCTTTTCCCTCCTCCCTCTCTTTGCCAAACCTGTTCCTTTGCCCTGCACCTGGTGCTGTGGGCCCCCTCAGACTGTGCTGGGGGAGGGGAAATTCCTGAATGCCTGGGTTCCTCTCGACTCACCTCATGGGTGCGGAAGAAGACTGATTCCTGCAGTGCGCTCCGCATGCTCTCCAGGCGGCTCTGGTAGGCACTCTGCAAGTTAAAGATGGGGGGGAGGCGGTCAGAGGGTACCCAAGAGAGGGAGGGGGGGGGTCTCTGCTCTTTGGGGCAGAGGGGTATGGAGCGGGTCAGACAACCAAGCTGCCTCTCTCTGCCTGAGGGCAAGTCCAGCATAGCATGATCACACTGCCCTGTGGCCCCTGAGCTTTAGTCCAAGCCCGCTGTGAGCCGGCCCCAAGACTCAGCCGAAATTCCCCTATTGCTCTCCAAACACCACCAGCCAGCCTTGTATCACCTACTGCCCCTCCCTGGCCTCCCCACTCCCACAGTGCCACGCAGTGGGCGACAGGGGCCCAGGCAGTGACCCCGTGGGATCTGGTGCCCATCTCTTACCAAGATACTCCCCTGTTTCTTGGTGAAAATCAGGAAGGTGTCGATGATCTGCTCCTGGGTCCGGGTCTGTTTGAAATCCTTCTGCACAGCTCCCCCCTCTATCTGTGAGACACATGGCAGGGTTCAGGCGGACAGGCAGCCCAGGGGAGACTTCCCCATACAGGAGCCATCCAGTGCGAATATGCAATTGCCTCGGGAGTTGATACAGGGCCCCCCGGCCTGGTGCTGAGATGCAGCACCTCTAGGGTGGGGCAAAGGGGCTGTTTACGCAGGGCTCCCTCGCCTGGTGCTGAAAATTAGCCACCTGTGAGCTGGGGCACAAGGGTTATTGATACATGGATCTCTTTCCCAATGCTGAGATGCAGCTTCCTCTGGGGTGGGGCACGGGGGCTGTTTATACAGGGATTCCTCGCCTGGCGCTGGGGTGGAACATGGGGGCTGTTTATACAGGGAGCTGCAGCCTGGAGCTGAGCCCCTGTAGGGCTGGGAGCCCCTATTTTCCTCTCACTCACTGTCACGCCCTCAATGCGGAAGCCCAGGGAGGCGGTGGAGCTGATGTGCTCACGCCATTGCATGTAGCGGGGCTTGGTGACCGCCCTCTGGCTGTGCTCCTCGGCCGTAGCAGCGCTTGGATCCACCTTCACCATCTTCTGGTACATATCCTTGCGGGGGGTCGGCTTCAGTAGGGCCTGGGTCAGCTCTTCCTCCAGGTATGTCCTATGGGCAAAGGCAGAGGGGTGGGGAATGGGACGTGGGGGCCTTTTGCTTTTAGAAGGTGCCAGCTTCAATTTGGTCCCAAGGCAGGGGGACTGGCTGGCTCGGGGGGGGGGGGGGGGGGGGGCAGGAAAGGAACATGGGGCATTGTGCCTCTAGGGGGAGCCGCCTCCTATGTGGCTCCAGAGTGGAGTTCCAGCTGGCTTGGGTGGGGAATGGCACAGAGGCCCTTTCTCCTCTAGGGGGCATCTGTTCCACTCTCCAGCGGCAGGGGGTTCCACAGGCATATGTCCCCCCATCCACTGCACTGACCTCACCCCCATCTTGCAGTCCATGATGCTGGGTGCGTCGAGGCCACGCAGCAGATCGTCCATCTGGATGTAGTGCTCGCCGTCCTTCACCACCACACCGTGGTAGGCAGGCACATAGGGCCGCAGTGCATCACCCATCAGCGCCTCCAGGCAGGTGTTCTCCACGGTGCTGAACTTCTTCAGGATCTGGCCCCCCTCACTGGGCTTGAAGTTACCTAAGGAAAGGGGTGATGGTAATGAGGGGCAGGCAGGAACCCTGACATCCTGGGGCTAGTTGGGAACAAATGGGTGTTGGGCAATACCTGGTGGCAGGGAATTCCCCTGGCCAATAATGCTGCCACACTGAGAGCCAGGGGCAAGGAGTTCCCCAGGCCACCACTGTCCCCAGGCACCTGGACATCCACATCACCTTAAAATGGCCTGAGAACCCAGCAATTCTCATTCTGCAGTAGGGAGCTGGCCTGGAGTGCCCCCCGAAACCCCTTCTCACCTTCATGCCCTGCCAGCTGCACCCAGGAGCTGTGACGCCGCAGGGACCAGTGCACCATGGTGAAAAATGTCTTCCATGACTTGGTCTAAAGGGAAACAAGGCAATTGTCAGCCTGGCAAGGGACTGTCCCCCCCCGTCTATTATCCCCTCCCCCTCTGAAAGTGAGACTCTCATCCTAGCACTGGCCAAGGCCTCCTAACACACAAACAGCCCCTGAGCCACACCCCAGATGTAGCTGCATCTCAGCACTGGGTGAAAGATCCTTATTTAAACAGCCCCCGTGCCCCATCCCAGAGATGGCTACAGCTCAGTGCCAGAGGAAGGATCACTGTATAAGGGCTAGTCTACAGCGGCAGGGCATTAACATGGTTTGTGTGGTCGTGACGCAGCGCCGGGAGAGAGCTCCACCTCCACGAGGGGCGTAGCTCCCAGCGCTGGTGCACGGTCTACACTGGTACTTCGCTGAAACTTGCTGCGCTTGGGGGGGGGGGGGGTCACACCCCTGAGCGAGAAAGTTGCAGTGCTGTAAATTGCCAGTGTAGACACGCCCTAAGTCCCTGCGCCCCACCTCAGAGGTGGCTGCCTCTCAGCAATGGGAAAGGGAGCCCTGTTTAAACAGCCCGTGTGCACCATCCGAAAGGCGGCCGCATCTCCAGCTTGTGGTGTCCCCAGGCGAGGCAGTCCCTGCCTCAGCCTCATTGTTGTGTGAGCTGCCTGGCGCTGAGTCACTCCGGTGCTGGGGCTCAGCCGTCCTTCCTGCCACCAGAGCTGGCTGCAGCCGCCTTGCTAAAACACGCCTGGGGGTCAGGGAGGGGGTGGTGCTTGCATGAGGGATGGGAGCACACCTGCTCCCCCAAGCGTGCACCCTCTGGCCTGGGCTGGGCAGTCTCCCGTAATGCTAGGGGGGCTGGGGCAGCTCTGCCGAGGAGGTGGAGGGGCTGTTTCTTGGATGTGTGTGTGTTCACAGACACGCTTGAGCAACTCCAATCTCAGTTCAGCAACCTTGGCAGCCCTAGGCCCACAGGAAGGGAGCTCCCAGCTGCCATGCACGCACACTACACACACTGCAGGCAGAGTGGGTCTGGTGTGCTCACACATTGCACAGCCTGGTGTGATGCACTGCTACACACACACAAACTGCAGGGGGGCTGAGCTGGGCATCATGCCCTGTTGCTCACACTGGCATGCTGTGCACACACTGCAGAGCCCTGGAGCCAAGACCCCTGCAGTGATGTAAACATGCACCCTGGAGGCCAACGAACCCCTAGGTATGGAGCAATGCTGCATATGCATGCTTTGCAGAGACACGGAGCCAGCTGCAATGCATTGCTGCTCTCTCTCTCTCTCTCTCTCACTCACACACACACACACACACACTCTTTGCATGTGCCATGCACTGATCCCAGCCTTGAAGCTTGGCTGCAATGCCCTGCGGGAAGAGCTTGCACTAGGCACACTTATGCAATCATGTGGGTGCCCTGTGCGCTCCAGGCAGGGCGCTGGCCCCTCTCCAAGCAGCGCCCGCGCCCAGCCGGTTTGCAGGCTGCAGAGGAAACCCAAGGCCTGGCACCCACCCAAAAGAGCTCACTTTTTCCACAACAGTCGGCTCCAGCCAGGCCCTGGTTCTGCCAGGAGTCATATTAACCCTTCGGGGGGTGGGGGAAGCTGGGAAGGAGTCGGGGGGTAGACTCTGGAAGCAGAGGAGGCAGGTGTCCTGGGGAGCACAGGCCAGGCGGGGAGCAGGGAAGGTTCCTGCGGGCAGGGGAGGTGGGAGACATGAGACATGGGGAGCACAGGCAGAGGGAGGGAATTCTGGCCGGGGGGGACCTTTCCAAGCCAGTCCTCCCCAAGCAGATCCCTGGGGAATCCATCTGTCCAAATCTGAGTGTCCAGAGTGGGTGGGGCTGAGCTGGGTGCTGGTGGGGGAGGGGGCGTGGGTCCCCCTCTACATCTCCCCCCCCCCCCCCCCTTCCTTCCCTGACACACTAAGAGAAAGGCTGGAGCAGGATGTGCCCTCATATCCCTCTCCTACCCCACACCGGGGGTGGGAGGGGGGTGAAATGGAGTCTCGAGGCCCCTGCTCTTCCCCATTCCCCTCCCTGCCCAGGCCAGGGCAATGGAGGGTTGGGGTAGCAGATGCAAGGGCGGTATTGACTTTCCAGGTGCCTGCTCAGGATGGGAAGGGAGCAGAAGGCGGGGGAGGGAGGTTCCCTGCCCCTCCCCCCAGCAGGCAGCTGGCACCGATGCTCCAAGACAGGGACTGGCATGAGTCCAGGGGGATGGGCAGGGAACAAAGCCCTTGGCCCTGGTGCTGGCTACAGGGGACCGTGGGGGCCTTTAAGGGCAGCCAGCATTCCCCCTCATTAATCACTGCTTGGCCCCCACCTCCATGGCACCAGGAAGCAGGACCCGGCACTGATCCAGCTACCAGGGGGATGCCCTATTTGCAGCTGCCAAGCCAGCCAACCCTCCCCCCAACCGTTTCCTACTCTCTTGACTTGCCCGAGGGGGGGCCATTTGCTCAGCCAGTGCTGAGGAAACCGCATTGGGGAGGGGAAGTGATGTCAGAGCCCAGAGGGGAATCCTCCTGCAGATACTGAGAGACTGAGCAGGGAGAGACAGGCAAACCCCGAGTAACACAATGAACTCAATAAAGCCCTACACCACGCCCCTCTCCCGCAACACAACACAAGACAACGCAACCTGCATGCACAGCACAACCCCTACCCAACACAGCCCCTCTGTGCAGGATGCACAACACAACCCCAACACAATACAACCCCTCTGCTCTGTGCAGTGCAATCACAACACCACACAACCCCTACCTAACACAGCCTCTATGCAATAACTCCTCTGTGCAGCATGCACAACACAGCACCACACCACATCTCTGCAGTAACCTGCACAGACCCATCCCCATGGGGATGGGGGTGTGTGTGTGTGTGTGTGTGTGTGTGTGTGTAGGGGAGTGTCACTGCACGGGAAGGGTGAAGCTAATGCGCCCAGGGACCTCCTCCCACCCACGCCTGCAGCATGGCCAACCTCATGGCTGTGGGCAGGAAGGCGTGGGAGGCAGCAGAGATGCGGGGGGAACGGAAAGGGGCCGCTCTTCCCACCCGCCTCTCCAGCTCCAGCCAGGGCTGAGGTGCTGGGGGGGAGGGGTCTGAGAGTCACCTAAGGGTGCTACAAAAGCTGGTACCCCTCAATCATGACCTGCAGCCCCCTGCTATCCCAGCCCTGGGCTCCCCCACCAGTTTTGCCAATGCCCCTCAATCCCAATCTGTAGCCCCGTATTACTCCAGCCCTGGTTCCCTGGTCAGACCCTCACACACCAAAGGCAGCATTTAGCTCCACCCCCTGCCCTCTTTGTCTCACCTTCCTCAGCATCTTCCTCCGCCCAGGCTTCCCCTTCTCCTCTTCCTCACTGAAGACCTCGTCGGACTCCTGCGAGGACTCGAAGGAGGAGCAGGTGGAGGAGCTGGAGACTGAGCGGTCGTGGCCACTGCTAAGGCCCTTCATGGCCATGTGCTGGAGCTTGGGGGCTTCTGGGGGACCTGCATTCCCCTTGGTCCCATGAGGAGATGGGGCCTGGACTCCTTTTGGAGAGTCATCCTCAGGAGATGCCTTTGCCCCATCCAGGGCCGGCCCCTCTCCCCCCACATCCATGGAGAGCCCTGGGCCCTGGATCAGCTCCTCTCTCCACTCGGGATCCCCCGAGGCACCCTCCTTTGCCACACAGGGAGCAGGACAGTCCTGCCCTCCCTGAGCCAGGGCCTGGGAGATGCCATTGAGCTCATCCATGGCTGATCCCGTTCCTAGATTGTCTCCCCAGGGCACTCCAATTCGGGGTTCAGCTCAGACCAACGGCGGGTGGCATCTCCTTGCCCCGGGGAGCCCGACAGGGAGCGGGTTGGGGCGCTGCATTGCTGGAAAAGGGTGGAGACCGTTCTGTGGGGAAAATAGCACAGAGAGGGAGGGTTAATCTGATATTCTGCGGCGGGGGGGATACTTGGTGACAGCCCATAGGAGCACCTTCCCCCTACATTCCCCCAGCCAGCCCAGTTCCAGGCCTGTGGTCTCTGCCTGGCATGCACTCCAGGACCCGGAGAGCAGTGATTTCACAACCAGCCTGAAAGGGGAAGAGAGAGAACAGAAAAGAGCTGTGAGGGAATTTTCCTAACCAGCTCCGCATCCCCACAGGCCCAGCCCATCTTGGGTAGGGTGACCAGACGTCCCGACATTATCAGCACCGTCCCGATATCAGGCACTTTTGTCTATTACCCCCCCAACCCCCGCACAGGGCCCTAACCCAACCCATCCCAATTTTTCACATTTGTTATTTGGTCACCCTAATCTTGGGGATGCCAGGATCCCCCTTCTCCAGGAGATGCAGCATCACAGACCAATCCATGTTTCCCCATTTGGCCAGGAGAGAAACTGAGGCACAGAGCATAGTGAGGGGTCTGTCTCCACGATCCAGAACTCAGGAGTCCTGCTCCCAGCCTCCCCTCCACTTTAACCCACTAGACTCCACTCTCCTCCCAGAGCTGGGGAAAGAACCCTGGAGTCCTGACTCCTAACTGCAGGTGGTCACTTTTGATTCACTATGATCTAGTGTGACTGCTTGTGACCTATGTCAGTCAACGTTCAACCAGTGTGTGATCTACTCCAGGATCTAGCATGGTCTCTCAGGCTGTACTGTGATCTGCTGTAGTCTGGTCAGCTCTATGGGGATGGATTGTCATCTACTATTGTGTTCTCTTAGGACCTGTGGGAACCAATTTTGAGAGGCTGAGAGCCACTGAGATTTCCTGTGATCCATGCAGCTCTGCTGTGAAGCACTATGATGTGGTGTGGACCTTGTGAACTGCTGAAAGCCAATGAGGTTGTGATCTACTTAAATGTGCTGTGAGTTCACTGACACCTGTTGAGATGTGTTGTTATGTATTGTGATTTGCTGGTATCTATTGAGAATTACTGTCATATACTATGGCCTGCTGAAATGTCCCCACAGATCAGCTGAGATGGGTTGTGTTCTGCTCTGGGGTTTACGGAGATCTGTGGGATCTGTTTTTATCTATTGTAATCTCACTGTGGTCTACTATGATCTAGTGAGATTCGCTGAGATGTGTTCCAATCTCATCTTCAGGGCTTCAGCCAGTTACCTGCTGGGGTCAGGAAGGAATTTTTCCCCCACAATCCACAACCGAACAGAGGGATTCAGGGTGGGGGCAGGGGGGGAATCACCTTCCTCTGGAGCATCAGAGATCGGCCACAGATGGAGAGGGGACACTGTATGGGGTGGACAGTTGGTCTCAGATGATCCAGAGACTCCTCTGTCTTCGCTGCTTGGCTGGCACGTCTTGCTCCCATGCTCAGGGTGTAACTGATGGCCAGATTTGGGGTTGGGAAGCAATTTCCCCAGAGATCAGATTGGCAGGGGTGTCTTTGGGGTGTCTGCTGGGATTATCTGGCTATGTCTCACCTCACCAATTCCCTGCCACCACAGGGGCCTTAGACACTGATGACATCCAGCTCTGTCCTGTGCTCTGCCTGGGGCTCAACAGTTTGGTCTTGTGAGGACTGAAATGCTTCAGTCTAAGTCATTGAGCTCGACAGAGAGGTACCTGGGAGAAGTTTAATAGCCTATGATACAGAGGAGGACAGACTGGATGATCTAGTGATATTTTACACCCTTGTGGGAACTATTATGATCTGATCTTCTGATGTGACCCATTTTGATCTGCTGGATCTATGGAGACCTGCTCGTATGTGTTGGGATCTGCTGCAATCTACGGAGCTCTACTAATATGGGCTGCGATATAATGAGATCTGTTGTGGCACACTGGGATCTACTGGGACGTTCTACCTGGGGGAAGGCCTGCGATCCTTAGCTCTTTGTTAATTGAAATGTTAATTGGGGAATGGACCACAGGGACCAACACTGTCCTGGGTCCAAGATGGGGGACGAGTAGCTGGGACCCTCCATGGGACTTTCCCACTCGCCCATCCCATGTTGGAGAGTGAGGAAGTCAGGGAAAAGTGGGTTAAACACCACCACCACCCCACCCCATCCCCTGGCTCTCAACAGGGTTGTCCAGCCTGGCTCCAGGCCCAGCACTCTCCCTGGCAAGGAGCCCCCGGCCCAACGCCATGGAGCCTCCTGGGGCTTTTCAGAAGGGAGTTGGGAATGAGATGAACAAACTGAATCCCAGCCCAGGGCTGAGGGCACAGGGGGAAGGGAGCCTGCTGGCCTGTAGCCATAGGGCAACAGCTGGGAGGCAGGAAGGGACGCACAGGAGGGGGTGAAGGAGGCGGGGATTGCTCACTCTGCACGCCCTGCTCTACCCACTAGACTCCATTGTGGGGCAGAGAATGGCATATTGTTAGGGGATGCTGTGGGTGTGCGGAGTGTGTGTAAAGGGGGCTGGGGGGGAGCTCTCCCTGCCCCGGAGATGCACAAAGGGATGAGGAGAGGGGGTGTCCTGCTGCCCTTCCACAATCATTTGTGTGCATGGAAAATCCCATGGGCAGCTGCAGCCATCAGTGGGTTCATTGTCCCAAGGGGGCTCTATGGGTTTGGGGGAGAGGAGGAGGATGATCGGATGTGGGGACTAGAACCCAGGAGTCCTGGCTCCCAGCTCTCCCCCCGTTCTAATCGATTAGACCCGACCCCACGCCCCGCCCGATCCCGGGGTAGGGGGTGGAGTCCTTCCCGCCATGTGGACCAGGAAGTGCTGCAGTGACCCTTACCCCCAGGGCATTCCCGCGGGTCGGGGCGGGGGGCAGCGTCCATGCCCCATCCCGGCTCCAAGGGGAAGCGTCCTGCGGCAGAGCAGAGGGGGCACCTCCCCTCCCCCGACTGCAGCTGCCCCCACGCCGCGGACCCTCCCAGCCGCGCTGCGCGATGTCCCCCTACCTTCCGAGCCGAGGTCCGGGCTAGTGTGGCACAGACATCCCGGCGCTGCGAGCCTGGCCGCGGCAAGGAGAGGGCGGGGATGGCGGGGGCGGGGGAGGGAGAATGGCTGACAAATTGCCCCCCGAAAATTAATCCTGCACTGCCCTCTGCTGCTCAGCCGAGGGACTGACTCCCTCCAGGTCCGGGGGAGCTGCGGGGGTGGGGGACGCTGCGCCTGGAGGGGGCGCTGGCGGGCGGCTGTGATTGGGTGTGGGGGGTGCTGAGTGTATGGGGGCGGGGCCAGACGCGGGAGGGAACCACAACCAGGCATGGATCGGAGCTGAGCAAGTCCAGAACCAGCTTCAAGTGTAACACAGTGCACAGTCAACCTGTGGAACTCCTTGCCAGAGGATGTTGTGAAGGCGAAGACCATAACAGGGTTCAAAAAATAACTACATAAGTTCATGGAGGATAGGTCCATCAATGGCTATTAGCCAGGATGGGCAGGGATGGTGTCCCCAGCCTGTTTGCCAGAAGCTGGGAATGGGCAATGGGATGGATCACTTGATGATTACCTGCTCTGTTCATTCCCTCTGGGGCACCTGGCACTGGCCACTGTCAGAACACAGGCTACTGGGCTAGATGGACCTTTGATCTGACCCACTAGGGCCATTCTTATGTTCTTAATTCCCTTATAGCTGAACACCAAACGCTAGGCATAGATCCATCCACCCACCCCCAGAACCACCCCATCAACACACACCCCCATCAATCCATCTGTCCACCCATCCATCTGCATATACACCCATCCATCGACCCAGCCCCAAATAGACCCAGCCATCCATTCCCATATCCATCTGTCCATCCACCCATCCCATGTACCCCCACCCATCCATTCCTATATCCATCTGTCCATCCTCCCAGCCCCATGTACATCCACCCATCCATTCCCATATCCATCTGTCCATCCACCTAGCCCCATATACACCCACGCATCCATTCCCATATCCATCTGTCCATCCACCCATCCCATATACACCCACCCATCTATCTATCTCCATATACTCCCATCCATCCGGCCATACCCCCATCCTCATATACACTCATTCATCCATTCCCATACCTATCCACCCATCTCCACACATACACATCCATCCACCTAGCCCCACAGAGAGCTACACACACATTCATCCATCCCCATAGCCACTCATCCATCTACCCATCCCCATTCACCCCTCATCAATCCCCATATCCATCTTTCCACCCATCCAGCCATCCGCATGCAAGCCCTTGCATCCACCCATCCACCTCCATATCCATCCTGCTGTCCCTATATATACCCACACCCACATCCATCCTGATCTATCTATCTATCTATCTATCTATCTATCTATCTATCTATCCCCATACACCCCCTCTATCTATCTATCTATCTATCTATCTATCTATCTATCTATCTAATTCATTTCTACTTTTATTCATTAATTCTTTCTCTCTCTCTCTCTGGATTTATAAACTTCAGCCCCCTCCATGCACCCCCCCTTCCCCGGTCTCAGTTTTTCTCTATCCCTCTTTACATAATTTCTTCTCCAAGTATCTCAAAGCTTAGATTCCTTCATACAGTCTTCCCTCCACCTTCCCCATCCACCCCTCAGTGATTCCCCACCCCAGTCCCCCTCCACCCTCTTCCCCCATCCCTGCATCATTGATCCTCCATCCCAATCCCCTACCACTTGCCCCCTGCCTCCCCCCACTGATTCCCCCACTATCCTCTTGACCCCTGTGTCTCCCACAGTCCCATATCCCATTCCCCAGCCACCTCCCTGCAATGCAACAGCATCAGACAGACCAGGCTTTCCAGTCCTTTATTACCCCTTTAGTCAGAGTCCTCTGAGATCTCATAGACAGTGACACGCAGCTTGTCCAGGTCCCACTCTGGGGGGCAAATCTCCTCTCCCTGCGCCCCCCAAGTCCCCTGCAGACCCCGAGTTTCCAGCGCCTCCCTGCGCCTTCGCAGCTCATTCAGGAAGCCCTGCAGCTCCCTCTCCATCTGGCTCAGCCTTCGTAGGTGTCTCTCCTTGGCCTTCCTCGGTGTGCATGCAGGGCGCGGGGGCAGAGCCACTGCCTTGCTGCCCACCTCACTGTCTACTGTGCTGCAGCCCTCGCTAGCCTGGCCATGGGGAGAGAGCTGGGGTCAGGGCCAGGGCAGTTCCAACTTCATCTCCCCTGGGGGAGTCCCCACCACCAGGGATGGATGGATGGATGGATGGATAGAGGGGGATGTATATGAGGATGGTTTGACAGATGGATAAATACATAGATTAGTAGGTATAGGGCTAGACGCGGGGATGGGAGGGGAGCATGGGCATGGGGGGGAAAGGTGAAAGAATGGTTATGGGAGATGGAGGGATGTGGGGGGATGGATAGGTGGAGGGGTGTGTATGGAGATGGATGGATAGAAGTACATAGTGGCCCCGCACATCCCACCATCCTTCCTCACCCTGCCGTGTATAACTGTCTCCCCAGCTCCTCCAAGGACCCCATGGCAAACCCTCACTGGCAGCCCAAGGGCAATGTGGCTGTCTCATGTCATGTGCCCCCCCACCCATCCCCGTCTGTTTCCAGCTGTGATGACCCTAGGGATGGTTTCTCTGCATGCCTGGCCAGCAGACAGTGTATCTCAGAGGCGGATGGCAAGGGCCTGGGCCTGGGATGTCCAAGGCAGTCCATCCCCCTGTGTCAGGAGGATCCCAGCCCAGGACACAGGGACCATGGGAGGGTGTGTGATGTGATGCACTGGCCTGGAGCCACATGGCAAAAGCTGTCAGCCGAGGGACATGTACTCCAGGCTTTAGCCCTGTCCTCTTTGGCAGACTGATGTAGGCTCTCACCCCCTTTGCTGGACTGGTGGTCCCGGCCCCCTCTTTGCCAGGCCAGTTGCCCCGCCCCCACCCCGTGCCAGGCCAGGGGCTCCACCTCCTTTACCAAACTGGTGTGCCTGCCCCTATTCCTGGCTAGGGCTCTGCCCTCTTTGTCAGATTGGTGTCCCCACCTCCTTTGCCAGGCTGGCGTCCCTGCACCCTCACCTCACTCTGTGCTTCCTCGGCCTCCTCCTCTTCCTCGCACTCGGGATCCGATGCCACAGCCTTGATGAGGCTGTACAGCACAGCCACAGCCACCCCACACACCATCACCACCTGCACTGGGCTCCCTGCCCGGCCCTCAGCCCCAGGCCCCTCCTGCCTGATGCGAAATTGCTTCTCACAGGGCCCCTCAGCCCAGCCAAGGGTCAGGGTCCCGCTCAGGACAGCCCAGTGCAGCAGGAAGGGCAGAGACCAGACCTGGGCAGCCATGGCCCGATCCCCAAGGAGCTGGCACAGCCCAGCACGTGGGCTGCTCCGGAACCTGCCACGACCTCACAGCCATATCCCATTGTGTCCTCACCACTTCGGGACCGTCTCACCTAGGGTGGCCTTGGGGAAAGGCACCAGACTGGGACTCAGGGTGTCTGGATTCTGCCACAAGCACCCCTGTCCTTGGGCAAGCAATTGAATCCCTCTGCTCCTCAGCTTCCCCATCCGTCAAACAGGGAGAATAATCCCTCCTTTGTCCATCTAGACTGGGAGCTCTTCAGGGCAGGGGCCGCCTCTCACTGTGCATCTGTGCCCCACCTGGCACAATGGGGGCCCTGATCTGCTTTGGGGTCTGTGCAGCACCTGGCACAATGGAGGCCTGATCTCAGTTCCGTCTTCTAAAGTACTGTCACAATAATAATAGGTAAAGCAATTTTGCTACCCAGAGACAGGAATAGAACATAGAATCCTGGCTCCTAATCTTCTTGTCTAACCAATACTCTCTTGTTTAATGTCACCTGGAATTTGACATTCCAGACAGCAGGAGGTAGTGTGTGTGTGTACACTCCGTATGTGTGTGTGTATGCGTGTGTGCATGCATGTGCGTGTGTGTACACACTCACACAAACACAGAGGCCTGATCTATATTAAAGAGTTTAAACAATGAGGAGTCCTTGTGGCACCTTAGAGACTAACAAATTTATTTGGGCATAAGCTTCCATGGGCTTTTTTGGGCTCCACTTCATCAGATGCATGGAGTGAAAAATACAGTAAGCAGAATATATATTCTAGCACATGAAAAGATGGGAGTTGCCTTACCAAGTTAGGGAGTTAGTGCTAACGAGCCAATTCAATTAAGGTGGAAGTGGCCTATTCTCAATAGTTGACAAGAAGGGGTGAATACCAAGAGAGGGAAAATTACTTTTGCAGTGCTAACAGGGCCAATGCCATCAAGGTGGCCCATTTCAAACAGCTGACAAGAAGATGTGAGTATCAGCAGAGGGGAAATTACTTATATATTCTGCTTACTGTATTTTTCACTTCATGCATCTGATGAAGTGGGTTTTAGCCCACAAAATCTTATGCCCAAATCAATTTGTTCATCTCTAAGGTGCCACAAGGACTCCTCGTTGTTTTTGCTGATAAAGACTAACATGGCTACCACTCTGAAAACTAAAGAGTTTGGTCGACATAAGACAGTTTACGTTGACCTAACTCTGTAAGCATCTACACTCAAATGTTGTTCCAGTTGACGTCACTTGCCCGCTCCTCTGCGTTAATAACCCCAGTTCAACAAGAGGTATAGAGTCAATGTCCATGTAGTTAGATCGACACAGTGTCTGTGTAGACATTGCGGTGCTCACATCTGCTGTTGCTGCCTTTCAGAAGCCATCCCACAATGCTCCACACTGAGAGTTCAATTGGTGCAAGTGCTCCTGGCGAGGACACATCACAAGGAGCAAAGTGTGGACATGCACAAATGGCCTAATTATTGCAGTGGCTGTATACCGACATAAATTAGCTTGACAATTTTGTGGTGTAGACATGCCCATGATCTCTGACTGTATATCACACATACACAGTCTTGCACAAGCATTCAATCTCTTACACACACATATGCTCTCTCCATCTCACACAGAGTGGCTAACTCACACATACTCTCTTTGTTTTTCTCACACAGTCTGTTTCACACACACACATGCACTCACCTCTCAAACACAGTCCCATACACAGTGTCTCTTAGACATAGTCTGTCTAATACACAGACACACAATCTCACACACACATTCTGTCATGCACATACTTGTGTACACACACCATTTTTTAACACATGTACCGTCTGTTACACATGCACACAAAACCTCTTTCGCTCACACATACTTTGTGGCATGCACACACACCCAGAGTATGCCTCTCTCACACACACACACAAACAATCTGTATTCCACATACACAATCTTCATCCCTCTTTAAAACTCTCCTTTGCATGATGCCTAGAAAAACCTTAACAGCTCGGCTGCTGGTGTGTGGAGACCACTGTCTATCATGCTGACCAGTAATGACTTATTGTTTCCTTGGGCTTCCTCCACTGTCCCTGTCTGGCTGTTGTCTCTTGTCTTATTCTCAGACTGGAAACTCTCAGGGGCAGGGACCATCTTTTGTTCTGTACAGCGCTTAGCATGATGGGGCCGTGAGTGAGGCTCCTAGTCGCTACCACAATGCCCATAATAAAAAGGAAGCACGTCTTGTGTTTCGATTCAATTTTTGATTATTTTTATTCCTCTTACTAGGAACTTCTCCACTCCCCATGCGCCCTGCAGATCCAGCAGCCACACCCAGACCCACCCACCCCGCACCATGGAGGCCAGCTGGGCACCCTGGGGGACATTTAACCTAATGTCCCCCTGGACAGCTCACTGCAGGCTCCCGTCTGGCTCAGGAGCCGGAGAGTCCCCTACAAGGAGCTTGTTGCCACCTTGTGTCACAGGTTGCCCATCCAGCCTGCCGGCCCCTCCTTGTGAGCAATGAGCCTTTGGGTGACCCTGTTATTTTCCCCCACCCCCCAAAATAATTGGCCACTAAGTGGCAGCCTCGGCAGAGCAGCGGAGGGTGGATGATGGGCAGCGAGTGGCTGGCTTCAGGGCGCTCTGTGGGCACCGTGCCAGCCCAGTGTCACAGGGCAAGTCGCCGGGATGCAAGGGGGGGGCGGAGGGGGCGAGGTAAGGGACACGCCCATTAGCTCCCATTGGCCAGGATCTACGGGGACGTCATGGCACTGGCTTGGGGAGCGATGGGGGCGGCAGAGGCAGCGGGGCCACTCGCTAGGCTGGGAACAAAAGCGCTCGGGGAGCAGCAGCCGGGCCAGACTTCGGGACAGCGGGTCCAGCTCCCCCCTCCCCGGGATCCGACAGACTGAGACCTCCCCTGCCTCTCTGGGGACCGCGGACGCAGAGAAGCAACCTCTGGGTGCGGACACGGGCGGGGCTGGAGGAGCGGGGCTGGAGCGGGGATGCCCCGGCAGGGATGGGGAGCGGGGCTCGCGGGGGGCTGGTGGGGGGATGCCCGGGCGGGGCAGGGGGGAGCGGGGCTGGAGGGGGGATGCCTGGGCAGGGATGGGAGGGAGCGGGTCTGGTGGGGAGCTGCCTGGGCAGGGATGGGGGGAGCGGGGCTCGCAGGAGGTGGAGGTGTAGGGGGATGCGCAGGCTAGGTTGGGGGGAGCGAGTCAGGCGCGGGGGGGTGGGGGGGCTGTTCCGGCTGGGGTGAAAAGGTCGGGGCTGGAGGGGGGATGCCCGAGCGGGGATGTGGGGAGGAGGGTTCACGGAGTTTAGAGCGGGGTGCCCGGCTGGGATAAGAGGATCAGGTCTGTCAGGAGGCTGGAGGGGGGATGCTCGAGCGGGGCTGGGGGGAGCACGGCTCTCGGGGGATTGGAGGGGGGTGCCCAGGCTAGGTTGCGGGGAGCGGGTCTGGCGGGGTGTGTGTGCTCCGGCTGGGGTGAGAGGATCGGCGCTGGAGGGAGGATGGGGGAGCGAGGCTGGAGGGGGGATGCTCGGGTGGGGGTGGGAGAGCGGGGCCGGGGTTGCCCCGGCTGGGATGAGAGGATGGGGGCTGGCAGGGGGTGCCCGGGTTGAGATGGGGGCGGGGTTTTCAGGGGATTCTCCTAAGGCATGAGCCACGCCCCCCTCTCCTCCCGCTGGTGGGGCTGGCGCTGGGTGCCAGGGGACGTGGTGGATGCCTATGCGAACCTACGTGCATTCCTGCACACAAGCCCCGGGCTTGGGCTGTTGCAACGCCTGGGCTGGGCTGGGCTAGTAGGAGCGAGCGGGGCTCGTTGCTGCAGCACTGGGAAGCGGGGAGCGCGCAGTGATGCACAGGGCATGGGGGGGTGGGGGGGGGAGACAGGGCTACAGACAGAGGGGATGGAATCTGAGCCAGTTATAGCCCTGGGATCCAGCCCAGTGCCCAAATTCTGCGCTGCATCCAAATTAAGCTACATCCCTGGGCCTAGACTAAAGTGCCCTGACCCCATGTCCATAGCCTGGTCAGTTTCCTAACCCCATGGCTAGGGAGTGAGGGGCAGCAGCAATGACCCCTGATTGCTGGCTAGGAAGGGGTCGGTTTGGGCTTGTTCTAAACTGCAAGGGAAATAAGCGATACAATATATTAATGACATGGGAATGATTGGGATGCAGGGCCTTTCCCCTGCAGGGGACACCAGCAAATCCAGCCCCTCACTGGGCCTTTGCCCTCTAAGCTAGTGGTTCTCAAACTTTTTTCACCTGAGGACCCCTAACAAATTTCAAATGGAGGTGCGGACCCCTTTGGAAATCTCAGACATAGTCCGTGGATCCCGGGGACCACGCTTGGAAACCACTGATCTAGGCCACCAGTTCAAATGCCCAGACTAATGAGGCCAGCCATCAACAAATATCTCAGAACAGCAAGATCTCAACACTGTAACTAGCCTCACAAAGATGTTTATTTGTGGTAGCCCCTAGGAGCCCCAGTCATGGACCAGAGCCCCACTGTAAGAACATAAGAGCTGCTATATACTAGGTGAGACCATGCTCTGTCTTGCTCAGTATCCTGTCTGTAGCAGTGGTCCGTACCAGAGCTTCGGAGGTGGGGGTGTAGAGAACAGGCCAATTATAGTGTGATTCATCCCTGTCTTCCACTCCAGGCTTCTGTTAGTCAGAGGCTTAGGGTCTCCCCAAGCGTGGGGCTACATCCCTGACCATCTTGGCTAATCCATTGATGGACCATGAATGTATCCAGTTCTTTTTTGAACCCCATTATAATTTTGCCATGCCATGGCACTGAATTCCACAGATTAGTTGTGTTGTCTGAAAAAGTACTTCCTCTTGCTTGCATTAAACCTGCTGCCTATTAATTTAATCAGGTGACCCCTGCTTTTTAGTATTGTGTGAAAGTGTCAGTAACACTTCACTAGTCACTTTTTCCACACCATTCATTATTTTATAGACCTTAGTCATCTCTTTTCTAAGGTGAACAGCCCTAATCTTTTTAATCTCTCCTTGTTTGAAGCTATTCCGTACCCTTGATCATCTTTGTTGCCCTTCTCTGAACCTTTTCCAGTTCCACAATATCCTTTCTGAGATGAGGCAACCGAACTGGACATGGTATTCAAGGTGCGGGTGCACCATGGATTTATAGAAGGCATTATAATATTTTCTTTCTTATTTCCTATCCCTTTTCTAATAGTTCCTAGTAGACTGTTAGTCTTTTTGACTGCTGCTGCACATTGAGCAGAAGTTTTCAGACAACTATCCACGGTGGCTCCAAGATCTCTTTCTTGGGTGGTGAGCTAGGTAAGCTTTCTTGAGCTAGACACTATACAAACAAAAAGATGTCCCTGCCCCAAAGAGCTTCCAATCTAGCCGTGGAGCCCCAGTGTTGGTGTATTAAAGATTTCTGGGGTGGGGTGAGGTGGGAAATAGACTGTATGAACCTGCCCCCCACCCCAATTTCCTTTGATAACCTCAAAAATTGTTTAAATAGAAAGAATTTTGCAAATCAAATTTACATGGAGCTCTGTGTGGTTTCCATAGATTGATAGATTTTAAGGCAAGGTGGCACCTTTCATTCCTCTCAGCGCAGACACTGAAAAGCTATCTGTCAATTTCCACTTCTGATTATAGAATCAATTTCTAGTCCATTTCACCCTCGGGGTCTCATGTCCCAGCTCAGTGCTGCAATGTCTGATTGCAAATTGCTCAAGGCCAGAAACGGATTTTGCTTTGCTTTGGTTTGAAATAAAAATGATCCCCACTGGAATTTTTAAAATTCCCAACTCCTTTCAGTTGGTCTCAGGTTTTGTAAACCTGGGAAAGTCTCAATGTTTAGAGCCAAATTTGACTTTACAGCAAACTCTCTAAAATCAGAATGGACAAAATCCTAAACTGTTTTGTACAGTATTGCTGTGCATTGTTAAACTCATGCCATGTTCCACCCCAGAGGTGGCTGCATTTCAGCACTGGGTGGGGGAATCCCTATATAAATAGCTGATGCGATCCCAGCCTGCGACTGTGCACTGGGCGAAAGATCCCTGTTTAAATAGCCCCTGTGCCCCACCCCAGAGGTGGCCGCATTTCAGTGCAGAGTGAGCAATCCCTGTGCAACATCACAATTAATAATACCTAGCTCTTATATAGCACTTTTCATCTTTAGTTCTCAAAGCACTTTACAAAGGAGGTCAGTATCATTAGTTGTGTTTTGCAGATGGGGAAACTGAGGTACGGGGAGGTAAATGACTTGCCCAAAGTTACACAGCAGGCCAGTGACTGAGCTGGGAATAGATGAACTCAAGAGTCTTGGCTCCCAGCCACTCCTTCTCGATCCATGAGACCCCACACCCTTCCCAGAGCTAGGAATAGAACGCAGGAGTCCTGACTGATCAGTAGTTACCTGCCTCCTGCCTATATGTCCTGGAGAAAAATTCAATAACAGGCTTGTGTGACTTTTCCAAAACTGGATGTGGGGGCAGTGGGGAACTGGAACTCTGGGTGCCCTGTACTTTGCATCTGGATTGTATTCCTGACTCTGGGAGGAGAGTCAGTTCTAATGATTAGAGCAGTGGGGGAAGCTAGGAATCCGGACTCCTGGGTTCATCCATTGCCAGTTCCTCCTCTCTGCTCCATGCCTCGTGCTCTGTGGGTGTCCCCGAGCTGAGGGAACAAATAAGTGGAGGGTCACAGGGTGAGGTGGGGTGTGCATGTGCATCTCAAATTCTCTGGCCCCCAGCACGTTTCAAACGTGCTCCTGCCAGATGGGACTAGGTGACTCAGAGGAGTGGCACCGCCTTTTGTCTGACCACAGCTGCGTCTCCCAGTGCGGAGGAAAGGTGCTGACTCAGCAGCCTCTGGGAACATGCTCTGTCCGGGGGTGCTCCGAGTCGGGGGGCCGCAGTAGAGAGAGCCACCCCTCCCTACAAAGCCACCAAGCTACCCATAGCAGTGGGTCTCTGGTGTAACCCCTCTGGTGGTAGAAGGGAACTCGGTCTCTGGCCTGTTAGTCCTTAGCCTCTGTTGAAGAGAGATGGTGAGGACATGGGAGACTGGGAGTCAGGACTCCTGGGTTCTACTCCTGGCTCTAGAAGAAAGATAGTGGGGCCTGGGAGGCAGAACTTCTGGGTTCTGTTCCCATTCTCTGGAAGGGGAGTGGGGACTAGTGGTTAGAGCTGGGCACTAGGATTCTGGGTTCTAGTGCAAATCTGGGAGGGAAATGGGGTCTAGTGGTTAGAACACAGGGAAACTGGGAGTCAGGACTCCTGGGTTTTATCCCCAGCTGTGGCAGAGGATCTAGTAGCTTAGAATAGGGGGAGCTGGAAGCCCGGAGTCTTGGGTTCTGGCCCTGGAAGGGGGTGTTGTCTAGTGGTTAGAGCAGGGGGAGGGTCTGGGAGTAGGACTCATGGTTCTCTCCTGAGCTATAGGAGGAGAGTGGTCTCTTGTGATCAGAGCTGGGTGTCAGGATTCCTGAGTTTTGTCCCTGGCTCTGGGAGGGCAGCGTGAATGCTTCACACGGAGGGGTTGGTCAACTAGGGGAGTCAGTGAGCTAAGGGTTAACAAGGCTTGCTTCCAGGGCAGTGGCCAGCCAGCCAGGGGCACCCAGATGGGCTACACTGGCCGCTCTGCACGTAGCCTCATGCTCACGGATTAGCAGTGTCTGTAGCCTGGGGCACAACGGCTAAGAGCAGCTGGCAGCTGTCCATGCTGCCTCTTCTGCAGGCCCCCAGGGGGTCAGCCCCAGAGCTGTCCGGGGGAGGAGGGCTATAGGGCAGTGTGGAGCGGAATGGGGTATCTGAGTTTAGAAGGTGCTGGAGGCAGGATGCCAGCCTCACTGTCCAGCCTTTTAAGGGCTACACAAAATCCGTTGGTTAGGGGGCTCTCCTGCACCCACACTACTTCAGAGGGCATGTAGTGATTAGAGTGGGGGAGCTGGGAGTCAGGACTCCTGGGTTCAATCCCCAGTTCTGGGCAGGGAATGGGAGTCAGGACTCCTTGATTTTTTTTGCTGGCTCTGGAGCAAAGTTTATTAGGCTGGTGACCCAGTGAGGATTTGTAAATAATCCTGGATAATTTAATATTATAGTTTGTGATATTTATTAACAGAACCCGGGAATCCTGACTCCCAGCCCCCTGTTCTAACCACTAGCCCACCCTCCTGTACACTCTGGGATCACTCCAGGTCATTCCTTCACATGCTGGGTGTCTATGTCTCATTGGTGGGTTCAGGACATGTCCCCGGGCAGGGCTTTATGTGTCTCTGTGCTGCAAGCTCCCTGCCTTGAGCTCTTAGTGGTTCCCTCTCTGCAGAGCCCTCCATGGCTGAGATCGTGATGAAGAAGGGGCTCCCCCTGGCTGGCCGGACCCTGGGGGAGTTCCCAGTATCCCCTCTTCGCTTTGTGTCAGCATCAGGGGGCCGCCAGAGGAACCTGGACCGCATCAGGAGAGGAGCCAAGGTACAAATGGGTCTGGCCAGAAGATTAGAATCATAGCAATGTAGGGCTGGAAGGAGTTTTGAAGGGTCATTAAGTCCAGCCCCCTGTGCTGAGGCAGGGCCAGGTAAACCCAGAGCATCCCTGACAGGTGTTTGTCCAACCCGTTCTCAAAACTCTCCCATGACGAGGATTCCACAGCCTCCCCCGGTAGCCTGTTCCAGAGCTTAACTACCCTTAGAAAGTTTTTCCTAATATCTAACCTACATCTCCCTTGCTGCAGATTAAGCCCATGACTTCGTGTCCTGCCTCCTGTGGGCACAGAGAACAATTGATGCCCGTGCTCTTTATAACAGCCCTTTACATATTTAAAGTCTGTTATCATGTCTGATTCTCTGACGGGAGTGTGGGTATTGCGAATGGGAAACAGAGCCTTTCCCCTCTAGGGGGTGCCAGCTCCAGTCTGGCCCCAGGATGGGAGGACTCGATGACCCAAGGGGGCTAGGAATGGGGCCTGGGGCCTTTCCTCTCTAGGGGACACTGTCGATCTGGTTTAGGGTGGGAGGACAGGCTGGCTTGTGGGGGGAGGAGACTGGGACATGAGGTACCAGACAGTATCCCAGCCCCCACCCATAGAGGAGTGATGTTTCTCCCCTTTTCCAGACTTGCAGCTTTGACTGGACCATTATGCCTGGTGTTATCCCAAAATCCTTTGCCAGTCCCAGACCTGCTCACTCAGGGTGCTGGTCTCCTGTGCTGGGGCAAGGCACTGGCTCTCTGCTGTGGACATCACAGCTGGACCATGTCCTGTCCCTCTTCCTGGTCCGCTCCATGGGCCCCTGGCGCTTGTACCATCAGAACTCTCCTGCAGTGGGCAGGCTGACAGCTGAAGACATGCAAAAGGCCAGAGATGCCAAGGTGCCACCCATCCGGCCCTACAGACATATGGTAAGGGGGTGGGGTCTAGTGGTTAGGGCAGGGGTCTGGGAATCAGGGTGCCTGGGCTCTATTCTCAATTCAGGGAGATGAGGAGTGTCGTGGTTAGAACAGGGAGTCAGGACTCTTGGGTTCTATCCTCAGCTGCGGGAGGAGAGTGGGGTCTAGTGAGATAGAGCAGGGGGGCTGGGAGACAGGACTCCTGGGTTTTATTTCTGTCTGTGACCCGGCAGTGTGTAGGAGTACACAGGGCTTTCTGCTCCCATACTGCCATGGGGTGAGACAGGCGCTGTCTGGGAGAGTCACCCCCACTCTGTTTTGCAGCTCAGTGACAAATCCTGTGAGCGGAAGGTCCCCGCGACTCGGCTCGGCAGGCTGGCCAACTTTGGGGGTAAGAAGCATCCAGCACATGCCCTGATAAGGGAAGGTCTTCCCTGCACAAGGGCCCCAGCTGACCCAGGGGACGGGACACGGGGCATTTCCCCTCTAGGGGGTCCCAGTTTCAATCTTCATTGTCAGAGGGGCCCAGCATTGAATAGGTCATGGCAGCTGAGTTGGCGGGGGATGGGTCCCTGTGGGGTCAGGAGAGGCAGGTCAGCAGGGGGCACTGTGTTGTGTATAGCACTAGCCCTGCTGCATCTGGTCTGGACGGACACACACAGAGGCTGGCGGTCTAGCCTCCAGGGCAGCAGGAGACAGTAGGTCAGGAAGAAAAGTGTTCCCAGGAGCCGTGTCAGCATCTCCATGGGGCTTAAGGGGTGACTTGTTGGATGCTTTGTCAGGTGGGTGGCTCTGGAGGTCAGTGTGGGGGCGGCTTGCAGAGCAGTGAAGTAGGGCTGATTGGCCTGGTCAGTTATTCCTCCACTCTGTCCCCTAGGCTTAGCTGTGAGCGTCGGGATCGGGGTCCTGGTGGAAGCTGCCAAGAAATCCTTCCGGACAGAAACGGTTGTGAAAGGTGAGTGAAGGACACTGGTGGCAGCCCACTCACTCACACACTTGGATAGGCACAATCAGAATCTCCCTCGCACTCTCAGACACACTGGTGGTCAGGTATGGACACAATCAGAATCCTTCTCTCACATTCAGACATGGTCCCAGTCAGGTACAGACATAACTGAAATCCCTCTTGCACCCTCAGACACTCCTGTGGTCAGGTGCAGACACAATTGGAATCCTCCTGCACATGAATCCTCTCATTCACATGTACATGTGGACACACATGCTCTTGTGAATACACCTGGGGCCCTTTTACACTAACGCACCCCCAACAGTAGCAGTATTGGAAGCTGCCCTGGGGGCAGGGGCTCAATGCACAAGTAATCACGCTTGGGCACCTGCATACGTAGAATCTCACACTCCCTGGCTCACATGCACACTTAAAATCTTGCACTATTGGACACCCATTTCCATGGTGCACTGAGGCTGCCTGGAGACCCCTGCCCTGTGTGTGCGCAATGGGAGTGGGGTGCATCTTTCCTGTGACCTCATTGTCTCCTGTGGGGATTGGGGGAAGAAAAGCATGTCACAACCCAAAGGCTTGAACCTGTGGCTTGGGCTGGAGGGCAGGGTGCCAGCTGGGCCAATGGCCGGTGTGATTCTAGTGCCAAGGCTGGGATCAGATGGCAGGGGATTTGGACGTGGCAGCCAGGCAGGGCGGGGCCCCTTGCCAGCAGGGCTTTTCCGGTGATGTGGGGGGCAGTGGGAGTACTAGCGCTGGGTGGGTCATTGGCAGGTTGGAAAGGATTCGTGGTGGCGGGGTGGGGGGGTGAACAAATCATTTTGTTTGGGCTTCAGAGCCTCTGGAAACGATTTGTCACTGTTAATGGAAGGACGTGTTAGATCAAAAAGTTGTTTCATGGTGCAAAATTGCAACATTTTGTTTCAGAGCTGGCCCAGCCGGCCCCTGCGATTTCTCCCAAATTGTGCTGCAAGATTGAAAAATGTCTAAATGAAAAAAGTGGCAAAATCCACAAGCCTTTGGGAGAGGTTTGGGGGTCATGGAATTGCTGTTTGTCAGTGAAGTAACGGGTGGGGTGAAAAGGGTCACCCAGCTCCAGTGAGCAACACCCCCTTTTCTCCCCCAGAAGGGGGTCCTTGGCTGCCAGATCTGTGATACTGTGGTTGACAGGCAGGGATCTGTGCTGTTGAGGGGGGTCTCCCCAGAGGATATCGGGGGGGTTAGCTCTGACCTGACCACTCCTTTGTTCTCCCCCCACCCCCAGGTGAGCCATCACGCTCGAGCTCAGGTGCCCTCCTGTCTGAAGCCAATGCAGAGCGGATCGTCCGGACCCTGTGCAAGGTGCGGGGCGCGGCCCTGAAACTTGGCCAGATGCTGAGCATCCAAGGTGAGGAGACGGGAGGATTGGGGGGTGGGGGCTGCCAACACCCCCAAATCCAGGGCGGGATTGTTCCCTACAGTCTATTTGCAAGGGCTCCCTAGCACTGAACTCCACTGCCTCCCCCAGGTGTGGGGCTTGCTGCGGGGACAGTTCCTTAGCCAGACCCCACTTCGCTCTGCCCCACTGCTCCTTCCCTGCAGCCTGGCATCCCCAATGTCATATCCCCCCCAACACAGCCTCTGATGCTCTCCTCTGCTTTGTACCCCCCAGACGACGCCCTTATTAACCCTGCGCTCCAGAAGATCTTTGAGAGGGTCAGGCACAGCGCTGACTTCATGCCCACTAAGCAAATGATGGTGAGTGGGGTGTGGGAGGGACAGACTCGGAAGGGGGGAGGACTGGGGGGTCATGGGAAGGTGGGGGGGCCAAACCTGAGGTGTGGGGGTGCAAGGGGTGGGGATGGTTGGCACTGACCCTGCTGTTCTCCCTTCTCCATGCAGGGGGTGCTGAACAGCGAGCTGGGCCCAGACTGGCGCAGGCGGCTGGCCTGGTTTGAGGAGCGCCCCTTCGCTGCTGCTTCCATTGGGCAGGTGCATCTGGCGCAGCTGCTGGATGGGCGCAATGTGGCCATGAAGATCCAGGTATCAGCAGGATGGAGGCGAGCCCAGATCCCCCCTGCAGGCAGCCTCCATCTTGGCAAGCAAACCCGAACTCCCAGCAAGCAGAGCAACGGCCATGTGGAGGCTGGTCTTCCTGGGGCACTGGTGGCAGCCATGTTAGAGGCCTCTTCCCCCGGAGCACTGGGCGAAGGTGGCCATGTTGGAGGCCGGTCCCCCGGGGCACTGGTAGCCATGTTAGAAGCTGGTTTCCCGGGGCACTGGGTGGCGGTGATTTCACCCCATCCAACTGGCCACCATGTCCCAGTCTGGCCCTCTGTGGCTGGTGCCTGTTTGCCCAAGAGGCTGATGGGAAAGGTCTTGGCATCTGTGTGATTGGACTGAAGGAGCTTCCTGTACCTGCCCGCCAGTGGTTGCATTTAACCTCCTGCTCTGGCTCCTTTGAGCACCTCGATGCCCCCCCCCCCACCCGTGCCCCCTTTGGTTCATGACATCTGTGCCATGGGCAGGCCCCATGGCTGCTGGGTCTGACGCCATTTCCCTTTCCCCCAGTACCCAGGCATCGCCCAGAGCATCAACAGTGACGTCCGGAACCTCATCTCCCTCCTGAGTCTGAGCAACGCGCTGCCTGAAGGTACCAGGTCCCAGGCCCAAGGGCCCACATTCCCCCCCGGTGCTATCACGCCTTGCTCCCTCCTGGTCCCAAGAGTGCCCAAGCCCTCCTAGGCCTTCCCCCAAGAATCGGGCTCCTGGTCTCCTGGCCAAATCCCAACTCTTCTAATGACATTCTGCGAGCGTGGTGTGTGTGGGGAGGGGCCTGGGAGCCAGGACTCCTGGGTTCCATCCCCAGCTCTGGGGAGTGGGATCTAGTGGGTTAGAGCAACAGGGGCTGGGAGTCAGGACTCCTGGGTTTCAAGCTTGACCATATTTGGCTTTGGGCAAGTCCCCTCCCTGCTGGGTGCCTCAGTTTCCCTGTCTCTGGAAGGGGGATAGTGACAGAGGGTGTGACTCACTCTAGGCTCCCAGGTAGTGGGCTGAGCTGGGCGCTGGCACTGACATCCCTTCCTTGCCCACTTCCCCGCAGGGCTTTTCCCTGAACATGCCATCGAGGTGATGAGCCGTGAGCTGGCCTTGGAGTGCGACTACAAGCGGGAGGCTGCCTGTGCCACGAGATTTCAGTAAGTGCCCATGTCAGTGTCAGATCCACACTGGCACAGTCGCCCAGAAGATGGTACAGTCAGCCATTCTGGAACACTTGCCTTGGGGCTGGTGTTGTCAGCCACACTGGCACAATCACCTGGAGGAATGGTACAGTTGGCCACTCTGGCACAGTCACCTGGTAGGTATGGTACAGTCGGGCACTCTGGCACAGTTGCCTGGGAGATGGTACACATTGGTCCAACTGCCTGGTAGAGGAATGGTACAGGTGGCCGCTCTGGCACAGTCACCTGGTAGGTATGGTACAGTTGGGCACTCTGGCACAGTTGCCTGGGAGATGGTACACATTGGTCCAACTGCCTGGTAGAGGAATGGTACAGTTGGCCGCTCTGGCACAGTCACCATGGGGATGGTGCAGGCGAGCACTCAGGCACAGTCCCCCACTGTGTGTGTGTGTGTGTGTGTGTGTGTTGGGGGGACGGGGTTAGACTGGTACAGAGCCTACACCGACACAGCCTCTCTTGTTACATTCCCTCCACAGGCAGCTGTTGCAGGAGGACCCGGTGTTCTATGTGCCGTCGGTGATTAGCGAGCTGAGCACCCAGCGGGTGCTGACCACAGAGTTGGTGCCTGGCTTTCCCCTCGACCAGGCCCAGGGGCTGGACCAGGAGACACGCAACAGGGTGAGGGGGGGAAGACACTCGCACGCACACGGGATCCCATGCGCTGGGATGCATTCCTAGTCTCTCTCATGCCCCCTTGGGATCTCCCATTGGATGCCCTCTGCTCATGTCTGCCTCAGGATCCTGCACCCGCAGACCCCACTCCATGCCCGACCCTTCTCACCTTAACTCTGGGATGTGGAGCCAGTGCTGCTGCTACCGGAGCGGGGCGGTTCCCAGCCTGATCCTAGTGGGGGAGGGAACCTGTCATGGGAGGGGGCATGGCAGGACTGGGGGCCATTGTGTTCAGGCTGGGCTCTCTCACCCCCACAGATCTGCTCCAGTATCCTTGATCTGTGCGTGCGGGAGCTCTTCCACTATCGCTACATGCAGACTGACCCCAACTGGTCCAACTTCTTCTATGATCCACATAGCGGCAAGGTATGGACACCCCCAGTTGCCCTCCATATCAGAGCCAGCCAGCACCAACCCCTTTCCCTGAATGGGGGAACCCCCTATTGCCCCCCCCCCCATGTCAGAGCCAGCCAGCCAGCCGGGGTGGTTTGTGGGGGAGGGTGGGCTGATCCCTCCCCTGCCCCCACATCCCATCCCAGACCTGGGCTTCCCAGCTGATTCTGACCCGCTCTTCCCTCTGTTGGACACCAGGTGGCGCTGCTGGATTTTGGAGCCACCCGCAGCTTCGACAAGGCCTTTACCGATCAGTACATTGAGGTGAGACTACTACTACTGCTGCCGGCTTTGTCCAGCAGGGGGTGCTGCAGGGAGGAAGGCAGGAGCTCTGGCAGTGCAGGGAGTTCCTGGCTATTCCAGCCCTGGCCTCTCCCAGCAGAGGGCACTGTAGGAAGTGGGGCAGGAGTGTTTTGAGCCCTGTGCCCATCTCACATGGCCTCTGGGCTGCTCTGCTAATGATTCCAGATCATTAAGGCTGCGGCTGAGGGCGACCGGGCTGGGGTGCTGCAGGGATCCATCATGCTTCGGTTCCTCACAGGCTATGAGACTCAGGTGAGACTCTTGGGCCCCTCCCTGGACACAGCATGGGCCCAAGTGCCCAGATGTTTGGGGGCAGAACCCTGCTCCCCCAGCCATCTCCATGCCTCCAACCTCTGCCCAACTTCCCTGGCTCTCCTAACCAGTTCTCTGCACCCACCCATCTGCCTGTGTGCTCCCCTCGGTCACCTCTGTGCCCCTGGGTCCTGCCCACCTCCCTATACCTCTGCATCCTCTGTCCCCCGCTGCTACCTGACCCCATCCTGACCCAGGCCCTGCTCACTTCCTCAGTCCCCTCTATGCCCCTTGCCCTGTACTCTAACCCACCCCCATGCCTGCTTCGCTCCCCTCCACTATGTTTCCCTTCAGTCCCTGCCCACCCCCTCAGCTCTCTCAGTACCCCTCAGGTGCTCTCACACCACCCTGGCCCCCCATGTTCCCAGCCTACCCCCCCATGCCCCTCCTGCCCCCAGGCATGCTGCCCTGGGCCTGTCCTATGCTCCTCTCCACCAGGCAATGAAGGATGCCCACGTAGACGCCGTGATGATCCTGGGCGAGGCCTTTGCTGCCGACAGCCCCTTCGACTTCGGGGCCCAGAACACGACGCACCGGATACACGCCCTCCTGCCCATCATGCTGCAACACCGCCTGATACCGCCCCCCGAAGAGACCTACTCCCTCCATCGCAAGATGGCCGGCTCCTTCCTCATCTGTGCCCGGCTTGGTGCCCGCATCCCCTGCCGGCCCATCTTCCGCCAGGCCTACGCCCGCTACTGGGGCCGGGAGGGCTGAGACTGCAGAGTGCGGGTGGCGTCCTGGTAGGGTGGGGGGCCCAGCAGACATTTCGGTGTGTGGCACCCACAGGGTGGTTCTGGGGTTTTAGGGATGCCATCGTGGAGAGTACATTGGGAGCCCTTGCACCACTGAATGATCGGAGTTTCAAGGGACCTTTCTGAGCTGGACTCAAGGGAATTTTGAGGGAGACTTCATGGAATGATGGGAATTTCAAGGGAGCCCTCAGGTTCTTGACAGTTTCAAGGGGGCTCTCAGGGACTGGAGAATTTCAAAGGGGCCCTCATAGAAGGGTGGGACTGGGAATTTCAAGGGCCCCTTATGGGTAGGTCTCAGGTGAGTTTTGAGGGAGCCCTCATGGAATGAGAGGAGTTTCAAGGGATCCTTACTGAGAAGTCTTATATGAGTTTTGAGGGAGCCCTTACAGGATGATGAGATTTTTGAGGAAACCCTTAAGAAAGGGAACACCAAGCAGAGGGAGCTGGGGAGGAGGTGATTGGGTAATTGTCATAGACTTTAGGAAAGCTGGGGGGGCTCCCTTTTCCCACCATGGTCATGCTGATGAATTCTATACAAGCCTGTCCCCCACTGTAAACGCCATGGGCCTGCCCTCCCTCCATCTCTGCACCCAGCTGGGATCCCCCACCCAGAAACTGAACCAGGCCCTGTGGCTCTGTGGGGAACCCTCCACTTCATGCTGGCATCAAAGGAGGAGCAAAGGAGTTGATGTCATGACCCTCCCACAGCAGGGGAGCGACCCCATCTGTCTCCCAGTCTGCATGTATCTCCCCGGCCAGTGTAGCCCATGTACATTGTGGTGTGTGCCTGTCTTCCCCTAGGGGCAGCACCAGGCATTACAGCCCATGCTCACTACAGCGTGCACATGCGTGTCCTCGCCTAGGGCCTGAGCCAGGCATTGTAGCCCATGCACTTTACTGTATGGATATCTTCCTCGAGGGGCAGCACCAGGCTGTATGTTTGTGATGTGTGCATTTCCAAGTAAGGGCTGAGACAGGCTTTGCAGCCCATGCACATTGCTGTATGGATATCTCCCCCTAGGGGGAGAGCCAAGCACTGCAGCCCATGTGCATTGCAGTATGTGTATGTCTCCCCCTAGGGGCCGAGCCAGGCATTGTAGCGCTGGCACATTGCAGTGTGTGTCTCCCCCTAGGTGTAACTCTAGGTAATGCAGCACATGTGCATTGCAGTCAGGGTGTCTTCCCAAAGAGGCAACTCTGAGGATTGTATCCAAATGCAGCAACCACCATATCCCCAATAAAAAGAATGAAATGCTGAACTGGTGTGTGTGTGTGTGTGGCAAAGCCATTGGGGGGAGGGGGGAAATGTATGGGACATTACAATGGTGTCAAGAAAAGCTCTTGCCCAACAGCCAGTGTGAGTGGCTCTGTGAACTAGTTAAAGGCATGTCTCCCCCTGACAAACGGGGAGGGAACATTAGAGCCTTGAGTTCAAGGATGCACTTTGGCTATTACAGGGCCTTTTCTAATAGCCAAGTCTGGGAGATATAGGTTGGGCAGGCTCTTCTGCTCTGCTACCAATTGCTGCATGGGCTGAGCTGTAGGTGGAGCGACCCCTGCTGGCCGAAGATGAATAGCAGAAGGTAGTCCATTCCAAGCATAGGGGAGAGGAATCAGACTTGTGCCCCAAAGATGGGCAGTGGATCTATCCTGAGGGCAAGATGGTTTAGGCAACAGCGATTCCCAAATGATGGGTCAGGACCCCAAAGACGACTGCAAACCCATTTTAATGGGGTCACCAGGGCCAGGACAGCATAGAGTTGCTGGGACGAAGCTGAAGCCCAAGCTCTACCCCCACCTGGGGTTGTGGGGCTCTGGCTCTGCCCCCTCCCCCAGGGTCATGTAGTAATTGTGTTGCCAGAGCTGCTGGGCTAGGGTATGGAGCTGAAGGGCTACATCTGTATGTTGCACTACTTCCGGTTGGCCTGGGGGGAGTGTTTCAGCCCCTTCCATTCATGCACCTTTGTTCCTGGTGGCAGGAGAAGGGGATGGAGCACGGGGGGTGCAAGGAATAAGTTCCCAATCCCTCCCCTCAGCCACATGGGGAGGATGAAGGACAGGGCTCCAAGGGGGAGAAGGTTAAGAATCTGCACTTCTACCATTTGACCACTAAGTGGCACCCTCATCCCTCTGGCTGATTCACCCAGTGCTGAGATGCAGCCGCCTCTGGGGTGGGGTGCAGGGGCTGTTTATACCAGGATCTCTCATCTGGTGCTGAGATGCAGCCACCTCTGGGGTGGGGTGGGGAATTGTTTAACAATGCTGCCCAAAATCTTAGAAGAATCCTGTATCTCACGGGAATGGCCGGGGGCATTTAGGGAGGCAGCATGGAGTGTCCCTGAATTAGCATTTGCCCCAGACACATGACATACAAGATCATTGATGATAAGAGGTGGCCAGGAGCTGAATTTCACTTTGAGGCAGGGCCCTGGAGGGTTAAAGGACTGTATAGCTCCCAGTACAGCCGAGGGCTCTGAACCCCAGGGCTCTGGCTGCGAGGATCTCCTCTTCTAGGAAGTCCTGTGGGAGGCATTGGGAAGAAACCCTTTGTCTAGCAGAGACACCCCTCTCTTAGGCGGAGCCGCGCCCACTCCAGTGACCTGCATTTAAGAGCAAAGTGCTGAGCGATAGACGTGACTGACCATTTGGAAAGGAGGACTCATGGAAAGCCAGGGCATCTATTCATCCACACATCCATTGCTGTCCACTTCCCCTCTCCATCCATCCCCCCACTCATCTACCTATTGGTCTGTATCCAAACCAGCTGGCCAGACACATACCCCCAGCCAGCCATTCCCCGCCCCCCTCCCACACCCACCTCTCTCTCTCTCTCTCACTCTGACTGGGACAAGGTTCTTTCCAACACGCCCTGACTCTCAGTGCAGGGCTGAGGTTTGTGGCATAGGCCAGGATTCCTGGAAACCAATTCCCTTTGGGATGGGCTCATCACGCACTTTCCCCGCCCTGCCCCAGTGTATCACCAGGAAGTGGGGAGCTCACACGTACACACACACGCACACACCCTCCGCGCTGCCCTTGGCCCTGACACGCCACCAAAACTGAAAGTTCTCTCCCCTGCACCCCTGGGACCCGCCCTGCAGGCCAGTGAACTGCCTGGCTGCTTTCTGGAGATAAGGTGTGGGAAGGATCCCCAGCCTGGGCCTCCCCAGTAACTGGGGCACATCCCAGAGACATGGGGGGGAGGGGGGCAACCTCCACTGTGCAGGGTCAGAGCTGCAGGTGCCAGGGCAGGGGAGCCAAAAGTCACTACCTGCTTAGTGCCCACTGCAGGCTGGTGTACAACAGGGGTGTGTGAGCCCCTCTGTGGGGGGGAGGTTTGCACACATCCTGGGCTTGGGGAGGGGCTCTTCAATCATGATTCAGGGTGGTGGGATTTCGGTCCAGATGTTATTCTCAGAATGACTCCCAGCCCCCATCCACCTGTCCTAACCACTAGACCCCACTCCCCTCCCAGAGCTGAGGCTAGAACTCAGGAGTCCCCTTTACTCAGCAGGCCCCACGCCCCTCCCAGCACTGGGGATAGAACCCAGGAGTCCTGACACTCAGCCTGCCTGCTTTAACCCAGCAGACCCCACTCCTCTCCCAGTGCTGGGGATAGAACCCAGGAGTCCTAGTTCCTTCTGGGGTGTGTCCCTTCCCCCCTCAGCACAGTAGTGTTTATCTTTAACCATTGTGAAGCACTATCTCTGAGCTTAATTGCCCCTCTAAACATGGGAGGGGGCAGAGCTTGCTTCCTTTGCCCGGATCTCTGACCCCACCCCCAGATAAGGGGAAGGGACTGTGAGAAGAGGATTGATGGGAATGGGGATATAACGATTAATCCTGGAGTTCTTGCAGGGGTCAAAGCCAATGCAGGAGGGTGGGGCAGGATGGGAGTGGGGGCTGGTGGGTTAGAGCTGGGGTTGCTGGGAGCCAGGACTCCTGGGCTCTATCCCCAGCTCTGGGAGGGAAGGGGGGTCTAGTGGGTGAAAGTGAGGGGGGGCTGGGAGTCAGGACCCCTGGGTTCTTGCCACAGCTGTGACAGGGGGCTGGGAGTCAGAACCCCTGGGTTCTCGACCCAGCTCTGAGAGGGGAGTGGGGGCTGGGGGGTTAGAACCAGGAGGCAATGGACTGAGCTAATCTATTGACATTTAGCCCCTAGATGGGGTCCTTCCAGGGCAGGCCAAATTTGGCCTTTGACTCCTCCAGAGTGGGCTGTTGGGGCAGCCCCTCCTTGCTGTGGGGGTGGAGGGCTGGGTTGTGGCTGGCTGTACTTTGAATCCCGAGGTGCTTATCAAATATTTACAGCCAGGCTAATCATTAACCTGCTTGTGCTTTATGGGCCTGGCCTCCTGGTGAAAAGATAGCCCAGCCCCGCCTGGCCCATCAGTCCCTCCAGCTCTGGCAGGGTCCAGGCTGGCAAGGGTACAGCGAAGGGGAGACAGACAGACAGACAGACAGACCGACCAACCCTAGGGAGATGCCAAGGTAAGACCCTTTCCAAGTTTTCTTTCAATCTATCTAGTACCCCACTCCATTTCTCTGAACCCTGCCACTGATCTTTTAACCCCTTTGTCTCCAGAAAGAAAAGGAGTACTTGTGGCACCTTAGAGACTAACCAATTTATTCGAGCATAAGCTTCCGTGAGCTACAGCTCACTTCATCGGATGCATACTGTGGAAAATACAGAAGATGTTTTTAGTCTCTAAGGTGCCACAAGTACTCCTTTTCTTTTTGCGAATATAGACTAACACGGCTGTTACTCTGAAATTTGTCTCCAGACAGGCTGATGTACCTGCGGGGCAGGCCCATGTCTTTTCCCCGACCCCCTTGGAGGGACTCAGGGGCCATCTCCATGGCACCCTGCAAGGTGTCCCTGAATGCTTTATCTGGCATGGAGATGCAGGCACCTATGGGGTTGGGCGCAGGGGCTGTTTACTACAGGGGGCCCCTTACCCAGCCGTGAGATGCAGCTGCCTCTGCGGTAGGGTGCAGGGGCTGCTCATACAAAGATCCCTTGCCTGGTGCTGAGATGCAGCCACCTCTAGGGTGGGACATGGCTGCTGTTTAACAGCACACAGCAACACACAACTGCATAACAGTTTGGGATGGGCAGTGAAGGGGAATCTGGTCTCTCATTGACATGGCATGGGGGATAGAGGAAGGTCGGATGGAATCAGCCCAGCTGGGATGTGTCCATCAGGAAGTCCTAGTGCAAAGTAGCTTGGGATCTCGACAAGCCCCACAGGCTTCAGAACACTTGGCCTTGTGATGTCATTGCAACCCCCAGTGGCACAGCAGTAGGGAGGGACAGAGCCCCAAGCTGGAGTCAGGACTCTCCCAGGTGTCTGAACAGGAAGTAGATATGGCTTTTCAGTCTGTCATTCTGGGAGTCAGGACTCCTGGGTTCTGCCTTGAATTTGAGAGAAGGGGGGTCTAGGGGCTGTTGGGAATCAAGACTCCTTGGTTCTGGCCCTAGCTCTGGGAGGGGAGTGGGGTCTAGTGGTTAGAGCAGGCAGGCTGGGAGTCAGGACTCCTAGGCTCTATCCCCAGCTCTTGGAGGGGAATCTAGTGGGGGGCTGCTGAATGTCAAAATTCCTGGGTTCTGCTGCCCCCATGTGAATTAATTTGCCTTTCCAGAATCTCTGTGTTTCTTCCTCTATTTCCCTACCCAGCCTGGCCCATGTTCCTATTTGCCTCTGTGTCCCCTCCCTGGTGCTGGGTCCTGTCCCGACCATCGCCCCAGGGTGCGGGATCCAGGCATAGTTTATGAAGGAGAAAGGTCTGGTTTATTTCTTTGCTCCTTTCCACACTTCTGGCCTGGGAGTTATTGGTTCATGGGGGAATAGGGCTAAACCACTCACCCACTGGGAGCTCCTCATGGAAGGAGCATGGAAGCCCCCCACACCTCTCCCTACAGCACAGCACCCCCTAGTGCCACACTGGGGCACTGACTGTGATGGAAAGCGCCCCCCCCCCCCGGCTGCCTGCAGCACCAGGAGCTTTTACTATCTTGATCCCTACTGAGATCCAATGAGGTCATTTGGGGTCTGGTCCAAGGAATGAAATCCTTAATACTTTTTTAGAGCCCCCCCCCCCCCCGTACATTTCCTTGAAACTCTGGACCTTTAGGCATCCAGGCCACAATCTGTCAGAGACCTTGGGTCCCACCGGATCAGAGTCCTTTTATTATGGCTCCTTATCAAGGAGCCTTCTTTAACCGCACTTGGCACCCTGGATGCCAAGGGGTGAAGTTCAGCTCCCAGCCCGGGGGCTGCATGCAGTGCAGCTCGTAAAGCAAGCAGGCTTCATTGCTTTATTGCCCCTCATGCCTTATCGCCGCAGCTTCCTTATTGCCGGGGAGCTGGGCTAACGATCCCATGGATGGTGAACTTGTGACTCTGTGCCAGTTTCCGGGTGGCTCAGTAGGGGGATCTCTCCTCTCCCTGCCAATGCCCGAGTTCAGCACTAGAGGGCGCTTTGCGGCAGTGAATGTGGGCGGGGGGGGGAGGCTCTGAGGGGGCGTTCTCCCCTTGCAGCCAGTGCTGCCCTCAATGTCCCAATGCCATGCTAGGGGTGGCTGTACTGCAGTGAATGGGTTGGAGGGCCATTAGGGGGCGCTCTCCCCTCACAGTCAGTACTGATTGTCATTTGGGTAGCTCCAGTCTGCATCCTTTATTCATTTTTCAGCAAATCTGCTTCTCTTCCTGTCCTAAACGTTTGTGTAGCATTGTTAAACAGCCCCTGCACTCCACTCCAGCGATGGCTGCATCTCAGCGCCGGGTGAGGGATCCCAGTATAATCAGCCTTTGCATCCCACTGCAGAAGCGGCTATATCTCAGCACCGTACAAGGGCTCCCTGAATAAACAATTTCCATTTAGCTGGTGTTACAACTTTCATATTTCTGACCAGAAGTTTGAAACCACCAAAGAAAAGACTGCCCTACTGTGAACCAGTCCCTGGGTTTGTACTGAGTCCAGTGCTTGCTGGGACAGGATTCTGGAGTACTGTGTAGGTACATATGTAGTGCAGACATGATCAAGGGTTGTGGCTGTGTATCTCACTAGCAAGTCACAATGTCTTGATTTAAATTACTCCTAGTAATTTAGCCCAGAGATGGCTGCATCTCAGTGCTGAGGAGCACTCTCTGGTATGCTTTGGGATGCTCTAGAAATATTAGTATGATTTATTATTAGGCTAATATCAGAATGAGGGAGAAACAACCCAAGAAAGGAGAAAAGACAAAGCCGTATCTGCTCCTGTGTTTGGCACCTCACACATTAGGGGCAATTCCTGGCTGGTCCCAAGGCACTTCCATGATAAACATGAAGATAAATCAATAAATAATGCTAATAATTGGTACTGGGTTCCTTATTCCTTCAGGTGCCCAATTCAGGATCCCCTATCCCCAGCAGGTGACTACCTCCATCCCAACCTGAGTCCGGCACACAGCTCTCACCTCGTGCCAGCGATGGACTGTCCAAGCATCACCTAAAGAAACACTTCCCCTTGAACTCGGATCCCGGCATGCAGGAAGCCCCCATTGCACATGATCCCCTGGGGCTGGAAGTGACGACAGACACCGCCTCCTGCCTAGTGGGAGACTGCCCCCTGCTAGAAAGTGATGCCTAATGGATGTAACAGCAACTCCATGTGGAAGGTTTCATCCTGTTTCCAGTGGGGCTGCTGTTATTTTTGATAGGCTGTCAGGAGCGTCTCATGGAGCAGGGGGCAGGAGGGGGGGAACATCAGCTAGAGAGTATTTGTGGGGGGGGGTAGGAGATGCTGGGTTGAGCCCCAACCCCAGAGGGTGTATATCGGCTATGGCCTCTAGGTATTACTGTAATACTCAGAATAACATACACACCATAATGGGGACTGTAGCTGGGCGGTCACTGACTCCTGCCCTGAAGGGTTTTAAATCAGCCCTGGGAGAGGGCTGAGGCTGGGAGAGGGCTGCTGCTAGGGAAAGCAGCAAGCCTTGGCTAATTGGGGAAACAGCCACAGCTGTGGCCACACCCCAATCAGGGTCCAGCTGGCCTTTATAAGAGGGCAGTGGGCCAGGAGGACCTAGCCTCTCTCTAGGTGTTGAGAGGGAGGGGCCTGATTGCTAGGAGCTGAGCAAGGTACCTAAAGTGGAGCAGGGCTGGGGAAAGGCTAGAGGAGCTGGGGAGCTCCGGCCTGAGAAACCCCCAGGCTGAAGACCTAGGAAAAGGGTACTGGGGTTGCAGAGGGTAGCCCAAGGGTAGGCAGAAGCAGTAGGTCCAGACCCTCCTTGCTGATGATGAGTGGCAATTGTACTGCAGTCTGCCCCGGGGGCTAGATGGTGACTGGCAGTAGCCAAAGACTGAGGCGAGGTGCGGATAGAGTGTGGAGGTTCCCCATGTTCCTATGGGGGGGAGACCCAGATTTGTGGGGGTACTGCCAGGGGGCAGCATCCTGATGTGAAAGGGGTACCGGGGTCTGGGAGGGACTTGGGGGGGCCCAGCGGCAAGCGGAACACTGGCCTGCAGAGGGTGCTCTGGAGGCTGGAAATGCTAATTCCCTGGATGACCAGCAGGAGGCGCTGCAGGGGTGAGTCCCGCTCTGCCACAGGAACCCTGAGCTCAGTTGCAGCCTCCAGGTGCTACCATAATACTATTAATAATGCACACATAATAGAGCCCAATCTCAATCTGGGCCTCTAGATGCTACCATTCTGGCACTAACAATGTGCACTCTAGAAGGAGACCCTGGTCTGCGTTAGGACCTCCTGCTGTTACTGTAATACTGCTAATAATGTGCACCTCACAATGGCTTCTACATACAACTTTTATACTACTACTAATGGGGCCCCCGTTGCAGTTGGGGCCTCTAGGAGCTACCATAGTATCACTAATAGTGAGCGTGACATAATTTGTTCCCCTTCCACATGGTACTGTAATACTGCTAATAATGCACAAGCTTTAATGAGGCCCAATCTCAGTAATACACCTAACACAGGATGACAATAGCCAGTCCCACGCTGGGAGTCAAGCTGCTGGAGATTCAGAGCAGGGTCTGGCCAGCTCTCCCTTGTGTGTTGGTAGCCACTGGGGCAGTGGGTGAGCAAAGACAGCAGGGGAGCTAGGGAGCCGGTTTCCCACCTGCAGCAGGGCTGGAAGGCAGCTCTGGGACACAGGGGCTTTAAGAGCGGATGGGGGCAGGGCAGATAAGGAGCAGCCCCCCAAGACCCAGTGCACAGGCCTATGACCTATGAATTGACAGCCAGTCCTGCCGCGCCCTGGCTGTCAGTTCTGTAGGGCACAGGTATGTTCACCTCCATGACCTCGGCGTGGCAACCGGTGGGTGTGCCAGGGAGCGAGGGGTTACCTGGGGCTGGGGTGGGAGGGACAGGCGATGACTGGGTGGACAGGGAAGACCTGAGGAGGGGAAATAAACTGGATTCCCAGCAAAGAAGTGTGAGGCTCCTTATTGGCTCTACAATCTGTGCGGGGGGTTGGAGGGAGCTTTTCACCAGCGTCTTCCGGGCACCACAGGGTTAATGATATAGCAGGAGTCCTTGATACCAGACCCCTACCTCATAAGCTGCACACTCTGGGGGATGGGCAAGGGGAGGCAGGCTCTGAGACCCTGGGGGAGCTCATATGGGAACACTAGCATCAACCCACATCCCAGGACCACGACTACCCTCCTCAGCCTGGAACCCCTCCATCCTGAGGGCTGGTGCCAGGCTGAGGGGTGTGCCAGGAGCTATGGATCAGGCCAGGCTGGGGGAGTGTGTGCCAGGAAGTACAGGCGAACCTAGGCCTGGGAGGGGTGTGTGCCAGAAGGTCTAGGTCAGGCTGGGCCTGGGGTGGGGTGTGGGCCAGGAGGTCTGGGTCAAGCAAGGCTGGTGGGTGGGTGTGTGCGCCAGGAGGTCTGGGTCATGCCAGGCTGTGGGTGGTGGTGCCAGGAGGTACAGGTCAGGCTAGGCCTGGGGTGGGGGGTGCCAGGAGTCTGGGTCAGGCTGGGAGGGGGTGTGTGCCAGGAGGTCTGGGTCAGGCCAGGTGGGGGTGGGGGGTGCCAGGAGGTCTGGGTCGGGTCAGGCCAGGGGAGGGGGGAGGTGTCAGGAGGTCTGGGTCAGGCCAGGCTGGGAGGGGGTGCGTGCCAGGAGGCCTGGGTCAGGCCATGCAGTCTGGGTCAGGCCAGGCGGCAGGGGTGTGTGTGTGCCAGGAGGTCTGGGTCAGGCCAGGTACGGGACAGGCCAGGCTGCTGCATGGGGGTTTCCAGTCATGATAATCCTGTTCCCCCCTGCTTGTGAATAGAGTACAGTACACCGAGCCCTCCCTGCAGTAACCAATTGTATCCACCAGGAGGCGCGCTAAACCTGCTTTTGTCCAAGGTCTCACAAGATGTTATCAGCAGAACTGAGGTTAGAACTCCTGACTCTCAGGTGCCCCTTCTCCTGCTCTGACTCACTAGACCCCACTCCCCTCCCAGAGCTGGGAATAGAACCCAGGAGTCCTGCTATAAGCAGTGGGGAAGGCTCCCTCCCAGATGACACAAAGGGGACATGTGGCCCCTGCCCAGGCTGGAGTTTAGCTGCTCCCCCAAACCCGGCTGGTGCTCCCTGGGATAACAGGGTTTCCTGGCCAGCACCCCTCCCCATGGTCAGTGGAGGCTGTCTGGGCTAGGCCTGGGGAGGAGGCTATGAGCTCATGGGGTGTTGGCTGCTCTCTTCTGCCAGCTGCTCTGCAGTGAGCTCAGCGCTGGGCTATGACAGGCCATGGCCCGGGGGATGGGGGTGGGGAGGGGTTTCATATGATGAGAAGAAGGGGCTGGGGCTGCAGCTGCTCAGAGGCTAATACACGTGGCTTCCTCCTTTGGACTCCAGCCATGCTTGGGAGTGGGGCCAAGTGGGATAGAGCAGTGGCTCTCAATCTTTCCAGACTACTGTACCCCTTTCAGGAGTCTGATTTCTCTTGCGTACCCCAAGTTTCACCTGACTTCAAAACTATTTGCTTACAAACTCAGACGAAATACAAAAGTGTCCCAGCACGCTATTACTGAGAAATTGCTCACTCTCTCATTTGTACCATATCATTCTACAATAAATCCACTGGAATATAAATATTGTACTTACATTTCAGTGTGTAGTGTATAGAGCAGTATAAACAAGCCATCGTCTGTATGAAATTTTAGTTTACACTGACTTCGCTAGTGCTTTTTGTGTAGCCTGTTGTAAAACTAGGCAAATATCTAGGTGAGCTGATGTACTCCCTGGAAGACCTCTGTGTACCCCCCATGTACCCCTGGTTGAGAATCACTGGGTTAGAACAGGGGGCTGGTAGTCAGGACACTTGGGTTCTATTGCCAGCTCTGGAAGAGGAGTGTGGTCTAATGGTTAGAGCAGGGGGGCTGAGAGTCAGAGCTCCTGGGTTCTAGCCTCAGCTCTGGTGGAGGAGTGCAGTCTAAAGTTTGGGGAGGAGGCTGTGAGTTAGAAACTAGGATTGCCAACTCTCCAGGAATTAACAATTATGTCATGTGATGAAACCTCCAGGAACACGTCCAACCAAAATTGGCAACTCTAGTCAGGACTCTGGGGTTCTCTTGCTAGGCTCATATGAGCATGACCATGAAATGAACTGGGTGAGTAAAGATATTTGTGTAAGTGTTTGCAGCACCAGGGAGGATTTGATCTAGAAGAACATATGGTGGTATCTAGAGACCCTGACCAAGATCAGGGCCCCCATCAGGCCAGGCACCCCACAGCCAAGATTGGGGCCCCCATCGCGCCAGGCACTGTCCAGAAACACAATCTCTGCCATGAAGAGCTCATGGTCTAAGCAGACAAAGGCAGGATTATTCCACCCATTTTACCTCTGGGGAAATGGAGGCACAGTGTCTGACCCAAGGTCACAAAGGCAGTTTTTGGCAGAGGTGAGACTAGAACCCATCTTGTCTAGCTCCCAGTTGAACGCCATAACCACAAGCTCATCCCTTAATAGCCTGGGCATAGGGCTAATTGTTCCCACCCACTATCCTCTACTGGCACTGACCATAAAATAAAAGCTGTCCTGAGAGATCATCTGGAGCCAGGATTTTATGGAGGAATCAGCCATTCTGCTGGGCAAACATCCCAGCCTTGTTTACAAGGTGGTGACCAGCCAGATGGGCTATTTCAACAGCCGGGGAGAGGTGGCGGTAGAAGCAGGAGCAGAACCAGTGAAACAGCTGAGAAGGGGGTGGGTGCTGCAAGGGAGAAGGCTCTTGCACCATGCTCAGTGCTAATACCCCCCTCAGACCCCTGTGCATTCACTGTAGTGTTCCTGCACCCCGGGGCCCTTGATCTCCTTCTGCTCGCATAACAATGCTCTCCACTTTCTCCATCCACTGTGGCACAAGAGCCCCCTTCTCTGGAGCTACAGCACTCCATGCTGGGGGAGGAGGGCATGCAAGAGCTTCTTTCTCTGCAGCCCCCACCCTCACTTTCTCTGGGGTCTGGATTATTTAACCCCAAGAGCGAGGAGCTGTGAGTTTGGGGCTCTGCCAGCCTCATGATAAGGGTTAGGGCTGGGTTAGGTTCCCAGAGAGGAAGCACATTAGCATGTTACATGAGTAGGGGAACATTCGCTGTTCAAGCAGGGAAGTTTCCCAGTTTTCAGAGCTCATTAGGGAGTCTAGACTCCTGGGTTCTGCCCCCAGCTCTGGAAGGGGAGGAGTCAGGACTCCTGAGTTCTATTCCCAGGTCAGGGAGAACACTGCTCACCCCCTGCTGAATGCACACGGCCTGCAGGAGCCTAGCTTCTGAGCAGATGTTGTAGGTGTCTGCCTAAGACCCTATTGTCTGAATCTCACTCCTTAGCCATTTTCTAATTAGATGGAGTCTTCCGTCTCCCCCCTGAGCTGGTACTTTCCCCCACAAGTGGGGGCGTTAACTCCAAAGTCAAAGCCAAATCCTAACACACTCAGTTCCGTGCTGCCCCCCTTCAATTGGACACAAGGTCATCCCTCACTTCCTGTCTCAAACCGATGCTGCATGCAGCAGCCCCCTATCCTGAGGTGGCTGAATCTCAGCACCGGAAAAGAGATCCCCGCATAAATCACTCCCGCGCTCTACCACGGAGGCCGCTATGTCTCAGCATTAGGTGGGGGCCCCCGTGTAAACAGCCCCCCACATCCCACCCCAAAAGTGGCTGCAGCTCCTCACTGGGGGAGGGAATCCCGGGATAGCCACAGTGCCCCACCCCCGCAGCGGGGATCCCTTTATAAAAGCCTCACCCCCGAGGTGGGTGTATCTCAGCCTCGGCAAAAGTCAGCTGGATCCTTGAGGGGGCGGCTGAGGGGAATGACAGGGCATGAGAACCGCAAACGTTTTTTGCAATCCCCGAGGGGTCAGTGAGAAGCACAAACACGGAGTGGAACAACTGGAGCGCTCTGAACTCAGGGTCAAGCCTGAATTCTTTGGCTGGTTGGAATGTTAGCCCCCCATGCCCAGGCCAGGAGGGTGCATGGCTGGGCAGGGTTTGAGGAATCGCTGCCATGATCCTCTCCCTGCGAGTCCTTGCTTTTTGTTGCCTCCTTCCCCAGCTCTGCCATAAGTTACAGTTTTCCTTTGCTTGGAAGCCCAGACAGCAAACTTTTAATAGTGGAAAAAATGAGGCACTGGCCCCTTAAGGGGAATCTGCAGACTCTCTCCTCCTGTTCTCCCTTATTTGGGAGGACAACTGGGCTGATTTTGTTCTGGTTTCTTGGCTTGGGTTCTCAGAGGCATTTTTAGCCATCGGTATTTAATCCCCGAGCAGACCAATGGCATCCCCCATTCCCACAGTCGGCTGGAGGGGCCCACCAGGACAAAGGCTGGTGCAATGAGATCTCTTTGCAGTAGGGCTTTGCAAAGAGCATTGCTTGCAAAGCTAGCCCTTTAGTGTGGTTAGAGACATGGATATGGGTGGGCTGGATCAGACCCATGGGCCCACCCAGCCCAGTATCCTGTCTCCAAAATTAGCCATCATCAGATGCTTTGAGGGAAGGTGCAAGAAAACTCTCTAATGCACAAGCATGGAGCAGCTGGCATGGGCCAGTAGTCAGGTCAATTTTCTTTCCATTCCAAGGGACAGTAATAAACGTAATCCCAGGGTGGGCAGTGGAGTGGGGAGCCCCAGCACCGGATTGTTCTATAAATCTAGCCCTCATGCCTCCCGAGAAGGGCAGCATGGTCTAGTGGGTAGGGCTGAGGTTTGGGACACCTGGTTTCTATTCCTGGCTCTGCTGTGTGACTTTCAGCAAAGTTCCTTCTCCCTTTTGTATCCCCTCCTGCCGTTATTGTAAACTCTTTGGGGCAGGGATGGTCTCTCACTGTGTTTGAGTGTGCAGTGCCTGGCACAGTGGGGGCCCCGATCTCGGTCAGGGTCTGTGCAGTGCCCAGCACAATGGAGGCCCCAGTCTCCGTCAGCGTCTGTGCAGCACCTGGCCTGACATCACTCCAGTCTCAACTGAGACTTCTAATTACTACTGTGATAGAAACAATAATATAGTAATATAATTACCAGGGACCAGCTTTCTAGCACCAGGCCAGAGAATTTCCAAAAGGCTTGACCATCTTAGGCTCATATCATCAAGCATTCAAGAGTTACAGATCTTTGCATAATAACAGTCTGCTCCTGTGAGCCGAGTCTGATTTCACCCTGTCTGTGAGTATGAGGTCTGGTCACCATTTCAGGTAAGGCAGAGTCCCTCCTGCCTTCTCTTCTCTCCAACCTGTTCTGATTTCTGGCAGTCATTGGCGGCTAGGCATAAGCAGACTAAGCAATTGCTCAGGGACCCAAGCAGCTCAAAGGGATCCCCATTCACGTTTTTAGTGTGTGTTGGGGGGGGGGGGGGAGGGAAATATTCCTGCTTAGGTTCCCCAGTGGGCTAGCGCTGCCTCTGCTGGTAGTGGATGGCCCTTTGAGGGTATCCCTGCTTAAATACAGGCTCTGACCCTGTGCCCAAAGTGGGAAATTCCAACCCCCAGCCATGCCCTTTTTGTCCTACACAACTAGCCAAAATTCGGGTTGTTTTGGTTAGGAGGAGAAATTGATGCTGGAGTCAGGTATCTTTGATGCAATCCTGTTTATTTACAAAGAAAGTACAAAGTCCTGTTTCCCTGAATCAAACAGCAGGATGCAGTTTCTTTGCTCATAGTTCCAAGCCTTTTTCCAGCCAGTCAGCCCAAAAATCTCTCTTCTCTCTGTAGGCTTTTACTCGGGGCCAGGCTCCTAATGCGTGTTCTGCTGTCTCCTTGCCTTTTCTGTCTGTTCTCTCGGCTTCTTTAAACACACAAACAGACACATGACACAGCTGCAATCAAATCAATTCCCCCACCACTGAATTTTGTATCAGATCTTAATTGAACCCCAAAGTATTGTCTCCTCAGGTGGGGCCAGTTGAAAGTCATTCAGAGTTGATGGCCCTTGTTGGCTCTCTCATTGATAGGTAAGGTTAAGATTTTGTCACGGTTATTTTTAGTACAAGTCAGGGACAGGTCATGGGCAATAAACAAAAATTCATGGAAGTCCACGACCTGTCCCTGACTTTTACTAAAAATAACTGTGACACAATGAGGGTGATGGGGGGATGAGAGACTGAGTCCTGTTGGTGAGGGGGTGGGCGAATGGTCCAGCACTGTGGCTGACAGCTCTGGCTTCCCCCCGGTGCCCATGGCAGCTCACAGCTCTGGGTCCCCCCACTGTCCACGGTGGCTGGGAACTGTGGGGGCCCCCACTGCCCATGGGGACTGATAGCTGTGGGGCCTCCCGTCATCCGCAGAGCTCCAGGGCCCTGCCAGCTTGCAGCTGCATCCCTGCCGCCCCGGGGCTGAAGCAGAATATGTCACTGAGGTCTCTGGAAGTCAGGAAATCCGTGACCTCTGTGACGTAATCTTAGCCTTATTGATAGGTCTCCTCAAGAGGCTCCATATCTCTCCATATGGAATAGACTGGCCTTGTCAAGGTTTCTTTGGCTTTTCAACCCAGAACAACAAAATGGCTGTTAGGATGTATATCGGGAGCCCGGCTACAAAAATGGAAGTCATTTCACAAAGCAGACTTCACAATGTGATCCCCCTTGTCAGTCAGGATGCCTGGGTTCAGTTCCTGGCTGTACCCCAGATATCTATTTTGGGCCACGGTTTCAAGGGCTTGGGACCCCTCGGCCCTGATCTTTATGGAAAATCTGGCCAATTCTTTTGGTGCCTAAAGGGGAGCCCATAATTGCTCAGTGCCTCAGTTTTTTCTCTCTGCAAAATGGGGATAATGGTACATCCCTATTTCACAGTGGGGAGTGCAAGGATAAATACACTAACAATAGCAAGGTGGTTAGATGCTACAGTCACGGGGCCATGTAAGTACATAAGAATGGCCATACCGGGTCAGACTAATGGTCCATCTAGCCCCGTATCCTGTCTGTGACAGTGGCCAGTACCAGATGCTTCAGAGGGAATGAAAAGAACAGGGCAATTATGGAGTGATCCATCCCCAGTCATTCAGTCCCAGTTTCTTGCAGTCAGAGACTTGGGAAATGGGGTTGCATCCCTGACCATCTTGGCTAAATAGCCATTGAGGGACCTATCGTCCATGAAATTATCAAGTTCTTTTTTGAACCCAGTTATAATTTTGATCTTCACAACCTCCCCTGGCAACACGTTCCTCAGGTTGACTGTGTGATGTGTGAAGAAGTACTTCCTCTTGTTTGTTTTAAACCTGCTGCCCATTAATTTCATTGGGTGACCCAAGTTCATGTGTTATGCGAAGGAGTAGATAACACTTCCTTATTCACTTTCTCCACACCAGTCATGATTTTATAGATCTCTATAATATCCCCCTTAGGGCTTGTCAACTTTCTCGCTCAGGGGTGTGAAAAAACACCCCCCTGAGCGCAGCAAGTTTCAGCGCTGTAACGTGCCAGTGTAGACGGTAGCTATGCCCCTCGTGGAGGTGGTTTTTTTAGAGCGCTTGGAGACCTCTCTCCCAGCGCTGTGCCGTGACTACACAAGCAGCGCTTTAACGTTGCCAGTGTAGACTAGCCCTTAGTTGCCTCTTTTCCAAGCTGAAAAGTCCCAGTCTTTTTAATCTCCCCTCATACAGAAGCTGGTCCATCCCCCTAATCATTTTTGTTGCCCTTCTCTGTACCTTTTCCAATTCTAATATCTTTTTTTTGGGATGGGGTGATCAGAACTACATGCAGTATTCAAGGTGTGGACATATCGTGGATTTATATAGTGACATTATGATATTTTCTGCCTTATTACGGTTCCTAACATTCCCTTAGCTTTTTTGACTGCTGTACATTGAACAGATCTTTTCCGAGAACTATCCACAATGACTCCAAGATCTCTTTCTTAAGTGGTAACAGCTAATTTAGATCCCATAATTTTGTATGTACAGTTGGAATTATGTTTTCCAATGTGCATTACTTTGCATTTATCAACATTGAATTTCATCTGCCATTTTGTTGCCCTGTCACCCAGTTTTGTGAGATCCCTTTGTAGTTCTTTGGAGTCTGCCTGTGACTTAACTATCTTGAGTCGTTTTGTATCATCTGCAAATTTTGCGATCTTACTGTTTACCCCTTTCCCAGATCATTTATGAATATGTTGAATAGCACTGGTCCTAGTACAGACCCTTAGATGACATAACTATTTACTGCTCTCCATTCTGAAAACTGACCATTTATTCCTAACCTTTGTTTCCTATCTTTTAACCAGTTACTAATCCATGAGAGGACCTTCCCTCTTATCCCATGACTGCTTACTTTGCTTAAGAGCCTTTGGTGAGGGACCTTGTTAAAAGCTTTCTGAAAGTCTGAGTACACTATATGCATTGGATCACCCTTGTCCACATGTTGTTGACCCCTCAAAGCATGCTAATAGATTGGTGAAGCACGATTTCCCTTTAGAAAAGCCATGCTGATTCTTCCCCAACAAACAAATCATGTTCATCTCTATGTCTGATAATTCTGTTGTTTACTATAGTTTCAACCAGTTTGCCTGGTACTGAAGTTAGGCTTACTGGCCTGTAATTGCCAGGATCACCTCTGGAGCCTTTTAAAAAAAAATTAAAAATTGGTGTCACATTAGCTATCCTCCAGTCTCCTGGTTTAAGTGATAGGTTACAGATTCAGATCTGAGTTCCTTCAGAACTCTTGGGTGAGTACCATCTGGTCCTGGTGACTTATTACTGTTTAATTTATCAATTTGTTCCAAAACCTCCTCTACTGACACCTCAATCTGGGACAGTTCCTCAGATTCGTCATCTAAAAAGAATGGCTTAGGTGTGGGAATCTCCCTCACATCCTCTGCAGTAAAGACTGATGCAAAGAATTCATTTAGCTTCACCGCAACAGCCTTGTCTTCTTTGAGTGCCCCTTTAGCGCCTTGATCATCCAGTGGCCCCACTGATTGTTTGGCAAGCATCCTGCTTCTGATGTACTTAACATTTTTTTTTATATTAGTTTTTGAGTCTTTTGCTAATTGCTCTTTAAATTCTTTTTTGGCCTGCCTAATTATACTTTTACACTTGACTTGCCAGTGTTTATGCTTCTTTCTATTTTCCTGTGTAGGCCTTAACTTCCAATTTTTAAGGATGCCTTTTTGCCTGTAACTGCTTCTTTTACTTTGTTGTTTAGCCATGGTGGCACTTTTTTGGTCCTCTTTCTATGTTTTTTAATTTGTGGTTATACATTTAAGCCTCCATTATGGTGTTTTTAAAATGTTTCCATGCAGCTTGCAGGCATTTCACTTTTGTGACTGTAGCTTTTAATTTCCATTTAACTGGCTTCCTCATTTTTGTGTAGTTGTCCTTTATGAAGTTAAATGCTAGTGTGGAGTAACTATGTAGACGGTCCCCAGAAGATGAACTAAAGGCTTGGTCCAACACATGTTGACTGATGATTCCCAGCGACTTGATGGGACTCTCTTCACTGGCTTCAAAGGGCATTGGATCGCACCCTAAGTGAACTGCTTCCCTTTGGAACAGTTTGCCAACACTTGGGGCCTTGCCAGGCTGTTTCTGAGAGGAGGAAGAAGAGGATGCAAGGGGGATATGTTCTGTGGTACAATCTTATTTATTTGCAAAGAATGTCCACACTGTCCTGTGTCCCTGATCACAGCAGGAACAAACAAGCAGCAGTGTTTGTGCTCACAGTTTCCAAGCCTGCCTCTCCAGTCAGTCCTAGATCTGTCTCTTTGCTGCCTCCCAGGGCCACGCTCACCTCTGCTCCTCTTGCTGTCTGCTGGCTCTTTGCCTTTCTCACATGGTCACAGGCTCAGCTTGCTAAGCAATCCCCCAGCCCCTGCATTTGCAGTCAGTCCCAGGAAAACCCTGCAGCCAACATGGCTTAGCCATGCTCAGGCTTTGCCATGCAGCTGATTGCCTTGGGTGCTTTCTGTTGTCTCCAGCTCTCCTGCTCTATGAAGGAACTTAATTGCTCCTTGCATTTTTCCCGAAAGAAGGGTGGTTCGCACGGCCAGTGGCTTTAACCAGGCTGCCACTGATACCTGCCAGCATGAGTAGAATTGTGCGGGAGGAGGATCTGAAAGAAGCTGGGTGATGGGGCATAGCAGCAAGCCTTTACCTAACAGTGACTCATTCCAGAACTTTGCTGACTTCATCTGTGATGCAAGACCCCATTGACAAAGAAGGATTCCAGATGGGCTGTTAAATGACGCAGAGGGAGGTGGAAGGAGCGGCCAAAGGGGCGAAAATGGATGAGAGCAGTTCGGGTGAGGGTCGGGCCATCTCTCTTTGTGTGTGTGTATATATATATATATATGTATATATATTTGGGGAGCTATAGACAGAGGCAGTGATAAAGGGGAAAATGTGTTTGTCCAGCACTGAGATTCTCCAGGAGGAGAAATGGCAGTTACTGGGGGGAGGGCATGATTCACTCCCAGAGAGGAAACTCCTCAAACACTAGAATAGAAACATGAGCATGATCCTCCCTCAATCTCCTCAAATCTTTCTCTCCACCCATTGTCTCTTCCCTGTTTCCTAGAAACCTCAGAACAGATCAGTCCAGGATTACTCCCTTCCCCACCACACTGAATCAAACCAATGGGCCCATCTAGCCTGATATCCCTCCTTGTTGCCACCTAAGATCACTAGCCCAGTATTCCCCCACCCCTTTTCCCAGCAGCCCCAGATCAGACCCATGGAGCAATCTAGCCGGACTATCTAGCCTGGTGTCAAGAAGACAGTGTGAGGGGATTTGATGGGATGATGTTAGGCAGTTTGGGTGATGATTTGGAGCAGCAGTGTCCGGGCAGCATAGAGTCAGAGGGCGACTGGGGGAACGGTGTCAAAAGGTTGGGGCCTTGAGGGGACAGTGTCTGAGGATTTGGAGGGATGGTTTCTGAAGGATTTGGGGGATAAATTGGGTGGATTTGGATGACAGTGGCTGGGGGGCTGGTGTTGGGGGAATGGTATTTAGGGGGCTTGTGAATGGTGTTTAGTGGGATAGTGTCAGGAGGTTGATGGGTCATTTCAGTGGACACTGTCGGAGTTGGGGTTTGATTTCAGTGAGCGGTGACAGGGGTTGGGGGTTTGATTTCAGTGGCGGGGTTGGGAAGCTGATCTTGGTGGTCAATGTTTAGGGTTAATTTTGGTGATCAGTGTTGGGGGTTAATTTTGGTGGGCACTGGGGGATAGGCAGGTTGATTTCAGTGAGCAGTGTCAGGGGATATGGAGTTGACTCTTTTGGGCAATGTCATGGAGTTTGGGGGTTGATTTGGGTGGTCAGTGTCAGGTGTTTGATTTCAGTGGGCAGTGCTGGGTGGTTGATTTAGGTGGGCAGTGTCAGAGGCTTTGGCGTTGATTTCGGTATAGGGTTGCCAGTACTGGTTGGAGGTTTCCCTCACATGACAATCTTTAATTAAAGGTTAATCTTTAATTCCTGGAGACTCCAGGACAATCCTGGAGGGTTGACAACCCTAACTTCGGTGGGCAGTGTGGGGGCTGGAGGTTGATTTTGATGGGCAGTTTCAGGGGTTGGGGGATGGTGTGAGGAGATTTTGATTCAGTGACAATGGTATCCCAGATGCCCAGCGTGGGGGGAGGCGGGCCGCCAGGGTGGCGGTGGTGAGGAGGCAGAGTGTGAAGATAACAACAACTCATTGTATGTGTGGGTTTGGTCAAACCCCTGCGGCCCTGGAACACCACATGATCCTACATTGGGGTGGGCAAACTTTTTGGCCCAAGGGCCACATTGGGGTGCAAAACGGTATGGAGGGCCGGGTAGGGAAGGCTGTGCCCCCCAAACAGCCTGGCCCCCGCCCCCTATCTGCCCCCTCCAACTTCCTGCCCCCCCTCAGAGCCCCCGAGCCATCCAACTCCCCCTGCTCCTTGTCCCCTGACCGCTCCCTCCCAGGACCTCGTGCCCCCGGGACTCCCCCATCCCAACCCCACCGCTCCCTGTCCCCTGACTGACCCCCGGCCCCTATCCACCGTCCCCCCCCCCCCCGATAGGCCCCCGGGACGCCCACGCCCTATCCAACCCCCCTGTTCCCCGACCGCCCCACAACCTCCGTCCGTCTCGTCCAACCGCCCCCTGTCCCATGACTGCCCCCCGGATCCCCTACCCAACCCTCCCACCGCCGCCGGGCGCGCGCCGCCGCCGCCCCTTTACCATGCGGCTCAAAGCGGCAGGAGCGCGCAGCCCTGCTGCCCGCGCGGGGGCGTTACTGCGGGGGAGGGGCCGGGGACTAGCCTCCCCTGCCAGGCGCTCAGGGGCCGGATGTGGCCCGCGGGCCGTAGTTTGCCCCCCTCTGTCCTACATCCCACACGATCCTACAAGGACTCCTTTTCTTTTTGCGAATACGGACTAACAGGGCTGCTCCTCTGAAACCTGCTTTTGCCACAGTAACTGTCATGGCGGCTAGTGGGGGGCGGGGCGAGGATGGGAGACTCTAGAGCTACTTCCACCGCGGTAACTGTCACGGAGGGTAGGCAAAGGCAAAAAGCGGTCGAGAGGGGCGGAAGTGACGACATTACTATTGCGGAGCGGTGGCAAGGAACGTTTGGGACCAGGGAGCGGGGCGGAAGCGGCTCAAATGGCGGCCACCAATCAGCTTCTCGGGGGCGTGGCTGAGGGGCGGGGATACGTATAAATGCAGGCTCCGAGGGGGGCGCTTTATTCAGTGGCAGGCGGCTGAGCACGGCGGAGACCGTTGCTGGCCCGCTCCTCGTTGTAGCGCCCCCACCCGTAACGCAGCCGCCCCCACCCCTCCAGTCCCCGCAGCCATGTTCAGCTGGGTGAGCAAGGACGCGCGGCGGCGCAAGGAGCCGGAGCTGTTCCGCACGGTCTCGGAGGGGCTGAAGCAGCTCTACGCCACCAAGCTGCTGCCCTTGGAGGAGTACTACCGCTTCCACGACTTCCACTCCCCGGCGCTGGAGCCGGCCGACTGGGAGAACAAGCCCATGGTGCTGCTGGTGGGGCAGTACAGCACGGGCAAGACCACCTTCATCCGGCACCTCATCGAGCAGGACTTCCCGGGCATGCGCATCGGGCCCGAGCCCACCACCGACTCCTTCATCGCCGTCATGGGCGGCGAGACCGAGGGCGTCGTCCCTGGCAACGCCCTGGTGGTCGACCCGCGGCGGCCGTTCCGCAAGCTCAACGCCTTCGGCAACGCTTTTCTCAACAGGTGAGCGGGGGGAGGGGTCTCCAGTGCCGCTCGCCGCCGGCCTTCAACACGTGTGTGTGGGGGTGGGGGGGGCGGCTGCAGCACCCCTCTGCGCCTCTCTCAACAGGTGAGGGCTGGCCTGGGACCTGTGTGGCCACTGGTGGCACCCCTAGACTCTCAACAGGTGAGAGCCTGGCTGCGGGGGGACCACACTCAACGCTCCCTTCTGCCTCCCTTCCCCCCCCCCCCCCCCAGCGCCTTCCTCGATAGGTGTGGCTGTGCTGGTGGGTGGGCATGAGTGGCACTGCATGGCGGCGCCCCCCCTCCCCCCCCCCCCCCGTTTCACCTTAGTAAGAACATAAGAGCGGCCCTACTGGGTCAGACCAAAGGTCCATCCAGCCCAGTATCCTGTCTTCTGACAGCAGCCAATGCCCAGTGCCCCAGAGGGAGTGAACCTAGCAGGTAATGATCTAGTGATCTCCCTCCTGCCATCCACTCTTTGACAAACAGAGGCTAGGGACACTATTCCTTACCCATTCTAGCTAATAGCCATTAATGGACTTAACCTCCATGAATTTATTCAGTTCTCTTTTAAACCCTGTTATAGTCCTAGCCTTCACAACCTCCTCAGGCAAGGAGTTCCACAGGTTGACACTGTGCACTATGTGAAGAACTTCCTTTTATTTGTTTTAAACTTGCTACCCATTAATTTAATTTGGTGGCCCCTAGTTCTTATATTATGGGAACAAGTAAATAACTTTTCCTTATCCACTTTCTCCACACCACTCATCATTTTAGATACCTCTATCATAGCCCCCCTTAGTCTCCTCTTTTCTAAGCTGAAAAGCCCTAACCTCTTTAATCTCTCCTCATATGGGACCCATTCCAACCCCTAATCATTTTAGTTGTCCTTTTCTGAACCTTTTCTTATGCCAGTATATCTTTTTGGAGATGAGGGGACCACATCTGTATGCAGTATTCAAGATGTGGGCGTACCATGGTTTTATATAAGGGCAATAAGATAGTCTCTGTCTAATTCTCTATATCTTTTAGTACCATCTTCAAGAGGTGAGACCCTGGTGTGGAGGCCCCAGGGTGGGTAGGGATGCAGGGAGGGAGCCTGCCAACAATACTTGTCAGCCCCCAGACTTATGTCAATCTTCTTTGTGCAGATCCCTGTACCAAGTCCTGTATAATACGTGTGCCCCTCCCCCCTGTCCAAAGCCAAGTTGGGGCTTTATCTGTTGAAGTACATGGTCACTGGGGTGGTACCTTGGTAGGTGGGGATGGGGAGCTGTCATTGTACAGTTAATGCTGAGCAGGACCCAACTCTTGTCTCTCCTCCTCCTTCTTTCTCCCTCCCCACTCCCCTCCAGGGCCTAACTGAAACCACCCTGGGGACTCCACCCCCAGACTGCTTACTGGGTCCTGACAGGCCATAAACATTTGCAAGTGGGGCCTGAGCCCAAAAGTTTGAAAACCGCTGCTCTAAGGCATAGTTCTTGGATACCTCATCTATAAATGCTGCAGCCAAATTCTGTTACGACTCCCTCCCTGCCCCATAGGCAGTCTTCTGCCTCTGAATGGCCTCAGGCAGAAGGGGGTTTTTGTGCAGAACTGCATAGTGATGTCTTCCCATCAATGTCTCAGATTTCCATAATAGTGTTGGTCACATCTGACTGCATGGAGGGAACTCTGACTGAAATTGATTAGGAACTGACCCTAAACAAACACGAAACTGACTGGGTGTTTTCCCAAGTTGAAATGGGAGAAAGAAATTAATATTAAAGCAAGTTAACTTAAACTTCCCAAACTCCATTCCTCAAAATCAAAGAGGACAGTAACTCTAAGAGGACATAATTTATTTAATGACAGGTTTCAGAGTAACAGCCGTGTTAGTCTGTATTCGTAAAAAGAAAAGGAGTACTTGTGGCACCTTAGAGACTAACCAGTTTATTTGAGCATGAGCTTTCGTGAGCTACAGCTCACTTCATCGGATGCATAGCATCCGATGAAGTGAGCTGTAGCTCACGAAAGCTCATGCTCAAATAAACTGGTTAGTCTCTAAGGTGCCACAAGTACTCCTTTTTATAATTTATTTAAAAAGTCTTAACATGACCACATCCCTTCATAACTCAGAACCCAATTCTCTGGTCCTGCAGGGGGGTTCAGGAGCTCCCTTGGAAGCAGAGGTATTGCAGAGTACTCCTGCCAGAGTACACCCCTGCTAGTGGACATTTCTGAGCATGTGGCTGCTTCTGTAGTTGAAAGGGGAGAGTTTCACTTCAAGGTTAAAATACAAAATTGTGATACCTCATAAGGAAATGGGTAATTCAGGGATATCCAGCCACAGGTTCTCATAATACTCATAATCATCCAGAAATGGGCTTCCTGCCCTTGGTGATAGAAGATAAATTCATAGCTGACCATGAGGGCATGATGCAGGAGGGCATGAATGAAACACTTGAAAACCATAGCATGCAGCTTGAACTCATGATCAGGGCCCCTCTCTATTCATGGCTACTTCCTCTCTGCCCAGAAGGATGCCTTTTGGACAATTCTAGGTCAGGATCTACTAGCTGTTTGTGAGCTGGCTTGTTTATAAGCCAATTCTAGATGGCATTTAATCCCCACTGTTAAATGGGTCTCTGGAATGTTGGCCTCTGATCTCCCTGTTGGAGGAAAGTGAGGACTGTTAATGCTTAACCCAAGTTGTCTCATCTTGATGGCCTAGTGTTTTTAAAAAATGTCTTGTGTATTGCAACTTTAATATACTGTATCCTTTTAATCTGTTAACTGTCTTAGCCAGTGGTTTCTTCAGATGGCATGTAACAAAGGTCTGTCTCTTGCATTCATCCTAAAGCTCCTTAAAGGAGCACTGCGGGGTCTCTAGGCTCAATAAAGGAGTAGCAGGTTTAGCCTCATGTCCTTGTTTTTCCTTCCCCTACCCCCACTGTTGTGCTATAATCCTCATGCTAAAGGTGTCTGTATGAGCAGCAAAGCATGCAGTTTCAAACTAAGATTATTTTTTTTGTGGCTGGAAGATAATGTAGAAATGTTCACTTTTAAAACTGCTCAGTCTCTTCTGAAACACTAGGGATTAAGGGTTACAATGAGTCTTGTGCAGGAGTTGAGAGATTTCCTGCCTCTTTATGAAATCCATGTCAGCTGAGCACGATTGCCTTGCTGTTGTAGTTGATCACTCTTCCTTTCTGCATAGCTAGCTGAAATCTCCAACAGAAAGCAGCTGCAGGCTCCGCTGAGGAACTAAAATTGCTGTGGACTCAACTTCTGAAATAAGAACAAGCTAAAGATCTTGCCAGTTGGTTTGCCTAGTGGAAAAATAAACGAATTCCAGCAAATTCTCCCACTTTAGATGACTCATTTTCAAGAGAAGATCTGATCAAAAGTTAGGAAACAGTGAATGGAAGCAGTACATTACGATCATAGAATTGTTGGATTAGTGGGAAGGTTAAGTGTGGAATTTTCAAGTCTGTCACTCTTTCCTTTAAAAAATGTGCTGTTTTGGCATCAAGCTTGTCACTGTCAGCAGCTGGAAGGTATAAAGTGCACTAACTTGCAGTGTTGACTGACATTTCCAGTTAATACTCATGACAACTCTCATTGCTGCTTGCATCTAGCATTCTGCATGTTTGTTACTATATCTTAGATTATTAGAAGTGACAATTTTTCTATCCGATTTACTTGTTGCTACTGTTTAGGTGGCTTGGACAATAAAAATCAAGTTCGTTTCACTATTGGGCTGAAGAGCAAGGCTATTGTCTCCATTGGGGTTTAACAGAAATGTCTCTAAATAACAGCACTTCTCTAGTATGGCTCCCTTGTCCTTAGCCTTATATACTTGGTGGCTTCATGCATATAAGGCTGAAGAGCAGGTGTCACATTAGTGTAATTTAAAGAGAACTGACCAATTGGTAGCTTAAAATTGTCCACTATTGCTAGTAAATCTGCCAAAGCAACTACAGACTCTCCAGTTTCTTTCACATACTTAAAATGCAAGAGGTACACTTCCTATAAGACAGTGAGTCACAGAGGTGAAGTGATTTATAGATACCAATTCTGCTAGTGCTGTACAAACATAATAAATGACAGCCCCTTCCCCAAAAAGCCTGCTGTCTAGCTTAGCACCCCTCCTCCCATATACCTGAGGCTGGATTTAAACTCACCATACACTGTTAGGTAAAACTGTCTTACAGATAAGGGAATTAAGGCAGTCTCTGCTGGTGGGGAGGGAGACTTGCCCCTGGTCACATAGGGAGTCTAGCAAAGTAAGCAATTGAATCCAGATATCCTGAGCCCCAGCCTAGACCACGTGGCTGGTCTGTCTTGGTTTTTTTTCTTGCCTCTGATCTTTTACCTACTATAGAAGGAAAGTGCCTAGCCTGTCTAATTTGTGTATCTCTTCTGATGTAGGTTCATGTGTGCCCAGCTACCCAACCCTGTCCTGGATAGCATCAGTATCATTGACACACCTGGTATCCTCTCGGGAGAGAAGCAACGCATAAGCAGAGGTAATTGCTTCCTTTAAATGCATTCCAGTGCCTACACTACATAAGAATTTCCAGACTGGATCTGACAGACCAGTGGGATCATGGAGCCCCAAAGTGTGAAACTGGGCATACCACATAATATAAAAACAGACTAGCTTGAGCCAGACTTGACTATCCCTCCATTTATTTTGGCCTCTTATAGAGCTCTGGTCTGAAGTACATGTGTGCAAAGCATTTGGTAGAACAGCAGCAGGTTACTACTCCAAGCAAAGGCAGTTGGATTTTTTTCAACTTAAAGGCAAAATAGCTTAACATTAAGTCATCCACTTAACCTTCCTGGTTCTCTGTGGACCAAGGTTTGAGATATTTGCCCCAGCGTCAACTCCTAGTATAGAAATGATTGGCATCATTGCAAATCCTATTGCACTGGTGGCTAAAATTCCAGAGCTAGTCTGGCTTTCTGGAGCTGTCTGGTGTCTTGGGAGCTGCGAATGTTCTCTGATTTTTGGGTTTGGAAGAGAATAGTGTCAATAGAGGTGATCCCTCACTTGGAAGGTCTGTCCAAAGACTAGCTTGAAGTGGAGCTGAGGACTTAACTGTGAAGCTGACAAAGTGCATCTGATGTCCACTCCAGAGCCATTGTATTAGGACAAGTCCAGTCCATCTTGGGAGGCTAGCATGGCACCCCCTGGATGCATGCAGGATCGCTTGTTGGGTTGTCAATGCTTTAAGGCCATTTAGAGGTAGAGAAGCATGGTCTAGTGGCCAGGGCATTTGACTTGAAGTGAGAGAAGTGGTTCTATTCCTGGTTCTTATGTGACCCAGGGCAAGTCACTTCCCCTCCCACCCTGTCCGTCCTGTTTAGAATAGAAGCTCTTCAGGATGGCAACTCCCTTGTTGTGTGTGGGGCTAATAATTTTAATAAAAATGAAATAAGAGCTGGCTGTTTGGAGTCAGTACTCCTGGGTTCTGTTTCTAGATTGAGGAATACAGTGTAATGGTTAGAGCTGGGGAGTTAGTACTCCTGGGTTCTAGTCCCCTCTCTGCCTTTGTCCTGGGGTAACTAGCTTCATTAATGTGCCTCTTTCTGTAGCATAAAATGGGGATGACCCCCTCCCACCTCAGTTAGCTGTGAATCATGCTGCTGGGAATGCTAAGCACTTCAGATATCTCAATGAGTTACTTAGCTGAGCCACTTCTCGACATGAGAGTGCATGGTCTGTTTCCATTCCTCTCCACTGTATTGCAGGTAGGAACAATGGCTGACTGAGTTTGCATGTCCCTGCTCATATCAGAAAAGCTTCACCTGTTCAACTAAATCTCATTTAAACTGGTGTAAGCCTCAGATGTGTGTTAGCCCTTAATCTTGTAACTCCCCTTACAAGCGGAACCAATTTAAAGCAAGTGTTGAACAAGCTTCAGTTCAAATCCATAAGGTGGATGCACCAGTGTAACTTAGGGGCTTGTCTTCACTTTGGAGATCTTGGATGACCAGCTCCCAGGATAGCTAAGGCCATCTGTCAGCAGCCATGCTGCAAGCCGTACTTGTGCTACTCTGTCTTCGCTGCTGTTGCATTCCCCAGGTCATTAGGATTTGGGATGGCACATCCCATGGTGCTTTGTAAAACAGTAGGCTGTGCTACTTTGTCTTAGTGAATTGTGAGAATTCATCTGTCCTGGGTGCACAGAGGGAATTGTGGGAAGGCACTGGAGGACTAATAGCACTTGAGTGAGTTAGCCTGCCCTCACTGTAGGGTGGTCAGCAAACCAGCCCTCTGGATGGTAGGTCACTATTGTCCATGTCCTACAGATTTTGGTGGAAAACCTGAGGCACACAGTGGAAGTGATTTGTGTAAGATAGGTGAGCAGCAGGGATGGGGACTAGAACCCTGGTGTCCTGATCATCCAATAACTCCCTGGTCTAAACCACTAGACCAGGGGTCGGCAACCTTTGAGAAGTGGCATGCCAAGCCTTCATTAATTTAAGGTTTCGCATGCCAGTAATAAATTTTACATTTACAGGGTCCTCCCGATGGAACCCCAGACTGGCAGCAGGCTGAGCAGTACCAGCAGCCAGGACCCCGGCTGGCAGGGGCTGGCAGATGGAACCCCAGATCGGCAGCACACTGAGCCGCTAAGCCTGCTGCCAGTCTGGGGTTCTGTCCACTGGTCCCTGCCAGCCAGGGTCCTGGTTGCCAGCCCCGCTCAGCCCGCTGCCAGCCCAGAGTTCCGTCCATCCAGGCCAGCAGTGGGCTGAGCAGGGCCAGCAGCCAGGACCCTGGCTGGCAGCAGAGTGCCACTAAAAATCAGCTCACGTGCTGCCTTTGGCACGTGGGCTGCAGGTTGCCGACCCCTGCACTAGACCTACTGGCTATAGAGAGGAGAACCCAGGAGTCCCCATTCTGTGCTCCAGTGAGTAGCCTCTTTCTTCCATCCTGACAAATGTGTGATACTTCACAACTCTCACTTGACTGACTCCCATTCTAGTATTCTTCAGCTTACTGCTTTTACCACACTGGCAACACTACAAATTCAATGGACTGTTATCCAGGTACTACTGCTCGATGTGTGCTGTGGTGTTGCCTCTGAATGGCTTCCTGAGCTTTAGCCTGCAGCACCTGTTGGCTTTAGCATTCCAGAGATCTCATGGCACCAAGTGGCATCTGAGCCTAGAAGCTTGCTTCCCTGTAGAGTGAGCCCCCTATCAGGGGAGCAGTGTTCTGAGATCTTGCTTGTGCAGTTGAGTACCATTGGCTTGTACATTTGAGCCTCTTATTGTGACTGTAAGGGCCTGGGGAATGCTTGTTTTACAGCATCCCTTGGCTGTAATGTGACTGCCAGACTTTAACCATGTAGATAAATAGTGACTCAATATTGAGGGGGAGAATTTGGCAGGCAGTAATTTCCCATGGCTGAGTGCTCTGAGAGTAAAAATAGGATCTGTTCTACATAAGTTCATTCATGGCCCTCTGAACCTGTTAGAAGTAGTGTAGTCCCACCCTTATCACCAGAATACATTGCTCTAGGACAGCACTAGGAGTACCTTCCAGCTGTGCATGAATTGTCACAGGTGGCTTATTCTGTAACCTCACCCACAGGTGTGTGCATGTAGTGATGCTTCCAGGGTCCATGTTGCTCTCAATATTGGATCAGGGAGATCAGAAGCACACTGTGCCCTTGGAGCTCAAGGTGGCAGCATTTGGAGTGGTCCCTAGTTCCTGGGGGATTTTCATTGCACGCTCTCTCAGCGAGGCTGTGTGAGTGGCTGTCTCCTGTATGGATGAGCTTAAGGTAGAAACCTGAAGCAGCATTGTCAACCCTCGTCCCCATTCCAGAGCTGTTGGCTCCTTTAAGTGCCTGGAGTGTCTTGGGAGAAACACCAATATCTTCATCTGAGAACCCACTGTAAAGAGGTCAGGACAGGCTGACTTCTGATTGCCCTAGTTAGAAGTAGGCTTGAAAGAATTTTATTTTTAGCACTTTCCCCACAACTGAAAATTTAAATAGGAAATTATGGAGGGTAGGGGTCAGACAGTTTAATGACCTGTTGAGATTCAAAATCTTTAACAGTTAAAACACAAACTGTCAACATCACATGTCAGCATATACAATGTAAATGTCTCCAACTAAATTCCTTTGCCACCTGTTCTGACAGCAACTTTTGAGCACTGATTTGTTTGCATTCATAGCTCCTAGAAGTCACAGCTGAGATTGGGGCAGGGACCATCTGTGTGCACAGTGCCTGGTACAAGAGGACCGCAAAGTGAGAAAAGGAGTATTTATCCCCATTTTATGGAGGGATGGGGAGGGGAACTGAGTCATAGTAGTGACTTGCCTAGTGCTGCAGAGTTGGGACTAGCACTCAAAGCTCGTGAATCCCAGCCCACTTCCTGAACCACAAGACCAGCCTGCCTTTCCTTCTAGAGCAGAGGTCCCCAAACTGAAATGGAGGAACATTCAGGGGTACATGGCAGGGCCAGGCCAGCCTGCAGGGAGGGAGGGCCCCCAAGCCCCGATCCATGCCTGGCCCTGCCCTGCCCACAGCCTTGGGCTGATTGCAGCCCAGCTGGAGCTCCACATCTGGCCCCAGTCATAGCCCTGGCCTCAGGCCCACCCCAGCTGTGGCTCCAGCCTTGTCCTCCTTACCCCTGTCCACTGCCCCACTCCTGGCCTCCCCCCAGGGGTGGGGAGGGGCCACAGACAGGGATAAGGGGGTGACATGACCCTGAAAAGTTTGGGGATCACTGTTCTAGAGGCAAATGCTCTGTACTGACCTGGATCTTCTGCCTCCTGAGGAGCAACATAAATATTTACCTCTAACCCCTCTTGTTCACAACATCTGACTCTCAATCTCAGGCCTTTTATTGGTCTATTGACTGAGTGCTGGCTGTGATCCAGGTCTGACTCTAGCAAGTGCCTGAGCTTGACCTAGTGTTTCAGTTTTTCTATTGGTTTCTCAATGTTTCTGCTAAAGGATTTCACCCCTCTTCTGTACCCCACACCACTTCAAAGCACCCCACTGACTACTCCCCAGCAGAGGAACTGGGCTTGTCACTTCTGTGCTGAGGCTGGTCCCTGCACGTTCCCTTCTGTGTCCATCTCTGGGCTCGTTCAGATCTCTGCAGAATCTTGTAACTTAGCTTAGCTCTTCCTGAGTATCAGTCCTGGCACTTGATTACATTGCTCCAGAAGCTCCTGTTGTATTTGTGGCTTTTTGGTTATGGCAAAGGCCGGAAGGAAAATGTCTTGCTTATTAATCACATCAGCCTTTCCAAACCCTCCTGATATTTTTTCCAGTTACTAGTAATGCCTGCAGGAAACTGCTTTCAAAGATAAGGCTCTTGCTGCCCCAGTCAGAAAGAAACCAGGATGTAACACTAAACAAAGCACCATGAATTGTGGAACAATTTACCTTTCCCCCTTACAAACCATAGAATTTGTTTGTAATGTAAGAGTTAGCTGTCTCTCATTCCTGTAGTGATACTTTTGGGCCACTTTACAGGGATAGGCAGGTCACTTCAGTCCCCAGAACATCTTGTAGGAAAACAAGGTCAAATTCCTTTTTTAAATTTCTAAACTTTCATTGGGACATATTCTGTGGTGTCTGGTCTTGTGCTAATGCTTCAGGTATGGCTTGCATGGGGGAAGCCTGTGCTAATGATGCAGGTACATAGTTGTGATTCTTTCTCCTCCTGCCTCCCCACATTTTTATACAGAATAAGTGGCTCTTTGGCTTACTTTTAACCCCTTCCCAAGAGAGACACTGAGAAAAGGCTGCCTAATACAGAGAGTGTCCCTGTGGGGTTGATTATTCCAGTATAACTAGATCAGTTTAAATTTGCATCTTGCGTTATGCCAATAACTCTCCCAGGTAGTCAAAGCTTAAATTTAGAAGGTGAAACTGACTGTCTTATTGCCCATGCTCTTCAAAACACAGAAGGCAATTTGCATTAATACATGGCTGCACTCCCTTTGGCAAAGGCCAGTTATGGCACTTGACTGGGACTTGAAAGATGGGGTCAATTTCTGATTCCTACAACCAACTCCGTGAGACCCTGGGCAAGTCATTTCCCTGTGTAAAATGGGTATACTTCCTGCACAGGGAGCTTGCAAGTGTTGTCTTGCTTTTTTGGCTAGTGCCTGGCCCAGAGCCCTTGATCTGGGGGTTGCAGGCCCTAGATACTACTGTAATCTTAATGTTTGGGTTTAATTATAACAATGAAGGAAGGAGGTTTGTAGCTTAATCACCCCTATCCAGTGTCCTCTTTTCAGAGCTTCTTCTGGATGCTAGAACTCTGCTGTATTCAGCTCAGTAAAACTCCCATTGGTACAGTATTGCTGATCTCCTTCAATGGGGAGTTCTTCTGGGTCTTGGATAACATCATAACCAGCTCCAAGACTATCTGCCTGGGGGAAAAGTGTGAAGACTCAGCCACTGCAGAGCAAATGAGGCTCCTCCCTCAAACTACTGCTAAGTTCACTACTTGATTATTGCAGAATATGTTGTCCTTAAATCTGCCAGCCTCCATGTTCTCCTGCTGTTAAGCTACATAACAAGCAGCAATGGCTAAATCAACTTGTCAAAGGACAGTTTGGTTCTTAAATGAGACAGTCACCCTAAAATAGGCATGTCAGTGTTGTGCTATAAAGTCCTGTAGCTGTAAACAAACTGTGCTTTCACATGCACACCCCTGCAGTTCACTGTGGGATGTAGGCTGAGCAGACCCAGTGGAGGGCTCTTGCAGAGTAAGATCTTGGAATGATTGCTGGTAACAGAGGCTGTGACTGGCTTGACTGCAAGGTGAGAGGCAGGGTGCAGTTTTCATTGATTTCATCGGGTGTACAGATACTTTGGTACTTTAACAACGACTCAAACCAGGATGTTTATGTGCAGGGAGGGTATTAAGTAAATTTGTATAGACTCTAAGAAGACCATATCTGATCTGAGCTGCATAAAGCAAGCCATAGATACTTACCCTTGAGCCCCATAGCTGATGGCTGACATTTCATGCCTCTAAGCCTGGCTTCTAGTCTCATGCTGCAAGGTGGCCTATTGTCACCTGTTCCCTTCATAGAGACAGTTGCACTTGGTATAAATTCCTATATGTAAGGAGGGTGTGTGCAGTCAAACCAATGATTGAGAGTATGAGGACTTCAGTAACCCCATCAAGGGCTTCTTGATCTCATGTCTGATCAGCTGGACCAGTGCGCTCAGGTGGTGCAAAGAATCCTGACTTAGCTGCCTGGTTTGTGTGTGCTCACATGCACCAGGGTCTGTCTGATCACCAGATTTGATTATCCGGGATCTTGGGGTGTTTTAGCCTTCTGCAGCAAGGGGTCTGGGTCACCTGCTGAGATCACCTAATACCCTGCTGTCACAGCGGCCTCAGGAATTGGTGGGCCCTTGGGCTATATACACGCTACAGCTTGTGGGTATGTCACTTGGGAATGTGAAAAGCCACCTCCCTGAACTAAAGTTATACAGACCTAAGCACTGGTGTGGGTGGTGTTACAACATAGCTATCACTGCTGCAGGGTGGGGGGGCAGCACATGCTGGAGTAATTAAGTTGAGGAGAGAGCTCTCTCCTATCCGCTTAGAGCATCTGCACTAGCAATGCTGTAGTGGGTTAGCTGGAAGCTCTGTAGTGTGGCCATAGTCTTGGTCTCAGGAGGCTTGTGTCCCAGACACACATGAGGACTGAAATGTTTTAGTTTAACTGAAGTCATTGGACTCAACATAAGGGTATTTGGGTGAAATTTAATGGCCTGTGGTACACAAGCGGTCACACCATATGAGCTATTCTAATGGTTCCTTGTCTTAAAACAAGGTGATCTGACCAAGGATGGCCCCAGAAACACTATTAATGTAACTTTCTCACTGATTAGAACTGTTCAGGGTGTGTTGCCCTGGAGGAATATTCATTGGAGGAGCCATCTGCTATATAGCAAATAGCCTTTATCCAGCCTAAATACTCTCCAGTGTTCAGATCTTAGCCAATTAGCATTCCTTCTGCAGGAGGAGTCTTGAATCTTAGCTGCATGAAAGGTGCCAGATTAGGTACTCTTGAGATTTCAGTCCTGTTCTCAGGTATTTCTGAAATGCCTGGTACAAAGGTTTAAGGACCTTTCTTCATAGGCAGGAGTGGTAACTTCATCTGTGCCCTTTGCTATCCTTGTGGTTAAAGTGCTGGACAGGAGCAAAGATTTGGCTTCAATTTCCAGACTCCCTGTGACCTTGGGGCAAGCTGCTTTATCTCTGCCTCAGTTTTCCCACTTATAAAGCCAGAGAGAACAATCTTTACTTTCATGGGAAGGTGGACTAGGAAGGGATCAGGTTTCAATGTGTGAAGGGGCAGACTTGTGGATTTGCTGTCATAACCAGTAATTCTGTTGGTGACTTGGACACACCTTGTTCATGGGCTCAGACCCACCAACTCATTTCACCTCAGATGCTAGTGACTTCCCATAATCTTGGCTAGGAATTAAACCCACATTCTAGAGTGACCCTGCATCCCTTCCACCCCATGCAGTCTGAAGCAAATGAATGTCCTTGGATAGTCTGCCTGTAAAGAGCTTTGGGTAGTGCTGGACTGCTACACAGCAGGGCCAGCTTGATCTAATTCTACCTGATGCTGGTTAACATTTTCTTGTGAAGATATGCCAAGTTTTCAGTGGCAGAACAGAGACTGGAAGTTGTAGAGAGCTGTAATTTACTCAACTCAGCAGGGGAATTTAGAATCAGGACTCCTGATTCTCCCAGTCTCTGACCATACTGCTAAGGCATAGAAGTGCATATCAGAGCATCTCTAAAGAATGCACGGGTAAGGTGGGTACCTGGTGTTTAGAACAGCTTTTAACACAGCTTGCTTAACTCTGTTTGTGATCTACATTACTGTTCTGCACAGTATTGCCTTCCATTGTGGGCCTTGCTGAGTCACAGGAAATCTGGAGTCTGCTACATGCAAACTCCTATTCTGTGGTGTAAGAGCATTGCTCAAACCAAAAACAAATCCAGTCCACATAACTATGGGGTGGGAAGGCTGTCTTCTGCGGCTACAAAGAGGTGCTGTGGGGGATCCAAGTCCTGTGCATGGCTTAATGTTCCAGCATGATCCAACTTCAAATGGTTGAGTTGGTGTGATTAAGCATTGGACTGGGAGTCAGGTGTGAGTTCAGTTCCCATCTCTGCTGCTGACCTGCTGTGATCTGGAGCAAGTCCCTTCTCTCCCTCCCTCCCTCCCCCCACCCCTCCTTACTGTCTTGACTGTTTAGACTATAAGCTTCTGTATAGGTTCTTGCCCCAAGCTCATCGCTATGCTATCTGATCTTAGGCAATAACACTAACATCTGTCACATGTTCTTTCAGCCTTTCCGGTCCTAGCCCCAAAGAGCTGACAAGATGAACAGATGGAGATTAGCACGGGAGTTCAAGGAAACATTGAGTTGGTATTGGTCAGCATGATAGGCAGTGGACTCAGCATGGCAGTGGCCTAACCATTGGCAAGTTTATTGTAGGCATCACAGTGAAGGGTTTTGAAGGATAATCTTCATTAAAGAAGGCAAGGCAAAGAGATGCACCTTGCACTTGGAGTAGAAAGTGGTGAGATTTGGGATGGGCTTTTGTTCTTGGGAGAGTTCATTCTGCCATCTCAGACCAACCTCCAAAAAGCTGTCTCCTGAGCAAGTGAGCTGCTCACTTTATTGTGAGAATTCCACTGAGCCAGAGGAACAGAAGTGGGTCTCCATCCAGGAATTTTAGACAGCCTTGTCATACCCTGGATCCAGGCCATGGTGCACCTTAAGATAAGTACTGAGATCTTGACCTTGATTTCATATTCTGTGGCAACAGTTCTCAACCACAGGTCTGGGGACCCAGGGAGGGGCATAAGCTGGTTTCAGGGAGTCCACCAAAATAAACCAGAGAGCAGGGCCAGCATTAGACTCACTGGAATCCAGGGCAGAAAGCTGAATCCTGAGCCCCACTGCCCAGGACTGCAGCTATAGTCCAAGCAATTTAGCTTTGCGAGGTCACATGGGGTACTGGGCAGTTGCTCTGCTTGCTACTCCATAATGCTGGCCCTGGTTTTTAATCTACTGAAACAGTTGTGGTGAAGGTGAGCCATGGAATTTTTATAGCATGTTGGAAGGGCCTCCAAGAAAAAGGTTGAACACCCCTGTTCTATGGGATGTCAATGTAGAAGGGGTTTTTGATGCACTCATGGTAACCCACGTTGCTGAAGAGAGGTACTGTAATGTTCTGTACCAGTTGAAGTTACTTAAGTGTCAAAGACTTCATGCCCTTGTGTTGTAGTCTGTCCAGAAAAGATGTGAATAAGTGAGGGCAGCTCATCCACCAGGAGGGGGTGGAGTCTGAGCCAACCAGAAATGGTAGAAAGTATGCTACTACATGGGTTTAGCCTCTGTGAAATCCTCCACAAATGGGCCCTGATCTGAATTGGGGCCTCAAGACCTTACAGGAATAAACTGTAGGATTCCTTGTAGAGAGTCATTCACTTCGGGGGGGCAGCTTAGCAGCTGGTGCAGCTGCCTCAGTGCAGATCCTATTGCCTTGGTCTGCATGGCTTACCTTGGAAGTTAGCATTTTGTGGCTGTACTAGGATTTTAGACAATGCCTAAAATTAGATTTTTAATTAGCTGGATTTGGCTGCCCTCTGCAACTCATGGCTTGCTGCATAAACTGTATTCTTGTACCAGTGAATGCTGGGGCCTCTAACGCACCAGTACAGTACTTGGCAGCACCATTAATAGAGTAGGGAATGCTGCATAAACAAATATGCACTGCTTTGTAAGGGGAAAAGCCAGTTGAACAGGGGCTTCCCAACAACACCAAGGGAGAGCCTTTGTGTAGGCTGGCCCTGAAGTAAAGATCCCATCAGTGATTTTTGAATAGCTTTGGAAGGGGTGTGGGGGTGGTGCTGTACAGCTGTCAGTTCAAGATGCTACAGCCAGTTACACTCTGCTTGGTTTTGCCTTTGGGAGCAAATCAAAGGGGTCTCTAGCCCAGTGGTCACCAACTGGTCAATCTGAGGGGATCTCCCAGTCAATTGCAATCCCCAGCAGTGCAGCATGGCTGCCACTAAGGCAGGCTCCCTCCCTACCCCTACCCCAGCCCCACACTGCTCCTGGAAGCATCCAGTGCAGCCCTTGGGGTGGAGGGGGGGCAGGGGTCTCCCTCTGTTCCTGCCTGAAAGCACCACCCCCACACCTCCCATTGGCCAGGAGAACTGCAGGGGTGGTCCTTGCAGAGGGGTAGTATGCAGAGTCACATGGTTGCAGAGCCCCCCCGCCCTCGTAGGGGTGTGTGGCCCCTTCCGGGAGCAGCATGGGGCCAGAGTAGGCAGGGAGCCTGCCTTACAGCAGCTGCACTGCAATGGCTATGGGAGCCACCAGAGGTCAGGGCTCCCTGGTGGGAGGCTGCACCCCAGCCCTGACCCCCTGCATCCCAACACTCTGTCCCAGTCCAGAACTCCCTCCTGCACCAAAACACCCTCCTAGAGCTTGCACACCTTACCCCCTCTAACACCCCAACCCCTGCCCCAGGCTCAGCCCAGAGCCCCCTCCCACACTCTGAACCCTTCAGCCCCAGCTCAGAGCCCACACCCCCTCCCAACCCAAATCCCCTACCCAGCTTAGTGCAAGTGAGTGAGGGTAGGGGAGAGCAAGCAACAGGGGTGGGTGGGGGGAATGGAGTGAGGGGGGCAGGGCCTCAGGGAAGGGGTGGGATAGATCCTGGGTTGCCCTTAAATTCAAAAAGTGATCTTGAGCATAAAAAGGTTGGACACCACTGCTGTAGCATCTAAATGACTGACTCACTTGCTGACAAGCTCTTGAGTCCAGCACCTCTAGGATCTGTTGCACAAACATAACTACATACCTCGAATATCTTCCCCCTTGTAACATTCCACCATTAACATTGGCAAAGCTAGTTTCAGTGGTGATCTTCAAGGTCCTGCCCACAGATAAGGCAGTTACTTCAGCCTCTGATGCAAATGTTATGAAATGCAGCACATTTTTGGGGAGCACTGGAAGTGAGGTATCAAGCAGAATCACCCAGTGACTTGAGATGAGCCTCCCAAGTGACTAACTGCTGGATGCAAAAAACCCCCAAAAACCTAAATTGTAACACTTTAAACTACATTGCAAAGTGGCAACAGTAACTTATTACAATGCATAGTGCACTGCAGCTTGTTTATTAGCATGATGTAGTCGTCTTGTCCTGTATAACAGTAGAGAAGAGAACCACTCTGGCTAGCCAGAAATGGGGACACTGAGGAGCAGCAAATTTGAAAATGAAAGGTGATAAACTCTTCTACAAATGTAGTTTCCTGTGGAACTTGCTGTCACTTAAGGAGCCTAGCAGAGTTCCAAGGGTCACTTATGTGCCCAGGGAGAGCATTCAGTTGTTACATTATCAGCTTGTCTTGTGGTAGTACCCAGAAGCCCCAGACATGGACAGGACCCCATTGTGCCAGGTACTGTACACAAACAGCTCAAAAAGATCCCTTCCCCCAAAAATACAAGCAAAGGACAAGAGACAATAGGTGGATGCTCAACTAGACCAGGTCTCAGTGGATCAAGGACTGTCCTGTCTATAGCACCCAATTCAAAAGAGCTTGCAGGCTATTGGGGGTGGAAAGTGGGGAATAGGATAATGGACTTGATGGGTCCATAGGTCTGATCCAGTCTCTTAACTTGAGAGAAGGTTGGTGAGGTAACTTTTATTGGACCAACTTCTATTGCTTAAAGGCATCCTTTCAAACTTACAGAGCTCTAATATTGTGGGACCAACATGGCTACAACACTGCAAACTTACAGTTGAAGCAGTTCTGCAGAAACATGGGAAGTTTGTGGGATACTGATTCTGCTTGAATTTCTGTCCAGGGGAGGACAAGGACTTTCTATAAGCCCTACTTGGCAAAACTTGCCAGCCAAGGCACAGAATTTACTTGTGTTCCTTGTCACCATGATCGAACCCAGCCTTACCTATAGGTTGCTCCACTCACAGGTGAAGCAATGCAAAGACCAATCTGCTCCCCTTGAACAGTCCCATGCAGTGGCCATGACTTTTCTTAACCTCTAATTGTGCTCTACCCAGGGGCAACTGAGAGGCCATGGGAAAGTTCCCAGTTTGACCAAACAGGCCACAACTTCCTCCTGGGGTTGTTAAAGGAGAACTTTCTTAAAACATTGCTGCTTAAAAAAGAGCAGACCCATAACAGTGGTCAGACTTGCTGATTCACAAGCAGCTATGGGATTGGAATGTCTAACCTTCCTCATGTATTGTAGGAGTGCTGATCTCCAATTCTCTTCATTCCTTACTCTGCAGTTGACTAATGTGGGTCTAGGCCGGGGTGGGCAAACTTTTTGGCCTGAGGGCCACAACGGGGTGCAAAACTGTATGGAGGGCTGGGTAGGGAAGACTGTGCCTCCCCAAACAGCCTGGCCCCTGCCTGCCCCCCTTAAAAACCCCTGGGACCCCCTTGCCCCTTATCCAATGCCCCAGCCCCTTACCATGCCACTCAGAGCAGCATGTCTGGCTGCTGCCCTGCCCTGCATGAGCAGGCAGCCCAGAGCACTGCCTGTGCAGTGGCATGGCTGCGGGGGAGGGGGGTAGCATGGGGGGGAGGGGCAGGGGCTAGCCTCCCAGGCCAGGAGCTCAGGGGCTGGGCAGGACAGTCCCACAGACCAGATGTGGCCCACAGGCTGTAATTGGCCCACCTTCAGTCTAGGCAGATGGGTTGGCTCTCTCCCCACCTGAACAATGCACCTATACTCACCAGAATATGGTTATACTGAGTGCTTTCCTCTGTGGGGAAATATGTCAGGTCAAGATTGTGACAACACTGTGTATTATACCTGTCAGTTGTGGTTCAGCAGCCAGGGATAGCAAGAGAGCACACAACTGTCTCAAATTCAAAGACTGGCCTCTAAAGGGCAGCATTCTCTCTGCCTTGCTTTAAAGGCCTTACCCAGGTCCTGTGCAGGTTAAACCTCCAGATGTCCCATAAGCAGGGGAGGTGTACTGTCAGGCTTATGTTGCCAAAGGTCACAGTGTAGTGAATTTGTGTCTGAGCTGGTGATAAAAACCCAAGTGTCCTGACTTGATATCCCCAGTCCTTACCACTAGCCATGCTGCCATAACTTCAGCAACCCTTGGTTTTTTTACATTGACCTGAATGTATATTGTATTTTGTGGTAAAGATTACCCCAAACTTCTAAAACCAATTGGTCATACAAAACAGAATGGCTTGTAGCTGTCAAGAAATCCAGATTATTCACAATATAACTTCCAGTACATAAGTGACTGGTCCAAGCACTGGGAAAGTAGGCTGGGGCTTCAAGAAATCGTGAGATTTTTAAGACAGATCTGTTTGTCATCTGCCTTGAGGCTTTAGTAGTCCTACTTTCAAACTCTCCCCTCTAACTATGAAGACGAAGACTATTTTTAAGGACTGTTGTATAATATGGTTCTGGGAGCCAAGCCTTTAAGAAATGACATCTTGTGAGTTGACAGTGCTGATTATAATGCATATCTCTGCCTTTTGAGGTTCCTCCAGAGGAAGTGGCAACTGTTGGTATATTGGCTTGTTTGTCCTTTAAGAGCAAATACTACAGAATTCCCCTTTGGCTTCTGCAGAACTACACAGCTGGTTACTTCCCATTTTTTCTTTTCATTGTCAGTAAATTGATGAACTCATGTGGCCAGTCTGAGTGAGTTCCTCAGCAGAGCAATGGACTTACATCTGGCTGTAGAAACAGGATTGGAGTGTAGGAGGGGGAGGCAGCTGTGATTCTCCCATGACGTATAAGGGATTCCATTCCACTGTGCAACTAAACTTGAGAAGCTCTGTCTTTGGATCTGGGTGAGGTAGCACAGTCCCAATTGCCTTGCTTTAGTCACTGGAGTTGACTCCTGGGTCCTATTCCTAGCTCTGCCAGCGATCTTTGCTGTGATCTGTGACAAGTGCCTTCCCCCTGTGCCTGTTTCCCCTCTACCCTCTTTACACTGCAAGCTCTAAGTCAGGGGGTGTCGAGGCACAATGAGGTCTTGATCTCCACTGGTGCAGCCCTTTAGGCACTATTGGAGTACAAATTAACTCTGAAGTACATCACTCCCTTCTTGATACCAGGTATATGGAGACTTTGTATTTGAAGTGCTCTAGAAGGGCAAGAAGCATAAAGTGTAAATACTGTAGGATGCTTACCAATGCCACCTCTTCTGAAGCTTAGTCTGGGTTCTTGAGCTTAGGGCGGGCAATATAACCTAGTGGGCAGGCACACTGGATTAGGACTCCAACTTGGGTTCTGTTCCTAGCTCTGCCCCTGGCCTACTGTGAGACCTGAAGAAGTTGTCGTCCTCCCCCCCATTTGTAAAATGAGAATAATGCTCCTTTGTAAAGTGCTCTGAAGCCTGTGGATGAAGATGGCGGGGGGAAATCGGAACATAAGAACGGCCATACAGGGTCAGACCAAAGGTCCATACATCCCAGTATCCTGTCTACCGACAGTGGCCAATGCCATGTGCCACAGAGGGAGTGAACCTAACAGTTAATGATCCAGTGATCTCTCTCCTGCCATCCATCTCCACTCTTTGACAAACAAAGGCTAGGGACACCATTCCTTGCCCATCCTGGCTAATAGCCATTAATGGACTTAATCTCCATGAATTTATCCAGTTCTTTCAAACCGTGTTATAGTTCTAGCCTTTACAACCTCCTCAGGCAAGGAGTTCCACAGGTTGACTGTGTACACTGAATGAAGGAACTTCCTTTTATTTGTTTTAAACCTGCTACCCGTTAATTTAATTTGGCCCCTAGTTCTTATATTATGGGAACAAGTAAATAACTTTTCCTTATCCACTTTCTCCACACCCCTCATCATTTTATATATCTTCTCTTTTCCAAGATAAAAAGTTCTAGCCTCTTTAATCTCTCCTCATATGGGACCCGTTCCAACCCTAATCATTTTAGTTGTCCTTTTCTGAACCTTTTCTTATGCCAGTATATCTTTTTGGAGATGAGGGGACCACATCTGTATGCAGTATTCAAGATGTGGGCATACCATGGTTTTATATAAGGGCAATAAGAGTCTTAATTTGGCAGTGTTTATGCTCCTTTCTAATTGCCTCACTAAGTACTAACATAACATTCCACTTCCATAAAATTGTCAGACAGACCATAAATTGTTGCGCAAAAGTCAACATGGTTTCTGTTTGAGTTTTCAGAACTCTTGAGTGAGTGCCATCTGGTCCCAGTGACTTGTTACTGTTAAGTTTCTCAATTAATTCCAAAACCACCTCATGACACTTCAGTTCCTCAGATTTGTCACCTACAAAAGACTGCTCCAGTTTGGGAATCTCCTTAACATCCTCAGCCGTGAAGACTGAAGCAAAGAATTCATTTAGTTTCTCTGCGATGACTTTATCGTTTTTAAGTGCTCCTTTTGTCTATCGATTGTCCAGGGGCCCCACTGGTTGTTTAGCAGGCTTCATGCTTCTGATGTACTTAAACATCTTGTTACCTTCTGAGTTTTTTGGCTAGCTGTTCCTCAGACTCCTTTTTGGCTTTTCTGATTACTTTTTTTACCCTTAATTTGGCAGTGTTTATGCTCCTTTCTAATTACCTCACTAGGATTTGACTTCCACTTTTTTAAAAGATGCCTTTTTATCTCCTTCTTTTACATGGCTGTTAAACCACAGTGGCTCTTTTTTAGTTCTTTTACTGTTTTTTTGTTTTTAATTTGGGGTATACATTTAAGTTGAGCCTCTATTATGGTGTCTTTGCAAAGTGTCCATGCAGCTTGCAGCCTTTTCATTCTAGTCACTACCTTTTTAATTTGTTTAACTAACCACCTCATTTTTGCATAGTTCCTTTTTCTGAAATTAAATGCCACAGTGTTGGGCTGTTGAGGTGTTCTTCCCACCACAGGAATGTTAAATGTTATCACTATTTCCAAGCGGTCCTGTTACAGTTAACTCTTGGACCAGAACCTGCGCTCCACTCAGGACTAGATGGAGAGTTGCCTCTCCCCTTATGGGTTCCTGTACCAGCTGCTCCAAGAAGCAGTCATTAAAGTATCGAGAAATTGTCTGCATTTCATCCTGAAGTGACGTGTACCCAGTCAATATCGGGATAATTGAAATCCCCCACTATTGAGTTTTTTATTTCGATAGCCTCTCATCTCCCATTTCATCATCACTATCCCTGTCCTCGTCACGTGGTTGATAATGGATCCCTACTGTTATATTCTTAATAGAGCATGGAATTACTATCCATAGAGATTCTATGAAACATGTGAATTCATTTAAGATTTTTATTTCATTTGATTCTACATAGTGTCAAACATAGTTTACATAGCAGTAGGGCTGCTGCTTAGAATATGATTGAGGGACTCTTCTTAATCATGAATACTGTTGAGTCCCTCTGAAAGCCCCAGAAACTACCCCTCTGTCTTTGCCACAATCACACTAGCTAAAGGACTTTATTCTCAGACTGAGATTTGAGACACTTTATAAAAAATAAGCTAGCATTTAGCAAAACACTTACACAGCTGAATGCTGAGAATTCTCAGGATGGATTGTTAGTGTCTTGACTTCACTCTTGAAGTCAAGACACTAAGTATCACTTCTCTCTACTGTCCTGGAGAGGAAGGATGGATGGTGTAGTGCTTAGGGAGCTATCTTAGGACTTGAGAGTTGAACTGAGGTCTCCCAGCTCAGACAAACTTCCCATGTGACCTTGGGCAAGTCCTTCAGTCTCTGCCACCATCTGTACAATAGGGATAATAGTACTGCCCTGCCTCGAGGTGAAAGGCTAAAGGCATTAGAGATTAAGGCCTTTAAATATGGGAAGGGGAGTGACTGCTGAAGTGACTCTTTATTGAATGAGTGGCTAAAGGTTAGCTCTCTGTGTAGAGGATCTAACTTCCATTTTACACTTGCATTACAAGTAACCCTTAGATACTATATTATATTGAAAGCCACGGCTATATATGTGAGACTGAGGGGTCCATGAAAGACTGAAGACTGACTGAATAGAATTCAGCAACATATACACAATAGATTTCCAAAGGGGTCTGCCTCCATTTAAAATTTTGTAGGGGTCCACAATCTAAAGACTAAACCACTGGCACAGCACCTAGTGTGCAGAGTCCTTAACCCAGTGTAAATAGACAAGGGATTATTCACCCTGAGGGAGGGAGCTGAGGCACAGGAGAGGACTTGGCCAAAGTAACATGGAGTCTGTAGAAGAGTTTGGGAATCAAACCTGAGGGTCCCAGTCCAATGCCTTAACCCCAAACCAACAATTCCCTCATGTAGAGGGATTCTGCTGGCTGATCATGGAGTCTGTCTGGTATTGTTAAGGAAAAGTTAGCACATGTGACTCCATTTTGGTTTGGGACCCACCATTGTTTAAATGCCAGCACATCATACACCAGGAGGAGTAATCCTTAGATACTGAATACCTGTGAAAATCCTCCTCCTTGTCTCCAGCCTGCCTTGATTTGCAGTATCTGGTTTTTGTCAGTCTCTAACTCCCTGTCTCTTGGCCTTGATGTGAGGCCTCCCATCCTGATAATAAAAGTTACTGATGCATGGCTTTAGGACCGTGCTGTGTAATTAACATACTGGTATAGCATGAGGAATGCACCAAGCAGGGATAGGTGGTAGATAAGACAAGGGTTTGTTTATTGGCTAAGGTTTCCGATGCACGAGGGCAACATGCTTTGCTAAAAGGCATATAACCTTTGTATAATTTGCATTCAGGGTCCCCTCCTGGCTAGCAGGGGGGCACCACGCTCGAGCGTAATAAACTTAGTGTCTTTTGGGAACTCTGCAGTTGTGGACTTTATTTCTGTGCCTCAGCCTAGATTCGAACTGTGCGTGTCCTACCAGGTGTAATTCGTAACAGTATGCAATTACACCTTTTTAGTGAAAGGTTTTGGATGCAGGCATCCTGAAGTCTCTCCAAATGCACAAATAAAGGACATTGCAGGAGAAGAGTACAGTTGCCAACTTTCATGTGGTAAATAAGCACCCTGACTTTCACAATAAGCCAAAAATCAAGCTAATCTCAAAGAACCCCCAGCATGCAGTCTGGAACTGTGGTGGGACTGCTATGCATCCTGACTCTCTCCCCTCCTTGTTCCCCCTTGCCCAGAGCAATAAAAAAAGCAGCAAGCTACTAGCCAACAAGCAACTCAAGCCATTTAAGCCAAAACCAAACCCAATTTCTGCCTTTTTTTTTTTGATGGGTTTGGCATGTCTGGAAGAGCTGAGATGTTGAAAGTCATAATGAATAGTCCTTCCTGCAGTGCTGACAGTGACACTGATTGTTTTGCAATCCAGTATGGTAACAACATAGCTGCCATGCAGCCAGGCTCAAGCTGTGACTTGGGCCTAGCTAGATAGTAAGCTCTCACTGTACTGCACCTAGCACAGAGGTGCTGTGCTCTTAGTTAGGGCCTAGGGGCCTTAAGTAGGTGGCACTTTCCCTGAGTTATAAGTAGATGTGGGTGAATTTTTAAGTCACTCTTCAGTGACAATGCAAATTCAATAACACGCTTCACAAATTCATGAGACTGGGCAGGTGAGGTAATATCTTCTGTAGAGAGAAGCTTTCATAGTAGTTTTGCTGCATTGTTGAAGAAAAAATCTGACTCAAACACTGATGTTAGAACAAAACACTTCAATGTCCTTTGGTTTGAACTGACTTTCTCGATTTCCTTGAAGCATATTAAAATTCAAAACTTAAATGGTCAGATTCAAAACATTTAGTTCAACCCAAAACAAGTTTCTCTTAAATTGCCAATGGACCAAAAAGTCCTTGTCCGGCTCTAGTTACCACCCTGAGGTGCAGTTAGTGAGCTCTGTGGCAGCAGGTGCAGTTTCCCAGATGATATGGGGAGCAAAGCTTAGCTTGCTCACAAATGGGAGACAATCCTCTTGTGAAGACAGTTGCAGGGTGTTGTCCTAGCAAGAGCCTAACTTCAGTAACTACATCAGCCTTTACCAAAAATCCCTTCCTTTCAGTGTGTGGACTATGTCTGCATAGTGTTGCTGGGTGCTGTTCAGTTGGCTTCACACCAGAGGTGGCAGCACTTTGAGCTAAGCAGTTCTTGTGTAACTTGCATATCTGCTTGGGGCATCCTCTGTGTTCACATGGCACTGCACTGCTGGAAGCAAGCTTTCTCAGACTGGAGTGCATCTGCTACTTCAGTGTGCTGTATAGCTGCTACACCTCCAGCCTTACTAGAAGTTAAAGTAGCCGGCCAAGCTCCTGCTACAGCAAGTCTGATTGCAGATTCGCTCACATGGGGTTTGCAGTTCAAGGAGGGTTTTTCAGTCTCTCTCAGGAATGTGGAGAATGCTCAGTCATTCCTATGGTAACCAGTATTTCTGCTGACACTAACAAACTAGTGGCCAGAGCACAGGACTGGGACTTGGGAGACCTGTAATGTGTAGGAGCTCCAATCATGGACCAGACCCTGTCAACACAATTCCTGTTCCAAAGAGCTTTATTCCTAGGTTGGCCATTGGCCTGCTGGTTGGTCCTGGGACAAGACACTTTCCTCCCTTGCAGGTCAGATTTGCAGAAACGGGGAGGGGTGGGCCTTGCACAAGCAGATGCTGCCTTCTTCTGTAGCATGGGTAATCTGCTGGTATCACTAGGTGTCTCACTGCAGCAATTTTCTGCCATCACAGGGGCCTCTGGCATTGATAGCCCTTTGGTTTCTCTTGTTCTCTGACTGGGGCTCACAACAGGTTAGTCTCCTGAGGGCTGAAATGCTTTGGTTTAACTCAATTGTTGGGTTTGGTATAGGGGTATCTGGTGAAACTGAATGGCCTGATAGGAGGCCAGACTAGATCTGATGGTCCCTTCTGGCCTTAAAGATTCCCTTATCTTTAAACCAGGAATAATGAGATCTTTCTGAAGATCTCTGAGATCTAAGCTTGGAAAAATAGTGTGGAGAGCTCAGCATTAACCCTAGGTGGTGGATTGGGACTGAATTGTGTCCAAAGTGTGCAATCTAATAGATGACTTTGTAAGTTCTCGGGGGCAGTCAGTTTGCATAGTACACAGCACAACTTCTGTTCCATGGCTGGTGTTGGGGCTCCTAGGTGCTACCCCCAACACAAATGAGTAAGACAAGATGGGAGAGGAAACTGAGGCATGGGGGCAACCATTTGTCAGGGTCAGTGATGGGGCTGGGAGTAGACCAGGGTCTCCAGAGTCCCAAGTTGATGCTCTTCTCTCTAGCAGCCTTCTTAGCTGCAGTCCTTGTGTATAAACATCCCTCTCTCGCAGGCTACGACTTCGCAGCAGTACTGGAGTGGTTCGCAGAGCGTGTGGACCGTATTATTCTCCTCTTCGATGCTCACAAGCTTGACATCTCAGATGAGTTTTCAGAGGTGATCAAGGCCCTGAAGAACCACGAGGACAAGATCCGGGTGGTGCTGAACAAAGCTGACCAGATTGAGACTCAACAGCTGATGCGGGTCTATGGTGCCCTCATGTGGTCGCTGGGGAAGATCATAAACACCCCAGAGGTGGTGCGGGTCTACATTGGCTCCTTCTGGTCCCAGCCACTCCTCATCCCTGAGAACAGGAAGCTCTTTGAAGCGGAAGAGCAGGATCTCTTCAAAGATATCCAGTCCCTGCCCAGGAATGCTGCACTCCGCAAGCTCAATGACCTCATCAAGAGAGCCAGGCTAGCCAAGGTACGGTGTCCCAAGCATTCCCTCTAGTGAGCCACACACTGCTATATGGCTGGCATTCGGTCTAGAGGAAGCCTTCTCTGAACTAGGATGATACTTGACTAGTGTTAATGTAGCATTTCAGAGTTCCGCTGACCAAGTGCAGGGGTGTGCCTATTGTGCCAGGTGTCTGCAGGCACCTCTCCCCCAGATTGAGATCAGAGTCTCTAGCAAAGATGGGGGAGGGAGAGACATTGCCCTGCTCACTGCAGAGAGCCCCTAATGAGATAATACCTGCCCCAGAGAGCTGTTTGAATATCCACATGGTGGGAAGAGACACCAAGGGGTAGGGGCTCCCTCAGGTTGCACAGCAGTTTAACAGCAGACCTGGGAATAGCAACCACCAGTACTATCTCCAGCTCCCTGCTCTATCCCACTAGACCCCATGTTCCCATAGCACTGGAAGAAAACCTAGAGTCCTGACTCCCAATCCATGTTCCCACTGCTTTAGCTGTGTCAATACAAGCCCCTAATGTAGATACTATCTGCACCAGTGAAGCCTGTGTAGCATCTGGCATTTAGTGCAAGTCGCCGGTGCAAGAACAGCCATGGCTCCAATCCAAGGGTAGGGGAGGTATAGCTTGTACTGCCTGCTAACCTGCAGTGGTTTCTCACCACTCCATTCAACTAATGGCACACTACTCCCAGAAGTATGGGTTTTGTGGTAAAATAGAATAGGGATCTTGTGACAGAGCCAGGAATAGAACCCAGACTATTACTGACAGCTGCATTTTACAGCAGGGGGAAATCCCTCAGATAATTTCCCTTGCTGGAGAGTTGAGGCTTTGTTACTGGGTCAGTTCGGGGAAAGAAATTATGGAAATTTCTGAGCCATGCTGTGGGAATTCCACCTTAAACTCTTTACCTTGCAATGGACTCTGCACTGTTCTGGGCATTAGCTTATCTGCAAGAGTGATGCCTTAGAGATCTGCTAACATATAAGCCTAGCTAGTAAAACAAAACCTGGGTGGAAAAGTGCAGCTCTTCATGGGAACACAGCTGTTTTTTTTATGGCTCTGTTGTCAGTTTCTCTTTGCACTGACTAGAAGGAGCTGTAAAAACCTTGATTGCTTCAGAGAAATCACAGGACTCAGCATTGACATGGGTCAGAAGTAGCTCCTGAAATCAGAACTGGCACTAAGCTTCTCAAAGATCCAAACTGCTGCTTGATTTCAGCACAATCTACTTCAGAAGGAACAAATCTGTTTAGCTGACCAGGCTTTCTAAAATCAGTGCCATTTCAAACCCTAACTGATTAGTCTAACAGATCAAATTCTTGTTCTGTGTCTATGCAGCACCTAGCACAATGGTGGTCTGGTCCATGACTGGTATTTAAAACATCCTGTAATTCAATGTAAGTCAGCAGAGATATATAGAAACATACATGGAAGGGACCACCTGGGTCATGGAATCTAGTCCCTGCTATTGTGGGCAGCTGTAGTCACATCCTGGTTCCAAACACGTTAGGTTGTCTGATCCCCACTGTTCCTACTGGGAGGCTGTTCCAGAATCTTTCCTTATTTCCAGCCTCAGTGGATTCCTGGTCAGTTTCTGTTCTTTGTTGTGCCAATATTGTCTTTGAGCTGCTATAGCTCTTCCCTCCCTGGGGTTTACCCCCAGATGTATTTAGAGAGCAATTGGGTCCCCTCTTAGCCTTTGTTTTTTCAAAGGCTAACCAAGCACAGCTCTTGGTCTCCTTTTGTAAGATCTGCTCTTCATTCCCATGATCAGCCTAAGAGCCCTCCTCTGCATCTGGTCCAGTTTGGATTCATCTTTCTTGGATACTAGTTTGTAATAACTCCTTGTAGAGTTGTTAGAGTGGCCAGGCAAGATGCCCAGCACAGACACTTTCTCTGACACTGACTCAGGCATTTCACTTAGAATGCCAGTAGACTCACTAACCAATTGCAGGAATAAGCTTTACATTGAATGTCTAATCCATCATCCCAGGTGCATCTCTCAAAGTAAGTCTATGTACACTAGCCACCTGAAATGATGCTTTGGGAGGCAGTATGGGCTAGTAGCTAAGGTACCAAGTGGGAGTTGGAAAACTTGGGTTAAATGCCTGGCTGTGCCACTGACCTTGTGGGAGGGGAAGACCGCCCAGCTTAGTCCACTTGGCTTGAAAGCAGTTTGAGCATGTCTCAGGCTGGCATGTGACTAACTTGTAAGTTGATCCCTCATCTGTGACTTGACTCTTTGAGTATAAAAATGACTTAATCCTGATCCAAATAGCACTGGTGTGACAGTAAAGATTGCACCAGGCAGGATAGCATTCCCACAACCCACTCCTGGGAGTGGAGAAACTCCGTCCTTGTCCTGCCACACAACCACTTCAGGCATAAAAGCCACCACAGTGCAGCAACATGTGGGGGAGGGGTAGAATATCTTACCATTAAATGAGCTGTGCCTACAAAGAGCAAGAATCCAGTTTCACCTGATAAGCATCTTAACCTTTCCAAGGTCTTCATGATCCCCACATGCCTTGCAGATGGAAGGATTTGAAATCACTGCTGCTCTAAAAGTAGAAGTTTGAATATATCTCAAAACGAATCCAGGAAATGTGCCTGAGCAAGTCTTGCTGGCTTAGCAGGACTCTTCAGAGACTAAAGCAGGTCCTACACGCAAAGCACTACAGGAATTCCAGTCTACTGCACTGGCAAAGCACGGTTAGTGTGCATGCAGCTATACTGGCAAAAGTGCTCTTGTTGGTATAGCTCATTTCAGCCTTCCTGAGCAAAATAGGCTAGTAACAGTGTTTTGCAGGCTGGTGTAAGCTGCACCTATGCCAAGTGCCAATTAAGTGGCACATCAGCATAGCTGTGTAAAACAGGTGTGATTTCCAGCATAGCTACAGTGGCAGAAGTCAGTAGACCTGGGCTAAGAGGTGACTTGTCACTGTCTTTAAGGCCCTACATGAGGAAGAATTTTCTGATAGTAGGTGGCTCTTCAATCATGCAAAAAGCAGAATGAGATGAAGCAAGACATTCAAACCAGAAAGATGCAAATGTTTCACCGTGAGGGTGGGTGACTGTTGCAAGAACTGACCAAGAAATGTGGTGGATTCTCCATTAAGTGGGGTCTTAATAGACTGCATGTCACTCTAAGAGATGCTATAGCTTCAAACAAATTACAGGCTTCATATAGCTAGGTGGAGTTCTCACTCTTAAGTACTTTAGTGCCTTACAATCCTAAATATACCTATGGCATCCTGGAGCCAGTGTGACTTAACTCCATTTTACAGATAGGAAAACTGAATCAGAGCCATAGTGACTTGTCTGAGGTCACCTAGTGAGTCAGTTGCAGGTCTCAAGTCCTAGGTTAGTGCTCTAACCAGTAAACCATCCTTTCTGTCTGGCCTTTTATGCAAGAGGCTGGGCTAGATCAAGAGACTTCTAGCCTTAATCTCTGATGGCTTGGGCTGGATGACTGCTTCATAGGCCATTATTACCCATTCAGACTCCAGTCTTAGGATAAAACTATCAAGAGTGCCTCAAGAACTGAAGTCTCAGTGAAAGACAATGGGGTTTAAGAAACTAAAGTCACTTAGATGCTCTTGAAAACTTGATCCCTAGGCTAGTGCCAGTTAAGGCCACCTGGCATTCCATGGGGAATGAATTACTAGGTCTAACCTGGCACTTAAGAGACCTGGGTTCAAGTCTGGCTCTGATGTTGAGGCCCAGAAGGAAGAGACTTCTCCAGTTTCCCACCTGTAAAATGGAGAGAATCCTTCTGTGATGCAGCAGGGAGTGGGGAGTATTGACCTGGGAATGTTGCAGGGGAGTTTTACTGGGACTGTCTGCATTGGGGATGGGAGACCTTCCTTGAGGGAAGATACCTGAGCATGTAACACGAGAGCCCAGGAGGGGGGTTGGGGCCAGGTGACACCTTCTGCCCAGGAAACTGGCCAAAGGCTGGAGGAGGAACCAGGGGGAGTAGGGTTTGAGATGGCTGGAGGGGGTTTCCACAGCCAGCTCCCAACTGAAACAGGGAGCCCCAGGACTGAGGTCTAAGCTCCGTTCCCCACCCAGAAGGACTTGACTGAGGGGTCCTGGATGCACCTACAAGCTCTGCTTGGGACTGTGTTCCTCTCATCCAATAAACCTTCAGTTTTACTGGCTGGCTGAGTCAGGGTGAATTGCAGGAGGTGGGGGTGCAGGGCCCTGACTCCCCCACACTCCATGACAACTTCAGTAGTGAGGAAAAAAGCCACTGTGATGCTCAAATGCCCATATCTATATAGACAAAGGATTTCGTGGGAAATGTTGAACAAGAGGCTGGGAAGCAAAGCCACTGCCACTGCAGGTCAGGAGTGAGGGGCACCAGCAGACCATGGCTAAGCTTCCCCACAGGCTGGGACCTGAGGCAATGGTCCCTGGTGGGTACATAAGAACAACTATATTTGGTCAGAACAAAGGTCCAGCTAGCCCAGTATCCTGTCTTCCAGCAGTGGCCGATGCCACATGCCCCTGAGGAAATGAACACAACAGGTTATCATCAAGTGATCAATTCACTGTCACCCATTCCCGGCTTCTGGCAAACAGAGGCTAGGAACACCATCCCTGCCCATCCTGGCTAATAGCCATGGATGGGTCCATCCTCCGTGAACGTAAGATGCATATGCAAGTAACAAACAATTCTAGATTTGGCCACCATATAAATACTAATGACGCCCGACACTACAAACCCTCCTTTTGTTAAAGTCAGTGGAAGTTCCCTACACCACAAGGGCCTGCATGACTTGGCCCAACAATGGGAGCTTTGCTTTCTAACACAGTAAAGGAAGGGGACATCTGAAAGCAGGAAGGCAAAAGTGACAGGTAAAAGTTTATGGCAGTGACTAAGGTTCTTATTGTATATACTGATATACTGGCAAAAGTTGAACAAGAGAACCTTCCAAACATTTTCCTCCTCCAGTAAGAGGTGTTACATTCCCCAAGTAAAATACACCCCGCCTTTACTCAAACAAATGTCTGTCTCCTCCAAAATTCCTCACCCTTTCCAACTGATTTCCTTTAGATCCACCATGTTTCCTTCCCCAGCATCTGATGGAGGTTCCGTTAAGTGATTCTGTTCCTGCCCTGATGGGTGACCCTTCCCCACCCCTGTACCTCAGTTTCCCCTTTCTAAAGTGAGGATAAAGCTACTTGCCCCCTATATGGAACTACTCGTGAGATTGACTCATGGTTTTGTGAAGTGAATAGGGTATCTTGGGGTTAGTGCCCATGAGTTCTATTCCTGGCACTGAGGGGAATGTGGTCAAGTGGATTAGAGCAGCAGTGAGGCTGGGAGCAAGGATGCCTGGGTTCTACTTCCTGCTCTGGGAAGGAAATGGGTCTGTATTAGGGCAGGGGAAGTGATATGCTGTCAACCAGGAATGGCAGCTCCTCTCTCTTCCTTTCCCTAGGTCCATGCCTACATAATCAGCTCTCTGAAGAAGGAGATGCCCAATGTCTTTGGGAAGGAGAGCAAAAAGAAGGAGCTGGTGAACAACCTCGGCGAGATCTACTTGAAGATTGAGCGGGAGCATCAGATCTCCCCTGGGGACTTCCCCAATCTGCGCAAGATGCAGGTGCAAAGCCATGCCTTGGGGGTGAAGGGGGGCAGGGTCTGAAGTGCAGGGCCTTGAACCGTCATGATAGGAGTTTTGGTCAGACATCTAGGCCCAGCCACTGATGCACCTGATACTAGCTAAGGTCAACTTCTCATGTGCCCCAGAGACTCCTGCTTGCTTGTGGCCTTATCTGGCTAGCCTCTGGCATGGAAGTGAATCCCATTAGTGCCCCCCCCCCATGGATGATTGGGACTATCCCTGTCTTACCTCATCCTCCTGATGCACAGGTGATCTTCTGAAATTCCAGCTCAGAGTAGGGCCAAGACTTCATGTTTGAGACAGGGCATGAGCGATTCCCTCCATGCCACTGTTAAATCTAGCATGGCACTGATCCAGGTCAGTGGCTGGGCTTCTGTGGTAAACTGGAGGGGAAGTGCTCTGTGCTCTTGCCCTCCAGGACTGGGGTTCCTGGGAGCAGGGCTGATCTGAAAGGAAATCTCTTCTCATGGGAGGAGCAGGGGGTGCTGGTAGCCAAAACTCCTGTGTTCTGTCCCAGTGCTGGGAAGAGTGGAGTCTAGTGGGTTAGAGCAAGAGATGCAGGGAGTCCTAAATCCCAGCACCTAAAATACTTCTTAGAACCATAGGTTAATCCCCTGTCTGGGATGACTTAAACCCCACTTCCTAAGGAAGGTGAACAGGCCTCCATGCACGTCACACCTTGGGCTGTTCTGGGGGAGACCCAAACAAGCTGTCAGCATTCTGTAGTTGTGGAGAGTCCCTGACTTCTTGCTTAGAAATAGTTTCTTCCCCATATGCCCTTGACAATAACTTACCATTCCCCATGGTGCAGTGTGCCACTTGGCAGCTGTCCTCCATCCCAGAGGTGGCTGCAGACTGCTTCACACACCGCTTCTAACTTATAAAGCCAAAGGCCTTGGTGTCTGGGGTGAGGGTTGTATCCAGGGGTTGGGGGGGCAGGGGGAGAAGTGGTCCAGGAGGGGACAGATGGATTGAGTGGGTGCAGCTCAAGGTGGGCACGGGGGATGGGTTGGGGATGGCCTGGTTTGGGAGCATATGGGGATTTTGGATGGGGGTGTTTCAGCCTGATTCAAGGATGGATGGGATTGGGGGACAGCTCGGCATGGCTGGATGGGGGCAGGGACATATGGGCATTGAGGGATGGGTTGGAGTTGCTGGGTATTGGGTAGGATAGGGGAGCAGCCTGCTTCCAAGTGCCAAAGCACACACTGAATGCTGATCTCTGCCATCTTTCCCAGGAGCTCCTGCTGAGCCAAGACTTCAGCAAGTTCCAGCCCCTGAAGCCGAAGCTGTTGGATGCAGTGGACGACATGCTGGCCAATGACATTGCCCGGCTCATGGTGATGGTGCGGCAGGAAGAGTCTCAGATGCCCACCCAGGCGGTGAAGGGCGGGGCCTTTGAGGGCACTATGAATGGGCCTTTTGGCCATGGCTATGGGGAGGGGGCTGGCGAGGGCATTGATGACATTGAGTGGGTGGTGGGAAAGGACAAGCCCAGCTATGATGAGATCTTCTACACCCTCTCGCCTGTCAATGGTAAGATCACGGGTGCCAGTGCCAAGAAAGAGATGGTGAAATCAAAGTTGCCCAACACTGTCCTGGGCAAGATCTGGAAACTGGCTGATGTGGACAAAGATGGACTCTTAGATGATGAGGAGTTTGCACTGGCCAACCACTTGATCAAGGTGAAGCTAGAAGGGCATGAGCTGCCTGCAGAACTACCCCCCCATCTAGTGCCCCCCTCCAAACGCAGACCCGAATGACTCCCCAGCATCCTTTAAATGGAGGGGGGATGGGCAGCCAGATGTCTGGATTTCAACATCTAACTCTGCTAAAGATCCACAACCCCTGAGAGCTGGTGGACAGTTTGAATTTTGCTTCAAAAGGCACCGAACTTACACCTTCCAAAGTCCCCCATCTATGGGAGTGATAAGATCTGAATGAAACCCTCAGACATGTCATTGTGCACAAGAATGATATTTTTAATATATTCAAGGCTGCATTTTTGTTCCCCTTTATCTCTTGAGGTGCTGCTCCAGGAGCTGCTAATACAACTGGTTTGTCTTCCTAAGGTGTTGAATGAATGGCTCCTTGTGGCAGGGCAGCATGGCTGAGCTGCGGACATCAGTTCAATCCCCCTGCCTGGGAATACTGTTCACAATGGAATCCGCTTCACCCTTGTGCTGGGATGGCACAACTCTGGTTCCCCTCACCCCCCAGCTGTCTGATTTTTCTGGGGGAGCAGGCACTGTAACTTCCCATGGTGGTGAAGCAGTTCTAATTCTCTTTGGAACATGGTCCAAACACATCAGTTCAGTTCTAAGCTGACTTCCCCCTATGTACAGAGCAGTTTTTATGCTAATGACCCAGGTGGTTGGTTTTAAGATAGAGGGTCATTTCTCCAGGGCTTTCTGATCTTCCCATATAGAAATGTTCACAAGTAAATGAGTGTTAATTACGCTTGGCTCTAGCTACCAAAAATGGAGACTAGTTAAAATTGGAGAGGGGCCCTTAAAGGAACGTGGACAGACCTCTTTGGTGGGGGATCCCTGGTGCTGCTTGTTGTGCCTTTCACTCCTGGACTCCCCTTACACAAGACAGCAAGTTGTCATACTTCCTTTGAATCCCACTCAAAGCCCTCACTTCCTTTTAGACACCTACTTCGCTGACCTGGCTTCTTGTAAATTTCACAATCCACATCTCAGTTGTGAGAAGCCTGAATTTCTCAAACAGGAAGATAGTCTATTCTAGAGGCTGCCTCTTCCTTAAAACTTCACAGGTCTGACCTCACTGTCCCAAGCCATGTCTCATCAGTTGCTCCAGTGCAGACTCTTCTGCTGTAGCATTTCCCTCTGGCTTTGCCCTGGTCTAAGATGTGCAAGGTATGGCCTAATCTGAGCCTGTTAATCCTCACCTTGTGTAACTGACACATTTTGCACTGCATCACATGGTCAGATGTTCACCTCTAACTCTTTTCTGTCTAGAAACATTCATCCTGAGAAGCCTTGGAATTAAACTCGAGGTGGGTTAAAGACAGTTACTCTGGCAGGATGCTCCAGTCTGATGATAGTGACTGTCGCTAAACTCAGCCTGTCTTTGTCAACCTCCAGGGCTAGTTCTGGAACTGTTAGCAAAGAACTTGTGGGAAAAGGGTGGCCCTGTTCCTGATTCACCGCTGCACAGGTTGTGACTGCGGTTCCTTAGGTTGCCTAAGTTTATTGGCCTTCTGTCAACTTCAGGGCCCTGCCAGCAGCCCTCAAACAACTCTCATCTGCTTGCAATTTTAACCATTCTCTCTACCAACATTGATTGACAACCTAGCCCAGACTGCAGCCTTCAGAGACACCCACAGTTAAGTGCACTGAATCCTGCTGGGATTGGGCACCCAATTTAAGCTGTTCTCAAACCCTCTGTGCCAGAGCTTCCTATGAAGCAATGGCAGCACAGTGGTGGGAGAGGCCTAAAGGGTTTGCCACAACATCCTCCCGCCAGGCTGTGAGATTGGGGTGGGGGGATGGTTAAAGTGGAGGCCTCTCCGTAAGAGATGTGCCTTATTCTTGTGGCTGTTGGAGTAGAGGCAACATCGATTGGTGGGTTTCTCTTGGTGCTTTCACAGGCAAGCAGCCAAAAATGTTTTGCCTGGGGTCCCTTATCAGCTGCTTAACAGCCTGGCTCTGCTCAACATGTACGTGGTTTGTGTGACACCACTGATAAAGAATCAAAAGCCGTTTGGTATCAGGTTGCCGAAGGGGGTCCAGTATTTCTGGCTGAGTCCATGTGACAGTCAAGAGGCTAAAGCTCTGATACTTCAGGTAACTGGCTAGAATGTTCCCAGCTTCCTGGCCTTCTCCATGTGGTCTCTGTGCCAAAGGAGTGTCAGACTTTAAGGACTGTGCTCTAACATCTGTTAACTATGTACATTACTTGTTTACTTCCTGTACAGTGAAGCAGTTCTCAGTGGGGGGATGGCCTCTCCCAGGCTTGTGCATCAGAAGAGGGAAGTGCACTCTGTTTAAGCCTGTCTAAATCTTTTTGAAACATTAAAATGTATTTGCAAGTTCTGCAGCTCCTGAGTCTGCGTCCTGGGAAATGCCAGGGGAGGTGGCTTCTGAGCCTTGTTAAAGGGAATGCACCACATCTTAACAGAGTTGGACCTGTGCTGGCAAGAGCTGCTACCAACATGGGGCTCCTGCTGGAATATCTCCTGAGCTGGGAACTGCTCTTCAATGCAGGCCTAAAACACCAGCCTAAACTTGACTCTGGACCCATATATAGGAGGTGGCCTTAACATTACATGGTTTCTGTTGGTGGAGGGAGAAGTGGCCTGTGTATTGCTCCCTATAAAGAGAAATGGGGGTCAGCTGACATGTACTTGGCTTAGTTTACCAGCTAGAAAGTTACTATGGGGGGAGGAGGGGGGAGAAGGGGAAGGAGGAGAGACTCCACTAAAGTCAGTGGCAGAGCTGGGAATAGAACCAGTGTGTCCTGCGTCTGATACCTTAACTGCTGAGATGCTACTTGCAGCCTAAATACAAGGGAAGGAGGATTATTCCTTCACCCACTTTACAGGTGGGGGCGGGGGGGAGGAGAAACTGAGCCAGACTTGCCTGAAGGAAGCTGGGATTTTGAACCAAGTTCTCTGGCCTGCCAGTCTAGGGCCTTTAATCACAAGGCTACCTTGCCTCTCCCTTGTGCAATGTACCCCATGGAGAAATGTGCATCACTCCTTAAGTACAGTTAACTCTGCTCCTGATGCAGCTGTTGTACCATGTTCCAGCCCCTGTAGTGGGGTGAAGATTCCACTGGGTGAGAGCAGTAAGGGGAGTGGGGAAGAGGATACAGCACAGAGATGGAGGGAAGAATTCAAGTGTGGGGAAACTTGATCAGACAAGAGCAGGATCTGGCACAGCTGTGGTGTTCAGGGGTAGGAGTGCAGGAGCCTGGGTTGTTTGGGGAGGGACAGACTTTAGGCAGTGTCTGTTTGCAAGCAAACAGTAGCTGTTGTCTACCTACAGGAGGAAGCTGCTGATGCTCCTGACCTTCAGGGCTTGTGCCAGGGCATCTTCTTACTTCCTGGCATGATCAAGTGCCTGTGTACATATGCCTTTCCTATCCCACAGCTTCCCTCCCTTCCTAGCTGGTGGAGGGGCTGGGATTTTCCTATGAGATCTGTTCTGCATCCTACTCAGTAGGCTTCCCTGGGCCCGGTCCCAGAGTGTTGATCCCTTCTCAACACCCAGCTCCTATTGTTACCAATTGTCCATTCTAACAGGTGGCTGGCAGGTTGTGTGTGTGGGGAGGAGGGGCTGCTATGCAGTGGGGGGCAGTGTCTCACTTTTCCTGGTGAGGGAGCAAAGTCTCCTCCTATCAGAGGGAAAGGATCCACACCTACTTAAGGTGAGAGTCTGCATGCAGTGGGGGGGGGGGGAGAAATGGGGCACATGGCAGAGGGGGAGAAGCTGCTGCCTGGGGTGGGTCGGGGGGCAGAGAGGGAGAAGATGCTATCTGCTGCTGGCTGCAATAGTAATGGACTGGGGGGAGGAGACTGATGCACAGCTGTGGGGAGGGGCAGTGGCATCAATGTTGAGACTCTGGGTGAGTTTTGGGGAGGGGCAAGATGCAGCTGCCCTTAGTGCTGGGTGGAATGTGGGAACAAATAGGGGGTGGAGGCTGCATGTAATGAGACTGGATCCTGCTGTGTGGAATACAGTAAATGGGGGAGGGTGGGATGCTGCTGCCCTCTGCTGGGTGGAATGGGTACTGCACAGCTGTTCCAGAAGCCCTGTACAGCCAGTATCCAAGAGGGTGGAGATTCTGGGTCAAAGCTTACTCCTTTAAGAGCTGCAGAATCCAAGTCATGCCATCTTTGGCATGCAGCCCTGGATGCTGGTGTTCAGGTGGAAGGGTCTCTGTGCCCCTTGTTTGCTGAAATGCGGCTGCCACTTGTCTGCAGGGAATTATGGCTTTAGGGCCTGATATTGGGGGGGGGGGGGGGGGGTTGTTTGGCACCAGCAGCTCTGAACAACTGTGGGTGGGGGATGTGTGAAGTGCTGCACTTTGCAGGGTTTAGAGGTCCACTCTGACTCAGTGGAGCTTTTCAACTGAAGGAGGGTAGAATCCAGGATTGGGCCCTCCTGTTGAAAATAAAAGGGCCTGCTCGTACTGCACCCACTGGGAGTCTGGGGTGGGGACAGGCCTAGAGAGCAGAGGAAGATGGGAGAGCATGATCTCTCCCCTCTTGGCCATCTGATGTTCTCAAGGTTTCCATGCAAGTGCAGGTTAATCAAAATGCTTTGTGGAAATGTCTGTTTCACCAACTGTTGAAGTGGAGGGATGGGGGGAGAGTCAAACTCATGGAGACCCCCACATTCTAATTGGGTTTAGACTTTTTAGTATTTTAAATAGATTCTATTGTAATTTTCAACAGGCAGTACAGTATGTGTATTGTGTTTACATTAGTCAAAAAGTCCTTTTACTTTTGAGATGAAACACATGGTGATGGTCCTGAATCAAATATCCATTTTGTGGGAAACTTTCTGAAATTTCAGCTTTTTTGCCCCACTTTGGAATGGGGGAAGTTTTGTAACAGTGGAATTTTATGCACAGTGGAAGTTCTTAGAATGAGGTATTTTCACTAATTTGGTGAGGTCACTTCCTAGGCCAGAATTCCCCATGTATTCTCTAGGCTGGAAATTTGGGGGGGGTTTCCCTGCTCAAGGCTGGATTGCTTCTACCATCCAAAACTGCTAGTGAGTTGCTGTAGGATAAGAGATTCTAATAGGTGCTTTTAAGTTTTAACCCCTTCCCTGCTGCTGTCACCTCCTACTGTCAGCTGAACTGAGTCCCTGATTTTTTTTTTCTTTTTTTTTTTTTTTGCGCTGACCTTATGTATGTCTATCCTCCTTAGGCCTTTGTAGGGAAGCCTAGCACTGGTGTGTGTGTGAGGGGTGTCCCAGTCATTAGATCTAGCTTTGCAGCATCTGCTGTGAGGTGAGTAAGTATAATTATCAATGGCAGCAGTGAGAGTGGCTTGCCTGAAGACAAGCGCCAGTGTCTGGCGAAAGAAGGAATAGAACCCAGAGTCCTGACTGCCAGCCCACTGCTTTCACTAGGAGGAGACTTTGCCCCCTCGCTGTAGAGCCTTCCCAGACAGGGTTTTGGGTCAGATGAGCTGCGTGGGAATGGTATCAGTTGGTGCTGCTCTAGCATCATACCCTGTCTCCTAATGACTGGGCACAGCGTTCGTCGGTCGCTTTCTGCTGTGGTGCCCTGATAGCAGGGAGAACTCTCTCTCACTTCCTCGAATTGCCAGTTGGGAGGGGGATGGAGTCTGGGCTTGGAGTGGACCCTTGAGCTTCCTTGGGTTAGCTTGGTCTTAATCCAATAACCTGCCTTTAATTCAGTCATCCAGCAGGGGGTAGTGCTGCTTCACATAAGCTTCTCCACCTCCCCACCCCATATCCCTGCCATGGCCTCTGGTTAAACTGTGTAAGGAAACCTCACTGCTATTGGGCCTATGCAGCTTGGTGTGATGGGGGACCCCAGTCAGGTTGGGGAGAGCAGACTATGCAGCACTTGGCACCCTGAGGGGCCCCAGTCTCTGTTGTGGCTTCTAGGTGCTTTCACAATATAAAAGGGAGCCTAGGGGCTAGTGCAAGGGATTGGAACCTAGGACACCTGGGTTCTATTCCTGGCTCTGCCCCAGATGCCCTGAGAGAACTCAAATGAGTCCCTCTCTCCTTCCCTTCCCCCTGCCATACAATGGCTGTTTCTCCTCCCCCCTTTCGTCTGTTCAGACTGCAAACTCGAATGGCACGCTTGGGGCACTGATCCGAGTTAGGGTTCTTTAGATGCTGCCTTGATACTAATAATGTACATGCCACGGTGGGGCACTAAGTGCCAGTTGGTGCCTCTAGGCCAGTGTTTCTCTGCCTGTTTACCATTGTGAGCCACATATGCAGGTCTCTGTTTTAATCTGTATGGCCCTGAGGATGTCACATGGGCCACAAATGTGTGCTGATGGGGTCACAAGCAGCCCATGGTGGGCTGTGGGTTGAGAACACACTGTGGGCTCTAGCAGTAGCAGGATAGGGGCTAGAGAGGGCTGCATTGGCCTTAATAGCTGAACAGCTGTCTGCCCCTTGCCCGGGTGGGGAGGTGAGAGGGGTCAGCCTGAGACCCTCTGCTTTGCCCCCAGCCCCAGACTGGTCACAGTCCAACACCAGTTTCTTTCAGTGCTTCCTGACCTGGTGTGAGATGAATTTGCTGGGTCTCATTTGGGTTCCCCGGGAGGCGGGGGGTCTATCTCAGCCTGGCCCCTCCGTGGCAGTGCAGAGGTGGGGAGAACAAGGATATGCCATACCTCGCTCCTGTCACCTTCCTCTTTTTCATTCCAATCTTAATCTCTCTCCTCCTGTCTTTTCCGTTCTCCCTCCAGGGGCTCTCCTGTCTGTCCATCCACCCCTAGCCCTGGCTGGCTGTCGCTCCCCCTCACCTCTTCATCCCTCTCTTGAGCCAGGCTTCCCCGAGCCTCTCCCTGTTCGCAGCTTTGGCTCTCCGGCCATCCCCCTGCCCGCCCCCCCTCTAGTTTCCATTGCCCTCTTCCATCTATCCGTCCCTCTGCACGTGCGCCCCTCTCTCCTGCCATCCATCTGTCCATTCCTCCCCATGCACACCTTTCTCTCCTCTTTCCCTCCCCCCCCCCCCCCGGCTCCTGTCTGTCCGCCCGCCTCCCTACACATCCGTCTGTCTCTCCATTCCTTCTCCTGTCTTCCCCCAGCCTCGGGGGGGCGTGGAGCTGTCAGAGCACATCTGGCACAGCTGGCCCCGCCCCTTCCCCACCTGGCCCAGGTGTCGGTAGCTCCCTCCCCATTGGGGGCCGGCCGGCAGGGGCGGGGCCCGGGCCCGGGCTGCGGGGAGTGGGGAAGGGCAGGCAGGCAGCGAGGCTGGAGCGGCCGGAGTGGGGCAGCATGTGCAGCCCGGTGGAGCGGCGCCTGGCCGGCCTGCGGGAACTGCTGCAGGGGCCCGGGCTCGAGTCGCTGCTGGACTTGCTGCTGTGCCTGTACCGGGAGTGCAGCGGCGCCCCCCTGCGGCGGGAGCGCAGCGTGCAGCAGTTCCTGGAGTGGGGTGAGTCTCCTGCCCCCAGAGCGCAGTGCAGTGGGGGCTGGGAAAGGAGGGGGGCCTCCTGCCCCTAGAGTCCCAGGTGATAGGGGAGGCTGCTCCTTGCAGTGAAGGAAAGAAGCCTGTCCTGTAAGCCCCACCCCCGGCCCTGTGCAATTAGAGGGGAGCTGTAGGAAGGGGGGGCTACCCCCAGGGTGCAATGGGACAAAGGGCCCCCAACCCTGTGCAAGGGGAGGGCTGACCCTGGGGTGCAGTTGCAGGATATACTGCCTCCAGCACTCTGCAATGCAGGGTGGGATACTGGAAAGTCAGAAAGGGGAGAGGACTTTCCCGCCACCATATGTGATGGCTAGGGGTGCCCCCACCTTGTGTAATGGGTATCCCTGTGGTGGATGGGAGCAAGGCAGGAGTGGCTGTACTTGAGTGCCCCCTTACTCTGTGTGCAGCGGGGGTGCAATGTGCTCATCTGAGTGCCCCCTACCCCTGTTCACTAAGGGGCAGGAGGAGGAAACAGAGGTGTGAGCAACAAACACACACACCGCTCCCTGCAATGCTTCCTCCCTCCCCGCTTCCTCCCTCTGGTCTGTGCTGATTGTAAAAGTAGCTGCTTTTATTTATTTTATTTGGGGAGGGGGACATGAAATGACCCACTAGGGACTAGCCTGAGACTTGGAAAACTCACGTCACGCAGGCCCCCGCAAGCAGTTGGCTTGAGTCTGGATCACTACTAGGTGCTTGGGGCTTGTCAATCCAAGGAAGCTATACTGGAGTAAGGTAGGGTGTGAATTTAAAGCACAATAGTTACTGTGGAATAGCTGACTCTTACTCTGAACTAGCAGTTCTGGTCAGTTGCCCTGTGCCACCCCAGCCTGGCAGCGCCCTTGTCACTACAGTATCGGAGCCTCTCGATCTGGCTGGTTTATCCTCAAAACATCTATTGGCTAGCGAACCACTTACAAACAGGGCAAATGGAGGCAGAGAGGCTGTAGTGTGTTGCTCATGGTGAGACCAAGAGTCAGTGGCAGAGCTGGGGATAGAACTTGGGTCTCCGGTACCTTAACCGCACGACCGTCAGCACCAGATTTGTGGCGCTGTTTTGGAGGATGGTGATGGATTGCGAGGTGGTTTGATCAGTGTACCAGTATCTTCAGAGAGAGGAATCGGCAGGTACTAAAAGGCTCTTTAAGCTAGTGGAGAATGGTAGAATAAGAACCAACAGCTGGAAATTAAAGTCAGAAACATTCAAGTTAGAAATAAGGCTCCAATGTTTCTCAGGGACCAAACTCTGAAAGCAAAGGGTGGGGGAGGGATTCTTGATGTTGCCAACTCCAGACTGGCTGCCCGGCTAGAAAATGCTTCAATCAAATGTAGGTCCATTGATTCCATGGCCTAAAGGGACCATTGTGGTCATCTGGTCTGGCCTCCTGTATAAATAGCACAGGCCAGAGAACAGCCCCAAAATCATTCCTAGAGTAGATCTCTAAGAAAAACACAAGTGATGGGGCTTGGTACAGGGTTAACTGCTGTGGTATTCCCTGGCCTATGTTATACAGGTGGTCAGACTCAATGGTCCCTTCTGGCCTGAATCTATGAATATCCTTGTCATAGTGTGGCAGGAACTCCATTTTAGTTCAGGCGGAGACATTCTTGCTGTTTAACAGCCAGTTTTTCTAAGTGCTCAAAAATCCACCTGCTGCCTTTATTTAAAAATACAGAATTCCTGCCTTCTAATCATCCAGCTGTGTTCTCATGAACCCTTTGCTGTAGCATCTGGCCACCTCTCTCACAGAAGGAAACCTACACATTTGATACCAGAGCCTGTAAAAAGCTTGTAAATTTCCTGCTTGGCCCATCACCACCAGTCTATTGGCTCCCAGCAGACTGGTCCCTCTCATGCTCCAGATACAGATCAAATGATGGGAGGGCTCAAATTTTCTGAAGTGCATAAGGATTTCGGGGTGCACAAACAGACATTCCTTAAAGAAGCCTGACGGAAGGGGTCCATTTAAGGTGCGTCCAGTTGGGCAGCCCCCAAATAACTAAGTGGCTATTTCAAGCTGTTTTGTCGACCAAAGGAAGGTCCCTGCCCCAACGCTTGGTCTAAACACAGTGGGAAATAGGACAGGGGAGGGATGCTGCCAAGTCTCAGAACCAAAGTGCTGCAGTCATTTGTACATCTACTGTAATGGGTTGGCCGCAGTATCACTATTGCTTGGGGTCTCTTTGTGTCCTGCCACCTGCTGCCAATCTCTGAAGCCCACAGGGGTACATTCATTTGCACCAGCTGTGGATCTGGCCCCAAGGCTGGCTGCAGCCTGTAGGTCCTAGTAAAAAGGGTGCATTGTAGTTCCATGCTCACTCCAGCGGAGGATGGCTGCTCTTGCACTACAGACCAAGCCTCCTGAGAGAAGTCTATCAACGAATAAATGGCGGGAGATGGGAGATCAGGATCTCCTGGCCTCATAGCACAAGAACAAGGGCCCACAGTGAAATCTGAAGGTAGCAGTAAGACGAGTGCAAAGCACTACACTTTGAGAAGGAAAAAAATCAAATGCACAGCTATAAAATGGGAAATAGCTGGCTAGAGAGTGATAATGCAGGAAAAGAATCTGGGGGTCATAGTGGATCACAAATTGAATGAGCCAACAGTGGTGCAGTTGTGTGTGTTTATATATTAAAAAAAAAAGCTGATATTCTGGGGTGTATTAACAGGAGTCTTGTATGTAAGACATGGGGAGTCATTATCCTGCTCTGCTTGGCACTGGGGAGGCCTCCTCAGCTGGTGTGCTGTGTCCAGTTTGGGGTTCCAGGCTTCAGGAAAGATGTGGATAAACTGGCAAGAGTCCAGAGGAGAGAAACAAAAATGGTAAAAGTTTTTAGAAAACCTGACCTGTGAGGAAAGGCTTAATAAAAACACCTTGGGGTGTTTAGTCTTGAAGAGACCTAGTGGGGACCTGATAAGTCTTCACCATCCTCTTTAAAACAGCCCTTAATGTATTTGATCAATTGTTATTTCTTGTCCTACCTTTCGTGGACATGGAGAACAGGCTTAATCTGCAGCAAGGGAGATTTTAGGTCAAATAGAAAAAATGTTCTAACTCTTAGATGAGTTAAGCTCTGGAACAGGCTTCGAGGGGAGGTTGTGGAATCCACGTCACTGGAGGTTAAGAACTTGTTGTGACAAACACCTGTCAGGCATGGTCTAGGTTTGCTTGATCCTGTCTCAGTGTGGGGGCTGGACTTGACCCCTCAAGGTCCCTTCCAGCCTGACATTTCTATGATTTTATGAAACTCACAATGGATCAAAGGATAGAGTACTTCTTTTAGATTATGGTACTTGCTACCACAGGAAGTCACTGAGGCCAAGAATTTACCAAACTTCAAAAAGGGATTGGACAGGTTCTATGGATAACAAGAATATCTAGTTATAGCTAATGTTAACAAACTTTGGCAAGGATATTAAACTTCAGGGTTTAAGCTCATCTTCTAGTTATTCACGATCAGGAGGAGACCTTCATTAGGAATATATTATCCTACATTGGCTCACTCCAGCATTTCTGCATCTTCCTCTGAAACGTTAGCGGCTGGTTGTTTGTATTGCTATAGTGCCTATAAGTCCCAGTCATGGGCAAGGGCTCCGCTGTGCTAGGCACAGTACAAGCACTAAACAACTCCTCTCTTCCTGTCCCCAAATTATGATGATCTAAGTTCTGGGTTAGACAGCCCTCTGCTCTGATCCTGTCTGGCAATACCTATCTTCCCAGGTCTAACCCCTGGGTCTGCCCCTCCCCTGTAAAACTAAGGCTGATCATTCAGCAGCTGTAAAGGGTGGGTGATGACATTTCATTTAGCTAATTGTAAAGTGCTGTGTTCTCTCCTTCCACTCCCTTGAGAGCTGCTTTGCAGGAAACCAGGAATCTCTGTGCTGTGTGAGTTTGCATCCACTCCCACTGCTTACGTGTATTCTCCATGCTGGGAGTGATTTATGCTGCAGGAATGAAGATTGGAGGTGGGGGGAATGATCCTGCTTCCGTATTCTTTGTTTTTGTGTTAAGTCCTTTCTTCACAAGGAAAAATGTGGGAGAGATTCAAAGTGAGAAGGCCTGACTCTGCCCTCCTCCTGTGTTGAAAGTGAGATCCACATCAGGCCCTAATGTCTGGCTGTGACAGTGTGTCTACCCCATTTGCAATACCATTGCCCTAGCACTAGAGCCAGCTGAAATTTGGGATTCCTGGTTTGCAGGACATGTCAGACTTGCTGAAAAAGTTAATTTCAGAAATACCGAAACACTGTGTTTCCAAAAGGTAATACCTATCCCAGCAGGTGCTCAGGGGAAACTGATGTGGAGAGTGAAACTGACAAGAATCACCACTGAATGACCTGGGTGAAGCTGACCTGAATCATGTGAGCAGCTGCTGAGGACCCTGGGGATTGTCACTCCCAGGTGTATCTTCTATGGTTCTGGGGTCCCAGGACTTCCCAGGCCAGCTGGTTCCCTGGGCTGTCTGGGGATCCAGCTGCCCCCAGGACACTGGCTAGTAGGAGGGAGCCTGAAAGCCATGGCTAGAGCAAGGGCTTCCAGGCTCTCTGCTGGGAGCTGAGCCCCAGTTAGAATTGGGGTCCTCAGTCTTCCCCCTCCATTGCCTGGAAGCCCAGGTATCCCCAGTCTGGGGCAGTCTAGATGGTGGGGCTGCCCCAGAACTGCAGAGCCTGGAAACCTGACTCCCCAGCAGCCTGCTGGATGATCTGGCAGAGACCCTGCCTGCAATGTGACAAACAGTCGAACCTGGGGTGAGTTTGCAAAACACTTCACGTTCATGTTTTTTGTTTTTGTTTTAACACAAAACTTGGAAATTTTTCATTCAGCTCTTGCTAGGACAGGGCTTGTTGGGGATTTTTAATGGATTTATGTAGGTTGGGGGAGTGTTTGTGACTTGAGTCAGGTGTGTCCTAAAGGAGACATTATGCCCATAGGGGTGCGCTAGGCCTAGGTGTGGGGGGAGTGGACAGGTCTGGTTATTGTCTGTGGTGTCCTCTTGCTTCTCTAGTTACAGTTGCACAGAGAACCTTGAAAATATGATCTGGTGCAGTCTGAGTTGGCAGAGAGCCTGAAACGATAGCTCTGGATACTGCCTGCTAGCTCGGTTGGCCAGCAATGGTACTTCAGAGGTCAGCATTGTTAACAATCTCACTGCTGTTCAAAACATATGAGATGGGAGGAGGAGGTGGCTCTTAGGGAATCTGGCCTGCTGGATAACGCAGGCCATAGAATTTCATCCAGTGGCTCCTGTGGTGCAGAGAATTATTCTTTCCTATACTCACTCCAAAGGGGAACCCTGATAAGAAACGTGGCCAAGGGACAGGACAGGTGAGTTCCATTCCTAATTCTGCACTGGCCTGCTGTGTGACCCTGGGCAAGTCCCTTCCCCTCTTGGTGTCTTTCCCATCCCACCCTCTGTCTATTTAAACTGTGAGTTCTTTGGGGCAGGGCCTGTCTCTTGCTACATGTCTGCCCACTGCCAGGTGTGATGGTGGGGCTGGTTTTTGGTCAAGGGGTCTAGGCGCTGTTACGCTACAGGTGTGTGAATTACAGCAGGGACGGCTCGTATGATTTTGGTGGAATTTAATGTGTTCCTTAAAGCCCCAGCTTGTGTGAGACTCATCTTAATTTTTGCAGATTGTGGATGAGGAGATGGGGGGCGGGGGGGGGGGAGAGTGTGCCCCTTTTAAAGCTCAAAACCCACAGGAGACAAATTCAAAAAGAACCCAACATTCATTACTCTTTTTTTTTATTGCATGATTCTTTAAGGTAATGTCATGGTTTCGGGCCAGGCTGACTCCCAGTTTTGAATGCTTAGTGTTGGCAACATTCAGATATCCTGACTTCTGGAATCCCTTCAATGGGGTTTCTAAGAATTCAGCACCTCAGAAACAATAAACCCCTTTAATACTGTGAAGGTTAGCACTTGGACTGTAAGTTCTTTGGGGAAGGTGCCATCGTCTGTTTGTGTGGTGCCTAGCCTAATAGAGTTGCAACAGCTTTATGCTTCCAGAGGCAGTGTTGCCTAGTGGATAAAGCACTGGACTGGGACTCAAAGACCTGGGTTCTAGTCCATGGCCTGCTGGGTGCCCCCGGGTGAGTCAGTTGCCCCTTTCTCTGCTGCTGTTTCATCCTCTGTAAAATGGGGCAACCTCTTATTCTTTTGTGAAGTGGTTTGAGATCCACAGACGAACACTGCTGTTGCTGCAACATTACACAATTATAACTAACAATAGATCTGGGTCCTTTAATTGTAACAGACATCTAAAATTCCTCACCTGGAAGAAATAAGAAGCAGGCAGATAATCAAGCTATTGACTTTTTGGGTCAAAATAATGCCATTCAAAAATAAAAGCATAACTTCTGACTGATTTTTAAGGCCAGAAGGGCCCATTGTGGTTTTCTAGTCTGATTTCTGTGTACCCCAGGCCCTAGGATGTCTCTGAAGTAACTCCTGGTTGAACTAGGACTGCTCTGTTAGAAATACATCTTGTCTTGATTTAAACATTGCCAGTGATGGTAAATCCACCACAGCCCTTGGTTAATTATACTGTCTGTTAAAATGGGCACCTGGTTTCATTCTGAATTTGTCTCACTTCCACTTCCAGCCATTGGGTTGTGTTCGATCTTCGTCTGCTAGACTGAGGAGCACATTTTCAAATTTGGATTCCTCATGTCAGTACTGCTAGACTGGAATCAAGTCACCCCTTCACCTTCCTTTTTGTAAGCGAAGCAGCATGAGCACCGGAGCTTTAAGGGATGTGTGATAAGCGGTGAAAACACCTCCAGTTGTAAAACTATTTCTATCCATAATGGCTGTGTCTTGATGCATACTGCAGTCAGACCTAGCAGCCCTAGCCATGGACCAAGACCCATTGCGCTAGGTGCTGTACAAACCGAACAAAAGATGGTCCCTGCCCCAAAGAGCTCACACTAGTCTGGTTCTGGCCCAGCGACATGTTTAGTCTAGTCTAACCTAGCTCGCTTTTAGTTATTTTAAAAGGAGTGCGACTGCGTTTCTGGAAAACCTCAGGTTACTCAAAAGCAAGGTCTTCCAAAAGCTTCAGGCCAGTTGCCTCCTTCCTCAGGCATCTTAAATTCTCCCCTGCAAATGGCTGACATTTTCCAAACAAACATTCTTCACAGCTTTTGCAACCCCAGCTTTGAGCTACAGCAACCTCATTAGGTACCAGCTGTTCTTCTGAGTAGGCCAGTACTACCTCAGGCCCCAGAAGATTGGGGGGGCGGGGGCAGACAGCAGGGGTGGGCCAGTTGCTGCCTAGACCCCTGCACTGAGATTGGGAGAGAGGTCCTGTTCCAGCTGACTAAGAGCATGGGGCTGTCCCTGTTGTGCTACACGCTGCCCAGACCTGCCTGCCAACAGAGGTGTGTCCCCATGGGGCTAGGTTCTGTGCAGCCTCCTCCCGAGAAGCACTTCCTGTCCCAGAGAGCTGCCAATCCAAGCAGAGTTCACAATTAATTAACTTCCAGTCCAGAAAGGGGTTGTTGTAATCTAATTGGGCCTCATGTATCACCCTGGCTGGAACACCTGATGTTTCCTGTGTTGAGCCAACAAGCTGGCGAGGGGCCCAGATCTATAAAGTTAGGGACAAAACCTCGAGGCTTGATTTAAAAGCTCTGCAGGTGACCGGGGAATCCCCCTTCTCCCTGGGTATCCAACAGACAGAATTTGCTTCTGCATTCCCAGTGTGAATTTTAATTCCACTCCAGCTGCTGGTTCTTTAACCCCAGGGGAGGGGGTTGAACTGGGGCCCATTTGCCCTCCCAGTCAAGAATGGTACCCTTAGTTTACCGAGCCATTGTGGATCGAAGGCCTGGTCCCTGAAAGAGGGGTGTCGTCACAGGGGAAGCAAGGGGATGAGGCTTGTGCTTTACGTTAAACACATACAGGACTGGAGGCTTCAATTGGCTAAAGAAAAACTTAGTTGTACAATCATATTGCTCAGGCCTGGCCTACCCACAGATTTCGTGCTGGGGGCTGGGGGGGTATGTGTGAGAGAGAGACATACCATGACATCGCCTGGCGTGGATGCTCTTTCACAGAGTTTAAGGCCAGAAGGGACAATGAGGTCATTGAGTTTGATCTTGGGTATATCTCAGGCCCTTTTAACTTCACCCAGCTACCTCTGTACTTAGCTCAATGACTTTAGTTAGACTAACTCATTTCAGTCCTTGGGCACCTGACCTCTTGTGAGCCCTGGGCCCAGAACAGGAGAGACCACCAATGTCTCAGGCCCCTGTTATGGCAGGGGATCAATGAGGTGAGACATGCCCAGATGATCCCAGCAGGTGACCCCCACCCTATGCTGCAGAGAAAGACAAACCCTGCCCACCACGTCCCTGCCAATCTGATGTGGGAGAAATTCCTTCCCAACCCAAAATCTGCTGATCGGTTAGAACCTGAGCACAGGAGCAAGATCCACCACCAAGCCTCAAAGCCAGTGAATTCTCTGGACCACCTCAGAGCCCTAGTTTGACTCGTCTCCAGCTGTAGCTGATCTTTGATCTGTCAGAGGAAAGTGAGAAAATCCCAGCTACGTTTGGCCAGTTGTGCACTGGAGAAAAAATTTCCTTCTCTGTTCTGCAGGTGCCCCGTGCCTTAGGGTATGTCTACACTACGAAATTAGGTCAAATTTATAGAAGTCGGTTTTTTAGAAATCGGTTTTATATATTCGAGTGTGTGTCCCCACAGAAAATGCTTTAAGTGCATTAACTCGGCGGAGTGCTTCCACAGTACCGAGGCAAGCGTCGACTTCTGGAGTGTTGCACTGTGGGTAGCTATCCCACAGTTCCCGTAGTCTCTGCTGCCCATTGGAATTCTGGGTTGAGATCCCAATGCCTGATGGGGCTAAAACATTGTCGTGGGTGGTTCTGGGTACATATCGTCAGGCCCCCATTCCCTCCCTCCCTCCCTCCGTGAAAGCAGCAGCAGACAATCGTTTCGCGCCTTTTTTCTTGAGTTACCTGTGCAGACGCCATACCACGGCAAGCATGGAGCCCGCTCAGGTAACCGTCACCGTATGTCTGCTGGGTGCTGGCAGACGTGGTACTGCATTGCTACACAGCAGCATCAACCCATTGCCTTGTGGCAGCAGACGGTACAGTACGACTGGTAGCCGTCATCGTCATGTCCGAGGTGCTCCTGGCCGTGTCGGCCAGGAGCGCCTGGGCAGACATGGGCGCAGGGACTAAATTTGGAGTGACTTGACCAGGTCATTCTCTTTAGTCCTGCAGTCAGTCCTATTGAACCATCTTATGGTGATCAGGCAGGCGATACGGATTGCTAGCAGTCCTACTGTACCATCTTCTGCCTGGCAGGCAAGAGATGAGGATGGCTAGCAGTCCTACTGCACCGTCTGCTGCCAGCCAAAGATGTAAAAGATAGATGGAGTGGATCAAAACAAGAAATAGACCAGATTTGTTTTGTACTCATTTGCTTCCTCCCCCTCCCCCGTCTAAGGGACTCATTCCTCTAGGTCACACTGCAGTCACTCACAGAGAAGGTGCAGCGAGGTAAATCTAGCCATGTATCAATCAGAGGCCAGACCAACCTGCTTGTTCCAATAAGAACAATTACTTAGGTGTACCATTTCTTATTGGAACCCTCCGTGAAGTCCTGCCTGAAATACTCATTGATGTAAAGCCACCCCCTTTGTTGATTTTAATTCCCTGTAAGCCAACCCTGTAAGCCATGTCGTCAGTCACCCCTCCCTCCGTCAGAGCAACGGCAGACAATCGTTCCGCGCCTTTTTTCTGTGCGGACGCCATACCAAGGCAAGCATGGAGGCCGCTCAGCTCACTTTGGCAATTAGGAGCACATTAAACACTACACGCATTATTCAGCAGTATATGCAGCACCAGAACCTGGCAGAGCGATACCAGGCGAGGAGGCGACGTCAGCACGGTCTCGTGAGTGATCAGGACATGGACACAGATTTCTCTGAAAGCATGGGCCCTGCCAATGCATGCATCATGGTGCTAATGGGGCAGGTTCATGCTGTGGAATGCCGATTCTGGGCTCGGGAAACAAGCACAGGCTGGAGGGACCCGCATAGTGTTGCAGGTCTGGGACGATTCCCAGGGGCTGCGAAACTTTCGCATGTGTAAGGGCTCTTTCATGGAACTTTGTGACTTGCTTTCCCCTGCCCTGAAGCGCATGAATACCAAGATGAGAGCAGCCCTCACAGTTGAGAAGCGAGTAGTGATAGCCCTGTGGAAGCTTGCAACGCCAGACAGCTACCGGTCAGTCGGGAATCAATTTGGAGTGGGCAAATCTACTGTGGGGGCTGCTGTGATGCAAGTAGCCCACGCAATCAAAGATCTGCTGATGTCAAGGGTAGTGACCCTGGGAAATGTGCAGGTCATAGTGGATGGCTTTGCTGCAATGGGATTCCCTAACTGTGGTGGGGCCATAGACGGAACCCATATCCCTATCTTGGCACCGGAGCATCAAGCCGGTGAGTACATAAACCGCAAGGGGTACTTTTCAATAGTGCTGCAAGCTCTGGTGGATCACAAGGGACATTTCACCAACATCAATGTGGGATGGCCGGGAAAGGTACATGACGCTCGCATCTTCAGGAACTCTGGTCTGTTTCAAAAGCTGCAGGAAGGGACTTTATTCCCAGACCAGAAAATAACTGTTGGGGATGTTGAAATGCCTATAGTTATCCTTGGGGACCCAGCCTACCCGTTAATGCCATGGCTCATGAAGCCATACACAGGCACCCTGGACAGTAGTCAGGAGCTGTTCAACTACAGGCTGAGCAAGCGCAGAATGGTGGTAGAATGTGCATTTGGATGTTTAAAGGCGCGCTGGCGCAGTTTACTGACTCACTTAGACCTCAGCGAAACCAATATTCCCACTGTTATTACTGCTTGCTGTGTGCTCCACAATATCTGAGAGTAAGGGGGAGACATTTATGGCGGGGTGGGAGGTTGAGGCAAATCGCCTGGCTGCTGGTTACGCGCAGCCAGACACCAGGGCGGTTAGAAGAGCACAGGAGGGCGCGGTACGCATCAGAGAAGCTTTGAAAACCAGTTTCATGACTGGCCAGGCTACGGTGTGAAAGTTCTGTTTGTTTCTCCTTGATGAAACCCCCTGTCCCTTGGTTCACTTTACTTCCCTGTAAGCTAACCACCCTCCCCTCCTCCCTTCGATCACCGCTTGCAGAGGCAATAAAGTCATTGTTGCTTCACATTCATGCATTCTTTATTCATTCATCACACAAATAGGGGGGATGACTACCAAGGTAGCCCAGGAGGGGTGGTGGAAGAGGGAAGGAAAATGCCACACAGCACTTTAAAAGTTCACAACTTTAAAATTTATTGAATGCCAGCCTTCTGTTTTTTGGGCAATCCTCTGTGGTGGAGTGGCTGGTTGGCCGGAGGCCCCCCCACCGCGTTCTTGGGCGGCTGGGTGTGGAGACTATGGAACTTGGGGAGGAGGGCGGTTGGTTACACAGGGGCTGTAGTGGCAGTCTGTGCTCCAGCTGCCTTTGCTGCAGCTCAACCACACACTGGAGCATACTGGTTTGATCCTCCAGCAGCCTCAGCATTGAATCCTGCCTCCTCTCATCACGCTGCCGCCACATTTGAGCTTCAGCCCTCTCTTCAGCCCCCCACTTACTCTCTTCAGCCCGCCACCTCTCCTCCCGGTCATTTTGTGCTTTCCTGCACTCTGACATTATTTGCCTCCACGCATTCGTCTGTGCTCTGTCAGTGTGGGAGGACAGCGTGAGCTCAGAGAACATTTCATCATGAGTGCGTGTTTTTTTTTTTTTCTTTCTAATCTTCACTAGCCTCTGGGAAGGAGAAGATCCTGTGATCATTGAAACACATGCAGCTGGTGGAGGAAAAAAAAGGGACAGCGGTATTTAAAAAGACACATTTTATAAAACAGTGTCTACATTCTTTCAGGGTAAACCTTGCTGTTAACATTACATACATAGCACATGTGCTTTCGTTACAGGGTCTCATTTTGCCCCCTCCCCGTGGCTAACAGCGGGGAACATTTCTGTTCAGCCACAGGCAAACAGCCCAGCAGGAGCGGGCACCTCTGAGTGTCCCCTGAAGAAAAGCACCCTATTTCAACCAGGTGACCATGAATGATATCACTCTCCTGAGGATAACACAGAGAGATAAAGAACGGATGTTGTTTGAATGCCAGCAAACATACACTGCAATGCTTTGTTGTACAATGATTCCTGAGTACGTGTTACTGGCCTGGAGTGGTAAAGTGTCCTACCATGGAGGACGCAATAAGGCTGCCCTCCCCAGAAACCTTTTGCAAAGGCTTTGGGAGTACATCCAGGAGAGCCGCGAATGCCAGGGCAAATTAATCCTTTCACATGCTTGCTTTTAAACCATGTATAGTATTTTAAAAGATACACCCACCGGAGGTCCCTTCTCCGCCTGCCGGTCCAGGGGGCAGCCTTGGGTGGGTTCGGGGGGTATTTGCTCCAGGTCCAGGGTGAGAAACGGTTCCTGGCTGTCGGGAAAACCAGTTTCTCCGCTTGCTTGCTGTGAGCTATCTACAACCTCATCATCATCATCTTCGTCCCCAAAACCTGCTTCCATGTTGCCTCCATCTCCATTGAAGGAGTCAAAAAACACGGCTGGGGTAGTGGTGGCTGAACCCCCTAAAATGGCATGCAGCTCATCAGAGAAGCGGCATGTTTGGGGCTCTGACCCGGCGCGGCCATTCGCCTCTCTGGTTTTCTGGTAGGCTTGCCTCAGCTCCTTAAGTTTCACGTGGCACTGCTTCAGGTCCCTGTTATGGCCTCTGTCCTTCGTGCCTTGGGAGATTTTGACAAAGGTTTTGGCATTTCGAAAACTGGAACGGAGTTCTGATAGCACAGATTCCTCTCCCCATACAGCGATCAGATCCCGTACTTCCCGTTCAGTCCATGCTGGAGCTCTTTTGCGATTCTGGGACTCCATCATGGTCACCTGATGAGCTCTGCATGGTCACCTGCAGCTTGCCACGCTGGCCAAACAGGAAATGAGATTCAAAAGTTCGTGGTTCTTTTCCTGTCTACCTGGCCAGTGCATCTGAGTTGAGAGTGCTGTCCAGAGCGGTCACAATGGAGCACTCTGGGATAGCTCCCGGAGGCCAATACCGTCGAATTGTGTCCACAGTACCCCAGATTCGACCCGGCAAGGCCGATTTAAGCGCTAATCTACTTGTCAGGGGTGGAGTAAGGAAATCGATTTTAAGAGCCCTTTAAGTCGAAAAAAAGGGCTTCATCGTGTGGACGGGTGCAGGTTTACATCGATTTAATGCTGCTAAATTCGACCTAAAGTCCTAGTGTAGACCAGGGCTTAGACTGGTCTAGCTTATTCCCCTTCCTGTATGGCAGTGGTTTTCAAACTTTGTAGGCTGTGTACCCTTTGCCAAATAATGTAGTCTACTGCATACCCCCAGCTGAGATACCTACAATTCCATTGCCAAGTCTTACTAAATAAAATGCATTGTCCCCCATTACAGGATTTTTTTTTGTGCTTACTCCCTGATGAGAACTCGTACCTAGGGGTACGTGTGCCCCGGTTTGAAAACCACTGCTCCATGGGAATAATTGTCCTCGTATATGTACATTGATCACAGTAAAACTCTGGCTCTTTCAGGTGCATTGTGCCATTTTAACTACAGCAGCAGAGTTAAAGCAATACAACTGCTGTATGTGGACACGGGCTTAAAGCGGGAGTCGTCAATAGGCAGGCCGCATCCAGACCACTAGATGCTTTTGAATGGACTGAAATCTTAATTACTTATGATCATTACTGGGTTTTTATTATTTTCTCTGGAGTCTGGACCATGACAATACCTTGCTCAAGAAATGTGGACCTTGACAAAAAATAGACTACCCCTGGCTTAAAGAGAAGGCACACGCTCTCGGCTAGCGACTAGGGCATTGGACTAGTAATTGAGACACCTGGGTTCTAATCCTGCCTCTGCTACTCCTGTAATACATAGGATGGAGAACGCTCTTGTTCAGTGTTGGCTTGATGTAGACCAATACCAGGAAAATCACGTATTGTCTCTCCTAGCGCAGAAACTAAATTGGCCACAGTAGAGTTTCCTGTGTGCGCGTGTGTCTGCTTCAATCTTCAGGAGATTTTTGGGTGTTTTTTTTTTTTTAATTTGTTTGGAAGAACAGCACTTTTAAATCGATCTAAGAAAATCTCTTTGAGGCAGGGACCACCTCTCGTTCTGTGATTGCACGGTCCCAGACACGAGGGGGTCCAGGTCCATGAGTGGGGCTCCTTGGTACTATTGCGATGCGTATAGTAATCTAGCTACTGCTTCCTTGGCTCCTTATTTGACAGACCTCTGAAGATCTCCAGCAGCCCATCGAATCGCCCAATGGAGACAAGACATTTTTTTGCTTTTTTCTACCACAGTAATACACCAGAAAAGGATCTGAGAATTGCAGTCATACAAAGCAGCATCTCACTACATGCCACCTGCCACTCCTGTCTGAAACTCTCGGTTGGAGCAGCCTTTTTAAAAAACATCTATGATGTAACTCTTACCTCTCTGGCTCCTTCTTGCGAGGCAGTGGAAATACGATTACTCACGCTCCCCAACAGCACAGGTCTTGTTTTTCAGGTTTAGGCGCTGGCTGCGTTAGATAAAGCACTTGATCTTGCTGTAGGATCCAAAAACTTCAGAAAACCATGCCTGGTACTTGGCAGGAAATTAACTTTAACAAGAAGTATAAGGTAATCATTTTGGGGGCAGGGTATATTCTCCCTGGGACCACAGCAGATGCCTGAGAGACTAACTTGACAGGAAACTTGATTTATTTCAGCTCATGAGCTGTATTTCAGAGGTGATAGGCTGTTTAAAAATAGCTTTTGAAATCCCCTCATTTTTGCTGCACCTTGGTTTGTATGACAGCAGTGGCTGGAAGCTCTATGAGACAAGGCAGGGGGCCCTGTTGGGCCAGGCACTGCACAGACCCTGATCCAGATTTGGGGGGGCGGTGCATTATGGCAGGTGCATGAGCAGTAGTAGTAAGGTACAGCCAAGAGATGCCAACCAAGATCAGGGTTCCTTTATGACATGTGTATGTTATTAATAGTACTATGGTAATGCCTAGGGGGTCCCAGTGAGAGGAGGGGCCCATTATACGGTATGCATTAGTAGTATGGTACTGCCTTGTTGCTCCAGCTCAGACTGGGGGGCCTGCTATTGGGCCAGTGCTGCCCCCGGCCAGGTGAGGCCCCATTTACAGCATCTGTATCATTGCCTGCACTATAATAGGGCCCAGAGGAGATCAGGGCCCCTGTCCTGGGGAGCACTGCCCAGACCCCAAATCCCTGGATTGTTTTGTTTTAACACCATCTCCGAGGTCAGAAGGACTCATGGTGAAAGCACTACACTAGCCTGCACGACACCTGGCTTCAAGGGCTGGCTCTACCGCACAGTTCTTGGGAACCCTCAGCCAAGTCACTTCATCTGGGTCTCTGTTTCCCTTGTCCGTAAAATAGGGATGGATTATTCACCCCATCTGCTTGAATTGTGAGGTCTTCAAGGCAAGGCTGGTCACCCATTGTGTCTGTGCAGCAAAGCTTGAGGGTGGGGGGCGCGGATTTCCCCAAGTCTCGATTAGGGGTGTGTGCGCTGCACGTGGCACCGCTAGGGCCCCCAGCTCTTGGGGGCGGGACAGGAGGGAGTGTCTGTGCAGCACCTGGCATGGTGCGGGAGCCAGTCTCAGATCAGACACTTAGGCACTGCTGCAATACAAACATCTCCTTGTACTTTTTGCTATCAGGCAGTAACTACCTGGGCTAAGTGGGGATGATAGCTAATAAATTTAAAAAAAATTAGCACAAGTGTCAACTGTGTGTGTGTGTGTTGTGTTGTTCCTGTCGTCAGGGTAACCTAGCCGGAATCTTGGTTGGTAGGTAATTTTTGGATCCAGCAACGCCTGTTGATTTCATAGGGCTCTGTCTCTGTCGAGTGATTGATTGACTGGTAAAAGACCTGAGGCTTCCTGCAAACTCTGAGCTGTTAAAAAGGGACACTACCAATTTTTAACCATCGCCCGTCCGGCTCTAGCTACATCCAGTGTTTGGCTTGCCTCAGCCTTGCCCTGAATTTGCTGGAGCACTCCTGGATTTGCAGTGAGAAAGGAATGGGGCGGCCCTTTGCCAACACTTCATGTTCAAGTTCCATTTCAAAACAGGCGGGTGGAAGGTTAATAAATCACTAGCTGTTTCAGTGAATAGCTGATTGATTGTTCCAGCTCCTTATCGCTGTCTTTAACCCCTTGTGCAAGGTGTTTATAACACACGCTGCTTATGCCCATGACCTGCTGAGAACAGCTGTTTGTCACTATGTTAATGTCCCGTTTAGGGAGGTTAATAAAAGTGTAGCTAACCTACTAGATGTATTACGATAGCACATGAAAGACCAAGAGTGGGAGCCTGTTATGGGATCCCCATCAGGCCAGGTGCTGTACACACATCCAGCGAAACCATCCCTGCCCGGCAGTGCTCTCACTTGGAATATAGGGTGGGAGGGGAACCTGGGGCACAAAGGGAGGAAGGGACTTGCCCCAGGTTACACAGGGAATCTGTAGCAAAGTGGGGACTTGAATCCTGATCCTACAAGGCCCAGGTTAGTGTCCTAACCACTGAGCCAACCTTCCCCTGTGGAGGCCTTTGAATCGTGGTGCATGTCTCAGATGGGTGTTAGGGTGTTTTTGTTTTCCTTAGGGTCCAAAGTTCACTGTTTGAAGTAGTTGGGTGTGTGTGTGTGAGAGAGAGAAAATAGAGCTAGTGAGAATACATATCTGGGATGTGTGTGTACGTAGCTGATGTGAGCACATGTGTGGATAGGTAGGGTGCGTGTATGTACGTGTGTGGATAGCTGGCGTGTGTGGATATACCTATGTAATGGGTGGAGCATGGCCATGTGCATGTATATGTGTATACACAGCTGGTGTGAGAGCATGCACATGTGTGTACTTCACTTTCCCCACCACAGCAGAAAGGGCAGGTAAAGGGTGTGTAATGGGGGTGTTTGTGGTATGGAATCCTTCTCCTCAATGCACCTCATTGCAGGAAGCCCTGTGTTAAGGCTCCATCTCACAGCCGTGCAGAGCATGCACACTAGGATGGCAGCATCAAGCCTCGAGCTGCTAAATGTCTATTGAAGGGGGTTGTTAATGATCAACTGTACAGAGCAGAGCACATGTGAGTCACGCTGTAACCTGGCGGCTAGGGGCTTGGTCATCGGGGCTCCCTCAGGAGTCAGTGCTGCTCTTATGAGTCAGGACTCTGCCAAAGCCTCTAACTTACCCGCTAACAACATGGCAGCTGTAGCGGCTCACTGCCCTAGGATGTGTTCGGTTAGTCTGAAAGTTATTGTGGCTTGAAGAGTAAGTGCAGAGAAGGGAGCAGGAAATGGAGCTGTGGTTAAAATACAGGCCGGGGAGTCAGCGCTCCTACGTTCATTCCTAGTGGCACCAGGGGAGCGAGGAGTGGGAATGGGGAATCCTGGGTTCTCTTCCCAGCTTGGGAGGGGATGTGCATGTGGCAGCAACTTGTGGTTAGAGCATGAGATTAGGTACCAGGGGTGTGAGGTCTAGTAGTCAGAGCAGGGGGATTGGGAGCCAGGACTCCTGGGTTCTCTTGCCATCTTTGGGATCGCGGTCTAAGCACAGCAGCAGGAAGAAGGGGGGTCTTGTGGGTAAGTCACACAGGCCTGTGTTCAGTTCCTTGCTCTGCCACAGGCTTCTTACATGGCCTGGGGCTACTCCGTCCTCCTCTCGGCATCTGTTTCCCCATTGGTGAAACGTGGAGAAGAATCCTTCTTTTGTCTAGGGAGAGTGTAAAGTCTTGGGGGCAGGAACGGTTTGATATGACTGAGAAGCCGTGATCTTGGGGAGGGAGGGAGGCGGGGTGCATGATGTGGGGGCGCAATCTTTGTTGGAGAATGTCTATGTAACAGGGTCCCCAATTTCACTGGGGGCCACCCAGTGAGTGAATGGGAATCTGTGCAATGGGGGATCACCAATCTTGGTCAGGGCTGCGACGGGCTAGCGTAATACTGATCGTACAGGAAACCCCACTCCCCCATGTGCCGCCTCAGCCTTGTGACTGATGGGGGAGCATGTTACGTCAGCGCTCTACCTCCCAGTAATAATGATAAGCCAGGAATGAACTGGCTGGTCCGGCCGGACATTCCAGCACCGTGATGCAGGAGCGTTGACGACCTGGTGGAGAGCTTTTCAATAACTGAATCACTGTTAAAGGAAGCTCTGCAGCTGTAGGAAGTGGGAGACCTGGAACTGTTTTATCGACAGCTTTGTTGACACCCAGAAGGATGTAAGTGAAGGTGTGAATTTTAACCAATACAGTTCTGCTGGTTTAGCCTCACCTGTGTTGTCTGGTTAAAAAGGATGTTGAAAAATCAGAGGGTGTGGAGAAGAGCCACAAAAATGACCCAAGGGCTGCAGAAAAGGCCTGCCAGCGAGAGCAGAAAGACAATCAAGAGGTGACTTGCTCCCAGTGTAAAGCGCCTTCACGGGGGGAAAAATACCAGATACTAAAGGGCTCTTCAGCGGAGAAAGGCAGAACAAGCCCCGATGGCTGGAAGTTAAAGCCAGACATGCTGTAATTAGAAATAAGGCAGCAATGCTTCCCCGTGAAGGTAGTTAACCACTGGAAGTGGTGGAGTCTCAGTCTCCTGATGTCTCCAAGTCCGGTCTGGCTGCCTCGCTAGAAGATGCTTTAGCCAGACACGAGTTATTGGGCTCAGTACATGGGGAACAAGTGGGTGAAACTCTCTGGTCTGGGATATGCAGGTTAGATGAGATGATCTTATGGTCCCTTGAATGCTGTGAAGCTAGACACACTTGTTCCAGTATAAGAGGGACTTTTTTCAGGTTAGTTAATGTCACTTGGGAAGGGGTTTAAGTTAAAACCTAAAATGCCACTCTTGTGTGGAGTGTCCCCATGGGTATTCTACAGATGTGACTGGACTGATAAACTATAACTGGTAAAACTTTCCTGTGCGGATAAGGCCTGAGGAACAGGGTGCAGGTGGTGAAGAGACAGGAAGTGCTGTCTAGTGGTTAGAGCAGGGCATGCTGGGAGGCTGGACTCTTGGGTTCTCTGGGAGGTATCTACAGAAGGCAGAGTGGTAGTGAGGACTCCTGAGTTTTATTTACAATTCTCTCTTCTACATTGTCAGCTACAACACACAGATGCTGCTGCCATTAACAATCACTCTAGAGAGGTTTACCATCCACGGATGGACCCGGGGCATATCAGTTTTCACTGCCCCATGCCTCAGTTTACACTGACTATTTCCCTTCCTCTAATGGATATGCTGCTAGGCTGCAAAGGGCTCTGATTCTCCGCTAAAAAGGTGCTGGAGGAGTTCAAAGTGTTCGTTAGCAACGTTTGTCCTTCAGTGAGCAAGGTAATGGGGGTAAAGCAAGCTGGTTGTGAAACTAACACACCTTATTTTTATATAGCATCAGTGATGCAAACAGTGTCTCAGGCCCAGGGCCTCTGAGCTATTTAGGCAGCTGACTCCCCTGGGGGAGGATCTGGGCTTCAGTGAGAGAAGTGGAAGAGAACACGGAGCGAGTGAGTGAGTGAGTGAGTGAGAGAACGAAGCTGGAGGGGAAGTGTGGCCTAGTGGCCAGGCCCCTGGCCTGAAATGCAAGAAACCTGGCTCCAGTTCCCAACTCAGCTATCGACTTTCTCTGTGACCTTGGGCAAGTCCCTTCCCCTCTCTGTGCCTCTGCTTCCCCATTTTGTTGGGCCCTGCACAGACCCCGCCAGTGATCGGGGCCCCATTGTGCCAGGCTGCAGAGACACATAGTGAGACACAGTCCCTGCCCTGAAGAGCTCACAGCCTGAATGGACAAAGGGTGCACTATTCAGAGGGGGAACCTGCAGCCCAGAGGGGAGAAATGAGTTCCTTAAGGTCATGCAGGGTGTCAGTGGTACAGCTGGGAATCGAACCCAGGTCGCAGACTAGTGCCCTAACCAACTGCAGATGTCCTGCATCCTAACTCAGCTGCATAAGCATATGGCTGTCCTTTGCTGGAGCTGCCAACGTAGGAGATTTTAGCAATGTTCCCCAGGCACAGGCAGGGCTGTGGTTTGCTCTGCATTTGCCAGCAGGCCGACGGCTTCACGCCCCTCCTGACCTCAGAGAGCCACTCATTAACATGCTGCATGGTGCCCGGGGGGTGGGTGTTGGTGTGCCCGACGCCCAAGCGTCCTGTCATCTTCTCAGCGCCTGCTGCCCAAATCCACAGCCTGGCACAGACACCAGGGACTGAGAGGCACCTACTGGCCTGGCTGGAGGAGGAGAACTGATCAGAGGGCTTGTGGCTGCAGTTAGTAACTCGGCTGTGAAGGAGATGTAGGACTTGTCTAAATGGGAAAGTTGCAGCAGCTTCACTTAGGGAAAGTGTTACCAGTTATACAGCTCTAGTTACTCCAGCATAACCACATGGGGGTGGATGTACCGATGGTTAGCATGCTGGCCTGGGACTTAAGAGACCCACGTTCAATGGCTTGCCCTGCCCCAGCCTTCTTATGAGATGTAGGGCAAGTCACTTAGCCACTCTGTGCCTCAGTTTCCCCCACCTGTACAATAGGGATAACAGCATTGTGCTACACACAGGGATGTTGTGAGGATGAAGGCATTAAAATGGGTGAGGTGCTTAGATATTACAGAGATGGGGTCAGCTAAGGACACTAGTAAATCTTGTCTCTCCACAAAACTACGTGTACGTAAGTAAGCACAGTTATCCCAGGGTGCAATGTTCCACTGATGGGCTCTCTGCATTCTGGGGTTTTTCACATGGTGGATCTTTGGATCTCCCATGAGTCTTCTCCAGCTATCCCATAATGCATCTGGTTTTCATGAGCCAGTGCTGTTTTCAAACAGCTACCAGCTTAGTTTCAAACTGCAAAGAGAAAGCATCGCAATCCGGGCAGCCATAACCGCTAGGGGTTGTACCAGTACAATGATATCAACTAAACAAATCACACCCTAGCCGACATAATTATATGTACCAGGACACAGGCTGGGTGGAGACCATGCCTTCTGTTGGTAGAAGAATGGCTTTTTGGGGGTTAGCTTAAATTCCTTCCCTGGAGACTGAAACTAAACCAGAAAAGAAAAGGAGTACTTGTGGCACCTTAGAGACTAACCAATTTATTTGAGCATAAGCTTTCATGAGCTACAGCTCACTTCATCAGATGCATTCAGTGGAAAATACAATGGAGATTTATATACACAGACAATATGAAACAATGGGTGTTACAATACACACTGTAATGAGAGTGATCAGGTAAGGTGAGCTATTACCAGCAGGAGAGCCGGGGGGAGGGACCTTTTGTAGTGACAATCAAGGTGGGCCATTTCCAGCAGTTGACAAGAACGTCTGAGGAACAGTCCAGGGGGAGGGGGGAATAAACATAGGGAAATAGTTTTACTTCGTGTAATGACACATCCACTCCCAGTCTTTATTCAAGCCTAAATTAGTTGTATCCAGTTTTGCAAATTAATTCCAATTCAGCAGTCTCTCACTGGAGTCTGTTTTTGAAGTTTTTTTGTTGAAGAATTGCCACTTTTGCCTTTAGGTCTGTAATCGAGTGACCAAAGAGATTGAAGTGTTCTCCAACTGGTTTTTGAATGTTACAATTCTTGACGTCTGATTTGTGTCCATTTATTCTTTTACGTGGAGACTGTCCAGTTTGACCAATGTACATGGCAGAGGGGCATTGCTGGCACATGATGGCATATATCACATCGCTGGCATATATCACATTGGTAGATGTGCAGGTGAACGAGCCTCTCACAGTGTGGCTGATGTGATTAGGCCCTATGATGGTGTCCCCTGAATAGATATGTGGACACAGTTGGCAACGGGCTTTGTTGCAAGGATAGGTTCCTGGGTTAGTGGTTCTGTTGTGTGGTTGCTGGTGAGTATTTGCTTCAGGTTGGGCAGCTGTCTGTAAGCAAGGACTGGCCTGTCTCCCAAGATCTGTCAGAGTGATGGGTCATCCTTCAGGATAGGTTGTAGATCCTTGATGATGCGTTGGAGAGGTTTTAGTTGGGGGCTGAAGGTGATGGTTAGTGGCGTTCTGTTATTTTCTTTGTTGGGCCTATCCTGTAGTAGGTGACTTCTGGGTACTCTTCTGGCTCTGTCAATCTGTTTCTTCACTTCAGCAGGTGGGTACTGTAGTTGTAAGAACGCTTGATAGAGATCTTGTAGGTGTTTGTCTCTGTCTGAGGGGTTGGAACAAATGCGGTTGTATCGTAGAGCTTGGCTGCAGACAATGGATCGTGTAGTGTGGTCTGGATGGAAGCTGGAGGCATGTAGGTAAGTATAGCAGTCAGTAGGTTTCCAGTATAGGGTGGTGTTTATGTGACCATTGCTTATTAGCACTGTAGTGTCCAGGAAGTGGATCTCTTGTGTGGACTGGTCCAGGCTGAGGTTGATGGTGGGATGGAAATTGTTGAAATCATGGTGGAATTCCTCAAGGGCTTCTTTTCCATGGTTCCAGATGATGAAGATGTCATCAATGTAGCGCAAGTAGAGTAGGGGCATTAGGGGATGAGAGCTGAGGAAGTGTTGTTCTAAGTCATCCATAAAAATGTTGGCATACTGTGGGGCCATGCGGGTACCCATAGCAGTGCCGCTGATTTGAAGGTATACATTGTCCCCAAATGTAAAATGATTCCAATTTCCCCTCTGATCCCACTGAGGGTTGCCAAAAGAAACTACACCATTTATTTGCTCAAGAAACTCCCTGAAAAAGCACAAGAACAAATCTGCACAGACCATACCCCTGGAACCCCGACCAGGGGTATTCTATCTGCTACCCAAGATCCATAAACCTGGAAATCCTGGACGCCCCATCATCTCAGGCATTGGTACCCTGACAGCAGGATTGTCTGGCTATGTAGACTCCCTCCTCAGGCCCTACGCTACCAGCACTCCCAGCTATCTTCGAAACACCACTGACTTACTGAGGAAACTACAATCCATCGGTGATCTTCCATCCTGGCCACTATGGATGTAGAAGCCCTCTACACCAACATTCCACACAGAGATGGACTACACGCCGTCAGGAACAGTATCCCTGATAATGTCACGGCAAACCTGGTGGCTGAACTTTGTGACTTTGTCCTCACCCATAACTATTTCACATTTTAAAATCAAGGTGGGATGTATTTCGAACAGATCTGCTCTGGTTTGAATAGGAATTATTTCAGGGAAGCTCTTTGGCATGTGTTATGCAGGAGGTCAGACCAGAAATATGATCGCAGTGGCCCCTTCTGGCCTTAGGATCTATGAATCTAATGTTGCCCCCTCCCCGTTGCCCCCTTGTGCCTCCTAATGCTGCCCCTGCCACCCCTGTACTCCCCCCAGACAGCTGGGTTGAATTCAAAATAAGACTGTCCATATGGTCCTTTGACATGGGTTTAACTACACTGCTGTAAATTCACTCTTTTAAGCTTAAACTGGTGTAACTGTCTACCAATAATGCACACACCCCAAAATACAGATGGATCTCTGCAGGCCCCTCGGGGCCGTACTGTAATACTACCAGTAATGCGCACACCAAAATACAGACAGATCTCGGCAGAGCCCTCTGGGTGGTACGGTAATACTACTAATAATGCGCACGCAAAAATATGGACGGATCTCGGCAGGCCCCTCTGGGGTCTCGCTGTGAGAGAGCGAGCGAGTGCTCGGGCAGGAGACATCCCAGTGACTTGAGCAGCCAGAGTCAAAGTTTAATCTGTCTCCTGCATGGCCAAGAGAGGTGTTCCCTGAATGCCAGCAGCCTAGCCCTCCACTAGCTCTGTCCCTCCTGGTGCTTCCCCGCTGCCACCCGCCCTTGCCCCTCCCAGTGCTGCTGGGCCCTCCATAGTGCTGCCCCCCCCCCAGCACCTGAGAAAAAGACTTGGGGTTACAGTGGATAATCAGCTGAACATGAGCCCTCAGTGCGACCCCTTAGCCCAAAGGGGGGTAACGCGATCCTGGGCTGTATAAGTGGGGAATCTGGAGCAGGAGGGGGAGGTTCTGTTGCTTTTGGATTTGGCTCTGGTGCCGCTGCTGCTGGAGCAGAGTGTCCAGTCCTGGGGCCCACACCTGGAGAAGGTTGTGGTAAATCGAGAGGGTCGGAAGGGAGCCACGAGAGATTAAACGATTGGGAGATACATGTACCAAAGAGAAGGTTAAGGGGTGACTGGATCACAGTCTATAGGAACCGATGTGGGGAACAGAAATGGGATCACAGAGGGCTCTTCAATTTGGCAGACAAAGGTCAAACGAGATCCAGGGGCTAGACAAAGTCAGACTGGAAATAAAGTGCAAACATATAACTGCGGGGAATTACCTCTTGGGACACCTGACCCCGGGTGGGGTGGATCCTCCAGCACTGGCAATTGCAACTCCAGATGGGAGGCTTTTCTGACAGATCTGCTCTGGTTCAAACAGGGAATTAATGCAGGGATGCTCCATGGTCTGTGCTAGACTGGAGGTTGGACCTGATGATCACAATGGTCCCATTTGCCCATGGAACCTATGAATCTAATGCTACTCCCTCCTCATTGCCTCCATGCCTCTTAATGCTGCCCCAGCCCCCCTCTCATGCCCCCCCACCTCCTAATTCTATGTCTCTGGTCCCTTCTTTTGCACCCCAGCACCTCCTGCTCCTATCCCTCCTAGTCTCCCCGCAGCCCCCAGATCTACTCTGTAGGGAGCGTCCTTGTGTGCGTGGCTGAAGCAGAGAGGCGGTTTCTTTTCTCTTTACGCTGCTGGCGCCGGTTCCTCCGTGACTCAGCTGGCACCTGTCCCAACGTGCCCGGGCACTGGCCGTCCCTCCTATCACCCCACTGGGGAGCTGGACTCCTCCCAGTGCTAGGTGTTCCTGCAGAACATGGGGGAATAGAACCCAGGTATCCTGACTTCCAGCTTCCTCATTGTTCTAACCCACTAGATCCTACTGCCCGCCTCGAGCTGGGAGAGAACCCAGGAGTCCTGGCTCCCAGTCCCTGCTCCCCACTTTCTAACCCCTAGATCCCTGCCCTTCACAGTTCTGGTGCTAGAACTCTGGAGTAGGGTCTCGCTGTGGGAATGGGGGTGCGGGGCTGGATGGGGGTCAGGACCCCTGGGATCGATCGCCAGCTCAGGGGTGCGGGGGTGGTGTCCAGTAGTAGGCGCTGGGAGGGCTGGATTGCAGTATGCTGGCCAGTAGATCTGAGTCACTGCTGCTCTCTACTGGCTGGCATCAGGCCTGCTCAGCTGTGTGTCATCAGCCCCGTATTGCTCGCGGCATGTGGCAATTGTCCATTAGCTAAAGATGCAGGATTTTGGCAGCAGGAGGAGCTGAGCTGTCTCCTCGCTGCCGCTGCGAAGTGCTGAGTGGCCTCACAATGCCAAGCAGCGTTATTATTAGACATTGGTGGGACGGGCAGGAGCTCCACTAGGGGCTGTATTATCAATGGGGGCTCACGTGTTGTAGCTTGTGTCGGCCAAGCTCCTTGCCTCCCCCAGAGCTCCTTGCCTCCCTCCATCCCCCAGCAGCTGCCTCGGGCCACCCTCCCAGCCCCCGCTAGATCAGGGACATCCCTCCCCCCAGGGGTGCTACATGCCCCTCCCACTCCCCCCAGCCAGCGGCTCTGCATGTGCCCCCAGTCCTCCCCTCCCCCACCAGCGGCTCTGTGTGTACCCCCAGTCCCGCCAGCCATACCCTCCATTCTCCTCAGTGCACACAGAGTGCCCCCTTACTCCTTCTCCCCATGCAATGGGCTCTGTATGTCCCATCCCCCCATTCCAGGATCCCCTATTATCCTTGTCAGGGTTCTGTGTGCCACCCATGTCCCGCTCCCTCCTTTACTCCGATCCCGCATTCTCCCCCCACGCCAGAGGCAGAGGGCAGGCCCACATTCCTCCCCCCCGCCACCCTCCCCCACTTATTATTTGTCTGGGCGATGTCACTCGGGTGTCGGGGCATCGCCGGGTTACACTCCATTGGGAGGCTGAGCTGAGCAGGGCTGGTGTTATGCTGGAAGCGTTAATAGGTGCCCTCGACCAGTGCTTTGCTGTGCAGACAATTGCGGAGGTGCTCGGCGCTGTGGCTGTGCAGAGGCTCAATGGGTCCCCCCGTTTCCCCGTCCGGTTTCCCGATTTGCTCCAGAATCCATCGGATTCTGGCCCGTGATGCCTCAACCATTCCCTGAAACGCTGGAAGCGATCGGCTGCGGTGCTCATAACTTGTAGCCTGGCCCACAGACCATCCCAGAAATGCCAACCGAGTGTCAGGGCCTTCGTGAGCTGGGCCGGGGTTATGGTACTGCCCCCAGGCCGCAGCCAAGAGCACGGCTCCATTATCTCGTGTGCGTTATTTGGAGTATTACGGTAGATACTAACGGGCCCAGCTGAGATCAGGGCCCTATTACACCATGTGTGTTTCTATTAAGGCCACTGTAGCACATCAGGGGTGTGCGTTGTTGGTACTATTACAGTAGCACCTACAGACCCCAACTGAGTTTGTCCCCCGTTACGTCATGCACGTTATTGCTAGGATTACGGTAGTGCCTGGAGGCCCCAGCTGAGCTTGGAACACTGTGATCCTGTGAGCCCAACTAGCTCGGTATCCCCCCACCCTCCCTGCTACCCCCAATCACAGCAGGGGCCCACCCAGCCTGGTATCCCCCCCCACCCTCCCTGCTACCCACGGTCAGACCCAGGGCCCACCCAGCCTGGTATCCCCCACACCCTCCCTGCTACCCACGGTCAGACCCAGGGCCCACCCAGCCTGGTATCCCCCACACCCTCCCTGCTACCCACGGTCAGACCCAGGGCTCGCCCAGCCTGGTATCCCCCACACCCTCCCTGCTACCCAGGATCAGACCCAGGGCCCATCCGTTTGGTAAGGTCTGTCACTCTGTAGCTGGGAGCCTCGGAGCTGGTGGGTGGGGGCCTGTGACCGGGCTGTGGGAGGCAGATCTGCCAGCCTGGCAGGCTCCCCTGTCTGTGTCCAGCACTGTCCCTGTGCCAGGCTCGCTGAGGGAGGAATGCAGCAATGCAGGTTCTCCCAGGCACATCCAGGCCAGACCACACCCTCCACGCTGCTTAAACTAGACGTTGTTGCCATCACTGTGCCCAGGTGGGAAAGAAAAGTGTGAAGACCCAAGACTCCTTCCGGCTCCTGCAGTAGCTGAGGACGGCAACCGGGAGTCCCGACTCCCAGCCTACCTGCTTTAACCCACTAGACTCCACTCCCCCCTCCCACAGCTGGGATAGAACCCACGAGTCCTGGCTCCCAGCTCCCCTGATCCAATCACAAGACCCCACTCTCCTGTCAAAGCAAGGATCATGAGTTTTGGTTTGTTGTTGTAGGGTTGCCTGGTCTGTGCACACCCAGAGATTTCCCATCTGGCCACTGTTGGGTGTCCCACGTCTGCAACGAGTTTGGCGGGTCTCAGCTGTGTTCCTCGTGACACTGGTGCTCTCCTGAAACTGGCACTCGCTTCTCTCCTCACCCTCAGTCTCCGTGGCGAGAGCGGGGGCTGAAGTGACCTCAGAGTCAGACACTCTCTTGCCACTTCAGGCGAACTATCCCAGTCCCTGTCCTGGGCCGAGGGGGCATGGCATGATGGGGCATGCCCTGATCACACCGTGCCTCGGGATGCTGCAGAGAGGCGGGGGAAGGGGCACCTGAGGCAGGTGAACAAGTTGGTGCGTAGCAACCACAAGTGCCTAATTGGAGACAATCTTGAAAAGTTGCAACATCGTAAATTGCTTTTGCGTTGTGCTTGCTGCTGTGAGCAGGCAGGGAGCCTGGACTCCTGGGTTCTGTGCCTGGCTCTGGAAGGGGTGTGGGTCTGGGGGTTAGAGCAGGGGGCGGTGGGAGTCAGGACTCCTGGGTTCTATTCCCGGCCCTGGGAGGGGAGTAGGGTCTGATGACTGGTGGGAGGGTGATTTATACAGCCCTGCCCGCAGGCCCAGTGTTTGATGCACGTCTGCAGACCCCCTCCCTGGGCCATGCAGGAACAGCACCGGACCAGCGTGTCCACGGAGGCTCCGGCCAGGCTGCTACTCGCCGGTTAATTTCTTTGCCTGCTCCGTGCAGTCGCTAGGAGTGGGTGGCAGGCTTATGAGCCGGTGCCGGAATCCTGAACTCAGCAAGTCTCTTGCGGCTTCAATCCAGTCCCCGGCTGGGCCATCTAGGTGCCTCTCCCGTTGCCCAACGTCTTGCAAAACGCCTTTGCTCCGTGGAAGGAATAATGGGGCTTCAAAACGCCTGCCAGAAGCCAGTTAGCAGGGCCCATGTAATGCCTCTTCCCTGGGGATTCTCCTGCTTTGTTTATATCATCGTATCTAGTCCATCGAGGCCATGGCTAGGAAAGTTGTGGGGTCTAGTGACAGGGCACTGGAGAGGGAGTCAGGACTCCTGGGTTCTAGTCCTGGCTCTGGGAGGGGAGTGTGGTCTAGTGGGTTACAGCAGGGAGCGTGGGTGTCAGGCCTCCCGGGGTACGCCTGCACAGCACTCTGAAGCCCGAGGCCGGGAGTCTCAAAGCTCAGGTCTGCTCACTCGGGCTCGCGCCGTGGCGCTAAAACTGGCTGTGCTGGTGCTGTGAAGCGATGGAGGCGGGCGGGCTGAGATGTGCTGCTGCAGGTTGCTGCTAGGGTGACCAGACAGCAAGTGTGAAAAATTGGGATGGGGGTGGGAGGAATAGGCGCCGATATAGGACAAACCCCCAAATAGTGGGACTGTCCCTATAAAATCGGGACAGCTGGTCCCCCTAGTTGCTGCTGGCTGCAGGCAAACCCCTAGAGTCTGGTCCCAGCTCTGCCACAGACGGGCTGTGTGACCTTGGGTAAGTCCCTTCCTCTCTCAGGGCCTTTGTTTCTACTGCCACCCATGTCTGTCTTGGCTGTAAGAGCTTTGGGGCAGGGACTGTCCCGCACTGTTGGGTCTGTGCAGCATCTGGCGCAATGGGGCCCCATTGTGCTGGATGCTGCACAGACCCCGACTGAGATCAGGGTCCCATTGTGCCGGGCGCTGCACAGACCCTGACCGAGATCAAGGGCCTGCATCATGCCAGGTGCTGCACAGGTTGTAACTGAGATTGGGCCCCCATTGTGATGAAGGCTGTACAGACTCTGACCCCCATTGTTCTGGGTGCTGCTGCACAGACCCTGACTGAGATCAGGGCCCCCACTCTGCCAGGCGCTGCACAGACACATGAGAGAAAATCCCTGCCCAAAGAGCTCACAGTCTAACTAGACAAAGGAAGGCTTGTTTGCCCCATTTTACAGGTTCAGGAGCTGAGTCCCAGAGAGCCAAATCTCCAACAGATGGAGATGGACACAGCTCCACTGGTCAGTGAAGTCACAACCATTTACACCAGCTGAGGATCAGTGCAGAGCGATTCATTGACTTGCCAAGGCACATGGGGAGTCAATGCTGGAGCTGGAATTAGCCTCAGCCTAGTGCCTTAACCACAATGCCAGCTTTCCTCTTTCAAATTGTTGATACACCCAAGAGGCCTGACTTGCAGACACCCCCACCCCCACGCTCTAACCCACTAGACCCCACTCCCCTCCCAGAGTCAGGGATAGAACCCTGGAGGCCTGACTCCCATTCCTATTCCTGGGTTCAAGCCACTAGCCCACCCCTCTGTCTCCAGGCAGCTCCCCTCATTTGCAAAGCCCCCGGGTAGCGCTGGGGCAGCAGTTGCTGCCCAGACTGAGGTTCTCTCTGTGTCTCCCTGTCCAGCCACCCCGTTCGTCACCAAGGTGAAGGAGATGTGCCTGCGCCGGGAGGACTTTGAGATTCTGAAGGTCATCGGGCGAGGGGCCTTTGGCGAGGTGAGCGCTGCCAGCCATCCCTGCTTGGACTCACAAGAGGCTAGTGGTCCTCAGTTTTGGCCATAGTCACAGGTGCAGTGCCGGGCACAGTATCACCTTTTGTCACTGGGTAGGGCTGACCTATTGGAGACCTGCAGGGTGCAATACCATCTGCTGTCACAAGGTGGTGCTGGAGCTCTTGCTGGGTGCAGTACTGCCTACTGTCACTGGGAGGCTGGGGAGGTCCTGGGGCAGGTGGGCTGCAGGTAGCAGAGGGAAGACCAGGGAGTGGGGCTGTAGCAGGTTATTCCCACAGGGAGAGAGGGTAGGGCTCCATGCAGCCATGGTCCCTCCCTGCTGCCCCTGCAGCTATTTTGGGGCCAATTCAGACTGGCTCCTGGAGGTCCCCTCTTTGATCCCACTCTCTGGCCACCAGGTGGCAGTGGTGAGGCTGCGGAACAGCGAGAAGGTTTATGCCATGAAGATACTGCACAAGTGGGAGATGCTGAAGAGAGCGGAGGTACCTAACCCTAATCCTGCCCCCAGATTCCCCGCCCCCGCACGCTCACTATCCATGGTCCCCTCCCTCCCATCCCACAGATTCCCTGCCTCGTGGCAGTGAACAATGGCAGGTATCCCATTTTCAGGCTGGGTGGGCCCATGGGTCTGATCTGGAATGGTAGGGGATTGGGGAGGGATACCGGTCTGGATGGGCCCATGGGTCTGTCCAGAACAGAAGTGGGTGGGGGGAGACTGCGCTGGATGGGCCCTTTGCCCGAGTGCTGCAGCACTTTCTGCAGTGGCCTTGCTATGACAGAGCCCTGCAACCTCCCTGCCCTGGGGTGCATCCCCTGAGGCCTCACCATCTCCCTGCAATCCCCTTGCAGACAGCCTGCTTCCGGGAGGAGAGGGACGTACTGGTGAAAGGGGACAGGCAGTGGATCACTGCCCTGCACTACGCCTTCCAGGATGAGCAGTACCTGGTAAGACTCTCCTCTGGGGGGGGCGCTGAATTGCAAAGGGACCCTCGGTCCCTCAAGCACCATCTCCTTGCTCCCATGGACCAGGAGACCCTTCCCTGGAGGAAGCGGCTGCACAGGCCTGAGTTAAATCCTGCTCTGGCTGCATCCAGAGGAAAATGTTAGGCTGTATGCATCTGGTTGCCAGCAGGTGGCGCTGTGGGAGCTGGGCATTGCCAACAGGGTGTGTATGGGGCAGGCTGGGCATTGCCAGCAGATGGCGCTGTGTGGGTGGCTGGCATTGCTGGAGGAGCTGCAGGTGCTGGGTATTCCCAGCAGATGGCGCTGTAGGGCTGCATTGTTTGCAGCTGCTGTGAGTTATTTTGCAGGTCCTGCAAGGCTCATTACAGGTGACTGACACAGCCTCCAGGGAGGGGATTCCCCCCCCACACACACACACATCTCCCCAACTAACGCTGCCCCCTGTCTGCAGTATCTAGTGATGGATTACTACGTGGGTGGGGATCTGCTGACCTTGCTGAGCAAGTTCGAGGACCGGCTGCCCGAGGACATGGCCTGCTTCTACCTGGCCGAGATGGTCCTGGCCATTCACTCCATCCACCAGCTGCAATACGTGCACAGGTACGGCCTGGCTCCCAGACCCCCCTGCTCTAACCCGTCGGACCCCACTCCCCTCCTAGGGCTGGGATAGAACCCAGGAGTCCTGGCTCCCAGCCCCCTGCTGTAATCATATAGTCCTGTTTACTTTATCAGTAGCTGGTCCCTCTCTGCCTTCTCCCCTCTCTCCCCACAGGGACATCAAGCCAGATAATGTCCTGATCGACATGAATGGACACATCCGCTTGGCCGACTTTGGCTCCTGTCTTCGACTGCGACCAGATGGGACGGTGAGAGCCACAAGCTGCCGCAGGCACTGAATGTGTGATGCCTGCAGAGCAGGAACCTCCACAGACCCAGGCTTGGGTCAGCCCCTACAGCCTATTTCCCCCTTGTGGAGTGGAATCAGCCCCTACTGCCTATTGCCCAGGACTCCGATCAGTCTAGGGTTACAGTTCCTGGGCAATGGGGCTCCTGGCCCTTCCCTTGTGGAACTGGGGGTGGATTAACCAGATCCTGTGTACTCTGGGATGGGGATCCCATGGGATGTGGGCTGCCATGGCCGCACATGGAGATAGACACCCTGTCTCCCCTCCTGGCCAGGTGGAGTCTGCAGTCGCAGTGGGGACCCCTGACTACATCTCCCCTGAGATCCTGCAGGCCATGGAGGACGGGAAGGGGAAGTACGGCCCCGAGTGCGACTGGTGGTCCCTGGGCGTCTGCATGTACGAACTGCTCTTCGGGGAGACACCCTTCTATGCTGAGTCCCTGGTGGAGACCTATGGCAAGATCATGGACCATGAGGTGAGCCTGGCAGGGCAGGGTGCCCCGGCCAGGCCTCCCTGAGCTTGCCGAGGGGGCCTTGAAACAGGGGGTGTATGGTGCAGGCTTTGCTGCAAAGGGGTGGATGCTTGGGAGAGTCTGAGAGGAGGTAGGGTGGTGAGGGGTGTTGGAGAATCCGTGTGTAGATGGGGAGGGATGGATGAGGAGTGGGGATGAATAGATGGGTAGATTAATATGGGTTGATATCTGGATGGATGGATGGATGAAAGAATATGGTTGGATGGATGGGTAGGTGAAGATGCATAGATGAATATGGGTAGGTGGATGGATGGATGGATAGATTAATATGGTAAGGTGGATGGATGGGGCATGGTGATGGATAGATGAATATGGGTAGATAGGTAGATGGATGGATGGATGGATGGATGAAGATGGATAGATGAATATGGGTGGGTGGATGGGGATGGGTGGATGCGATTGGGCATGGATAGATGAATATGGGTGGATAGGTAGGTAGGTGGATGGATGGATGGGGAATGGGGATGGCCAGATAAGTAGATGAATATGGGCAGATAGGTGGATGGATAGGGATGGAGTTGGGATGACTGGGTGGATGGATAGATAGATGAACATGGCTGGCTGGGTGAATGGATGCGTGTGTGGATGGGGATGGGTAGATGGGAAGGGACGGCTGGAGGAAGGGAGGAATGGATGGGTTGATGAGGGTGGGTGAGTAGATGGAGTGGAGGGAAGGAGAGGATGTTTGCTTGAATGGAATGGAGGAAGGATGGGTACATGGGGATGAAAGGGGGTGTATGGTGATAACTGGGTGGGTAGAGGGGGATAAATATGAATACATCTGCATGTATTTGAATAAATTGTGCATACAGGAGACTGATTTGTGTGGTCATTTCAATCAATTGTGTGTGTATTCATGTTAATTTGCATACACTGGGATTATTTGGCACGTGTGCTGATAGCTCTGTCCGGAGGTGCAAAGAACGTGATGGGCAAAGGGACAACGAGCTAGGAAGCCAGCTAGGAACTCCAGCCTGACTCCCCCCATCAATCCCTCTGCACTGAGCCCCTTTGGCTTGTATCCCTCTACAGGACCACCTGCAGTTCCCCACGGACATCACGGACGTGTCGGAGCCAGCCAAGGACCTGATCCGGGGGCTGCTGTGCCACCAGGAGCTGCGACTGGGCCAGAACGGCATTGAGGACTTCAAGCGGCACCCCTTCTTTGAAGGCATCGACTGGGACAACATCCGAGCCAGCACGCCCCCCTACGTGCCCGAGGTCAACAGCCCCGCAGACACCTCCAACTTTGACGTGGACGACGACACGCTCAAGGAGTTGGTGAGTGCAGCGCTAGGGGGCGCTGTGCTGCAGGGAGGGGGCGGTGGTCTCGGTAGGGGGTGCTTTGCTCTCACAGTCGGTGCTGGCCCCAGTGCTATGCTATGGGGTGCTGTTCTGCTGGCAGGGCCTACTTTCCTCTAAGGCTGTAGAACTGAGGTCCTGGCCACACAGGGTCATTGGGGTTCCTCAGACAGGAGTGGGGGTGTATCCGCGCTGGCTGCCATGATCTCTTTGTGATGTGTGTCATCCCTCTCTCATCTCCCAGGAGACGCTGCCCCCTGTTTCTCACAGTGCGTTCACTGGCCACCATCTCCCCTTTGTGGGGTTCACCTTCACCTCTGGCTGGTAAGAACGAGCCCCTGGCAGGGACACCCAGTCCCTCTCCACAGCTGTTCCCCTGAGGGCCAGAGAGGCCAGCGTTGTTATCACTTCAATGCGCATCCATGATCCCCCCGCCCTGGCTTAGACCCATGGGCCCATCTCACCTGTCTCTGACACCCTGGATCAAACCAATGGGCCCATCCAGCCCAGCTTGCCCCCTCTGGGCCGCCCCAGGTCAGACCCATGGGACCTCCTCCCTGCTGCACTGAGCCCATTCAGCCTGGTATCCCCTCATGGGCCACGTGTGAACTCGGTGCTCTCTGGCCAGGATTGAACTCATCACCTCGAGATCTAGAGACACGAGACTCTAGGGGTCAGGCTGAAGGACCACCCAGTCTGGGGATGCCGAGGCTTCTGCCACTTGTTGCAGCCACCAGGGGGCGACAAAGAGCTACATCCTGGGCTAAGCGACCAAGCGGGATGCTCATGCATGCTCCCCCCCCCCGCCGTGTCCTGCAGCCCCGTCTCTGACCAGAAGCCCCCATCCCCTTCCACATCCCCTGCCGTGGCCCGGCTGGAGAAGAAGATCCGGAACCTGGAGCGGGAGAAGATGGAGCTGGCCCGGAAACTTCAAGGTGAGGCAGGTGGTGCTTGGAGGGTTAAATCCCAAAGATCTGCCCTGTCTAGCAGCTTAGATGCCCCCCTCTTGCACCCTTATCCCTGTAGTCTCTGCACACCCGGTCATGGATGTATCTGCATCATCATCATCTGGCAGAGGAAGTGACAGTGAGTCTGGGAACAGAACCGGGGTGGAGCCCTGCCTGTCAACCTCCTGCCCTAACCCACTAGACCACTGACCCTCCCAGAGCTAGGGATAGACCTCAGGAGTCCTGACTCTCAGCCCTCTGCTCTAACCACTGCACCCCTCTCCCCTCCCAGAGTTGGGGAGAGAACCCAGCACCTGTTTATGAGGGATGCCCCAGGAGAGAGCTTGGGGCCATCCCTCTCATTCCTGCTCTGTCCCTTTTGTCCAGTTTTGGGGGCTGACCCATTTTGGTTCCACCTAACATTTCCCCATGCAGACACGCTGCCCAGATTCCCCCCCCACCCCCTCGAGTTTCCAAAGCCCCAGCCAAGGACTCAGAAATTGGGAGCTTGAAGAGAGAAACAGAGATGTGTAGAAAGTTGACAGGCACATACTGATGACTGAGGGATAGGGGGTGTGGATCAGCTGGCCCATTGATCTGATGTGGGATCTGATCTGGGGTAGTGGGGTGGTGGGAGAGGAGACCGGACTGGTTGGGCCCATGGGTCTGATCAGAGGTAAGTAAATTCCCTGGTGTCTGTAATGCTCAGAGAGCCAGTCGGAAGCCGAAGACACGATAAAGCAGCGGCTGGAGGGGGAGGCGTCTGGGCAGGTGAAAATCCTGGAGAAGCAACTGAAATCGCTCAGACAGGAGAGGGACGAGGCCCGTAAGGTGAGACACTCCCAGGAGTCCTGCTACTGCCCCTTCCACCTGTACAGAATAACTGGGATCCCTGGGCCGGCACTGAGATGCAGGCACCTCTGTGATGGAGCACAGCAGCCGGTTTAACGGTGATTGTACCCCCACAGGAACTGTCGGAGGCCCAGGAGCTGCTGAAGGCCCAGGGCCAGGAGCTGCAGGAGCTCCTGGCCAGGCAGAAGCAAACAGCAGAGGAACTGCGCTGCGCTGAGGCCAAGTGCGGGGACCTGCAGGCCCAGCTACTCCGGCATGTGCGCCAGCTGCGGGAACGGCAGGAGGAGACCGAGGCAGCTGCCCGGCGTGTGGACGGCCTGCGCAAGGAGCTGGCACGGGTGGAGAGTGGGCGCAAGGAGGTAACTGGGCAGCGCCCACCCCTTCCTGGCTGCACCAAGCATGGGACCCCTCCTAGTGAGGACCTTGCACGCATGCATCACCAGGCCATGTCCCTCCCTGCTGTGTGCATGAGATGCCCTCTGGTCGTTGCCCTGCAGCTTTGCATTGTGCCGCACCAGCCTCACCTTCCCTGTGCCACGAGTGGGACTTCACCTAGTGGCTCCTTGCACCCAGGCATCATACAGCACCAACTGCACCCCCCGCCCCCCCCCCAGACACCCTCTGCTGGCAGCCTGTCATCTGTGCATGACGCTGAGCCACATGCCTCTTGTGCTGAATGCACAGTGCCCCCTGCTGGCCAGCACTGACTGTGTTCCCCAGCTGACAGCTAGGGGACCGGGCAGGGGTTAAATCCCAGGTTTCATAGATTCATAGATACTAAGGTCAGAAGGGACCATTATGATCATCTAGTCCGACCTCTTGCACAACGCAGGCCACAGAATCTCACCCACCCACTCCTGCGACAAACCTCTCACCTACGTCTGAGCTATTGAAGTCCTCAAATCGTGGTTTAAAGACTGCAAGGAGCAGAGAATCCTGCAGCAAGTGACCCATGCCCCATGCTACAGAGGAAGGCGAAAAACCTCCAGGGCCTCTTCCAATCTGCCCTGGAGGAAAATTCCTTCCCAACCCCAAATATGGCGATCAGCTAAACCCTGAGCATATGGGCAAGATTCACCAGCCAGATACTATAGAAAATTCTTTCCTGGGTAACTCAGATCCCACCCCATCTAACATCCCATCACAGACCATTAGGCCTATTTACCATGAATATTTAAAGATCAATTAATTACCAAAATCATGTTATCCCATCATACCATCTCCTCCATAAACTTATCGAGTTTAATCTTAAAGCCAGATAGATCTAGTTATCTGACAATCTGTGACAGCTAAGCATAGTTAAACTGGATGCCTTTAAGAACGGGGCGGGGGGGGGGCAGGGAGCTGCAAGGCAGAGCTGTGCTGGGGTAGGAGGATACTGGGGCTGCTCTGTGCCCGGTTAGGGGTGCACCTGAAAAATAAAAATAATCCCTCCCATCAGAAGGACTTTGCTGCTGAGTGTCCCCCAGTAATCCTGGTTCCCCTGTGCTGTCTTTGAGGCTCTCTGGGTGGTGTGGAAGATGGGGGAGCAGAATCCAGCCCCCTTGTGAGTTGCCTTAGGTCAGGAGGGGCTGGCACCCCTGGGGGTGACCCCAAACAGAGAGGGGGTGTGACAGGGTTAGAATAGGGTCCCTGCTGCCTTTGGGCCTGACTCCTGTGTGCATGCCTGGGGCGGGGGCACAAGCAGGGAGTGTTTGGCCTCCCCTCCTTGTCCTGGGTTGAGCCCCTTCTACTGGGACTCAGTCTCTGGGCCCTGTCCTCCCCTGTCTCTCACCTCATGCTGGGTAGTTAGTCCTGGGTCTGCTGGGCCCTGCAAACCCACATCGCTGGGGGCTGGCAGTGCGGGGGATGACCTGGGAGTGGGCTAGGATCCATACCCCAACCCTCAGCCAGGCCTCTCACACTCTGGGGCCGGTCAGAGCCAGGGGGCCCCAGAGGGGACTGGCCCCATATCTTGTTTCCCAACTCCCTGAACCAGCCATTCCTCCTCCCCTGGGTCTGACTCCCGGGGAAGGGCCCAGGGCCTCCAGCGCCCTCACCTCAGGCCCACTATTCTCCCGGCTGTGGGGGTGCTCGAGGCTGATGGCCCTCCCACCCCCACAGCTGGAGTCTCGGATCAAAGGTCTCTCCAGCGAAGTGTCCAAGCAGCAGAAGCTGAAGGAGAGAAGTGAGCTGCAGGCGAGGAAGATGAAGCAGGAGCTGGAGGGGCTGAAGGTGAGGGGGAAGGGGGCTGGGTACGTGGGGAGTAATGCACCAGTGCCCCTTGCACAGGTAGGCAGTCAGAGAGTGCAGCCTCCAGAGCATTCCCCTCCCCTGCCCAGCAGGGGCCTGGGGGCAGGGGGCAGTGAGCGCACGCAGGCCCCTTGACTGGTCAGTGGGGACCCCTGCGGGGGCAATTGGTGAGCACATGAGAGCCCCTTGCCCGGTCAGTCGGAGTCCCTGTGGGGGTGGTTGGCGGGTGCATGACGGCCTCTTACCCAGTTAGTGGGGCCCCTGGGGGGGCAGTTGGTGGGTGCACGAGGGCTCCTTGGCTGGTCAGTGGGATCACTGGGGGGGGGGGTCATTTGCCCGGTCAATGGGGGTCCCTGTGGGGAGCATTAGGGTCCCTTGCAGGATTAGGCATCAGCACTCCTCTTTGACCAGTTACTGATACTGCATAAGCGCCCCCCATGGTAATGGGGAAGTGGATGCCTGTGGCTGAACTCTCCTGACCCCTGCAGGCGAAGCATGGCACAGCCTCTCTGGACCCTGCCGGCCCCAACCACACCAAGGACCCCACGCTCCCACGAGGGGACCTGCAGCCCAAGGGGGAGCAGAGGAGCCTGCATGAGCCACTGCAGCAGAGAGAGAGCCAGCAGTGGGCTCTGCAGGCTGAGCTTGCCCCGCTGCAGGGAAAACTGGAGAAAGCCAGGAAGGAGAGGTGAGTGGGGAGGGGTGATTTGAACCCAGAGCCCTCTCCTTCGCTCAGCATCCCCACTGGTCAGGGACAGGGAGGGGACTTATTTTTTTTCTGGGGGAAGAGAGGGAGATGGAAGGTGGATTTCTCCTGTGAGAAAATTTCTCTTTTTTTATTTGGAAACATTTTTCCCGGAAAATTTTTTTTGGAGTTTTTCTTCGTTTTCCTATTTCCTTTTTCCTCCCTCTTCTCTTGCCCTCTTTCGTTTCATTTCTCCACTTCTGCCACAGACCTGGACACCCTGTTTTTTCCAATAATGATTTATTTTTGCACCCTAGGAATTTTTTCCCTTTTCCCTGCTCTGTCACATTTCAGAAATTTGGGACATTTCCAATAGTGAGAGTGAGGGGGAAGAACTATTTATTCAGTTCCATTCAGTGGTTAAAAGGAAGGGAAAGGGTAAAATTGTTAACTTGAAGAAAAAATTCCAAAAAAAAAAATCCACATTTTTAAACTCCGATAAATGGCCATTTTTAACAGGGGAGGAGTTGGGAAAGAAATATCCTTCAGGCACAGTTGCTGTTGTGTGGCCAAGTGGTTACAGCCCCAGACTGGGTTCTGTTCTCTGTTCTGCCACTGGGCTGTTGGGTGACCGGGAGCAAGTCAGTGCCTCTCTCTGTGCCTCAGTTTCCCCATCCGTAAAATGGGGATAATGCCGTGGCCCAGATTTTTAAAGCAGTGGCTCTCAACCTTTCCAGACTCCTGTACCCCTTTCAGGAGTCTGATTTGTCTCGCATACCCCCAAATTTCACCTCACTTAAAAACTACTTGCTTACAAAACCAGATGTAAAAATACAGACGTGTCCCAGCACACTGTTACTGAGAAATTGCTCACTCTCTCATTTGTACCATATAATTATACAATAAATCCAGTGGAATATAAACATTGTATTTACCTGGATAGTATATAGAGCAGTATAAACAAGTCATTCTCTGTATGAAATTTTAGTTTGTACTGACTTCGCTAGTGCTTTTTGTGGAGCCTGCTGTAAAACTAGGTAACTCTCTCGATGAGTTGATGTACCCCCTGGAAGACCTCGGCGTGCCGCTGGTTGAGAAGCACTGTTGTAAAGCACCTTGAGAGCTACAGGTGGAAAGCGTTGCATAAAAGCTAGGGATTAATACTGTTATTCCTGTTAGTCGTGGCTCTAATGTTCTTTTCCAACCCCTGGGCTCTAGTTTAAGGGAACACGAGGAGCTGACGGACCAGAACGAACGGGAGAGGACTTGGCTGCAGGAAGAGAACAGTAAATTCGCCCAGGAACAGGAGAGGGTAAGAGGAATATGAATCTCTCCATTTCTCCAAGGTGGGCTTGATTTGGATCTTCCAGAGTTCATGGGGCTCAGCCTCTTGCAATCTGGTTGCTGCTGGGTTGCATGGCTGATGTGCTGCGGGCTGTACTCCCGGCTGCTGTCCCTGGGTAGCTGCAGGGGCTGCATCACTGAAAGCTGCAGTACCGCCTGCTGCCACAGGGGGCATCTCCTGATGGGAGAGTGCTGTGGTCTGCCTGGCTCCAGCCAAAGGGATTGCATGTGGGCTGCAGGTAGCAGAGGGAGGGGTCCTGGAGCAGGGAATGCAGGCTGCAGTGGGGCTATTGGATCTTAGCCCCCAGAGGCAGAGAACAGGGTCTCTGGAGCCCCTGCAGCATGCGGGAGGAGGCACAGAGCCCTGTCCCTAGCTGGTACCTGAGGGCTGGTCTGTCTCATCTCATTGCAACCCCGCAAGCTCTGCCCTGCTCTCAGAGCTGTACATGAGCAGCTGTTTGCAATTGTCCCCCACAACTTGAATTGGCCCTGAAAAGCCCAGGAACGATTCTGCATGGAGCACCCTCTACTGACACTTTAAATAGCTGCTGTATGTATACAGAGCTCTCCCACGTACAGCACACTCTCGAGATGCTCCTTAGCTGGCTGTATACAGATCTCGCCCATGTGTTACAGGCGACCACCAGCTCTGCTGAGTTAAGGTTGAGACACTCTTTCTGTTTAAAGGTCAACTCTATCAGGTGCTGTAAAATTCACATGCTTAATTGGATTGCCTTGAAATTTGGTTTGCCTCATGGGGGAACAGGGTGGGGTTAGTGATCCACATTTGGGGGCATTCAAACAAGAGATTCCTGAGATACAGCCCCCCAACCCTCCAGCATTTCTTAACACTGACACATTTCCACCAACTTTGATTGCGCAGATCTGGGGCTCGAACTGTGGGTCTGATCGTCTCAAACACTTGCCATTTATCCCTGCTAGTGCATGGCATTGGCACCCACTGCTTTTTGGGGGAAGGAATATTGAAAATGTTATTCAGAAAAGAGTTAAGCTGTCTGGCTAGAGGCATCCGCTGAATGCATTGCAACGTACATGTGCAGACAGAGCGGCCAAGAGGATTTTGAGTCATTCAGTATTCACATGACCTGGATGGCCCAAGGGGACATGCTGTGGGCACTGAACCTGAGCGTACACCTAGGCAATGAGCATTTAAAACCTGCTCTGTGGAGAAGTCAGAGAAAGATCTGCCAGCATGTTGATCCAATCCGCCTCCATCCGAGGAAGGGGGAGCGGGCCGCGGTTATTTGGGGGAAATGGAATCTGAGAACAGCAGATAATTCGGAAGATGCATGTAGCTTAATTCTGGATATTAATTCAGAGGTTTGAGTTTTGCTAAATTCGACGTTCTGAAACACCACAAGATCAGCCGTAACTCTGCATTAGCCAAGTTTTTGGTCAGTGAATAGAGCACGCTCGGGACACGAGGCGATAGTTACATGTGGACAGACCTCACTCTCATGGTATCATGAGTTAAAAGAATAGGAGGGATTTGAGGGGACGGGGGAGGTAGAGCTGGCCGAACTTTTTCCATCAAAATTTTTTTTCAGTGAAAAATGCAGATTCGGGCAGATGGAAACATTTTGTAAATTTGGGTCGACTTCAGCAAATTGTTTTTGTTGAAATCGAACAAATCAAAAGCTCCAAAACTTGGAACATGTTGACTTGTTGATGTGAACTGAATTCTCATTTGAAATTACCTTTAATTTTATTTAAAATAACATTTAAAGGGTGGGGCGGACTCGAAAATGACACATTTCAATTGACCTGAAAAAAAACTTTATGGACTTTCTGATTCGTCGAAAATTCCAAAAAACCTTTGTTTTGGGTCGACTTGATACAAATTTTTTCCTGATATTTTGGAACTGCAAGGGAATGAAAGCCCATTCTCCGCCCAGTCTAGCTGCAGGGTCGTTCCTCCCAAGGTCCCTGAGGCATTGTCTTCCTCTCCTGTTTGCAGCTCCTAGGCCAGGTGGATAAGCTAAATACGGCCAACAGGCAGCTGGAGCAGGAGCTGCGCTCACTGGAGGACCGAAGAGAAACAGTCACTAACTGGGAGGCCCAGATCTCTGACATCCTGAAGTGGTATGAGCCCCTCATGCTGAGCCGGATGGTGCAGGGATTAGCGCCCCAAGCAGGGTTCGCTGTAGGGTTGGGTGAGAGTACACAAGAGTTACCCTGCTCTTAGAATGAGACAGCATCCGATCGTACCAGGGAACAAGGGTACAGCCTGGGAGTCAGGACTCTAGGTTCTGTTCCTGGCTCTGGGAGGAGAGTGGGGTCTAGTGGTTACAGCAGGGGGCCGGGATGGGAGTCAGGACTCCTGGGTTCTATCCCAAGCTCTGGGAGAGGAGTGAGGTCTAGTTGTTTGAACAGGAAGGGTTGGGAAACAGAACACAGCTGTGTTGCTGGCTGTGTGACTTGCTCCAGATCACTTACCCCCCTCACCTGGTTGACATGAACATGCTAGGCTGGGGTCTCCTTTCCCTGGGACTGGGGAATAGATTGCAGGGGCAGATGCTGCTGCCTTGGTCCCACTTGGGCTGGTTTAGCTGGCTCCTGGCAGGGCTTTCTCCTGACTCTCTCTCCCTCCCCTAGGGTCAGTGATGAGAAGGAGTCCAGGGGCTATCTCCAGGCTCTGGCCACTCGCATGACCGAGGAGCTGGAATCCCTGAAACACATCAGCACACAAACGTCAGGCGCCCGGACCCCGGTACGAGCTCAGCGGGGTTGCATGTGTCTGGTGGGGCTGGATTGGAGCCAGCACCCCCACCCCTTAGAGGGGAAAGGCCACATATCCCATTCCCCAACCCTCTGAGTCAGCCAGTGCCCTGCCCTGGTGCTGAGATTGGAGCTGGCACCCCCTAGGGGGAAGGCTGGGGGTCCCATTCCCTGTGATCCAGGCAGCCCGGGAGTTTCCCTGCTCCTAGCTCAGCTCTTCCTCTCTCCGAATGTGAAGGACAATCACTGGAAGGCCAGGCGCCTGCAGAAGATGGAGGCCTCGGCCAAGCTGGAGCTGCAGTCAGCGCTGGAAGCTGAGATCCGGGCCAAGCAGGGTGTCCAGGAGGAGCTGACTGAGATGAAGGCTGCACACCTGGCCACCGAGCGGTGAGGCGGGTGGGGAGCTGATACTTGTTAGCTGGGGAAAGGGTGGGAGCCCCATGCCTTGGGACATTTGCCAGACAGCTGGGGGACTGCCAGTGGCTGAAATGGGACTAGAACCCAGGAGTCCTGGTTCCCAGGCCCCCTGCTCTAAGCACCAGATTCCACTCCCTCCTGGAGGTAGGGATAGGACAGAGGAGCCCACAGACCCCTGATACAATGGCTAGACAATGCTGCTGCTTCAACAGTTTTCGCCCCCTGAGATGTTCCTCAGGGTAGAATCTGTTTGGGGAGGGACTGGCGCCTCTGCCATCAGCTGCGTGGGTGCAGCATTGTGCTATCCTTGCCCCGGCCCCGTGGCACCTTTGGAGCAATAAAGACAAGGGCTTCCCTTGTTGTTTGGATATTTGACAAGGAAATTGCAAGAAGCCGAGGTGCAGAACCGGGCCCTGCAGCTGGAGCTGGAGAAGCTGAAGGAGGAGCTGAAGGTCATGTCTGTGCAGGGTAAGGCCCCAGAATGTCCAGCCTGGCTGAGTACACGTGTGGTTACCACTCTAGCCTGGGTTGCCCAAACGAGATCAGGGACACCCCACCATGCCAGGGGCTGCATGCATCCCCCTCCCCCGCCCCCCGTGATTGAGATTGGGGAGCTGTCCTTGGTACTGCTCAGGCCCACCCTTGAATGAGGTTGGAGGCTCGCCCGTTATGCCAGGCACTGCACGGGCCTCCCTGACCAAGACTGGGGAACCCAGTTGTGCCAGGCGCTACACAGACTGTGACCGAGGTCGGGGGCCACTGACGTGCCGGGCACAGAACAGACCCATGGTAAGAGAGTCCCTGTCCCCAAGAGCTCCAGGCCTAAACAAAGGGTGGGCAGGGCAGCGGAGGGGCAGAGAGGAGAAGGGATTCTCCTGAGGTCACTGGCACAGCCAGGAATAGAACCCAGGTGTCCTGCGCCCTCCTCACTAGCTCCTCTCACTGCTCGGCCATGGCTTGACCTTGGGCAAGTCACAGAGTCACTCTGGCCTTAGCTTCCCCACCTGTAAAGTGGGGAGAAGCCATCTTTTGTCTGTCCCGGCTGTCAGCTCTGGGGGACTGAGACTCTCGCTGTGTGTGCAACAACTGGTGGGGGGCATTGTGGTGGCTCAACTGGGAGGGCCTGTGTGGGGCCCCACCCCGATCTCATTTGGAGACTATAGATACTATTGTAATAATTCAGTGCTGGTGGGACACACTTAGAAGTGAAAACTCCTAGTTCCCAGCCCTAACCAGCACGTCATGTTCTCATTGACAAATGCAGTGGTTCTGTGAACTGGCTACTGTGTGTGTGTCTGTGTGTCTATGTGCCATTGCCCTCTGCTGGATGCAACGAGAACTTCTCCACCATGTGTCAAATCACCTGTACTGCTAGCAGGTAATGGGGGATTCTCCTTTAGCGCAAATAGGTATGGTCTGGACTTTTGGGAGGGTGGACCTGGGGTCCACTCTGGACCATAGATGGGTTGCTGCTGAGGTATTACAGTGCTGCATGTGAATTTTTCTCTTTCTTCTAGGCACAAAACAACAGGGGCCACTAATTCCCTTCCTATCATTCTGGAGTGCAGAGGTACGTCTGTCAGGCTGTGGCTGGAGCAGGGCAGGCTGCGAGTCAGGGCCCCTGGGTTCTATCCTGGCTCGGGGAGTCGAGGGAGTTAAGACTCCTGGGGTCTGTCCACAGTTCTGGGCGGGGAATGGGGTTTGTTGGTTAGGTTGAGGGGGAAAGAAGTCAGGACTCCTGGGCTCTGTTCCTGGCTCAGGTCTCTCAAGACACTGACCCAGGGGACTTTGTGCTTTAGCTGCATGCACTGATGGTCCCACCCATCTGGGGGAATTAATAGCCCCTTGATTCATATGGTGCCCTTGAGTGCCACTCTGGGATCAGCACTGACTGAAAGGAAACAGCGCCCCCTACTGAGCCACCACCCCATTCCCTCCAGCACAGCACCCTCTACTGCCATACTGAGGCCAGCACTGGCTCAGAGGGGAGATTGCCCCCTAGTGCCATGCTGGGGCCAGCACTGACTCCAAGGGAGAGCATCCCCTGCCTCATTGCCTTACATGCCGCTGCAGGATTGGGTTTGCATGGTGCTTTTTCTTTGGCAGAAGGATGCGATCAGTTTTGGGAACCCCCCAGACACGCAGGAGAATCGGAGATCAGCTGAGGAGGCCCAGCTGCGCCCAGAAGGGAGGAGAAGCCTCCGAGCCAACGTGAGTAGTAAATGCTGACAGCCTTGCTGTGTGATGCCCCCGTGAGGGGCTCAGATGGAGGATGTAGCTCTTGGCTCCCCAGGGCTCACAATTCTACCACACCCCAGCCCTGGGCAGTCTGTCCCCAGCTCTGGGAGGAGAGCCAGGACTCCTGGGTTCTGTCCTACCTCTGGGAGCGGGAGGGAGTCTGGTGGGTTAGAGCAGGGTGGGGTTCAGAGGCAGGACGCCTGGGTTCTATTCCCAGCTCTTCCCCAGATTTGATTTGGAAAAAGTCACTTACTTGCAGCTCCTTTTGAAATGTTTCCCTCCGAGCTCTCTGTGCTGACTCTGCCCTCTCTCTCCTTGCTGCCCCATTCCTTGCATCCTCACAGCCGGCTCAGTCCAAACCCCCAGCACAGGTAGCTGTTGCTGCAGAAGGAAGCAGCTCAGGTGCACTCAAGGTAACCTGGGGTTTGTGTGTGAGCGTGTGTGTGTTTGCTCTGTTGTGGAGGGGGAGGGCGTGGAATGTGTGTATATGGGAGTATTTTAGTTGTGTGTGTTAGAACAGGGGATTGGGAGTCAGGACTCCTGGGTCCTTGTCCCAGCTCTGGGAGGGGGGTGGGGTCGGGCTGGGAGCCAGGACTAAGTGTTGTGTTTGTGGCATTTCAGCATGTGTTGGTACTGTGTGTGTTTGTTGTCTGCTCATGGGAGAAGATTTTGTGTGTTCAAGTTCTCTCTGTGTTTCAGGTGCATGTTTGCGGTCATGATATGTGATTGTCTGTGCTGCTACGTCAGATCAGAGCCTTCTTCATTTCCACACTTAGCCAGATGATTTCTCAACATGCAGCTGGGGTGACCCAGTGGCTGAGTGGTTCAGGAGCTTGGTTACAGCCTGGGAAGTTGTGGGTTCAAGTCTCGCTCGAGCTCACCCAGACAAGCCACCGCCGGTCCACCCACCTCCAACTGGGAACCTGATTCGTCAGGTTGGGGGAGCCAAGTGTATTTGGATGTGGTGCTAGCCCGTGTGTACTGTTGGCTAGGGGAAACTGACGGTCGTTAACCACATCAGCCTGATGGCTCAGGGCAGACTTTGTCTATGATTGAGTGTATGTGATAGTTGGGGTGTACTGTACACATATCTAGGCATCTTTGTGTCTGCACACGTGGTAGAGAAATCCTCTCTTGCCCTTTTCTAGTGGATTTGTGTAAGTGCACGTGTCATGTGAATCTTTGTTTATATAGGCATGTGGTTGTGTTTTCTCTCTGGCATATGGCATGAGATACATGTGAAAATAGAGCATTTATGTAGAGAGGATTTGTTGTGTGGTGTTTGGGTGTCCATATGTTTGGTGTGGGGTGTGTGTGATGGAGAGGATTTATACCATGGATTGTGTGGGTGTGTTTTTCCTGTGTGTTGTGGTGTGGGTGAGTGTGTATATACTTGCCAAGGTCAGATAAACCCCATCTAGTCAGCTGACCTGTGGGTATTTTTTTGCACACACGTTACTACATTGTGTGTTGCATTCGCTTTGTATGTCTGCCTGTTGCTTGGCAGGGGATGTTTGGGTATGTGTGCACGTGGCATAAATCCCCTGGAATTTCCCTGATATTGTATTTTTTTCTACATGCATTGTGAGGGGGGGGGGTATGTAGGACTATTACAGATGTGTTGTGTACATACGGGGGGTTCTCTGTATATGTATGTTATGAGCATGGAGTTGTATGGTTCAGTGTGTTGTACAGTTGTATGCTGTGAGCATGGGGAAGTGGCATGTGTGCTGTATACTTGTATGCTGTGTGTGCAGATATCTATCTATGGGTGTATTTATGTGCGCCTGGGGCTGTGCTGTGGGTGTGGGGTGAGCTGTGTGGAGATGAATGTGGGTGGTTAGTGTGTGTGTGTAGTGCATTATGTGGGTCTGTGTACACACATCGGACAAATGCCGGTTTATCCCCCTGTATCTTTGGCTTCCCAAAATCCCTCCCCAGCCGCAGATTGAGACCCCTTTTTATTGTTTCCCCCCCCACCCCCGTTTTCCAGCCAAAGTCTCACAGCTTCAAGATGCGGAGCTTCACCGTGCCCACCAAATGCATGCGCTGCACCGCACTCATGGTGGGGCTGCTGCGCCAAGGCTACGCCTGCGAGGGTGAGTGAGGGCCGGGGCTGGCTCTGCCCTGTGCTGGGATCAGATTAGGGCCCCTTTGCAATTGCTTCCCTGAGGTGAATTCCTGAATGGGGCTAAGCACGGGCCTCTGGGCCTAGAACCTGGGTCCCCGCCAGGCTGGGCATTGAGTGCTGGGCCCATGGGGCTGGTACCCACGTCTTCTACCAGGCAGGGCACTGGGGACTGGCACCTGGGTCTCTTGCCAGGCAGGGTTGGATGCTGAGCCCTGGGGGTGGTGCCTGGGTCTCTGGCCTCTCTCCCTGCATCAGATGCCTGTCAGAGTCTGTCTCCTTCCCCTCACTCATGCCCCGCATCCTGGCTTCTCCCTGCAGCTTGTAACTATGTCTGCCATGTGTCCTGCGCTGAGGGCACAGCCATCTGCCCCACACCTCCCGAACAGCTGCGGAAAACCATGGGGGTCAACCCGGTTACTGGGACAGGCACAGCATTTGAGGGATATCTGTCGGTAAGTCCCCCCACCCTCCGCGGGTGCCCTGTGTCAGCCTGGCTTTGGTCTGATGTGGCATGGCAGAGAGGATTCTGCAAGCACCCTTCTCCTGATCTTCTCGGCTGTGGTGAATATGGTTAAAGCAGGGTCACAGAAGTCAGGATTCCTGGGTTCTGTTCCTGGCTCTAGGAAGGAAGTGGGCTCTAGTGGGTTAGCACAAGGGGACTGGGAGCCGGGACTCCTGGGTTCTATCCCCAGCTATGCCACTGATGTGCTGTGTAACTTTGTGGCGAATGGGGCCGTAACCGTCTCCCCTCCCTGTCCACGTAGGTGCCAAAGCCAGCGGGGGTGAAGAAGGGCTGGCAGAGGGCATTCGCCTTAGTCAGCGACTTCAAGCTCTTCCTTTATGATGTGCCAGAAGGCCGGGGCTCCCTGTGCGGCGTTAACGTCATGCAGGTCGTGGATATGAGGTAGGGAGGGGCAGGGAAAGGGGACCCATGAAGTGCCTTATTGGTCAGACCCCTGAGCGTACCTAGCCTTGCATCCATCTCTGTCATTGCAGATCAGCCCCTGGGCCCAGGCAGCCCGGTATCCCCCCTCCTCCCACCCTGGCTCAGACCCCTGGGGCCATCCCGCCCTGTAGTCTTCACCCTGGCTCAGATCTCTGGGCCCAGCCAGCCTGGTATGCCCCCTCCTGTCATCCTGGGTCAGACCCCTGGGCCCATCCCACCTGGTATCCCCGACCCTGCCACCCTGGCTCAGACCCCTGGGGCCATCCCGCCTGGTAGTCTTCACCCCTCCCCCACTACCTCAGACCCCGGGGCCCGTCTAGCCCGGTATCCCTTCCTTCTTTGCCTTCCTGGATCAGACCAGTGGGCCCAACTAGCCTGGTATCCCCCCAGCCTCTGCTGCCCCAGATCAGATCATTGAGCCCACAGGACTGAGTGCAAGGCAAGAGCGCCCCCTGCTGAACCACCCTTCCTGCAGCATAACAACACTGGTGCCCTAATGGGTTTACCACCCCTCCAGATATGGATCACTGCTGGGTGAGTCGTCGAGTTGTCTGTTTTCTCCCCAGACCTTGTGTAGGTTGTGATCCTGGTGTCTGGGAAAGAAAGTTCCGCTCCCTCCAGGTTTCCAATTGTATGAGCTTTATTCACTAAACCAAATAACAAAGCAAAAAGCATGACGTAAATAATCCATATGAATGGCTTGATACCAAATCAACTGATGTATCAGATTGATTAAACCGTATGCATAGAAAATAAAGCCAGAAGAGACCAATGTGATCATCTAGTCTGACCTCCTGTGTCACCCAGGCCATAGGCCGGCCCTGAATTAATTCCTGTTTGAACTAGAGCAGACCTGTTAGAAACACACCCAACCTTCATTTAAACGTTCTCCGGGATGGAGAATCCACCCCATCTGTAGATCAAGTGTCCCAAGAGTTAATTCCCCTCACTGGTAAACATTTGCACCTCATTTCTAGTCTGAATTTATCTCGCTTCAACTTCTAGCCAGTGGCTCTTTTTCCACCTTTGTCTGCTAGACTGAAGAGCCCCATGTTATACACACTGCGATCAACTCATCCCTCAGCCTTCTCTTCGTTAAGCTAAACAGCTTGAGCTCCTGGAGTCTCTCACTGCAAGGCAGGTTTTCCAACCCTTTAATCCTTCTTGTGGCTCTTCTCTGACCCCTCTCCAATTTATCCACATCCTGCTTGAATTGTGGGCCCCAGCCCTGGGCCCAGTACTCTAGCAGTGGTCGCACCAGAGTCAAATACAGATGTAACTGAACCTCCCTATTCCAAGTCAAGATTTCTAGTTGTTTTAGGTGTTTCAAATAAACCAACAATTCTGGAGAGGCACCACCTTGTACGTGGGAAGAGCAGCAGTCTTATTTAGCTCTCAGCCCCTAAGTGACTGGGCTTTACCAGGTCCAGTGCCACTTGACACACGTATATTCTGGTTGAATGGCTGATACTGGGATCAGCCATTCAACCAGATCAGGGTCAGATCAGTTCTGGTTGAAGCTAAAGCTGAGGCTACACTCTGATGCCAATGAAGGCAGTGTGCCCAAATCATGGGGGTAGCAATCTCTTCCCTGGCACGGGTTACACAGAAATGTCAGGCTGGAATGGATCTCGAGAGATCATCAAGCCCAGCCCCCCTGCTCTGAGGCAGGACCAAGTAAACCCAGAGTATCCCCGACGGATGTTGTTCAACCTGTTCTTAAAACCCTCCAGTGATGGGGATTCCGCCATCTCCCCGGTATCCTGTTCCATCCCGCTTAACCATCCCGGAAGTCTTTCCTAATATCTCACCTAAATCTCCCTTGCTGCAAACCAAGACGAATGCTCCTTGTCCCACCCTCAGTGGACACCGAGAACAACTGATCCACCGTCCTTCTTGTAACAACCTTCTCCCTATTGAAGGTTGTTATCAGGTCCCCCCTCAGCCTTCTCTTCCTTAGACTGAACGTGCCCAGTGGGTCAGGCTTTCTAAATCTCGGATCGTTTTTGTTGCTCTCCTCTGGACTCTCTCCAGTTTGTCCACCTCTTTCCTACAGTGCAGGGCCCAGCCTGGACACAACATCCCAGCTGAGGCCTCGCCCTTGCTGAGCAGAGCAGGACAGTGACCTCCTGTGTGTAACTATCATAGGGTGGCTGGTCCCTTTAACGGGTGTTGGCCCTGTTTAGGGCTTCTTTAAGGGGAATGAGTCCCTCTCAGCCAACTTGTGAGCAATTAGCTGCCTAGGTGGCTGGCTGGCAGCTCATTGACTAATGAGCACCTGGCTGTGCTAAAAGGCCAGCAGAGTTCAGTTGGAGGGAGTGCTCTTAGGGGCATGGTGCTGCTAAGGAGAGGCTCCCCCACAGACGCTAGCAGGGGAGGACATCTGCCGGCTCACCTGAAAGCGTCATTTATCTGGATTACAAATTGGATCCGCTTGAAAATTTCCCCATGAAACGTTTGTCCAACCGAAAATGCTGACACCTCCCAGGGTGGGGAGCATGTTGATTTCGACACAGTCTCATTGCAGGGGGTGTGGGAACGTTCCATTTTGACATTTTTGGAATCGAACATTTCAACCTTGAGTTTTGAAATGACTTTTTGTTTAAAAATCACTTTCTAAAAAATATATCCATACAAGAAGTCACAATCCAGTTGAAACATTCTGAGTTCTTTAAACTACATTTTTTGAAGATTATTTATTTTGTTGAAAATTTTATTTTGTAGAAAACCTCATAGTTTGTTGTTTTCCCCCCAGTTTTGCATTGAAAAAAATTTGAAATGATGGGAACAGAAATTCCAGGTCCTGTCCAGCTCTATTATTAATACAGCTCCTCAGCCGTGTAATAGAGGCACATATGATCTTTTAGACAAAGAGGTGGAGTTGTTTTAGGTGTTTGAGAAATTAATTTGTAGGTGCTGTTCTCCGCTTCTGTGGGTTCTAGACCCCACCCCGCCCACACTCCCTATCAGTCACCTGCTCTCTCTTTTTTTGTTCTTGATGTCCCTCTTCTGCCGTTAATGGGGAATAGGAGCAGAGGAAAATACAGAGAGGGTGGGGAGGTCCTAGGCAGAAGGTTTTATAATCAACAGAGCATGCTTCCTTCCTCAACATTCTTCCACTTTCCACAAATAGCAGCAGTACCCAGTGGCAAAGCGTGTGCCTCGTTCACACTGAGGATAAAAGCCTACTAGTGCTACCAGTTACTTTAATTTGGCGGAGAAAGGCAAAAGAACCACCAATGGCTGAAAGTTAAAGACAAATGAATTAGAAATAAGTTACTATTTTTTTCACAGTGTGGGTGACTAACCTTTGGAACAAACTCCTAAGGGAGATGGTGGATTCTCCCCCTCTGAATGTCTTCAGATCAAGCCTGGCTGCCTTCGTGGAAGAGATCCACAAGCGACTGGGCTCCATAGAGGGGTAACTGGGTGACATTCTCTGGCTTGTGCTGTACAGGAGGTCAGACGAGATGATTGAATGCTCCCTTCTGGCTTTAAAATCTGTGACTGTAGTGAGCAAATCTACATCCCTCTCCTTTCCCAGGCTTACAGTTATTCTGTGGGGCACAGTAGCTGACACTGGGGTGTTGTAAGGTGCAGCTGGGGAGGCTGTGTTGGTTGGTTCTGATGCCTCTCATCTTCTATTTAAAGGGACGAACAGTTCTCAGTGACTTCGGTTCTGGCCTCAGACGTCATCCACGCCAGCCACAAGGATGTGCCCTGCATATTCCGGGTAAGTCCTGGGTGTCGGGACATTTACAATATTGGGTGTGCCTCAGGGCCAGAGCAGCAGCCGTAATCGCGTCACTCCAGCCCGGATCACATGACTAAGTCTGGCAAGTTCCATCTCAGCCATCTTGTGTGTCAGATATTTATTGCAATGGGCAAGTGCTACTCGGTTACATCACTGGTGCAGAGCTGGCATTATTGCATTTACACCAAGAGTAACTGACATCAGACTCCGGCCCTGACGTCACTGCAGTCAGGGCTTGATCCTGGACTGACTCGGGGGAGCTGAGATCCGAATCCGGCCCTGGCCCCATTGTAGTCAGGGCTTGATCCCAGATTGCCCCGGGGGATCTGAGATCCGAATCCGGTTCTGGCCCCATTGTAGTCAGGGCTTGATCCCGGATTGACCTGGGGGGAGCTGAGATCCAAATCCAGCCCTGGCCCCATTTTAGTCAGGGCTTGATCCTGGATTGACCCGGGGGAGCTGAGATCCAAATCTGGCCCTGAACCCACTGCAGTCGGGGGGGTGACTCCAAATTGACCTCGTGTGAGCTGAGCTCCGAATCCAGCACTAAACATCTGCATCTTTCTGAATAACGCTAAACTGCCCTCCCTGCTCCCCATAGATTACATCCTCCCAGTTGGCCACGCCCCCCAGCACCAGCTCCCTGCTGCTCCTTGCTGACAGTGAGGCCGAGATGAAGCAGTGGGTGCAGGTGCTGGTGGAGCTGCACCGGATCCTGCAAGAGAACCGGCACCACGACCGCTCCGTCTATATCCTCAAGGAAGCCTATGACAACGGCCTGCCGCTCATACCGCAGGCCCTCTCCGCCGCTATCATTGGTGAGCTGGCATGGGAGGCAAGGACAGACCACCCAGGGAGGAGAGTGGAGTCTGCTGGGTGAGGGGAGGGGTCGGGAGCCAGGACTCCTGGGTTCTATCCCAGGTCTGGGAGGGGAAGTGGGGTCTAGTAGGTTAGAGCAGGCGGTGACGGGGGGTCAGGACTCATAGATTCTATTTCCTGATATGTCACTGATTTCTATAACTTCGGCAAGTCCCTGCACCTGCCTTTGCTTCAGTTTCCCCCTTTGTAAAATGGGGAATAATAAAATCCCCCAGCTTCCCAGGGGTGTCGTGGAGCGGCATCTGAGAGCAATCAGGGCCCATAGGGAGGAGCCAGCCAGTCTGTGCAGCCTAACCTATTCCACATCCAGGCTGCCTCACTCTGACACTTGCCACTGTCCTGCTTGCAGACCGGGAGCGGATCGCGCTGGGAACCGAAGAGGGGCTGTTTGTGATTCACCTGCACACCAACGGTAAGAGCTGTCACGGGATGAGTTTGCAGGCATATGGGGAGGGGGGTTGGAATGACACACACTTGCAGCTGGGCTGGTCCATGGACCAGCACGGAGAAGAGTTGGGTGGCCTAACTTGGCACCAGTTAAGACTCTAGATCAGATTCTGATCTCGGTTACACCTTGGTGTAAATCTGGAGCTGCCCCAGAGAAATCCTTGAGGCAGACTGGATTTTAGTTAAACTACTTGTTACATATAAATGGCTAATAAATCTGGTGTAGCTGCACTTAGGTCAATGGACTTAGGAGCACATTTTATTGTTGGTTACAAACTGGAGTAAGTCAGGAGTAAGTCCATTAAGTCATTCTGATCTGTTATGAACAGGAGGGTACATCTTGGGTATGAGACAGATTCTGTTAAATCTGGTGTAAATCTGGAGTAACTTCGTTAAATGAATTGAGTTTAGGGACCATGTTCTGATTTCAGTGACCTACGGTTTAAGTCTGGAGCAGTTCATTTTGAGATAATTAAAACAGAGCTGGTCTCTGTTACACATTGGTATAAATCAGGAGTGACTCCATTGACTTCACTGGGCTCAGAACTGCATTCTGGCCACGGTTACACGCTGTCTGAAGTAGCTGCAGTCAAGTTGTTGAGCCATATTCCAGCCTTGGTCACAAACCTGGTGTAAATCTGGAGTAGCTCCACTGAAATCACTGGGGCGTATTCCGATTTCAGTAACACACTGGAGTAAAGCTGGAGTAATTCATTCTAGGTAATTAAGCCAGATGCTGGTCTGACCTTAAATGCTGGTGTAAATCAAGATTAATTCCACAGAAGTCAGTCATACGCTGACTTCATTTGGGGCCATCGGGTCACACCCTGACATTATACATAAATCCAATACAAGTCCACCTAGCCAAGTTCTGGTCTCTGTTACAAACTCTTCTGAGCCAGAGTCTGATATCAGTTACAAACCAGTGTGACTCCTTGAGCTACTCTGGATTTAATCAGGGGTTGCTCCAGGTGAGTATCTAAGTATTTCCCTTCCCAGTGCAGTCTCCATAGCACTCTGGCAATGCAGCCCCCCTGTGACTGTACATCTCTGACTCTCATCCTTTGTCTGTCTCGGTTTGCAGAGGTGCTCCAGCTGGGCGACTGCCGGCGGGTCCAGCTGCTCCTGATCTCCCCCAAGGCCCAGGTGCTCTCGGTCCTGTGCGGCAAGAACCACAGCGTGCGCCTCTTCTCCTGGGTCGAGCTGGAGACGCCAGAGTCCCCGGGGACCAAGATCGCCGAGACCAAGAACTGCCAGACCATGGTGTCGGGGCTGATCTGCCGGGGAACCACCTCTGTGCTGTGTGTGGCCTCCAAGCGCCAGGTGCTGTGCTACCAGCTCACCCCCTCCCGGCCCCACTCCCGGCGCATCAAGGAGATCCAGGCCCAGGGCTACGTGCAGTGCTTGGACATCATGGGCGACCGGCTCTGCATAGGCTACCCCTCGGGCTTCTCCATCTACCCCCTGCTGAACGAGGCGGCGCCCGTCCACCTGCCCCACCCCGAGGACCCCCGTGGAGTGGCCGTGGCCCAGATGGAGGCCCTGCGGGCCGTGGAGGTCAGCCTCAGTGAGCTGATCCTGTGCTTCAGTGGGCTGGGGCTCTACGTGGATGGGCAGGGCCGGAGGACACGGCAGCAGGAGCTGATGTGGCCGGCGACCCCCCTGAGCTGCTGTGAGTGGCGGGTCTGTGGGGTCAAGGGAGGTTGGGGGCAGGCAAGGGCAGATGGGGGCGGTTCCTGCTCTCAGAGATGCTGCATGCATGGAGCAGAGGAGAGCTCTGTTCTCTCCAGCAGGGGGCAGCAAATGCCCCATCACCAGAACCGGCTGCGCCAGATCACACCCAAGGCCATCTAGCCTGGTAGCTTCCCCCTCCACTCGCCTGCCATCCTGGATCACACCTGTGGGACCCTCTAGACTAGAATCGCCACAGACCCATTGGATCACACCCGTATCTAGCCCAGTATCACCGCACCACGACCTCTCTGCTGCCCCGAATCAGACCTACGTTCTAGCTCAGTATCCTGTCTTTGACAGGCCAACACCAGCTGCCCTCTAGTGGGCACCCAAGGGAACCAACAGCTGTACTGGCTGGGATTTGCACACGGGTTTAAAATGCCCTTGGTCTCTCAACTCCTAGGCTACAGTGCCCCCTACCTGAGTGTGTTCAGTGAGAACGCCCTGGATGTGTTTGATGTGCGGAAGGCTGAATGGATACAGACAGTCCCTCTGAAGAAGGTGAGGCTTTGGTGGGGAAACAAGCCCCGGGACCCAGGATTTAGCCAAGTCTGGGGGTGAATGTGGGGCGGGTAGGCCAATAAAGCGCAGCAAAGCTTTTATTGGTTTGTTATTATTTTAATGGTCCATTTAATGGGGCTGGGAGCCAGGACTCCTGGGTTCCATTCACAGCTCTGGGAGAGGAGCAGCTTCTAATGGTTAGAGCAGCGAGGGCCTGGCAGTCAGGGCTCCTGGTTTATATTTCCAGTGATGAGAGAGGAATGGGGTCTAGTGATTGGAAAAGGGTTGTGCTGGGAGCCTGGACACCTGGGTTCTCTTTTCGGCTCCGCCACCATCTCACTGTTTGAGATCTCACAGCGTAGGGGGTTGCGATGACCTGCCCCTGCAGCAGCTCCTTGGGAACAGCAGCCTTCTGGGAATGACTCTTATTCTCTTACTCAGGTGCGGTCCCTGAACTGCGAGGGCTCCCTCTGCACCTACGGCAGTGAGAAGGTGCGCCTGACCTATCTCAGGAACAAGTCTGCAGGTAACCATCCACCCCCTCCTACTCCAGGCCGCACAGTCAGAACACTGGCAGGGGGGCTCAGCCCTGATCTCATTTACACTGACCGCAGTGTGGACTAGAGCCATTGAAGTCAATGGAGTTACCTGGATTGATACCAGCGTGCCAGCTACAGGCACTGGCTGCTGTCAGAGATGTGGGCTCATGGGTCAGTTCTGGTTCTGGCAGTGCACCTGGACTAATAATCTTACTGCCAGCTCGAACTCCATACAGCAAATACTAGTAACATTATGGTAGCAGTATTACGGCAGCTCCTAGAGGCCCCATTAGGGTCCTGTGTACATTATTAAAAGTATTACAGTAGCACCTAGAGCAGTGGTCGCCAAACTTCTTAAGTTGTGCTACCCCTTACCCCAAATATAATCTCTCCCGCCTTCCCAGGAACCGCAGTCAGGGACTGAGGCAAGAACGGGAGCTGGGGGCAGAGTGGGGCTGGGTGGCGCTCCCTCATCGCACTGGCCCGGGCCCGCTGCACACCCTCCCAAATGTTCCTCTGCGCTCTTCTGGCGGGGTGCGCCCCACAGTTTGGGGACCACTGATCTAGAGGCACCAAGGAGAGATCAGGGTCCCCATTATGTGCTCTCCATTATTAGCAGCTTTATGGTAGAGCCTAGTGGTCCAAGCTGAGATTGGGGTCCCATTGCTAATATTACAATAGTGTCTCATGGCACTGACCAAGATTAGGGAGTGACCAAGATTGTGCCAAGCGCTGCACAGTGAGAGACAGTCCCTGTCCGGAAGGGCTCACAGTCTGAATGGACATAGCTGGGACGGGAAACAGAGGCGCACAGGGTGGAAGGGGTTTGCCCCAGGTCAATGGCAGAGTCGGGAATAGAACCCAGGACTCCTGACTCCCGCTCCAGTGCCCCAAGCCACTAGCCCAGGAGACACAGGCACCTAGTGGCTGAATGGTGTAACTGCAAGTAGACCCATCTTCGCAACCTCATTCCGCCCCTCTGCTCCAGACCAGGATGAATTCAGTGTTCCTGAGACCACAGACAACACCCGGCGGCAGCTGGTGAGGACCAAGAACAAGCGGAAATTCTCTTTCCGTATATCAGCAGAGGAGCGGCAGCAGCAGAGGAGGTGAGGCCAGGGGTGGGGGGAGGTGTGTGTGTCCTGCACTACCCTCCTGTCCTCACCCGGAAGCCTGGAGGGCAACAGAGACTTGTCATTCCGTCCTAACTAGCATGGTGTACATCCTCTCTGTATTCATGGGAATACTGTAAGGATCTCCCCCAGCCCAGGTGAGGGTCCCATTGTGGTGTTAGTACTATTACAGTAGTGCCTCCAGGCCTACCTACCTGGCACAATGCAGACAGTCCCTGCCCTGAAGGGCTCACAGGCTGAGCAGACAAGTAGATAGCTCTCACCATGTTACAGGGTGGGGGAAACTGAGGCACAGGAAGGGAAAAGTGACTTGGGCAAGGTCACACAGGAAGTCTGTGGCAGAGCCAGGAACTGAAGTGAGGTCCTCTGAACCCATGGCCGGCACCTTAAGTCCAGTGGCAGAGCTAATGGGGGGCGGGGGGAGTGACTGCCATCAGGTGTATGTGTGGTGCCTTTCCGAGCACCTTACGCAGGTGACAAACGGAGACGTACAACGTGAATGTTCACACGGCTGAAGAGCCTGCCCCACACTTGCCCTGCAGTGGTGGCTCCTGTCCAGCCAGGCTGGGCCCAGCTCCTCACGCTGGGTGCTGCGATCTGGGGCACTGGGTCATGCATCTGTGTGTGTTCCCCCACTGTGTCTGTCTGTCTAAGCATGCTCCCCTCTCCCCCCCCCCCCCCGTGTCTGTCTGTCTAAGCATGCCCCCCTGCTGGTGTTGCAGAGCCCACGGTCAGGGCACGCTCCAGCTATTCACTGGTCCTCTCTGTTCCCCCTGCAGGGAGATGATGCGAGACCCCAGTGTGAGGTCAAAACTCATTTCCGGCCCAACCAACTTCAACCACCTGGTGCACGTGGGGCCGGGTGACGGGCAGCACCGGCTGCAGGACCTGCCAACAGTGAGCACAGGGGGCGACCTGACCAGTGAGATGCTGCCCAGGGCAGGGGGGCGGGGGGGGGCTGCAACCAGTGCTAGGTTTGCAGAGAGGGCAGGATCTTCTGCCAGGGTGGTGTTTACCAAAATCTAGCCCTCGTGATCGCGAGAGACCCTACAATAACAAGCCAGCCTGGGTGAGCTGGAGCAACCCTACAATAACAAACTTGCCCCTGCAGTGAGCCTTTGGTGACCCTACAGTGACAGACTGTCTCTGGTGGGCCTTTGGCGACACGATGTAACAAGCCACCCTTGGCTTGGCAGTGTCACCCTTTGAAGGGATATAAGCAAACAGTGAGAGTGGGGAGGGGTTACCTGGTGAGCACCCCCTGCCTGTGCTCTCCTGCTGATGTCCCCACGCTGAGCTGGGATCCCCCCGCCTCTGTGCTTCCCCTTTCCGGGCTGCCAGCCCTACGCTGATTGTGTCTCGCAGGCCCAGGAAGAGAAAAGACAAGAGTCACAGGCCAAGCTACGTCGGCGCAGCTTCCCCAAGACCCGGCCCCCATCGTCCTCGGGCAGCGACACCGCCCTGGGGGACTCTGCATCTGGTAAAGGAATCCCACGACTGGAGGGGGAGTGAATCAGGGAGGGAGACACCCCTCAGGTCCTGTCTGGCCAGAGTGGAATTACTCCCCCAGGGGACAGCCAGTCCTGTGAGATTAGCTGTGCTTCTCTGTTCTCACCCCTGGGGATCGCTGCCTCCCCATGCACCCCAAATCCCTGAGGCCACATGAAAGGACCCAGAATTCCAATGGGACCCTGAGCCCGTTAGAACAGGACAAGGATTCCTAGTGGTTAGGGTGGGAGACATGGGAACTAGGACTCCTGGGTTCTATTCCCAGCTCTGGGAGGGGAGTAGGGTCTAGTGGTTCTAGCAGGGTAGGGGGCTGGGAGTCAGGACTCCTCCGTTCTATCCCTGGCTGTGCTCAAGATTTAGGACCCAAGTTGGTGGTGGTCCCAGATTCCCTGTGCAGTAGCTGGGAAGGTTTGCACCAGCCAGTGACTGCAGCTCTCTGTCCCCTTGCAGCAAAGCGTAAATCGGGCAGCTCCATCTCTGATGACTCCTTCACCTCCCCACAGGGCCTGTTCACAGGCACTGACATGCTGACAGAGGTAAGAGACCCCAAGCAGCCAGACCTGGCCGAGGAGGGACAGGCCTCCCTTGCCAAAACCCTCAGCGTCACCCCACTGAGAGGTGAGGGGCTGCAGCACCCTAATACTTCAAGCTATTTTTCAAGAGACAGCCTGGTTTGGTGGTGATGGTCCTGGGCTGCGCGTCAGGACTCCTAGGTCTGCCCCTGACCTGCTGTTTGGGCAAGTTCCTTCCTTTCTCGGTGCCTCGGTTCCCCTCACCCTTTGTCACCTCAGACTGTGCAGCACGGTGGGGCCCCAATCTCATTGTGAGCCTCTAGGCGCTACTGCTGTAGCACTGGTCCACTGAGCAGGACCAAGTAAACGCAGAGCATCCCTGACAGGTGTTTGTCCAACCCATTCTCAAAAACACCAGCTGAGGCCTGACCAGTGCTGAGTAAAGCGAGAGAGTTATTTCCTATGTCTTACATACGGCACTCCCATTTATACACCCCAGAATATTAGCCTTTTTCACAGTTGAATCACATTCAAGTTGCGATCCATGCTCACCCACGATCCTTTCCAGCAGCTCGACTGTCTAGCCAGTCATTCCCCATTTTATAGTTCTGAGTTTGATTTTTCTTCCTGAGTGTAATACTTTACACTTTTGTCTTATTTTCATCTTGTTGATTTTAGCCCAGTTCTGCAATTTATCAAGGTTGTTTTGAATTCTAATCCTGTCCTCCAAAGTGCTCGCACCTCCCACAGCTTGGTGTCATAAGCAAACTCTCTATTCCATTATCCAAGTCATTAATGAAAATAATGAATAGTACCATGCCCAAGCCAGGCAGACCCGCGCGGGACCCTGCTAAATGCATCCCCCCAGTTTAACAGTGAACTGTAGCTAACTACTCTTTGAGTTCAGGTTTTCATCCAGTATTACAGTAATTCCATCTAGACTCCATTTCCTTAGTTTGCTTTTGAGAACGTCATATGGGACTGGGTCAAAAATCAAGATAAATCCCATCTTCTGCTTCCCCCTAGCCGCTAGGTCAGTCACCTTGTCAGGGAAGGAAATTGGTTTGGTTTGGCATGATTTGTTCTTGACTAATCCTCTAGGTGCTTACAAATTGATTGTTTACTAATTTGTTCCAATATCTTTCCAGGTATCAAAATTAGCCCGACTGGTCTGTAACTCCCTGTGTCCTCTTTTTCAAAATAGGGACTTTGTTTGCCCTTCTCCAGTTCTCTGTGAGCTCACCCATCCTCCATGAAGTCTCAAAGATAATTGCTAACGGTTCGAAGATTGCTTTCGCTTAGTTCCTTAAGCATCCAAGGGTGAATTTCATCAGGCCCTGCTGACTTGAATAAATCGAACTTAGCTAAATATTCTTTAACCTGTTCTTTCCCTATTTTGGCCTGTGTTCCTTTCCCCTTGCTGTTAATAGTAATTGTGTTGAGTATCTGGTCACCAGGAACATTTTTAATGATGAAGCAAACAATAACTAACTATCTTGGGGCCCTGATTTTGTTTAATGTACAGTAACCTCTGGGTGTTACTGTAACCCACATGGTAATAATCACAGGCTGCCCTGCCGTGCCGGCTCCTTGCTTTTGGCGGTCCCCCTCCACCCTACCCTTTTAACTCTTCTCTCATTCCTTGCAGATCTCAGATCAGACCCGCAACCTCCACCTCTCCTTCAGCTCCAGCCACGGGAGCTCCAGTTCTTAAGGTGGCAGGACCGATGCCACAAACCAGACCCTCTTGCACATGATAATCTGTGTATTTTAGCCGGAGATGCCACCACAAGGCGCTGTAATGTTGCTGCTGTCGCTGCTGTCAGTAGAACATTCCCTTCGCTGAGGTTGTGCTCTGCAACCGGGGAATTTGTCCATCCTGTTTTGAAATACATAAAATGTTGGTACCAAAATATCTCCACCTATCTCCCTGCATCACCCAGACACACCACTTACTGTCTCTGAGACACCCCTGTAGAGAGAGGAAGCTGCAATCCGCTAAGGGTTAAAAGTGACGATAGATCCCCCTCACACGTGCACGCTTTTGCAAGGGAGAATAGCGCCTCCTTGCTTGCATTCCGTTCTTTGCCTCTGGATAGCCCAGTGGGATGATGCCCCAAGTGGTGAAAAGCGTGAAAGGGAGCAGGTGAAAGTGCCCCCTAACTTACCTGGGGAGTCGGAGCTGCACCGCCTGAAGAGCACACCCTGCTGGCCATGGGTAGTACTATCGCAGTACCTGGAACCACTAGAGCAGAAAGCATCAAAGATCATGGTGGGGGTGTTGCTTCTCCCAGAAATCCCCAAATCCTAGCAGCCATCTGAATCAGGGACGGATGCTGCTTTTTTTAAACTGCTGTTTAACACAAAGGAGTCCAGCTTGGGCCAGACTCTGATCTCAATTATCATCTGTATCGATCCATTGGAGTAAATCTGGTTTCACAGGGCTCTATCTGGATCGTCTTGTGCCATTGTATATCCAGGGTTCTTTTTGAACTACTCAGGGATTGGGTTGCTTTGCTGAATCATCACGACATTGTTTAATCCTGCTTGTATTTCCTTAAACCTATCATAGTTCTGCAAGAACCAAAAGATGCTGAAACCAAAGATTATCGATTTCCATGCAAAGGAGGGAGAGAGAATCCTTCCAGGAATTCAAATTCTGGGGGACACTTATTTAAAAGTACAGGGTGGGTCAAAGACCGGATTTATTTAGGAAGCAAATGTGTAAATACTTGGACAACTGCACCATTAAATGCTGTGCAAAGGTTTGTAGTCTGCTCTGTTCTGTACAGCAAGGGAGGATGTGCTGAAAGAGGGACAGAGGCAACTGATACTCTTTGATATAAGGATCATGGCTTGTGGGTGCATTTAAGGGGGTGTGATAATAGGGTGATTAAGCTTTGGAACAGTTGTCCAAGAATTGTGGACTGATTTTCCATTGCTGGCAGTTTTTACATCAGACAGGAAGACAGATGAGATGACATTAGTGGGCTCTTCTAGCTTTCAACGCTGTGACGATTACGTTTTGCCCATCTACATTACAAAGGCAGCATTAAAACTTGCTCGTGCCTCGGCTGTATTAGTGCAAGGTTTGGCTTAACTGTGTTATGAACAGATGAAAAATCCATGGCCCCCTGTTGTCAGTTATGGGTTTGCTGCAGTTGCAGAAGGCAAATGTGGGGTCCAAGTGTCCGTTGCAGGCCCAGGGCTGCTGTAAGTGACCCTGTGTTTGCCAGTAGGCGTGATGGGATTTTATTTTAAATAGGTTACCCAAGTGCAAGTTCCAGCAAAGAGGGCCATGGTGCCTGAGCAGGAAAACAGCCTGGGAATCAGTGGGTGCCTGGCTGGCAGTGACCCGGGTAAGGGGGGCGAGGGGATGCGTGCCCTCTCAGTACAGGAGCTGCAGAAAAAATAGTGATCAGAAGCAAGTTGGGAAAATTCCCCCTCTGCCAGGGTGCGTTGCAGAGCTGCCTACTCTGTGCAGGGGCTAGTTTGAGGCCAGGCCCTGGGGAGACGCCCCCCTTGTGGTGCTTCCATCTGTAACACCTGCAGCTGAAAAAGCTGTCCAGCGCATGAGCCAGGGGACCAAGCACCTTTTAACCATAGTGAGAGTCTCCTATTGGTCATGGCTGTAGCCAACGGGGAGGCAGGAGCTGGGTACAAACCCGGAAGTAGCCTCTGTGCGAGTGAGCGGCTGCTGCGCAGCATCTGGAGCAAAGGAGGCGAGTGAGCTGGAGCAGCAGGCGGGTCTGAGTGCACAGGGGCTGTTGCTGCTGGGGAGTCCCGGGCCCAGCTCCGATGCCTTTGCCTTTCTCTCCTCCCAGCTGGGGCTCTCTAAGAGACTAGACTCTGTCTCTCTGTCTTGCTCTCTCTCTGAAACTCGACACTCTCATTTGTGTGTCTCTCTTTCAGTCCTGCGGTGGCTAAGAGCCTAGACTCTGTGTGTGTTACTGTGGCTAAGAGACTAGACACTGTCTACCTCTTTCTGGCTTGCTATGGCTAACAGCCTAGACATGCTCGCTCTCTGTGCGTGTGCATCTCTTGCTTGCTTGTTGTGGCTAAGAGACTAGACTCTCTCTTGGGGGTGTGTGTGTATGTCTCGTCTCTAAGAGACTAGCCACTCTGTGTGTGGGTGTGTGTCTCTCTCTAAGAGACTCGTCTGTAAAGTGTCTCTGTGTCTCCTTAAAAGAGAATAGACTCTTTGTTTCTGATTTAAACACAGATCATTTAAAATTAATTTATTCCTACACCCTTTATATACAAAAAGAAAGACTGCAGCACATACAGGAAGAATGCAAATATCCACACAATCACAGGCCCCCATCTGCTTTTTACTGAGAAGCTGTACAGAATAAATACAGTAGAACCACAAGTTTGTGCATCTCTGCTTGCGAGTGTACCTGGTTGGTGGGGTGTCCTTATTGCTGATGTATGTATAAACTAAAATTCTAAGCGCATATGTACAAGCAAAAGCTGAAGCTTCCACTGCTCTTTTGCCTGTCAGTCCAGCTTCCTGGCACCCAGTTTCATAGGTCCCTTTGCCACCTTCCTGTCCGCCCGTTTAGCTTCCATCTCCTTCTTCCGCTCCTCTCGCTTCTTGCGTGCTAATTCTGCCCTGCTGAGCCCTACGGAGACACAATAATTCCCAGCTAGTACGAACGGCTGGATGGAACAATCATGTGCAACTCTGCTTCTTCAGCAACTCACCCTGGTCAGAGTCCACAGATTCCCAGTTTTCCTCTGTACCCCAGTCGCCAATGGCATCCATGCTTCTCTGAAGTTAGACACAGAATTTGAATTCAGAGGACTTCTTCACAGTTATGCACTACACTGGGGGAGGCACTCAGTACACATTTATCTTTCCACACAGGAAGAGAAGGGAAGTAGCTAATCCCTAAACTGAGTGGGTACCCCACCCTGCCTTCCTCTGGAGCTTCAGTTAAACAGAGAGCAGGGTGATAACACTAGCCCTTCCCAGGCCTTTTGGGGATTTGTAGACCCTCCCCCCCACAACAAAAACCAAAACATACAATGTCACCCAGGGAGTCAGTGGCAGAGCTGGGAATTGACACACACACACACACCCCATCCTTGATCATGAGACATGGAGAAACTTACCTGGGTCTCTGTTGTTGACTTCTGAGTAGGGATTATGGAGAAGAAAGGATCTGGTTTCTCTACACTCGATGAGCTGTCCCAGTCATATTCGCTGGCCAGTTTGGTTCCTTCTGGTTGGGCCAAGGGAGCTTGCTGTGAGGGGGTCAGTTTCTGCACTGTCCCAGAACCAAAATCCTCCTCCCAGCTGTCCTCTGCCACGGAGCTTTGTCCCTGAGTGCCCCACTTCTTGTGACTCCAAGTAGATCCAACCTCCCAACCAGAGCTGGTCCAGTCTGATTCCTGTTTCTTGGAGGAGCTGCTGGTCTGTTAATGATAAGGGGGACGGGGGCAGATTGATCAGAGCAACCGGAAGAGGACAAATGAGCTACGAGACAGGAACTGAAGGGGCTTCTGGACTAGTCATATCCTACCTGCAAGATTTAAAAGAGGTGACTTTGAGCGCCCAGGCTCAACAGATAAAGGCCAGGAATGGGAAAAGACCTGCCCATCACCCTAGCCACACTGTCTTTCGTACTAGTAGGCACTTGAACAATGGTTATTCCCATCTGAGGGCCGTACGGTGACTAAGGCAAGAAAGGCTGACAGTCTTAATTTAAAGACCATGATCAAATCGCCTTTTAACCTTCTCTGGAATAAACTGAACAGGCTGAGCTTCTCAAGTCTCTCCCTATAAGGGGGATTTTCCGGACACAAAATCCTTCTTATAGCTCTCTGCTGAGCTTTTCCAATTTGACAACATCCTTTTTGAAGTGTAGACATCATAACCAGACACAGTATCTAGTAATGTTGTCACCACTACCATAAACAGAGGTGATGACCCTTCCTTTACTCCTACTCGATATTCCCCTGCTTACACGTCCAAGATTGTTTGCACCCTTTCAGCTCTAGCATTGCCCTGGGAGCACTTGGTTATTTATCATGATGTTCAAGTTCTTTTTGGTGTCACTGTAGTCCAGGATACAGTTCCCTTGCCCCATTACAGTGATCTACATTTTTTGTTCCTAGATGTAATGATCCTTAGTTCTTATACAGCACTTTTCATCAGAAGACTTCAAAGCATTTAACAAAGGATGTCATTATCCCCATTTGCCAGATGGGGAAACTGAGGCACAGATATTTGCCCAAGGTCACTGAGCAAGCTGTGGCAGATAGAATCATAGAATATCAGGGTTGGAAGGGACCTCAGGAGGTCATCTAGTTCAACCCCCAACTAAATCATCCCAGCCAGGGCTTTGTCAAGCTTGACCTTGAAAACCTCAAAGGAAGGAGATTCCACCACCTCCCTAGGTTAACGCATTCCAGTGCTTCACCACCCTCCTAGTGAAAAAGTTTTTCCTAATATCCAACCTAAACCTCTCCCACTGCAACTTGAGACCATTACTCCTTGTTCTGTCATCTGCTACCACTGAGAACAGTCAAAATCCATCCTCTTTGGAACCCCCTTTCAGGTAGTTGAAAGCAGCTATCAAATCCCCCCTCATTCTTCTCTTCTGCGGACTAAACAACCCCAGTTCCCTCAGCCTCTCCTCATAAGTCATGTGTTCCAGTCCCCTAATCATTTTTGTTGCCCTCCGCTGGACTCTTTCCAATTTTTCCACATCCTTCTTGTAGTGTGGGGCCCAAAACTGGACACAGTACTCCAGATGAGACCTCACCAATGTCGAATAGAGGGGAACGATCACGTCCCTCGATCTGCTGGCAATGCCCCTACTTATACAGCCCAAAATGCCATTAGCCTTCTTGGCAACAAGGGCACACTGTTGACTCATATCCAGCTTCTCGTCCACTATAACCGCTAGGTCCTTTTCTGCAGAACTGCTGCCTACCCATTTGGTTCCTAGTCTGTAGCGGTGCATTGGATTCTTCCTTCCTAAGTGCAGAACGCTGCACTTGTCCTTGTTGAACTTCATCAGATTTCTTTTGGCCCAATCCTCGAATTTGTCTAGGTCCCTCTGTATCCTATCCCTACCCTCCAGCGTATCTACCACTCCTCCCAGTTTAGTGTCATTTGCAAACTTGCTGAAGGTGCAGTCCACACCATCCTCCAGATCATTAATGAAGATACTGAACAAAACCGGCTCCAGGACCGACCCTTGGGGCACTCCACTTGATACCGGCTGCCAACTAGACATGGAGCCACTGATCACTACCTGTTGAGCCAGACGATCTAGCCAGCTTTCAAGCCACCTTATAGTCCATTCATCCAGCCCATATTCTTTAACTTGCTGGCAAGAATACTGTGGGATCCAGGAATAGAACCGAGGACTCCTAAGTCCCTGTATAGTGCCCTATCCACTAGGCCACACTATTGCCCCTACAACTTTCCCAGTTGGTATTAGCTTGAGGGTTACTTGCTCCCTCCCAGAGATTATGGAGACCAAATGCACCAGAAAGGGATACCTGCACTTAAGACAGCATATGGTGTGGCATCAGAGTGATAGCATGTGCGGAAAGCCACCTACCATCCTGGTCCCAGGCTTCTTCAATGCCAAGGCTGGTTCTGACCACTCCGGGGTGTTCCAGTCATCTGGGCTCGCCTGCCCTTTGGATTGCTCAGCCTCTTGCTACAAGCAAAAGCACAGAAAATGAGGCACAGCACATGAGGAAGAAGAATCTCAAACCAGGCAGCAACAGAGCCTGCAGCTAATATCGCAGAAGTCACTGGATGGCGCTGTGGTGCATACTCATCTGCATATGAGCAGTGGCCAGTCTTGGAAAATATGCAACGCTGTTAGCTTGGTGATGCATGTATGTATTCTTTTCAAGGGAGCTATTGTAAGCAGCGCAGGGGTATTTGCTGCCTGCCCTTAATCTTTTTAACTACAGCAGGTTCTTGGGGCAGAATTGCTTCTGGTAAACTGGGCATGGGGCATTGGCATCTAGGCTGAGAAATCTGAAATGAGATTGCCCTGCATGCTGTTTGTGACCACCCCTGTCCCAGGACTGCGCATGCAGTGTAAATAAATAAGTTACACTAAAAAATTGCCCCCACTCTACTAATTTCCCCACCAGACTAGAAGCTCCCAAATCTGCTCAACTCAGCAGAGGGGATTACAAGTCCTTACTCCAATCACTGAGGCAGCCCACCTGTCATCCTCAAACAAACTCTATTGCAGACGGAAGTGTGCTGCTCACCTCCAGGCTCCCCCAGTCCTCATCGTCCCATCTATCTGTGGAGTTCTCTTCTTCCTCGGTCACATCCCCCTCCAGATCCCACCGGCTGGATGGAATGGGAGCTGCTGGCAACGTCGCCGGGGAAGGGATGTTGCTGGCTCCTTAAAGACAAAAGCCCACAGCATTAGAAGGTGTCCTTTTTCTGACAGTGGCCAGCACTGAGTGCTTCAGAGGAACTGTGCCCAAGTTTTCTCATAACTCCTATTACAGCTAGGGCTTGTCAACACAGGGACTGCTATGGCTATACTGGCCAATTTCCCCAGGGCATCCTTTCCAAATCCCTTGTTCATTTAGTATTTTTATGTTGAAAGATGCTAATTGCTGCCATCACCTGAGTCTTGGATCAGCCCTAGTTACAGCCAATGGGTGCACCAAGCAGACTCAACGGAAGGAGCAATTAAGCCACTTTATGTAGTAGAGACAGCTACAAAGACTGGAGGGATCAACCAATGCATACAGCAGGTCAGAGCCAAGACCGCAGGGACTAGGAGATCAGTTGCAGCCTGTGCGTGTTGGGAGGCAAGAAGCCCAGGGAAGCACCGAGTAGATGAGAGAGGAAGCGAGGGACAGAGCTGCTTGGGCACAGAGTGATAGACTCAAGGAGCTCCATCTATTTAGCGTAACACAGAAGGTTTAGAGGTAACCTGATCCCTGTCTAAGTCCCCACATGGGGAACAGAAATTTGTCAGTGTAACACACAAAGACCTAAAAAGATCCAATGGCTGGAAGTGGAAACTAGAAAAATTCAGACAGGATATAAAGCACACATTTTTAACAGGGTGCAGAGAGAATTGAGTTAAATCAGCAAGCAGAAAACTTGGATTTAAATCATCAATTGTTAAACTTGTTTTACATTTGTACTTTTAAATTATTTGCCTAACCAAAAGTTATTTTCACTGATTGTAATCATTAAAACATGCTGATTTGCAACTAAATATTGCCTTTACATTAAATGTGATGCTATTTTTGCTAACCAGGTGGATGCATTACACATTTATTTAAGCAATTATATAGCTTAACATACATTTATTCAGATTCTTAATTCTTACTTTTTATTATTTTAGAAACGGCGAATAACAAATTTCTTATTTATTAGGCAATTAACTGTGATCTATGAAGTTCAATTAGAAATGAGCAAAACCAGCTTTTTAATTTTTGTACTAGCTAAATAAAACTACGTTAAATGTGCTGGAAAATGAAAGTTTATTAAAAACCTATTTTGTATTTAAAACTAATTGATTTATTATTCATAGACTGGAAAAGGAAAAACAAACTTTCCTGCTTTTTCAACTCCCAATCAGTTTCTTAACTTCAAATGAACTAGTCGTTGAACTGAACTTCTTGAATAAAGTGAAAAGAAGAAGACATTCTCTCTGCATCTCCAGAACAGCTACTGCTGTCAAAAGCTGGCTCAGTAATTCAACAAACTCTGGCTCCAGGTGCTTAGGTGGTGATTTCCACCAGTTAAGTGGTTTGATTTTCTTTAAAACTTTGGCACCACATATATACTGCTTAATATTCTTTTTCTCATTTAATTTAAATGCTTGACTCTAGTATTTTTAGGCCTTAACACAGTTTATCAAGATTTCAAATTTAATTTTAAGTAAGTTTACTTTTTAATTAATTTAAATTAAAAAAATCTGATTTCTTCGATTATTTTAATTTAAATCATTCATTTTTATCTACCATGACAGTGAGGGTAACAGAACAAGTTACCAAGGATTGTAGTGATTTTCCATCAGTCAATTTTTAAATCAAGATGGGATGTTTTTATAAAAGACCTGCTCTATTTCAAATAGGAATTAACACAAGGAAATCCTATGGCCTGTGTTCCAGCAGAGGTCAGACCAGATGATCGCAAGGTCCCTTTCTGGCCTCAAACATCTGTGAAAAGCTCGCTAGCAGGGCAGATTTGAGGATTTCTGAGCAGGAAAATGGCCTGCTGTTGTTGGGTTCTCCTGTGGTCAGGGAAACGGGACTTTGTGTGCATTCGTTATAAATAAACAAGATTACACCAAGATTAAAGTTGGGCAAAACAAAAATTCAGCAAACGGTAAATTAGCTAAAACTGCATTTTGAGGGGCACTAAAATTATATGTCATATTCAACCTTAGCTTGCAAATAGTTTCAGTTAAAAAAAATGGATTTCTTTCCCCCTCAAAAATGTCAAAACTAAGAGTTTTGACACTTTCGACTTTTTGTTTAGAAAAGTTTCATTTACAAATGTAGCTAGATTGATTAAAAAATAAACAAACAAAAAGTGTTTTGTGTTTGTCATTTTGCTTCAGGTGTTTTTTTGAGCTGAAACAAAGTTTTTTTCATTTCAGCAACCACCACCCTCACCCCTGTCAAAAAAAAAAAATCACATATTCGCTCAGCTCTAACTAAAAATATACCTGACTTGCGTCACTGATTTCCCCTTTTCTGGAAACTACCCTGCAAAGTCTCAAATACTGACCAACTGCTTGAGCCAAAGGGGCAACCACCCTTATTATTACACTCTGGCTAGTCTTCTGTAGGTTAACTGCGTGTCACGCAAACACGTATTTCCTTCTATCGCTTCAGATGGTGCTGCTGGCTTCAGTGCCATTTGCCACATGGCTACTCAATTCTTTGATGCCACCACCCCAGGGTGAATAAAGCCCAATGCAAGCTTTGCGATTACAGCTGTGCAAAGACTGACCGATACTGGGTGGCTCCAGTGCACCTCCAGTAGGGATTTCCACAGCTGTTTGTTCTACCGTGGTCCCGGCGTTTGTTCGGATTAGCTTCGACGTAAGCGATGAGACCCCTGTCACGGCCCAGCCTGCCCAGCTGGCAGCTGCTCCCATCCCGGGGCTCGTTGATGCTGCGTGAACATCCTTCTCTGCAAAGGGAGCAGAAAGAAAAGGGGAAAAACGTCCATTAGTTCTGTTTGGTGTTTAAATGCCTGAAAACTTCAGCACAGTATTAGGATCTCTCACCCAGTTCAGAGAGCTGAGATGGGTCTTCAGAGACGGTTTCTAGCTTAGTCACGAAGCTTCGAATGGCTTTGAAAGTCTAGGAGATTGAAGTTATTTTATTATTATACGCTGTAGAGATACCCTCTCCAGACAGCGGGAGACCTTGTTGCACCAGTGACTGCACAGACACCCAACTGAGATTGGGTGCCACCATCACACTGGACGCTAGAATGGACTCGTCCAAGGTTGGAGGCCCCCGTTGTGCTGGGCATCAGAGCTGGAGGCTTGGAGTTGGCAGCTCTGCAAATTTCACTGCAGATCCAACTCACCTGATCCCTGACTGTCTTTTCAGGGTCAACTGTCAGCGCACAGAGAACCGGCAGGATTTTGAATGCGCAGTCATTCATAGAGTAGAAGTTGTGAGTGGCAGCAAATCCCAAGACGCCCGCTGCCCGGGAGGGAGCAAATGGGTCTTTTGTGGCACGGCTGAAGGCAGAGATCAAAACTCTTTGTCTAGTCTGGAAATAAGAGAATGGGCAACTTATTATGTGTATTATGGTAGCACCCGGGAGCCCCAGTCACAGATCCATTGTGCTATCCATATGCACAAACACATAAAAAAACAGTCCCTGCCCTAAAGAGCTTTCAATATAAATAGACTAGATAGACACAGAGTGGTAGAAAGGAAGATTATCCCTGTTTTACAGCCAAAGAACAATGAAGTGTTTTGCCCGAGGTTACACTGACTTTGTAGCAGAGCCAGGAATGAAAGCCAGGCCTTCCAGGCTCTGGCCTGGTACTTTAACCACAAAACCCTCCTGTCCCCTCCTCCTGAATGCTAGAGCGTTGCTGGGATCTACAATCCACAATTCCTCACTTAAAGATGGCCACAATCTTCCTCTGCATCATATGAAGCCTTGGTGGGAAATAGGCATTTTAAAGGGAAATCATCCTGGGAAAGAAACCAGGGTCTGTGTCCCTATTTTCCCCATCCTGTCAGGCATTGGGTCCCTCTGGAGTGCAGGAAACGGTCTCACTACTCACGCTGGCATTGAGGTAAGGACCGATCTTTCCAAGGCACACGGTGGTGTTGCAACGAATGGGCCCCTGGTCATCCTTGGCCTGCAGACGGGCAAAGTGCTTCATCAGCTCCATATTGAGATTGTTCTCGTTCAGCTTGGGGGCCAGCAGCAGCATCGACTGTGAAGGGAGGAAAAAGGCTGGTCATGGGGTAGTTCAGGTCTAATAATATCTAGCTCTTACATAGCACTTGTCATCAGTAGCTCTCAAAGTGCCTTACAAAGGAGGTTGGTACCATTATCCCCATTGTATACATGGGGAAACTGAGGCACGGGGCTGTTAAAGTGATTTGCCCAAGGTCACCCAGCAAGCAAGTGGGAGAGACAGGAATTTAACCCAGGTCTCCTGAGTCCCAGTCTAATACCAATCCATTAGGCCATGGTGCCTCCCTAGCTTGTAGGATATGTTGATAGTGTGGCTAATAACAGGGAGTAACTCCTGAAGCACCCCTTGTTGTACAGCTATTGTAGGGCTTTTGTACTCTGTAGGACACTAGTATTATGCAACATTTATATTGCAATAGAACTTAGAGGATTTGGGCCCCATTGTGTCAGGCACTGTACAAACAGAATAATTATAGCTGGACGAAACCTTTTTGACAAAACAGAAAAACAGAGTCTGGTGGAAACTGAAACAATGTGAGGGAACATGGTTTTTGATAAAATTCTCAATGGAAGAAAGTCAAAGCGATTTGTTTAGACTATTTCAATCGTATCTTTTATTTTTATTTAGTTTCTACTTCTATATTACAATAATTTTAATATTAGATTATATATATTGTATTGACTTACATTTAATATTTTATAGTGTTTAGACAAACCAAACTATTTCAGCATCATTGATACAAAATGAGAGGCTAAATGATTCACAGTTTCATTTTATTTTGCTAACTTTTATATTATGTTAATTTTTAATTCATAGTATAATTTATATATTGTTTGGACATAAACTAAATGCTTTTACCTTATTAAAATGAAACAATTTGATATTACCAAAACAAAACGTTTCAATTGCTCCAAATCAAAATTTTTCAGAGCTTAACAACAAGTCTGTGGAAAATTTAGGAATGAGAACAAAAATCATTTTTGAAATGTCATAATTTGCCACAGAACGGAAATTCCATTTCCCAGCCAACTCTAATCACAAAACACTCCCTGCCCCCAGAGAGCTTAACAACGAGTCTGGACCCCATTGTTTCAGGTACTGTACAAACAGAGAACAATGGTAGTATCTGTCCCAAAAATCAGGCAACAGAGTGACATCCCTTGGGGTTTGGATCTGACATTATGTCCTGCAGTGACAGACATTTCTACTGCCCTTTGTCTGCCAATGAACCCCTTAGGATAGTGGCAAGGGTTGGGTTAAACCTCATTAAAACCTTGATTAAAGGTAGTTGTAAGAAGCTATTCAAGCTTCTTTACGGACTCAGAGCTGAAACATTAGGGGGCCTGCAAACAAAACTGTGTTTTGGCACATGTGAGGCCACTCAGGCATTTGAATTCAGAAGGCAGAGGGACTACCCTGGGTATTGTTTTAGTAGAGGGGTGAGAAGAGAAAACAGACAGGAAGCACCGCACTGAGAGAGGGCCCTGAGAAAACGCCAAGAAAGAGCTTTTGAGCAGAGTGCTGGCTGAAGCAGCTGGGAGCAAAGAAACTTCAAACAAAGAGATGTCCTGTTGTTTGATTCCTGCTGTGTTCAGAGAAACATCACTTTGTATATTCTTTGTAAATAAACAGGACTGCATCAAAGAAAACCTGATGCGATCATCAATTTCTCCTCCTAACCAAACAGCCTGCAGGACCTCAAATTTTAGCTAACCATTTGGGTCAAAAAGGGGTAACATCCAGCTCTTAACATTCATATATCTCAGAGCAGTTTACAAAGGAGGATCACTATCACTATCTGCATTTTTCGGATTGGGGAAACAGACAGGTGGGTGACTTGCCCAAGGTAAGTGGCAAAGCTGGGAACAGAATCCAGGCCCAAGGGGGGAGGGAGGGGGAAAAGAGGACTCAAATAGAGACATTGGAAAGGGGTCTAGTTTTCAGAGGGTGGGTGCTCAGTACTTTCTGCAAATCAGGTCTCTTTCTAAAAGGCATCTCAAATCAGGCAACCAAAATCACTACTCACTTTTGACAAATCCTGGCCCAGGTCTCCTGAATCCTTGGTCCAAAGCACTATCCACAGACCATATTGCCTATCTATCCAGCCAGTGTACACAGCAGAAAGTGCACCCTCTGAAACTGACAGGACTCAGGACAGACTTGTCTGAGGTTCTTTATGGGAAAGACTGTCCAGATCATGCAAACCAGTATCACATAAAACCTCCTCCCCATGCAGAGGTAAGAATTAGCAACAGGGTCAGACAAGATTAATAGTCCAGAGTAGCATCATCCTCCCCCTTAACTCCACCCCATCAGCATCCTTCAAGAAGGAGGAACAGAGCAACTCTGAAATTGATTCCCAGATTATAAAGTCAGAAGGGATCACTGTGTTCATCTATCAGAGTAACAGCCGTGTTAGTCTGTATTCGCAAAAAGAAAAGGAGTACTTGTGGCACCTTAGAGACTAACCAATTTATTTGAGCATAAGCTTTCGTGAGCTACAGCTCACTTCATCGGATGCATACTGTGGAAACTGCAGAAGACCACAGTATGCATCCGATGAAGTGAGCTGTAGCTCACGAAAGCTTATGCTCAAATAAATTGGTTAGTCTCTAAGGTGCCACAAGTCCTCCTTTTCTTTTTGTGATCATCTAGTGTGACCTGTATAACACAGGTCACAGACTTCTCTATGTTAATTCCTATTTGAACCAGAGCAGATCGGTTAGAAAAACATCCCAGCTTGATTTAAAAATTATCAGTGATGGAGAATCCACCACATCCCTTGGCAAGTTGTTCCAATGGTTATTTATCCTCACTGTTAAAAATGTGCACCTTATTTCCAGTCTGGCTTTTTCTAGCTTCAATTTCCAGCCACTAGATCTTGTTAGGTTTCAGAATAGCAGCCGTGTTAGTCTGTATCCGCAAAAAGAAAAGGAGTACTTGTGGCATCTTAGAGACTAACAAATTTATTTGAGCATAAGCTTATGCTCAAATAAATTTGTTAGTCTCTAAGGTGCCACAGGTACTCCTTTTCTTTTTGTAGATCTTGTTAGACCTTTCTCTGCTAGACCGAAGAGCCCATTAAAAAAGATTTTGTTGCCCATGTATGTACTTACAGACTGTGACCAAGCCACCCATAACCTTCTCTTTGATAAGCTAAATGGATTGAGCTCCTGGAGTCTCTCACTATCAGGCAGGTTTTCCAACCCTTTAATCATTCTCCTGGCTCTTCTCTGAACCCTCTCTACTTTATCCACATCCTTCTTGGAAGTGTGGACACCAGAACTGGACACAATATTCCAGCAGTGGTTGCACTGGTGCCAGATACTAAGGTAACAGAACCTTCCTACTCGAGATCCCACATTTATACATCCAAGATCACATTAGCCCTCTGTTGTTCTACCTTCACGGTCTGCTCACGAATGGCCGGGTTGGTGTCCAGGAAGCCATGCACAACATGGGGAAAGATCTGGGTGTTGACGGTGGGTTCATTGAGGTATTGGATGAAGTTTTCCATCTGCAACACACACACACACGCATGTGCCGCCAGTCAGGACTTAACGTTTAGTGTAGTGCTGAGCAAGATCAATGCACAGTCAAAATTAGCAGGGCTCCACACCATCTGGGGAGAGTCAAGAGGAGAACCCAGATGTCCTGATTCCCAATCTCCTGTTCTAAGCCCTTGACATCACACCTTTCCACAGCCAGGAAAAGATCGAGAAATCCTGGCTCCGAGCCACCCCTGCAGCACGCTTCTTCCCACAGCTTGGCACAGAACCCAGGCGTTCTAATTCTCAGTCCCCTTGTCCTAACAACTAAGTGAAGTGACACTCTCTCCCAAAGCAGAACCCAAAAATCCAGTCTGCTAATTCTTTGATCTAGCCACAAAACCACTCCCCTTTCAGAGCTGAGAGTAGAACCAAGGAGTCCCAACTTCCATTCTCCTTGGTTCTAACCACTAGACAGGCACCATTCCCCTCCCAGAGCCAGGAACAGAACCCTCAGGTTCAGACTCCCCGTCCCCTCCCTGTTCTAACAAGAACAGAAAAATACTGCTCCTGCTAACCTGTCTGAGCCCTGGATCCGCCCAAGTGCACAGATCTGAAGCGAGGCTGATCACTGACCTGCTGCAGCAGCCGTATCCTCATGGCTCGGTCGGTGGAGGAGAACATTTTGACGATGACAGGAATGATCTTCTGCTGATACTCTTCAGTGTTCAGGAACTTCCCTACCTGCAACAACACTGGAAGTTAAAGAGGAGGCTTTGATCCTGAAGGAGATGAGGGGCATGCAAAGCTTTAGTGCGGAGACAGGAAGTGGTGAGGTGGGCCCATGAGCCTTCCAGAGATAAGATACTTCTAGCTGGGCCACACCAAGAAATTCATCTGTAGATGTTCCTGGAGTACTGATGTCAGCTCTTGGCACCATCTCCTCCATGGTCCTGTATCTTGGGAATGGAGTCCCCGTATTTCCACACACACACCCTGCAAGGTCATGTGTCAGTTGATGAGGAATGTGTAGTAATGGCACACCTCTCTGGCCTCAGTTTCCCTTTTCCTGGCATGAGGTGCGGTAAAGTAGGGGAGGTGGGGGGGAATGAGAGAGCACACAGAGCCCTCGCATGGAGGGAGAATCAAGGACTCTGATATAGGTGAAGTGAATATAGCACATGCAGCCCGCCATGAGAGGTGGGCGTTGGAGGGAGTCGAATGAGAGGGTGGTTCACAAGGCACTTGTGGGGGAAATGGAGCGATGCAAGGACCCCATGTGTATGCAACGTGTGCAGCCTACAGAAGCTACGAAGCGTGCGACCCCTTAATAGGGCAGTTTAGTCCTAAAATGCCTCTCTCCTCCAAGCACACCAACTTCACTGAGTCACAGGCTCAAACTGGTCCCTCTAGGGCTCTAGCCAACAGAGCAACAGTCGGTTCCCACTTTGAACTGGCCCTATAGGGTTACTTTGTGTTTGCCTGTCTCCTCCCTGTCCCTTCCACAGGTCCTGCTCAGTCGCAGGAGATCTCCAGCACCAACTGCTCTCCCCTCCCCACAAGCAAAGTCCGCTTGCCAGCAGTCCTTGCTCACTCTGGGAACTACAATCCTCAGAATGCCCAGAGACGGGAAACAGGCCGGTAGCCCCATCCCATCACAAGATGTAAACAGGGGAATGCCACCATTAGAACAACAGCTCACCTTGAAGAGTGGGGTTAGGATGACGGCACCAGCACTACCAAACTCAAAGGCCGTCAGCAGCTGTGGGAGGATCTTGTGCCGGCAGAAATCTTCGGGGAAGGTGTCTAGGTTGTTGCTCAGCTCCTGGAAGAACTTCTGCCGTGCTGCTGGTTCCTTAATCTGCCGGGGCAGGGGGAAAGGGAAATGGGGTCACTGGGTCAGACTAGCCTGCTCCTCGTGGCTCCATTCTGCCCTTTGGGGCTGCCAACAAGACAACCAATGCAATGGTGGTTTGGATGACGCAGTCTCCTCTCTCACTAGGAAATGGTTGGAAATACAGCAGGTTCTTGTTCTACCATACAGGGGCATGAATTTCCAGATCTGCTAACATGGGCTGGAGTTGAACCAGTGACTTAAAGCTGAAGTGGTCTTTATCCTATTTCACCCTGAACCAGCCAGTCCCTCCCACAACTTGGGGCCACATCAGAGCTAATGCTTTGTGGAATGAAAAGACACCTTACCCCTTTCCCTGCCCCCTACGCCAACCAGTCCCCCTACCCTGCAGCAGGATTGATGCCGGTACTCCCTAGAGAGGAAAGGCCTCAAATCCCATTCCCCACCTCCCTGATCCAGCCAGTCTTCCCCTCAGAGCTGGTGCCCTCTGGAGGGGAAGGGCCTCATATCCCATTCCCCACCCCAGCCAGTTCCCTCTCAACCTCCCCCCAAAATTAATTGTGCTCCAGAAGCTACTTTTCCCCACCAAGCGAGCATATAACGGAGCCGAGACAAAGGTCAGTACTGCCCAAGGCAAGTTCAGTGGGTCCATAAACCAATGCAGGGGGTCCTCAAGCCCCAGCAATTGATTGGACACTCTCTTGGGCACCTCTGGCCTACACAGAGGAGTTCTAATACTGTACTTTCCACCCCTCCAGAATGGGGGCGACAAGGCTACTAGCATCGCTCTCACCTGGATCTCTTCCAGGAAAAGGTTGGTCTCTACAAAGCTGTTCTTCATGAAGCCATTGGGGCCCCGGCAGTTCTGGAGGAACTTGGCAGGGTTGGGGCGGATTTTGGGGTTGGCCCCCACCAGTTCGCAGTAGTGGGGGACCAGCGACTTGGGGATCTGGAGAGAGGATACACAGATTCTACAATCAGGAAGAGGTGTCCCTTGTGTGTTAAGCATTCTCTATGGGTACTAATTAGTTTGAGATCTTTTCAGTTTGGATAGCAAAACAGTTGACAACAGCCAATGGATCTCATTATCCCTGTTTTAGGAATGAGGAAACTGGGGCACAGGGAAACAGGCTGAGCTGCCCAAGGTGACACAGCAACGCCATGGCAGAACTGGGAAGAGAACCGAGGAATCCTGACTCATGTTCCCACCCCTCCCAAAGCTGGGGATAGAATCCAGGAATCCTGGCTGCTTCCCCTCCCCCACACTAATCACTAGACTTTCCACCCTTTCCCTCCCAGAACTGGGAGTAGAACCCAGGAGCCCTGACTCCCAGCCCCTCCTGCTCTAACCCCTAGACCCCACTCCCCCTAGAGTTCCCAGTCCTGTGCCCTATCTATTGCACCCTACTGCTATTCTACAGCACAACCACAAAACTCTTTACCAACCCATTTGAAATTGCACAGCTCCGTAAGGGACTGCTTAAGGAATAGTAGCTGCACAGAGGCTGCCTAAAGCAGAGAGTGATCTGCAATCCTTGTCATGCTCCTATAAGTTTGGCCAATAAACAAAACAGAAGGGCCACTATTTAGCCACAGGATGGACAGACACAGGGCAATATGCTACCAGTTCCCCAAAAATGCACCTCTATAGAAAACTGCATTGACTCACCCTCACATTAACAGGGTGAAGCTGATGGTTAGCTCTGGGGCGTGTGGCCTAGCAAACTGGGACAAAGGAGACTTTGGTTCTATTCCTGGCTCTACCATTGGCCTGCTGGGTAACATCTTGCCCCCTTTGTGCCTCGGTTTCCCCATCTGTAAAATGGGAATAATGAGTCTAACCTCCTCTGTAAAGCTTCTATGATCTACTGATGAAAAGTGCTACATAAGACCTAGGGTCTATTATTACTGAAGTCAATGGGGCCTGAAAGACACATTCTCCCCCCACAGCGTATTGCGAAACCCACCAGCAATCAACTTTCCCTGCCCTTCCAGGTGTAACCCAGATCCACTCCATGTGGTGCTCTGTCCCCCTCTAGCCATGGCTGGGCCACAGACAGAGGTTGATGAGTCTGCTATAGCCTGGCTCTTTTAGCACACGACACAGAGGCTCCTGATTCTGGGTTTGATTCCTGTTGCCAACAACACACCCAGAGGTGTAATATTACAAATAGAGGGATTGGAGCCCGGCGGATCTGCTGATTAATTACTTTGCCAGGCCCTATCAACAGAGCGGGTGGGAAGGGGACTGACCACATTACCTTGCCAAGGGATCGCAAGGAGGACGGACGGGGCAGGGTGCCATTGAAAACCTCCCAGATGAGGCAGCCAAGACGCCACATGTCCGCAGACCTGGCACAGCAGAAGAACCAATGTAACTTTCCCAGCGATTTCCCCATGGGGAAGGAAAGTGCAACCCAGCTGTATTTTGCATAACATGATCCATACAAACTACACCCCCAAGACACTTTAGGGTTAGGCAGAAGGGCTATGCAGGAAAACAAACAATAGAGGAGCTTGAAATGAGACAGAGGCTCTTGCATGCGCGTGCACACACACTGTCAAGAGATGGCAGGGATTGGATATGCAGAACGGGGAGTAGAGAGGGATACAGCAATTCTGTTCGGAGACAGGTGTCTTGCACACACAGAGAAGAGGCAGGTGCCAGGTGCACTGAGAGGAGAGCAGAGAGAGATGCAGGGAGGAGGATTCCTGAGTGCAAGGGGCTGCAGAGGAGAAGGTTCTTGCACATGCACACAGCGGGACACTGTGGAGAAAGAAAGACCAGGTCATGGAGGGTGACTGGAGAAAGACCGCAGAGTGAGTTAACAATGAGGGTAATATGGAACTGGTCCCTGAAATAACAATAAAACCCCAGCAATGCATGTACAGAACAATAAGCAGAGCTCAAAGCCTCTCCCTTCTAGAACCTGGGCTTTGTTAGTTATTGGGCTCAGTGCAGGAATCACAGAGAGAAATTCTCTGGCCGGTTTAAAACAAGAGGTCAGACATAATGGTCCCTTCTGGTCTTAACATCTACAAATCTATCTGTATTATGGTCATGTCTAGAGAGACCCCGACAGAGATTGGGAGGCCTCTGTCGTGCCGGCTGAGCTGCAGACCTCACTCAGCTGAGATCAGGGGGCCCATCGTGCTCGGCACTGCACAGTCACACAGTGAGAGCGAGTCTCCGCCCACAAAGAGCTTACAATCTAACTAGATAAAAAGGTGGGAGGAGATTAAAGGGCCCCGCCCCATCTCCCACTCACCATTTCTCCCCAGGGATTTTGCTGTTATCTGTTTTCTCTGGTGGGTCATATCTCTCCAGCTCAGGGATCCCTTTCCGAGGCGGGGTGTTGTCACCCTGGGTCGAGTACATGTAATCCAGGCCACCCAGCTTCCACTCACCAGCGCGGTCCACAAAAACAGCAGCCATGCACACATTATTGTGGATGAGGTTGCAGTCATTCACCAGGAAGCTGAGCGCTTTCTGGAAAGGCAAGGGAAGGACAAGTCAGAGGAGCAATCAGCTGGGAGCCCTGTGAGGGGAATCTTAGAGACAGAATGGTCTAGTTGAGGGGTGGGATACTGCCATTAAATAATTAGCCTGAGACCCCTATTGTCTAACCCCACTCCCATAATTTCCAGCAACTGTGAAAATTTAAAATCAATAAAAATTGAAAAACAGGGTAAAAATAAAGATCAATATTATCTATCAAAATTAAAAACAATAAAAATCTAATTCTGCCACGTTTAATTAAAACTGAGGGGCAACCAAGACTAGGGGCTGTGGGCAAAGGAGTTGGTGGTTTACGATTTTCTATACAGGCACAACCCATCTGCTTGAGATCACTGTATCTTACCACAATCTGATGGAGGCCCCACGATATCTCCTGTTCATTTAACCCTCCAGAGTCTGCTTTCGCCTTCAGGTAAGTACTCAGAGATGTCACAGGCTCTGTCACGACGTGTAAACATTTCTCTGTCTATCCCCCCCCCCGCAAAAAAAACACCATGTTTCTTTTTGTTACAGAAGCACCCAGAGGCTTCAAGTGAGATCGGAGCCCCTTTGTGCTGGGCACGTTATTAGTAGTATTACGGTAGCACTGTAGCCCCAACCAAGATCGAAAGGTCCTGTTGGACCTGGCGTTGCACAGACCACCCCCACAAATGAGATTGGGGTCCTGTTGGGTAGGACACCACAGAGACCCCCGCAACTGAGATCAGAGAGACACTGAACAGCCCACCCCCACCTGAGACTGGAGACCCCTGTTGTATCAGGCACTGCACAATCCCCATCCAACTGAGATTGGGGCTCTGTTGTACCAGGCACTGCACAACCCCCTTCTAACTAAGATTGGGGCCCCTCTTGTGCCAGGCACTGCACAACCCCCTCCAACTGAGACTGGGGCCCCCATTGTGCCAGGCACTGCACAACCCACCCCACCAACTGAGACTGGGGCCCCTGTTGTGCCAGGCACTGCACAATGCTCTCCTTTCCCCCATTAATTGAGATCAAGGACCCCTTAGTGCCAGTCACTGTGCAGAATCTCCCAACCAAAATAGGGGACTGCCTCCATCCCAGGCACTGCACAGACACCACCTCCCAACAAGATCAGGGACCCCCATTGTGCCAGGCTCCACACAGATCCCCCCACAAATGAGATCAAGGGACGCTTAGTGCCAGCCACTGCACAGACACCACTGCCCCATCCCCATTAGGGGGTCCAGCATGCAGCCCCTGGCATGGCAAAAGGCCCAGATCTCTGTCAGGATCCATGCGGTGCCCTAAAGAGGATCTCCAATCTTGTTCAGGGTTGCTGGGGCCTACGATAATACAAGTAAACAGATAATAAATAAATGCATCCACTATAGGAAGACAAAAGTGTAATACACTGGGCTGTCCCACTGCAAGCTGGACATGTCGGGTGACACTGCTTTATCCAGATTCAGGTTTTGCTGCAGTTTCATAAAGGCAGTGGATAAATAACATAATTCCATACAGTATCAATCCAGTATCCTAAGCATTGGTGTTTTTCAGGCTAGGAAACACACTCTGGGGCAGAAATCACTCTTTACTCTGCGCCCTTTACTCTGTGCCATTCTGGGGCACAGATCACCCTTTACTCTGTGTCAGATGTGATACAAATCCAGCCCTGAACTATTCAGGGCCTCAGACATCACCGCAATAAAAAATCATAATCCTCAAAGACTGCAGACATAGCCACAATATGAAATCACAAATATAATGGACGGTAGGTACCGCCACAAATAAAAATCATAAACAGTACCTCCAATCCGTCGACGTAGGACAGAATATTGGGGTGCCGGAGGGTTTTTAAGCGTTTGAAAGCTGCCTTGGCGACCTGTGTCTGTTCATCCGAATTAGGTTTAACTTCATAGACGAAAACAGATACCAGATCCCCTGTGGTCTGAAGAAAAACAAAAAAGTGTTATGTGCTATTTATTTAAGGGTGTCTTTGATCGGGTGTCTTTGATCCTATAGTATCTGAGCAGAGCTATTTTCCCCAATGTACAGATGGTGAAACGGAGGCACAGAAAAAGGATGTGAAGCTTGCCAGAAGTTGGGAATGGGTGACAGGGGATGGATGGATCACTTGATGATTGCCCTGTTCTGTTTATTCCCTCTGCAGCACCTGGCATTGGCCACTGTCAGATGATAGGATACTGGGCTAGCTGGACCTTTGGTCTGAGCCAGTATGGCTGTTCTTATGTTCTTACTTGCCCAAGGTCACATGGGGAGTCTGTGGAATTGAACCGAGGTCTCCTGTTTCCCATGCTGGCATCCAAATTGCTGGCTCATCTTTCCTCCCTTGTGGGGATGGCCGGGGATGGGGAGTCAAGGACAGTCTGTTTGGGGGAGGCAATGTAGTCTAGTGGACAGAGCATTGCACTCACAAGACTTGGGTTCTATTCCAGGCTCAGCTACTGGCTTGCTAGATGACATTTGGAAGTTCCATCCCCGCTCTGTGCCTCAGTTTCCCCACATGTAAAATGGGGATAATGATACCAACTTGCTTTGAAGAAGGGTTTTGTGATCTACTGATGAAAAGCTCCATATCAGAGCTAGGTATTAAATAATTATTACTATTATTATTATATGGACCCTATAATGAGGGTAACTGTGTCTGCCTCTGGGTGGAACACAGCAGCCACTTTGGAAGCGGGCCAAACCCTCCCATTTTCATGCTGCTGTTTGTTCCCTGACCCTAGGGGACTACAAGTAATACTAGATCCTTGGATGTCCCCCAGCTGCTTTGGAAAGTGGGGTGGGGGTGGAGGGGAGACCCTTGAGACTAAGGAAGAACTAGAGAAGCCCTCAATTGGGGTTCCCTGGGCCCTTTATTTTTGGGGATGCTCAGGAATGGGGAGAGCCTGGAGGGACCCTGAAAATCCTTGTTATCAGGGGAGGAAGAGCCTAGAGGGCAGTCTGAAACGTCCTTCCATCTTAGTGGGGGCCCCGGAACCCCCTCTATCCTTGATAACGGTATCTGAGTGGGGGCTTGGACACACCCTCCCATAAACCAGGGGAGAAGCAAATCTCTGGGGATCATTAAACACCTCTTCTGTTCTAGGGGGCCCTGGAAACCCTGCCTTCGTCCAAAAGCTCTTTGAAACTCCCCTTTTACACCCAGAGGAGGGCTTGAACCCCCCCAGCCATACCTCACCTCTAGCTCAGGCTGGGGAAGAGAAGCCTGGATACCCTCTACACCCCGGCCTAGGGATGAGGGCCTGGAAACCCACTCCTGAACCCCGGACTTCGGGGGGGGGCTGGAAACCTCCCCCCGTATCCTGGGTTGGGGACCTTGGAACCCCCCGTACCACGGGCTGGAGAGGGGGAGGCCTGGAAACCTACCTCCCCCCCCCGTACCCCTGGCTGGGGAGCCTGGAAACCACCTCCCCCGTACCCCGAGCTGGGGAGGGGGAGGCCTGGAAACCTCCCCCTGTGCCCCGGGCTGGCGGTCCCGGTGGCGGCCGCTCCAGGCTAGGGAGGCCCCGCCACGTCAGGCGAGCAAAGGCCGGGCCGGGCCCAACTGGGGGATTCACCTTCCTCCTGCCCCGGTGCAGCTGCCAGGGCCCCGCGGGCTCTCCCCGCTCCGCGCCCGCCTCCGCGCCGAACTCATAAGGGAAATCCCGGACAGGGTCCCGGGAGAAGAACCACATCGTCCGGCCGGGCCGCTCCGGGACCGGGATCCGGCTCCTCCGGGCTGCGCGGAGCGGACAGGCCGCCAGAGGGCAGCAGAGAGCACGGCGCTGGGGGCGGGGGAGGAGGCTGGGCGGGGCTGGGGGCAGAGCAGGGGAGCAATGATGCGTGGGGGGAGGCCTGGCGCACAGCTAATCCCGGCGGCTGCCCCGGCCGCCCCCCAGCAGCCGCAGATTCTGGTAGGGTGCAGAAGGGCCTCCTCGGCCGCTGGCGGACCCCACCGCTCCTGCCAGCTGCCGCCTTAGCTTTGCCGGTGGAGCTGTCCAGGCACAAAGAGGTGACCTGATTGTCCACAACGTCCCACAGCAAGTGAGTGACAGCCTGGGAATGGGACCCAGGAGTCCTGCCTCCCAGTCTCTGCTCCAGCTACTAACCCAGAGTCAGGAATAAAACTCTGTCTCCCAGTATCTGTTCTAAACCTGAAGTCACCACCACCCCCAACATTTTTTGTGGGGGACTGTTTTTTATTTTTCTAGTATAACTGAGAAATTAGATGAGTTCTATTCCTAGCTGTGCTGGGTGACCTTGGACAAGACATTTCACCTCTCTGTGCATCAGTTTTCCCCTCTGTAAAATGGGTATAATGATACCAACCTCCCTTGTCAAGCACTTTCAGATCTAGAGATGCTATCTAAGAGCTAGGTATTATTGTGAAGCTTGACTAGACTAGAAATACAGTGCAAATTTTTAACAGGGAAGATGATTAACTACTAGAATAGTTGGCCTTGAGCTGTGGTGGATTTTCCATCACTTGGAGTTTTTTAATCAAGGCTAGATGTTTTTCTAAACAATCTGTTCAAAGGCAAACAGACATTATTAGCTTGATGCAGAAATTACTTACTTTGTGAGGTTCTTCTGGCCTGTGTTATACAGGAGGTCAGACTAGATGATTATAAAGATCCCTCCTGGTCTTAAAATCTATGAATCTATGCCTAACACAATAGGGCAGGGGTGGGGAACCTTTTTTTTATCCCGGGCCATTGACTCACAGAAAAAAATCAATTGCGGGTCACACACAAGTAAAAAGCAAGGGTCTGATCCAAAGCCCCCCACCCCACCCCACCCCACCCCAGGCTAGCTCCCCAGCCCCAGAGGAGTGCCGGGAGGCATGTGGCCCCAGCCTCCCCAGCCCCAGCGTGCCAGGAAGGTGGGCAGCGTGTGGCCCCAGCCCCAGAGCACTGGGAAGATTCGCAGCACACGACCACAGCTTCCCCAGTCCCGGAACGCTAGGAGGGTGGGTGGGCGGCACTGCCATAGCCTGCCCAGCCCCAGCTGGAGCACAGGGGGACTGGAGGAGCTGCATGCTGCATGGCGGTAAATAGGAGTGGGGGGAGACCTGGGCAGGGCAAAGCGTGGGCAGGTCCACGCCTGGCTGTTTGGGGAGGCACAGCCTCCTTCAATGTATGGTACCCGCCGCCCATGCACAGGCCAGATGAAAGTAAGCAACGGGCTGGATCCGGCACACAGGCTGTAGGTTCCCCACCCCTGCAATAGGGCTTTGGCTGCTGGCATTTTGACCCCCGACTTTGAGGTATTTAGGTGTTGCTACACTCAGGGTTGCAATGCCTAACTGATTTAGTATCCTAAATCTAATTTTCAAAAGGGATTTAGGCACTTAGGTCCCAAAAGCCTATGGATTTAGGCTCCAAAGGACCTAAATCTCTTTTGAAAATTAGATTTAGGCCATGTCTCCTAAATGAGTTAGGCGCTGAAACACTGAGTGCAGCAATGCCTAAATACTTTTTAAAAGCTGGACCTAGGCACTGTCATAATACAAATAATAAATATTATCCTGTGTTATTCAGTTTCCCCAAGATATCAAAGTTTCAAAAGTTAAATCCCTTTACCTTTCACTTGTATATTTTTATTTAATCAATTCCTTTCAGCCTCTTTTAAGATCTATCATGCTGACCAACAGTCTATTGTTTCCTTGTGCTCCCCTATCTGTCTGTCTGCATCCATGTTGTCTCTCGACAAATGTAATCTTTCCCCCACTCATATCTATTCAAAAAGCTGCTGCAAAGATCATTTTCTAGCATCTCACTTTGACCATGTCACCCCTCCTTGCCTCTCTCCATTGGCTCCCCTTTCTTTATTGCATCAAACATAAGCTATTTGTCCTCACTTGCCAAGTCCTGCATGTCTTATGCCAGTAGACCCCAAACTGTGGGGCAGGTCTCCACTAGGGGGGAATGAAAGAATGTCCGGGCAGGGTACGAAGGGGCCTGGAGCCAGCCTCCACAGGGGGCGGGGAGGGAGCGCCACCCAGCCCCGCTCTGCCCCCAGCTCCTCTCCAGCCCTGGCCTCAGCCACCAGCCCCAGCCCCAGCCATGGCTTTTGTCCCAGCCCCAGCGGGCCACAAACCAGGTAAAGGGGTGGCGTGACCAAAAAAGTTTGGGAACTACTGCCCTATCCCACCTGACCTATCATCTCTCATTCACTATCAAGAGGTTGATTCCTGCCTCCATGGTGCTTGTGCTTCCATTACCCACTTGTTAAATTTGTAAACACCTTAGTGTATTCTCCTGTAAACATCCACAAAACTACTTCATCTTCCTCCTTCAAATCTCTCTTTTGTTGTGATGCCTACAAAAAACGTTACAATGGTTAGGTTATTGGTGGTATCGAGCATAGGCGCTGACTCTGTGGGTGCTCCGGGGCTGGAGCACCCACCAGCAGCCCTCCTTATCAGCTCCCACTCACCCTCCCCCAGCGCCTCCCTGCCTTCCATCCACCACAATCAGTTGTTTCATGGCATGTGGGAGGAGGCTCTGGAGGAGCGAGGACACAGCACGCTCAGAAGAGGGGGACAAAACTGGTCGGGAAGAGACAGAGCGGGGCGGGAAGAGGTGGGGTGGGGGCAGAGCAGGGGTGGGAAGAGGTGGGGCGGGGGGGGCCTTGGGGGAAGGGGTGATTGGGGGCAGGGCCTGGGGCAGAGCCAGGGGTCAAACATCTCCTGGCATTTTGGAAAGTCGGTGCCTGTGGTACTGAGATTGTCTGATATTGTCTCATTGTTTCCTTGTACACCCTTGTACATCTGTTGGCCCTTGTTTTATTCTTAGATTGTGAGCTCTTTGGGGCAGCGACCGTCTTGTTTATACTGTGCCTAGCAAAATGGGGTCCTGGTCCATGACTGAGGCTCCTAAGTGCTATTGCAGTATACACAATAAATACAACTAATTGGTTTTGTGTCCAGGCTTTCTAACTACCAACTTTATTTAATTGAAACCCAGGCTATTTCTCTGACAGCCCACCCAACTGCTCCTCCTTTTTCAGAAGTCCCAGGAACCTCACTGTACACTGTGGTCTAAAAAGTGTTGAGCTACGGGAATTACATGCACAGTGAGAGGAAGCAGCATTCTGAATCATGCATTGCAATTCTGACTTTGATCGCTAGAAGGAGCTAAAGGTATGCAGATGATTTCTATTCCTTCCTAAATCTGAGCTGTCCAAGCAAGAGGAAGCATCTCACACACAGAGCAATGATTCCAGAAAATTCTGGTTTCAACCGGAGATACCAATGTAATGAAAATAGAAAATGATTGTATGACTTTTTATTCTAGAATGTCACTTTTAAACAGTCTCTACATAAAAGAATAAATGGACACAAATCAGACATCAGGAATGGTAACATACAAAAGCCAGTAAGAGAACATTTCAATCTCCCTGGACATTCGAGAACAGATTTAAAAGTAGCCATCCTTCAACAAAAAATCTTCAAAAACAGACTTCAAAGAGAAACTCCGATGAAGTGAGCTGTAGCTCACAAAAGCTTATGCTCAAATAAATTGGTTAGTCCCTAAGGTGCCGCAAGTACTCCTTTGCTACTCTGAAACCTGTAGAGCTACAATTCATTTGCAAACTTAACACCGTTAATTTGGGCTTGAATAGGGACCGGGAGTGGCTGGCTCACTACAAAAGCAATTTTCCCTTTCTTGGTATTGACACCTCCTCCTCAATTATTGGGAGTTGACCACATCCACCCTGACTGATTTGCCCTTGTCAATGTTGGTTCTCCACTTGTAAGGTAACTCCGTTCTCTTCATGTGCCAGTATATTTATGCCTGTATCTGTAATTTTCACTCCATACATCTGAAGAAGTGGGGTTTTTTACCCACCAAAGCTTATGCCCAAATAAATCTGTTAGTCTTCAAGTTGCCACCGGACTCCTCGGTGTTTTTGTGGATACAGACAAACATGGCTACCCCTCTGATAGCCAGAAGCCATGTTTTAAAGTATCATCTGGCTCTGCAGCTTTGTGGACCGTATCAAAGGTCCGAACAGTGACATTCGCTCGCTGATTTAACTCTGAGAGGCAAGGAAGCCAGGGGAATTGCACACTTGCATCTAAGGGGCCAGATAACCTTGTGGTTGAAACAGGGAGCTCAGAGCCAGAGTACTCAGGAGATGGCCACATAATTCTTGTGTGATCCTGGAGGGCTAATTCAGCATGGTTTACTTGAGTAATCTTTACTCACACAGAAAATCCCACTAAAGGGAATGGGATTATTTCACACATGAGTAAAGGGTGCAAGATCTTTTCCGTGCCTCAATTTCCTCTTCTCTCAAAGCTTGTTGACACACACAAATGCCTCTAACTATGCCAGTATAGTTAGAGCTGTACAACTAGTGTGGATACAGTTATACTGGTATAAAGGTGCTTTATTATGATATAGCTGTTCATGTATCGGAAGAGGATTAAGCTACTACAAACTTCTACTGGCATAGCTATGCCAGTCAGGGGCCTGATCTCTGACTGGCACAGCTGTGCAGGAAGAAGCCTCTAGCGTTTTGCTGGTATAAGTTGTGTCCGTACTAGGAATGCTTTGCTGGTATAGTATACCAGTATAGCTATACAGTCAGAGAGCTCCTGTTGTAGATTTGGCTTAAGGCACCTTTATATCAGTGTAACTGAATCCAAACTAGGTATTATACTGGTATAATTATTTGGGTAAAAAACCCCTCTCCCCAACAGTATAAAATCTGTGCATAAACCAGGCCTCACATAAGGACACAAGTAGACACACAAACACATATGCACACATACATATAATGTAAATATACACATGCACCTAAGCACACAGGTATGTAACGTGTCCACAAATGTGCATGCACACACACAAAGGCACGCAAACACACATATTCACACACACAGGGTATGCAAACATATAAAAGTAGACACAGGTACACAAACACACAAGTATATACACAAGCACAGGTGTACAAAAAACACACATACATGCATACACAGCAGGCATCTTTGCACTTTCTCCTGTGCACAGGCAGAGTTTCCCATAAAATCCTGCAAAGGCAACACATTATCCTCCTCCAAATTTCTTCTCACCTCTGACATGCTCTCTATAAATCACATTAGAATGCTTAGGTAGTTGGTGTGCTGCAGCCATTGCTTATTAGCCTCTAATCATAATAGTTTCCCTGTGACATTGCATTCTTACCTTTGTTGTATCAATTTACTTTCTCTCCTCTTAATGTGTGGGACAGAGACTGTCTTTTCATTATGTATGTGTACACAACACCTAGCTCAATGGGACTGAAATCTCAAAGTAATATCAGAGGTAAATTGTTAGGACGCCAAGTTCATGAGTGTGAAGTACCTTGAGATCAGGCAGGGTAGAATTACAAAGTATGATAGAAGAAAAGGAGTATTTGTGGCACCTTAGAGACTAACAAATTTATTTGAGCATAAGCTTTCATGAGCTACAGCTCACTTCATCGGATACCAAAAAATTGCAAACTACTCTGAAACCTAAAGTACGATAGTAAATTGCAAAATGCATTACTTCATTATTTGCTGACCTTATTACAGGGCTGGAATGGGGGGTAGGGGGCACACAGAATCCCTAGTGTGGGGAGACTTGGGGACCCTGGCATACATCTGAATGAGGGACACAGAGCCCTAGGCATTGGGGTAGGAGGAAGTTGCAAGGAATCCCTGAAATAGAGGTAGATGGAAGGATGGCACACAGGAAACTTGTGGGGGTGAAATGGTGGAAATGTAAGGAACCCGTGGTGTGTGCAATCTAGTTTACACTGAGACATTGAGTGGCTTTTCATATACCCTATTTCTGAAATGACTCACTAGGTAAGACCTGCTCTCAGGGGTGTGACTTTTGTACTGAAAGAGTTAACTGATTCAAACAGTTTGACAGTATAGCTTATTCTTCTTCATGTATGGAAATAAACTATAACAGAATTAGCAAATTAGCAAAGGGGAAAAAGCCAATATTTTCAAACATGAATGTCTAAAGTTAGTCACCTAAATAAATTGGCCTGATTTTCAGAGGTGGTAGGCACCCACAGATCCAAATTAATGTGGGAAGTAACACACCATCTGTGAAAGATCAAACAGTTATATGTAGGTGTCTAAAGATTGACTTAAGTGTTCAACGTTCAGCACCCAAGTTTGACAATTTTGGGCCCCATCTAATGTTTAGGGCACTGGTTGATAAGGTAAATGACACTAAATGGAGTTAAACTAGTGTCAAGACTACAAGATCCTCCACTGTATGTTCCTGAACCAGGTTTCCTCATTATTGACAAAAGCAGACACATTTTTGCCTAATTTCATAAGTGTTTAACATTGAAAAGATCGTTGTTTTGAACAACTTGGTATTATCAATCATGATCTCTAGCTTTTACATATTTTGTCTGTCATAATTCTTGAGAGACCATCACTAATGGCTCTCATTGGCTTTTTAACAAATGTAATAAACATAACACATAGCATCAATGTTCCTTTACAATTTACCATCCAATAACTCCTCCCCTATTTTAGTGAGTTACATTAGTTTTAAAACCGTGTACTGAGGGTGAATATTTTTTCCTTAAGGAAAGCACACGGCTGTTCCAAAAAGTTCTGTCTGTTCAAGCTTTTAAGACTCTTCAATGCCAGTAGGTCTTGTACTTAAAGCACCCACAGGGAGAAGAGAGTACATTTTGAGGCAGTGCAGTCTAGTGGGAGTCAGATCAGAGGCTAATTCTGTTATTTTTTCACTGCTACTTACCTGTTTCCACCACCCCTGACATCCACTTAATGCTTTTCTCCCTGTATTTGGAAATCTAAAAACAAGGAACACTATGTAAACGTTGATTAACAGATCCAGGCATCCATCTTACCGAGAGGCCAAATCCTACTTCATCTTACTCACCAAGTAGTTCCACTGCAGACACTGGGACTATTCTCATGAGTTAGAGCAAGATTTGGCCCCAAAATGGCTTTTCTAGTCTTGTGCCTTAATCCTTTCATGACCAGAGCTTGATATTTGTGGTGCAGCCATCTGACACTGGTTAACGCATACAATGAAGGCTCCCAGTTCTGAAGGAGAACCCCATCTTCACCACCCTGAGGGCTGGTAAAATTTACAATGGCTAATTAATTTTAAACAATGGGCAATCGTGTGCCATGAGCCATATTTGAGGATACCTAGAGTGCACTGGTTTAAGATTTCCTTATTGACCGATGCAACTTTTGTCTGCCTAGATGCAGGCTTTTATTTACCAATCAGCCCCAAGACTAATTGAAGTAATCTTAAAAAGAAAAGGAGTACTTGTGGCACCTTAGAGACTAACAAATTTATCTGAGCATAAGCTTTCGTGATGCATCCGATGAAGTGAGCTGCATTTATTTATGCGCAAATAAATTTGTTAGTCTCTAAAGTGCCATAAGTACTCCTTTCCTTTTTGCGAATACAGACTAACGCGGCTGCTACTCTGAAACCTGAAGTAATCTTGTGTCTTAAAGCATAGGACTAAGATCTCTGTTCCAACTCTCACTCTTACAACAGGGAATCAAATCACTACCTTGGTCTACTTCAGTTACCAATCTAATGAAGAATACTACCCTACATTTCAAAAGTTAGAGAGCATCTTAATATTTTTAAGCACTGATTTTTGAATGGGAGATGGTATGTATGCTAATAAAGAAATGACTGATCACCATCCAACTCTGTAATACAAGCTGTACAGCACTGAATTCACACCATATGCTCTTCAACACAGCAGTGAATTTTTCTTGCAAGTTTCTTGAACACCACATAAATAAAAGGCACACTACACTACACAGTAAAAAAAAAAAAAAAAAAAAAGAATCGGGGGGGGGGGTGGGAAGAAGGCACAAGTGAAAGCTGCACTCATTTTGCACTGCAAAACACATTTTGGAAGTTCAGGGTTTGAGACTTTTGTTATGAATAACCTTAATTTGAAACTCATTTTCTACAGAACTAGATACACTTTAGGAGAGGCAGGGTTGCCAATGGATAAAGAACTGGACTGAGACTCGGGATATCTGGGTTCTATTCCCAGCTCAGCCACTGGCCTGATGGTTCATCTTGGGCAAATTGCTTCATCTTCCTGTGCTTCAGTTTCCCTATATGTAAAATGGGGATAATGCTTACCTCCTTGATAAAAGCATTTGAGAGCCACTGATGACAAAGCACTAATACACACACACACCCCTAGCTCATATGAGCTAGGGGGTTTATTATCTGTATTGTTATGTAAGAGTTGAGCAATAATAAATCAGCAAAGCACCTCAAGAAAGACACCAGACAACATATAATTTTGCATTCCAGATTTATTTTTTAAATCCCCATATAGTGAAATGGTTGAAGTACAAATAAGTTGGAATCTCCTGCTGCCTGTACATCGCCATGACAAGCTAAAACTCTCCTAACTTCTAACACATTGCAATGAAGTTAAGTAACAGCTGTTGAAAGCAATCTGGTTAGAATAGTTAGTCATAGATGTAGTTACATTAAAACTTTTTAGAAGGTAGGCAGACATCTATTGCTACACTTGCTAAAATTTCAGTGAGTTTCTGCAGTTGTTCATTACCATGCCTGGGTTGCCAAACACCTGTCAGTAAGAAGCTGGTTTAGAAGCACGGCAAATTATTTAATGCTGTCAACAAGAAACTGGTTTCTGCATGAACAAGTTGTTGTTCAGGGTGACTGGCCAGGGACAGTAAAAGACTACTATAGTTTTCACAGCAGGACACTATGTCCATTAGATCTTTGGTTTTCAACCTGTGGTCCAAGATTCCAAAAGGGAAATTTTTTTTTAGGGGTCAGCAAATGGAAAGAGGTTGAAAAACACTGCCCTAGTCAGAGGATTGTTAGTTAGGATTCCCGAGTTCAAGTCACAGCTCTGTCACTGACTGGCTGTTAACTGCCCTCTCTGCATCAGTTGTTTCCCTTTTTGTAAAATGTGAAGAGTTACACCCATCATTGTGAACTGCTCTGTGACCTACAGATAAAATGTTAAGTGCAAAATATTACCCAAGTACAGTCTGTCCAGGCAAACAGCTCTATTTCCCAATGAAAAAGTTACTCTCACCTATAAAACCCCACATTTTAAGTGAAGTGGTCTGCATTTACACCTCTATGGTACAAGAAAAGCAAAGACACCGTAGGGATTTGAACCCCATCCTGGAAACCAGGAGTGCCAACCACCAGCATCTTTTGCTTTTTTTTTTAGTTAATATAATAAAGGTGAAAAGCAAAACCTGACAGAACAGATTGTTCTCTCAGGAAAAGAAAAACCTTGAAAGAGCACTGAAGAAATCTGCTTCATCTAAGCTTCTACTTCTGACAAATCACTTATTTCGAGTTTGTTAGGACACCTGAAAAAGTCTTAGCAGAGAGTTGCAAGAGCCCTCCCAAAAGCCACCTCACAATGAAGACAGTTGAAATTTACTTTCTAATGTTTATTTACAGCCAGTATTGGCAGGCACCCACCCCCTAACATTCCTCCAAAGCACCATTAAGTTATTGGTTTTGTTTTTATTGTATTTTGCCATCTGTTATGTCTAGATTTACTATTTAGTTTTGGGACGGTTTTGCCTGTCAATATTATTCTGAGTGTTATTTGAAGGTAAAACTATTTTAGTAATAGTTTATAATTAAGCATCATTACATTTTTTAAATGTGACGTTAGCTTCCAAAGTTAGGAGAGTTCCAGGCAAAGTACATTATCCCAATGTTTTGTAGACTTACATTTTAAAATTTTACCTTAAGAGAAAACTGCATACCAGTGACAAGGATCCATGCTACCAGCTGAAGCAAGAGGAAAAGCGCTGTGTGTAGTCTGAACTAGGTACTGAATAGCAGGTTTCTGGAAAAAAGGCTAGCGAAAACTGGTTGTGGTTTATCCCCTCCTCCCCCTCCCTTAAGTATTTACATCATTTTATTTTAAAAGTATAAGCCATGATCTGAAAGTTAGTGTTTTTAAATAGGGGTTTACATGAACTGATAACATGGCTATAAGTACACAGAAGGTACTCAACATTACTTTTAAAGTAATGTATTAACTTGCTCAATATATAGTTAATGCAAAGAGCATCCTTTGAAGCACATATCCTCAGTATATGCAAGATTACATTACAAGTGCAACCCCACCGCCTTCAATAAATTCATGTAATTTTAAAAGTGACCTTTATGTAACTGCTTTGTCGTCATGTCAGTTTTGTCACAAGATGTCTGTAAAGGTCCATGGTTCTCCTACTTTTTAAAGCCTTTTCTGTCTTTAAATGGGGACACCTGCAAAAGTCTTAAGCAAAAGAGGTCTCAACCCATTTTCCCCCACCCACATCCCTAAAAAGATTCAAAGATACAGTCTCTCATTTTAAATTGGTGAAATTGCAGCATGAAGCTGGATAGAAGTTAATTTCCCCATTTTTTTATCGTGGGTGGGGTGGGGAGCAGAGGAGATTCCAATTTTTTTTTTAATCTTTTTATCTTTATGGTAAATACAGAAAAGTTTATTCACCTGTTTGCTTTTTGTCCACTGTGGTATTTTCAATTCTTTGTGTCTGGCTGCTCCTTCTACAGGTCTGTGAAAAGTAATCTTAAAACTAGGTTGCGCCCTCCCCTCCCTCCCAAATTCCCAGTAAACTCCATGAAAAATCAATTAATTTTTTTGTTTTAAAGTAAATAAGAACTATTCTTACTGGGTTGGCTTCTGTGGCCCATCAAGAGGAACTGGCTTGTTTTGGTATTTTCTTGAAAAGAACTGTTAAAAAACCAATAAAGGAAGAGACCCATACAAAAGCAAGGTACTGAAAATGGTCACTAAACTGGTGGAATTTAAAATGTCACTTGCCAGTTAGTTTCCTGGAGGACTGTTGCTTGTTTGGAAGCTTTTATTTCTTGTCAGTGAGATGTTTTAGATGTATCTGGAAGAGACTAAAGGCTTCAGTACACCCTCCCCCACCCACTTCAGAAAGGGAACAACAAAAAGCAGTTACCTAAATAAAGCAGCACAGCCAAAGGAACTTGGATCTCATACACCGACTGTTTAAAGCTGTGGGGATTTTACTCGAAGGGTAAAGAGCTCCTTTCAATAAACAGGCACTTTTGTCATTCAGCTGTATTTTTTTCTTTCAAACAATCACTACTCCATACATGGACAAAAGCTTTGGGACATATTTCAGTCGATTCAAATGCTCTACCCAAGCAGATCAAGCATACTGCACATTACTTGCCAACAGACCAGACCTGCTTCAGACACTGCATTCTCTGCGAAGTCTGTAAAAAGAAAAGCTGGAACAAGTTGTGAGCCCCTCCCACCCTACCCCAGCCACAGTCCAGATATTTTTTTTTTAAAAAAAAATAATAATAATGCTGTTAATGTTTGAAGATACGGAGGTTTAACTCACTGTAGGGGACCTTCACATACACACACACACAAAGGTGTGAGGAACAGAAGAAAGTGCCAAGGCATGTCAAGCAAAATCATCCTGAACAGCTTCGTGAAGGGATGCATCAGGGTCTATACATTATGAAATGAAGCTTCTACAAAGAAAGATACTTTAAAAAAAAAAAAATTGCCCATTCCCTCCCCACTAACATTAATTGGAAATAGAAAATGAGACGTCACTAGCACTGAAGGAAATGGTTGCAAGCATTGTTAGCATGCAAATTTCTAAATATGCAAACTGACTAGTGTTAAATTTAAAAAATTATTGTGCAGTTAAGAGTTTTCCCCAACTATAAATAAGTCAGTCGGTTTTAATTTTAACAGGACTTTAGCTCTGGAGACAGAGCAAGTCTTATTGCCAAAATTTTACTTTGTTATGAACTTACTCTGATTGGTAAGTTTGCCCCCACTGGTCTAGTTTAAAGCATTTTAGAAATCATTCCTTGGGCAGATACTTTCCTTAATTACAGGACCTCTATTGCCAAGTACCTTGATCTACATTTGTCTCGATGAAGAGAGGGGTGGAGAGGGAGGGAAGGAAAAGATTCTGCAAAGACTTTCCTGCCTGAATAAAAAAGAATTTCGGTCTTCTGTTCAATTTCTGCTCCCGTCCAATTAAGATCAGGTGTTCTTGGAGAAAGATTCTGAAAGATTAAAGAAGAATCCCCCCCACACACACTGCCCCAGAGCTAACCACACACAAAGAACACTGACAGCACATTTTTATTAATAAAAATGAAGACAAACTGTCTATTCTTAGAGCACATCAGTAACTTTATTAAAAGGTGCCTTTATAGCTTTTTTTTTTTTTTTTTTTTTTTTTTTTTTTTAATATCCCATGTTTTCTGCAAATATTTTAATGCTACAAAATAGCAGAAAAATTAAGGTGTGTTTTTTAGCAGCATAATGTGCTGTTTGGTATAGCATTTCAGGCTCTCAAAGGGCAGGCCCTGAGTAGGCTCAGCCTCCAAGGGAAGATATACATCATCATGTTTGTTCATAAGCACCACAGCACAGCCGCTATGCTTGTCTGCCTTTAGGTGATGGGCACAATCCAACTGTGGTCTGTGCACAGAGGAGAAAGGAATTTAGAGAGTGGAAGTGCAGCCCCGAATAGGCACAGGGGTAGGTTAAGTCCCTCATACCCATTCCGCACACTGCTAAAGGCTGGAAATGGGAAATGCCAGTTCAGGTGTTTACGGTGTCTACTGCTTCAGAGCATTTAAAAAGTACATTTCCCTAACATGCAATATCTGCAGATATAACTGATAAACTTATCTGTAATAGATGCCTGCTTGTTTTTTCAGCTCCCAGATGAAATGAAGCAAAACTCCTCATTAATAGTGCAGAAAACCTGTCTCACGTAAACAGTGGAGCACAGCACAAGCCTCCTCTCAAATCCAACAGTAGTGAAAGTTGATCCCAAATTAGATTGTGGTTTCAAAATAAAATTCATATTCTTTCTTCAAATCCGTAAGATTTAGGTAGTAATATTCATACCAAATAGTTTGGTAGAAGCCATATGCATTTGCATATGCATTTTTTCATGTCGTATTTTCTTTCAATTTGCAATGCTGTGGAAGTAGTTGTTCACTGCTTTAATGAAATTATGTATTTCAAGGACATTTGCTCTTTACTGCATATAATTGAGATTTCTTAGAGCAAATATTCTGATAAGATATGGATAGTCAATGCTTATACTTCAAATTTGTCAGTTTCATAGCTTATAGCTTTTTTTCTCCTCCTGGTAGACACATTGGATTTTCACTTGTTAACATCTGGGATCCTTTTTCATCAAGTAGGAAGGAATATTAGAATCTTTTCTGCCTTTACTTATCATTCGCCAAGAAGCTGTTCCCTCTGCATTTATGAGGACATATTTTCTCAGGCTCGTTGGGGCTATGATTCTGAAGGCGGATCTGAAAAATGTCTACAAGACAAAAGTTGTTCCCCACACCATGCCCCACCCCCAAAAAGAAAGACACATTCAAACTAAACGCATTACAACTATGTTTCTTACTTTTTTTAATTAGTGTGTTTTAATTTAAAAATTACTGTGTTTACATTGGTAACTGATCTGCTCTTGAGTCTTTTGGTTTATTTATTTTTACCCTGACAGTAAGTGCACTCATTTTACAGGATTTTAAGTATGGTTTAACATACTGTGTTGCATTTTTTAATACAAAAAAAAAAAAATCTAAATAAAGACGTATAATTCCTACACTCAAACAAACCCACATTTCTAGGTTACAGACAACTGAAAGCAGAATCTTACTTGATAAATACACAAGCTACCATCAGAAGGAATCACACACCAGGGTCATTAAGCAACTTCTTTCTCTCTGAAGTCTCTACAGTAGCATTAAGTTACATTAAGCACCTGGAAAAAAATGCCAAAAAAAAAAAAAAGAAAGCCACACACCAGCACGTCCAAGGTTTCAAACAGATTCCCAGAATTACAAATATGCACCAGAATATGCGTCTAGACACCACAACCCTAATAGTTACAAAAGGATATGAGGGTGTTTTATCTGTAGTCCATGTTAATTTGGACTAGTGGAAAGCTTTCCACTTCTGAGAGAGTATTTTTGGTAAATTTTATGCTACAGGAAAAAAATTAAACAAGCTACTCTGTATTAGTCTGGATTACAGTTTTAACTTTGTCTATTCTCTTTCTAGCACTGCCTGTGCTTTAAGTATATACACACACATATGTGGGCTATGGGCTCTGTGTGAACGTTCCCAGTTACTCAATGGGGCACTGCCACAAGAACAATTTAAAGCTACATTATGAGAATTACTTGCCAGGATTGAAGCTGAACATTCTTTTTTTCAGTTCTAAAGTTATGGATGTTTCTGTAGTTTAGAAAGAGAATCTGAAGAACATACAGACAATTATGTTGCCCCACCCCCACGAATATGTCAAGCCATATAAAACAGCACCTACAATTCCACCCACAACACACGCACAATATACTGTATCAAAGTATGTCTGTTTTGTTTGTTTACTAGAGAAAACTTAACTTTCAAGTTCTGGACTAGCCAAGCTCTTCTTAAATTCTCCTTAGAGGATGACTGAACGACCATGAATCCTGAATACAAGCTCCAATCCAACTTTCCAACTCCATTTTAGGTAAACTGTCCTTTCTTCCAAGGTAAAAGCTGCTCCAACTCTGGGGAATGTTCTCGCAACAGCACAGTGGATAGAACCACACTGCTAACCAAGCCAATAGGAACTATAGTATCTGCAAAGAGTCTAGAAACAAGCTTGTTTTATCCCTACCCACCACCACCCTTTTCAACATACACAAAAATGTTTCCCTCTCCCCAAAAATGGTACCTTTATACTTTGATAATAATAATAAAAAAAAAAGTAAATTACTTTACGAAGAATCCAAACTTATAAAAATAGCATATAATTAACTTGCATTTCCCTCTGTCTGGCCAGTTTCTCCACACACTTCAATTGATATCTATAGCTGCAATACAGGTGAATCACATTTCTAAACCACTGCCATCATCAATACAATAGAGGTTTTATCCTGATTACTGGTTCTCTTTTATCCTTTACATTGTCACCTCTCCAGTCGTCTCGCTCTAGGATCTAGACACACCTGGGGGGAAAAAAACTGAAGAAGTTTCTGGTCCCCTTCCCCTCCCTTCAAGGAAAAAAAAATACTTTGAGCAAGACTAACAAAAAAAAGCCTTTTCCCTTCCCACTAGAATAGGTGAGAAAAATACATTTATTTTCTCTTGCTAGGAACAGCAAGACACATGGGAGATAATATACATTACCTACAATATTTTAAGATTTGAACGAACAAGTTTGTTGTTCTGTTGGGCAATAATCTTTTAAAAAAATATTATGTGATTTGCTTACACTTCACTGCCACCATAGATGGTTGTCGCTCCACCAGGCTCACGACTTCCCCAATTTGGGTAGGGTTACAGCAATATAGACGCTAGCTACCACTCCTAAAGCCGAAAGGAAAATTCCAGCAGTTTTCTAAACACTCAGGAAGATGACCACACTCTCCAGGCCTTGGCAGATTGCCCATTAGTTTCCAGACAAGATGCAATGAGTAAACAAGCCTGCAAAGAGAAAAACCTACGACACACCACGACTTGACCCACTCCAACAAACCCCTCTCATAACAATAAGTACCTTTACAAATTACTATTAATAAAGAGTATAGTAAAGAAAATAGTGTTTTAAAGAAATCAAGGAGAAAGTAGGTTACCAACTATACAGATTAAATTATTGCTGTCTTCACTCATTTTTCCCCCTTCTGGCCTTTCGCAAAGGTATCTTGATCTAGAAGTCTCTAATCTATTCTTTCAAAAATTTCTTGCTTGATCTTGTTTTCCATGATTCTTTTTTCCTCTAGTTTCACCAATTTGGTCTGGCTCTTTTTTCCCCTCTAACTTCACCAATTTGCACTGGCTCCTTGAAATCCTGTCTTTCTAGCTTCACTGAAGCCACATTCCGCCTTGGTCAATGCATCAGATGTAAAATGGTTGGTTTTATTCTAGTCCTTTATCAGCTAATTTTTTTAAACGTTTTAGCTCAAGACAGATTTTTTCCTCTAAGTCCAACACACACAAAAATAGACCTTTTAAAGATTATTCTTGATCTTGAAATAATTTTCATACACGAAGTCCTTTGAATTAATAGTTATAGTATGCTATGAATTTGTAAGTTTGATTTTACGACAAAAACTGAGCTAGTTTGCATTAAAAGATTAAATTCTTCAGCAAATATTACGCCTTAGATTTTACAAGTATCAATTTAAGTCTTTCACCCTCCTGACTTCACATTTTTAAACTAATCGACTATATAGATAGATCTTTTGCTCATCTTTAAAATGCAACTCCCCTTCTCTCTTCTCTTTTCCTGGGTCCTCTTCTAAGGTACCTTCTGCCTTCTAACATTACCAAAAAACAAACAAACCACAACCGTCTCTCTTCTCAGTCTCCTGTCTTGAAAATCTTCCCAAACCTTGTGTTTCTAATATTTTCTTTTCTAAAAATCACTTTGTCTTTTTAAATAAAACTCCTTGTTTCTTCATATTTTCTTCTGCTTGAAGCAGACTTAATCTGGCGTTTTTAAAACAGCCAGCATAATTAATTTTTCTTTTCACCCCAAACTGGCTTAAAGTATGTTTTGGGTTTCAGTTTATCTTCAATTTTATTTTGGTCTTGTTTTGCTTCTAAATTAATCTTCATTTTTTTAAATCTTGTTTTTTCTTATCTTCAAATTTTAAATTTTTCTTTCCCAATTATCTTCAAATTTTAAATTCTTCTTTTGCCTTTTTTTAAAATGCAAGATCTATATTTCAAAATTTAGCATTTTCTTTTTTAAATCTTCAATTTTTTTTCTTGTTTTTTCTTAAATTTATCTTCAAGATTTTCTTGGTTAATAATTTTATTTTAGAGGCATTTAAAATGCCCATTTTCTTTCAACCATTTACCCAAACCTCTGATCACCCTCCTGCACTTATTGAATACTTCTTAGTCTTTGATTCTTCTCTCCTCTTCCAATTGCCTTTCATATTAAAAATCTTCATATTTCCTGTTTTTAAGAGCATTAAGTGGTTTAAAAACCAGTGGCACATTAGTTAACCATATCTTTTTAATTATCAAACTATAATTAATATTTTAAGAGTAAAACCCTCTTTACTGATTTACTTTAAAAAATATTAGCTATAGTTTCCAATAGACTATTAATCTAGTTAACTTTTTTTTTTTTTTTTTTTAAGCTATTCCCGGGCTGTTTCCCCTTTCCCTGTTTTATTTCCCTCTCCACCTGCCCTTTCTCCCTAGCTCTCCTGCCTGCAACTCTAACAGTAAGCGGGCAGCAAGGATATTTTATAGACTGGTGACAGACTCACTAACTGCAGCATAGAATCTCCTTCCGCCCCTCCTCTGCTAAGGGAGAGGGGAAAGCACTGCCTGAACATCAACACAAAAAAATAATCCCTGAAAATTCTAAAAAGTTTTTCAATGTCCATTCTCTGAAACTAGTGTAGTGGATTTATTCGTTTTTAATTAGAAAGGAAGAAAGGAATTAGTTCACTGGAGAAATTTAGTTTCTTTTCTCTGTAAATGGGTTTATTAGACTGATCCACCCTAATGAACTTTTAACAAGATCCTAAACCATTTTACTGAATCCTTTTTTAAGGTGAGTGGAATAAATCCTCTGTACAAAGCCAGGCATAAAAATAGCTTCTCAGTCATTGTTATCATTTTTAAAAATAAAACCATACCTAGCTTTAGTCCGAACATATCTTTCTTATGCAGCAAAATGGTGTCTATGACAGTAAATTTTGGCCTATATAGAGAGCTTACATTTTTTCTTGTAAAAAACAAGATCTACAATGCCAAATACAATCCTTTAGATAAAGGTTTCGATCAAAGGTGTATATTTCAGATTCCAACTAATGGAGAAATAATGTTATGTAGCTTACATTTGAAAATAATTTTACTTCCAGCCTACCTACTTGTGTGCCTGAATAGTTCTCCTTGTTTACCGCTTGCAATAGCCAGTATGAGACTTTGGCATTTGGTCAAATAAATCTAAGTTCTATGAGTTTTAATAAAAATTCACAGTCCCACTGAGTCCTTACAATGCCACTGATATTTAAGCAGAAAAGTTCTCCATTAAGTTTGTGTTCTAAAGCATTTTGCTGTACTATCCACTATAAGGCCTGATTTACAATATTTAAATTACTAAGTATGTGTGTTGCAAGGACTTTTGTCCACATTATTCAAAATAGATACATCTCAAACAAATGGAGGATTTTTTTTTTTAAACCTCACTGGTTCAATTTTAAAAACTTCATTAACTTATTTTGTTGCTTTGTAAAAAAACTGATCCTTTTGAAAACTTAAAAGGTAAATTAAAAGTCTTACTATGTAGCTTTAGTAGCTTTGATTATGTTTATAAGGAATTTGTTAAGTGAGGAAACTAATTCTTCGTATTTGTTGTTAATATCGGTGATACTGTCTTTCCATTACTATTTTTAAGCGAGAAACATTTTGGCTGCTGATGGAGGAAAAGGAATACACCCAAAGAGACTTTTAAATACTGACTTGTAGATGTCATTTGTAAAAATCTTGAAAACCCATCAAATTCATTAATAACAAAACAAAAAAAGTTTAAATAATTTCTGCAGCTTAATAAAAAAAAATTCCAGTTGTTTTAAATTCTGGTCAGACTTTCAAAGGGATGAGGTGTGGTCTATTCATTCAAATTCGGAGTTCTTTTTTAAATATTTTTTTCTGGGAAATGTATTACATTTAAATTAAGGTTGATCAGCATTATAATAGCTGGTAAACAATATGGTATGGAAAACAAAACATTTGTATAAACGTTCGTAAACCCTTATGTCTGATGCTGATTTCCTCTGAGCAAAAGGCAAATTTTGTGTGTGTGTGTGAATTCTCTCTCTGGTTTGAATCCTGTTTTGTGCATCTTTTTCAAGCACTTACAAATTAGTGAAATGACCCTAATAGATATATATATTTCTAGATAAGTTGCTTGTAATTATCACAAAATAAATCCAGGGGCTTTATGGGATTGTTTTAAAATCATTGCTGGGGCAAAATATTCTTTTCCAGTGCTTGTGGGTGATCATTTCAACATTCAAGGGCACCTAAGACAGCAATTTATTAAAACTCTCACAAAATCCTCAAAATCAACTCCAAAATTTGATGGTTTCAGACTTATTTCTGAAGAAAAATCTCCAATTTGAATCTCGTTTGTCACTTAAAAAAAAAGACAAGGTTCCTCAAATTATTGATTCCCATTAAGTAAAAGCATTTTCCCCCTCTGCAAACATTTGTTTTCTGTAAAATCTTTCACACAAAAAAACTTCCATCAGCCAAAAATAAACCTCCTCAAAATCAGAGGTTTTGAGTAATTAAGGAGTTAATTTTCCTCAAACTTTTTTAAATGCCTGACAATAAGCCGAAGTCTCACCCACAAAAAATAAATGAAAAGTTAGAGTTTTAGAGTTAGTTTTGAGGTAAAATTTACTCCATGGTTTCCATAAGGATAGTTGCCATTTTTAAATGCCCAGGCCCCTTAAAGGTAATTCAATCCTCTTCACAACAAAATTATATCAGTTCAAAATGAACCAAACAACGAGAAATTTAGGAGTCTTTTCTGAGGTAATACACCCTCCCCCCGCTCTAATACTGAGCCTATTCCTAATATAAATTTGATGGGGACCTGGACTTGAGCCCCCCCGCCGCAGAAATGTGGACATTTAGTTCGGGATTAGGGTCTGTACGCTGTGTTTACACTCAGTCTCGCTCTAATGGCTTGGGGGGGAGGGAGAGTGAGTGGCGGAGGGATATCTAGCATGACGGGGCACGGGTTGCTTGTGGCGCAGTAACTATTTCAGACGATGGGAGGGGGGAGTTGTATAGCTGGTTCTATCCGGCTCAAACCGGTCCCAGCCTGCTCCTGGCCGGCTAAAACAACGGCTGTAGTGGTGCAGTGAAGCAGTGCGCATGTGCGCTCCTCTCCTACCTTTCTGCATGACTCAGGAAGGGGGGAGGAAAGGAAGCGTGAGCGGGTGGGGCGAGGGAAGGAAGTTAAGCTCGCTCCTCTCTCCCTGCTGAAATCAGAGTGTGGGATCCAAGTGCTTGCCCGTTAAACACAATAAGCATCCTCCCCAGTAGAAAATAAGTGTTTAATTTAAAAAATGCCAATTAAAACAATTGCATTTCCCTGAAAATGTCCCCCCCTGAATGGTGTAAGTGAAAGCCTTTTGCTCAAAGATGCCCTTAAGAAAGAGCATTTGCCCCAAATATATAAATGGTTCCCAGACCTCCAAGTAAACACATTTCCTCCTCAGTCCCACAATATGCTGAAGATAGTATTATCCCCCTCAAGAAAAGTCATTTGCCCAAATGAAAGCACCCTCCCAAAGTAAAAGTATTTCCCGATGTCAAATTGCCCCAGAAGAGCATTTCTCCAAGAAAAAGTACATTCCCCCAAATATATGCATTTCCTCCCACAAAATCCTGAAGAAAAATAATTTTTCCCAAGCAAAAACATATTGCCAAATACAATAAATCGTAGACACTAGTTCCTATACAGAACTTTTAATCTCTTAGTGCTTTACAAAGGAGGTCAGTATCATTATCTCCATTTTACAAATAGGGAAACTGCTTCCCTACTCCGTGCCTCAATTACCCAGCAAGCCGGTGGCTGAGTCAGGACTAGAAGCCAGGTCTCCTGAGTCTCAGTCGAATGCTCTATCTACTAGGCCATATTGCATCTCAGAATGTCTCAATGCACACATTCTCCCTTCCCCACCCCGCCCCCAATAACTCCAGGTAACAATTTTTTCCAGTTGGGGTGTAGAGTGGTACCTTGTAGCCATACAAGCTCTCCTCCTAATTCTGGAATAGGAGGCAAGCAATCCCATGCTAGCTACTCACAGTATTGCCAACCCCAAACATACAAAAGCCTCACAAATCAGGCCTAAAACCACCTCACTAGACTAAAAAAAAAACAACCTGATTTTTAAGACAAATGCATTTTGGATTCTTTTTATTTGCCTTTTGGTTTCTGAGCCTTTAGGGTATATTTGTAATTTTCAAGCTTTTCACTGCAACCATGAGGGCTAGAAACCTATTTAAAAAAGAAAATCCTTATTTTTTCTCATAACAACATGAATCTAGAGAATACCAGAGCAGAGTCCCTGCCAGGCTGGACCAAAGGATGGTTTTAAAAACCCTGGAGGATAACGTTGAACTGGATTCTGAAAGGAACAGCGGGAGCTAAAGGCATATTTTGAGGATGAGGAAAAAGCATGATTGAAAAATCAGGTAGGGTAGATCAGAGCCTTTTAGTTACGATGCAGTAAAGCACACTAGCATTAGATTCCAATTTTGCCATTGAAAGAATGGGTATGAAACTTAAGTCACAGCTTTTACCACGTAATATTAAGAACTGCAATTTTAGCCTTTTGTTAACAATTGCTGCTACAAACCAGGTCAGGAGGATATTGATATATTCCATTTTTACTGACTCTAGGGGGAACAAATATGAGAATCTTCCAACTTCTACCTGCAAAACTTTGTTCCTTAACTCCCCAGCTTCCAGCAAAAGACTTGCATCTCTGTCAACATGCAAATATTAGCTGCCACAGGAGATTTAAATTCCAGGCATTTTGTTATTGACTGCAAATATTTTCACTCAGATTCAGTTTCACAGATTTAAAATTCCCCCTTGCCCCTCCTGACTAGTTGCTTGACCTTGCTTTGAGATAAGGAGTTGAGGCAGTCTTCAAGTGTGCACTCATATATTACATTCCTACCATGCTCAGTAACACTTTAACTGCTCTTATCTGTTTCCATTATACTAACAAACCCATTTGGTTTAGGCAAAAGCAACATTTACAATGTCTGTCTTTGTTTTTAGTAAAAATTGTTTGTTCACACATATTAGTAAAATTGTATCTCTCTTTCTCAAAAGGCTGTCTGTACATCTGGGTATAGTGCTTAGATTATCCACAAATACAAAGTTTGTTTTTAAAAGTCATATGATACATATCATAATCAGCAAAAACCCAAATTTAGGTGAATAAATTTAAGAATACAGTTTAGATAATAGCATGCAAGTATTCAGGTACATCACTCATGAAAAGTTGTACAGAGATTTGGTTGTGGAAAGCAAAATATATCAATGAGTGAAGATTGTCCCTCAGTAATTGAGAATTAGGTTAGGCTGTCCATTTGGAAAATACAAGCTATCTGGGAAGTATTTCAGTTACTTTCCTTACTGCGCTTTTCATCGGCACTCCAGCTTATCCCTCCTGGTATTGCTGATGTTCAATAGGATTTTGTTGCTAATCATTTCAGACCTCAGTCATCCATTTTCCCCTCTGCTTTAATCTGCTCAGCTTTTCCAAACTGGTTTCTATTTTAATAAATACTTGATCCTTTAACCCCTTGTAACTTGCATGCTGGAACGGCTTCCAGTCTTCACTATGGTTTTGGTCTGATCTTTTTAAAATGGAGACAGAGAATGGACTGGTTTCAGAGTAGCAGCCGTGTTAGTCTGTATCCGCAAAAAGAAAAGGACTTGTGGCACCTTAGAGACGAACAAATTTATTTGAGCATAAGCTTTCATGAGCATATGCATCTGATGAAGTGAGCTGTAGCTCATGAAAGCTTATGCTCAAATAAATTTGTTAGTCTCTAAGGTGCCACAAGTACTCCTTTTCTTTTTTTAGAGAATGGACTGAATCCCAGCTACTTGTGCAGTTACTAGATATACACCTACCTGTTCTCTACTCAGTGTTACAGCAAAACATCTCTAAAATATTCACATATACCAGCTCTCTGTAAACCCTATAAGATTCCAGGCACAATTTACTAATCGTAAAGGAGTAATAGGAAAAAAAAATAGACATAACAGAGAATGCAGTACTGGGTCTGGGCAGTGGTCTTCAGGGCGACAGATTTCAGAGTAGCAGCTGTGTTAGTCTGTATTCGCAAAAAGAAAAGCAGTACTTGTGGCACCTTAGAGACTAACCAATTTATTTGAGCATAAATAAATTGGTTAGTCTCTAAGGTGCCACAAGTACTCCTTTTCTTCAGGGCGACAGAGTAAGCAAGGCAGAGTCCAGGAAGTGAAATCCGATAAAGTGAGCTGTAGCTCACCAAAGCTTATGCTCAAATAAATTTGTTAGTCTCTAAGGTGCCACAAGTATTCCTTTTCTTTTTGGGGACTTTGAGTTAATGTGGAAGTGTGTCTGGGCTGTAACTTTTGGGCCATACTTCTCAACTTGCAACAGCATAAATGTGGGGCACACAAGTTATCCATGCAGGGAAAGCTGAAATGAAGTTGGATTCATTCCTATAGTGCAACTCTTTTTATCACTACAAAAGGTTTTTTCCCCCCTGCTCTCCTGCTGGTAATAGCTCACCTTCCCTGATCACTCTCGTTACAGTGTGTATGGTAACACCCATTGTTTCATGTTCTCTGTGTATATAAATCTCCCCACTGTATTTTCCACTGAATACATCCGATGAAGTGAGCTGTAGCTCACGAAAGCTTATGCTGAAATAAATTTGTTGGTCTCTAAGGTGCCACAAGTACTCCTTTTTGCGGATACAGACTAACATGGCTGTTACTCTGAAACCTCTTTTTATAGCCTCATTTCTCAGATTCTTCCTGTCTGGTGAAAAGTATTTTTCACCAATAAAATAATTAGAGGACATCATATTTATGTGGAATATAGATAAGACATTATGGACTCATAAAAGTTGTTCCGAGTATACCAGTATAGTATACTTAAGTGGTACAAACCCCTAGTGTGGATCTAGTTACACCAGTATAAAAGGTGTTTATACTGGTATATCTTATCTCATAAATTTAGTTTCACAGAGTTTAAGTCCAGAAGAGACCATTAAATCATCTTGTCTGAGCTCCTGCCTAAACGCAGGCCATTAAATTTTACCCCTACCAAGACAAATGACTTCACTTATAAACTAAAGTATTAGTCCTTAAGAGACTAAACTGTTGTGTACCACAGGTAGACCACAAATGCCCATGGCTGCTGTGATAGCATAAAATTGATTAGGTGAGGCATTCGCAGATGATCACAGCAGACAATCCACACCTCATCTGCAGAGGACTCCCCCCTCCCACCGGAACCTTGCCAGTCTGACCTGGGGAAAATTCCTTCACGACTCCAAATTCAGAGATCAGTTAGACTCTCAACATGTGAGCAAGACCCCCAGCCAGGCATCCAAGACAGAAGATTTTCTGTACCACCTGAGAGCACTGGTCCATCTCTACTAGTAACCTGTCTCTAGCTGTGGCGGATCTGATTGCTTCAGAAGGCAGATGAAAACAAAACAAACAACCCACATTACAATTGCACATCAGAGGGGGGGAAAAAGAAAACCTTCCTCGCAGGTGACTAGCTGAAACCCTGAAGCATGAGAGTAGATTACAGTTGAGGACAATTTAGGCCTTATCTGAAAGGGAAAGGTTTAACCTAAGACATGAATTTAAAACCAATATTGTTCTATCGCTATAACCTCCCATATGGATGCTCTCATTTTGGTATAAGAGAATCTTTTTTTGATTTTGCTTACATAACTTGGGGAAAGATTTAAGCTAAAGTGAAAAAAGCCACTCTCACACGAGAAATACTGGTTTCCACATATGGGTTATACCAACAGAATTATGCCTGCATAACTATAACTGGTAAATTTCCCATGAAGATGGCTCTTTGGTACCTTTATACTAGTGTAACTGCTAGTGTAAGGATTTAGCAATTTAACTCTTTCAATTACATAATCACACTCTTAACTGCATAGTTAAATTGGTACAAAAACTGCTTAGACTAAACTGTTCCTTTTTGTCACAACAATCTTTATGTCTTTTTCTGACCTTACCATCTATAAGGAATAACAACCCTTCCTAAAACCTGTTTTGTAGGAAGCAAAAAAACCTAATTAGAATTAATAATGCTGTCAAAATTGTAATCTGTTGAAAAGCTGGTGGAAATATTCTATAGCCCCTGAAAAAAGACATCATTTTAAGCAGGCCTCTAGAATGATCAGAAAGACCTCATCTTTTGTGCACATGAATTATTTAGTAGCAGGGAAAATGGAGCTGCAATGATTATAAATGCAATTACACTGAGTGACCTGGCAAGACAAACAGCAGTTTGACAGGAAACAGGATGCGGGCGTGGGAGAGGGGGAGGAGAGAACTGGCAGAGAGCTCTGCTGCTGAATCAATAACCCTTTGTCAATCAGGAAGGCACCAGAAACCCAGTCTGCAGATTCCCCATCCCCCATTCAGCTCTCTCTCCACCTGGGCATATCAATCCTTGGCAGCACTAGATGAAAACAGAATGCAAAGTTGTGAGCAAACTCCACGCCATACCTCTGGGTGCCTCATCTCTAACAGTCATGCCTCAGATGTTCTGTTTCTGCCCCCCAGCTCTAGTGCATATAAAAGTTTATTAAATGAGGGAGACGGGAAAGAATCAACTTTATCAAGCATTTTCCTTTTATGGCTGGCTAAGCCATTTTCACTGCATTGCAGAAGCAACTGGAGCATGAAAGGTACTATAGAAAACCCTCGTTCCCTCTTCTGCAGCAGTAGTAACTCCTGAAAAGTAGGGATTATTATGATAGGTTTTTTTGACCTTAAATTGTAAATTGGATCAGTTATCCCCCACTTCTCACCGTTGAATGGTCCTTGTCTCAACTCACTTTCTGACTCAATAACTGAATTGGGAATTAGAGGTGCTGCTCAAAATTTTATTAAGATGATATTTTTTTAAAAAAGTGAACGGTACAGAGTTTAAGCATAGAAATTTCTGGTTATCAGGGAATAACGTACAGATTATTAAGGCGTGCAAAATTTGGTTTAAAATCAGATGGCGTAAGGAATACATAATCTGCAATATCCCTGATTGGCGATAAAAGGTTAACAGGTGAAAGTACAGACATTGAGATATGAGGTTATGTTGTTCAAATAATGTCTATGTTCAGGTGTGGAGTATAATGAGTGGATACGATGATGGGGATGGATTGACCCTCATTTGGTGAGATTTAACATTCACTGAGTTTATTGTTCCAATTCATATGGTCCAATGGACAAAGTCTCTCGGTCCCTTTCTCGTAGTCGATGCACATCGCTCCGGCTCACGCCTCCTGGTACTGTCAGTAGCCGGTGACGTGTTCAATGTAGATGTCCCTGGACCATCGGATGGTGTCTGAGACCATGAGGCACTGCATGAGCTGTGTACTAAACTACACAGCAAGACCTCTTAACCAGCTCTGTGCTGGAGGTGGTTTGTAGGAAGAAGGGAACTCCTTATTAAAATTCCATTGAAAACTGAAGGGAAAGTTGGGGTGATTTCCCCACCTCTGATGGGGTCAGCCCCTGACACCTGGTGCCTCTGCGGCTCAGTTTGGGGAAAGAAAAATTCCTGCAATGCACCACAGGCAAAGTATTTCCATACCAATTTCCTGGAGTAGGATTCCTGGTCTACTCTACAAGACCTTCACTCCCACTTCAGATTGCACAGGATGACACAACCCAGGGTTCATTAATGTGCTCAGTATATGGAGGGGCTCAGGAAGTGGGCACTGCCTTTTCCTTGGGTAGGTGGTCCTAAGAAAGCATTAAATAGAGAAATAAATTACTAGGATCCCCCATCCCTCAACCTGTCAGCACAAGCACCCTCAAGAAATTGGGCTTCTTGCAGGCTAAGGATGGGGGTGGGGGGTATTTTTGTGAAAGGCCCTCACTAAAATATTGGTAGCAGCTCACTGCTTTTGACACTCTGGCCACCATATCTCCTGTTAGGGGGTGTATATGTGGACATCAGCCTATTGTATAACTATGTGAATAAGGCTTTATCTCTGAAACAGACGAAGGCCTGTGCCCAGAATATCTAAAAAACCACCTGAAGAATGTTGTTGACAACTCCACTCTTCTGATCAGATGGATCTCTCCACAATAAGGATAAAGCTCGTCTGTTCTGGAGGCAGAACATTCTCGGGGAGTGGTCCAACCGAGACTGTGGAATTAATTCCCCCAGGAATTAAGGACCATCTCAAGCTTTACTGTCTTCTGCTCCATGTGCAAGTGCATTTCTCTAACATAAATATACAACAATGTATTTAAATAAATAAACAAACAAATAAACCCTGCCAAGACATTCCACTGCACATGCTTCTCTCCCTGGGGAGAGGATTAGAGAACAAACCCCACGTGACAGATGTGAGTCACATTGCATAATGCACTACTGGAAGGGACTCAGATACTACTGTGATGAGTGCCATATAAGAACCTATACAGAATAAAGTAGGTGGGAGTAAGTGTGGTGGTGGAAGTTGGAGCAGAGGTGGGATTGGAGTGGGAGCTACAAGAGCTGGTGCAGCATCTCTGCAGAACTTCCTGTACGGTGGACTTTCCCTCCCACTAACACCAAGTAGCTGTGCGGGGGAGGGGGGGGGGGAGGGGGGGAACCGGACATGAACGGTTTGCCTTAATTGCAATACAACTCATTTGTATTGAAGCGTGAGTTGGGATTACTCCGGTGAGCAAGAGCTGCAGGACCTAGACAGCACAGTGATTGGCTCTGTAGGCCAAATTTTGAGCCAGGCTCAGCAACCATAATCATGGCCAGATTTCCCAAATGGATCAGCACACTGGGAAATGAACTCTTTAGAATAAATCCATCCACAAGTGTCACAGCAGGAGCAGAAGGATATTGAGTGTTTTTGAAAAGCTGGGCCCTTATTTCAGTGCCTAAATGGGAGGCAGAATTATTTGGAGAAAATCTGAGCCCAACTATGGAAACTGAGCGCTTGAACCCTTTTGAAACTTTGTTCCTGTACAAATAGGATTGTACAGATATGAATTGGACTTGGATGGATAGATAGTTCCTACAGTATAATAGTTTTATTTATAGAGCATACTTCCAGACAAGGTACTGTCTAATATAATAAAGCCACAGTTTAAATACATCATCATAAAACAACACCCTCATTAGAACTCAGACAAATTAACTTAATTGAGGATGAAGAAGTGACAGAGATGGGATGAGTTATCCCTGGGAGGAAGGGAGCGCGCTAGAGTCTCATCTAAGTTAAGGACAGTTTCTGTAACATTGCAGCATACCTCCCTTCCCCCTCCTTGTGCTGCAATGCAGTGAGAGTAGTTGGGTGAGCTAATCAGCCTGCAGCTCTTGCTGTTTAAAGGAACCTCTAAAAAAAGCCTAATCTGATTTTAAATTTTTCAACTGGTGCCTCTTAGGATTGGAACAACTGCATTAAAACCACCTATCCCTAATGACACACATGGCACTTGATCCAAAGTCCACTGAACTAAATGACAGGTTTCAGAGTAGCAGCCGTATTAGTCTGTATCTGCAAAAAGAACAGGAGTACTTGTGGCACCTTAGAGACTAACAAATTTATTTGAGCATAAGCTTTCATGATCTACAGCTCACTCTAAGGTGCTACAAGTACTCCTTTTCTTTTTTAACTAAATGAGAGTCTTATCACAACATTATGTAAGTGCTTATATTCCTTCAGAGGTTTGGTCTCCCAACCCCCATAATAACTAGAGATGGACACATATAAAATCCATGGATCAAAACAGATCTGAACTTTGCGGGAAATTTGAGCCCACATCTCAACTTTGTTGTTTGGGTCAGTTCTCTAATAATAACCTCTAGAGGTGGTTCAGACACACCTACATCTGACCTTCATGCTACTTCCCGATGTCAGCAGCCAAAGTACTACTGGCAGTTAGCCTGGAACAAAACTGTGTTTGTATACAAACAAAAGGCCAGGAGACTTTGTAGGTATCCCATCACAAGCTTCCCCAGAGTACTCAAAATCAGAACTCTTCCCACTGGCCCTTTTCTCACACCAAAGCAAAAGATATAGCTCAGTGGTTCTCAACCTATTTACCCTTGTGGGCTGCATATGCAGTTCTCTGTGTGTTATGTGGGCCACATCCACACAATATATATACTACCTGCATAGCCCTGAGGATGTCATACTTGTATTTAAGTAAAACAGGGGTGGCCAACCTGTGGCTCTTCAGTTGTTAATATGCGGCTCCTTGTATAGGTACCGACTCCGGGGCTGGAGCTACAGGTGCCAATTTTCCAATGTGCTGGGGCGGGGGGGTGCCCACTGCTCAACCCCTGGCTCTGCCACAGGCCCTGCACCCACTCCACCCCTTCCCGCCCCCTCCCCTGAGCCTGCCATGCGCTCACTCCTTCCCCCCCCCCCCCGAGCCTCCTGCACACCACAAAACTTCTGATCAGGAGGTGGGGGGGGAGGGGGAGGCACTGATCTGTGGGGTTGCCGGTGGGCGGGAGGCGCTGGGAGCAGGGGCAGGGGGAGCTCATGGGGGTTGCTAACGTATTACTGTGGCTCTTTGTGGCAATTTACATTGGTACATTCTGGCTCCTTCTCAGGCTCAGGTTGGCCACCCTGGACTAAAACATCTTCTAGAAATGAGTTGAAGACAACAAGAGAGAGAATCCACTTCCGTGGGTAGTTTTTTTCCCCAGTGGTTAATCACCTTCACAGTTAAAATGTGTGCCTTATTTCTAGTTGGTATTTGTCTGGCTTTAACTTCCAGCTAAAGTCTAGATAATACCCAATACTCATCACTAATTGCTATAATGAAAATGACACTTCGCTGTTCTCTAGCAATTTAATCGGTATCTAAACTGTTTATCACTTACACCATCATCTTTTGAGATAGATGGTTGCCATAAATCAGAATTCTCTTAAAGCACACACTATTCTGTCATTATCCCCAACCCCATCTGACTCATTTTCCAGATGGGAAAACGAAGGTGCAGAGTGGCCAAGGAATTTGCCTAAAGTCACACAGTGTGTCAGTGGCAGAGCTGGGAGCAAAGAGACTTGTGACTAGTATAGTTGCTTTAATCCCAAAATTAAGTTTCTTCCCAAGAGAGAGGTGTAGTCTGGGCAAGAGAATGGCAGCTCTATACCTCTGGGCAGGTCATTTAATTGGGGAGGTCCATCTATTAAATGGAGATAATACTGTGTTAGTGAAGGACTGTAAGGCATTTTGAAGGTTAAATGCTCTAAATCAGTAGTTCTCAACCTGGGTTCCAGAGCCCCCTAGGGGGCCTCAAGCAGGTTTCAGGGAGGTCTCCAAGGCGGGCCAGCATTGGACTTGCTGGCCCCAGGGCAGAAAGCCAAAGTCCCACTGCATGGCGCTGAAGCCCAGTCCCTGAGCCCGCCACCCAGAGTTGAAGCTGAAGCCTGAGCAATGTAGCTTCATGGAGGCCCCTGTGGCATGGGGCCCCAGACAATTGCCCTGCTTGCTATCCCCTAATGCCACCCTGGCTTTTATATGCAGAAAACCAGTTATTGCGGCACAGGTGAGCATTAGAGTTTTTATAGCATGTTGGGAGTGCCTCAGAATGAAAATGGTCGAGAACTCCTGCTCTAAATAAGGCCCTCTTCTCTGCGTTCCACCATGTGAGTCATACACAGTGCTGTGAAGCTAAACACTGTCCTGTCCCTCCCCCACACAGGAAAGTAGGCATAACTCAGACGTTGTTTACAGCATAGACACAAGATCATCCATCACTCAGGGTCATTTACCTGCCAACATTCATCGACCTTTGACCTTTTCCCTGCAAGGGCAGCTGTGGTAACAGCCAATGAAAGAATTTCAGATCTCAAGAATGATTACAAAACCATAAACATGGGAGAGGCCCGCCCTCTCCCTCTGCATTCCTGCTTGTTTAGTCTTGTCTCTCCACATCTGAGCTTTGCTAACAACCACCTCCAATGCTTGCCTAACGACTCACTAAATCCAGAATCTTATTCAGAGTGTATGAGGCAAATTTTCATTTCCTGTTTTCTCCCACCCTTCCTTAAGCAAAGTCAAGAACACAGAAATCAAGAGCCATCTCCCACTGCTTCAACTGGTTTGGTTAGGATCCTGAAGCTAGTTTATTGGACATTAGTGCTTCTATTATAGTGCTGGTTACTATAGGGAATGATAAATTAAATAGATTCCCACCTTTCACGTGGGTAGGAAAACTCCCATCTTTGCAAAAACGAAATCTAACAAAACCTCACGTGAAACATGTCACCTTTACAGAGGTTGAGATTTATGCATGAATCATTGGTACGGCTGGAAATCAAACTCTGAACTTCTGACTCTTCTGTCCCCACTTTAAACTGTGGGCAACGTTCTTTCTGGTCTTCAAAGATACTTGTACTCATCCCTCTTTCCACCCAGTTTTCCTCCTAACAGTGCTGAATTTGTAACATCATATTCATTTCTTTGGAACAGGCTTATGTTTTTCTTGCAGGATTGAGGCAGTATAATAATATTTCGCCCCCAATCTTACATCTTTTAGTTGAGATTCTGTGCTGCAGCAGAGAAGGCACAACCCAGGGGGAGGAGGGATGTAAAGGTGGCTTTATTATGAGCTGCTCCAGGGACCAAAACGCTCTACAGACCAACAGTGTCTAGATATCAGGCAAGGGATAGAACCTTTTCCTTAATCTGAGGATTTAAAAGCACTTTATAGAAAGTTAAGCGTATGAACTCCCTTGTACTGTGAGTGGGTAACCCTCCCCACTCATCAATTTTAGAAATGAGGAAACTAAAAGACTCAACCTCCTTTTGGTGTGCTCACTGCACAGAAGGAGGCAAGGACATCTGTGAGAGATGAGGAAAGCACACAAACACCCCCCACCCCAACTAACACTGTACAGGGATTGAAAACTCTAAAGTAACAGTCATGTCAAATCCAGCCTAAAATGTAATCACTTAAATCCAAGAATAAAAAGTTGTGTTTTATTTTTTTAATCCCAGTTAATTGGAATTTTTAAAAAATATCACATTACCAGGAAACAAGTTGATTTAAAACAAGTAATAGAGCAACTCAGCTCATTGCAGCACTGAGCTAATGCCGGAAAATAAAAGTGACACAAATGTCTAAAAATGAAACATCTACTTTTATTGTCCTATTTTAGCACCTAGATGCTACATTGACTGATTACTACTGATATTTGTTAGGAGGAAGATTAGATTTTAACAAACCACACAGTGAAAAGTAAATGAGATTATTCTGTTAAATTATTTCAGGTCCTGCCATCCTGAATGCTGCAGTAACGTGGGGAGGAGAAGGGTGCTAGTGATATCTGTGCTGTGCAGTTGTTTTTAATAAAGTCATTCCATAATGTTACATAGGCTAATTCAGGGTGATGGGCCACATGATGTCTTGGACCCAGTCCTGCTGTACCACTGGAATCAATGGCCAAACTCCCAATAGTTTCAATAGGAAGCAGGATAGCACCCTTGGTTTCTAGCTGCAGGGAGGGAGGTGGAAGAGGGAGGGAGAGATGTGCCGGATCTTGTTTATCGCCAGAACTCCCTGGAATTTCCCAGAGCCCTTAAACATGCCTGGACCGCAACAGCCACGTTACTATTACAGTCCCTTTGTTCTCCTTAATCTCAACCCACACCATCCTTTTCATTGGACCAGCCTTCTGACTGTTATGACAACGTGCTGGCAATAGGATTGGTCTGCTCACTGTTGCTAGGCTGAAGCCTGGATTTCTCTCCCCTCCCCGGGAGCGGTATGTCACCATGGCATTGACTGCCATAGTGATCTGCGTAGAACTGACATGCCTGATGCCTTTGCAAATCTTTATACTTTTCCAGTAAAGGCCTTTTAATATTATTGTTTCTCCCATGGGCTGTGCAAGGCCTGTGGTCCCTGCCCCCATGTCCATCTTGCTGCACTTGACCCAGTCCATGCCAGTCCTGCTGTCCCTGCACTGTGTCTCTCCCATGCCCCAATGCCTGGCCCACATTAGGACATCCCACCATCATTACCATATATTTGTCGTCCCCTCCCCCCCATCACTTTTCCTGACCCACATTAACTTGCTATTTGGATGCCCATAGCACCTAGAAGCCCTAGTCATGGGCCAAGCCCCCATTGTGCCATATACTGTACAAACACAGAACAAAATAACAGTCCCTGACCCAAAGACTTTATAATCTAAATATTGGTACAACCCATATCAGCTGCCTGATCACTGGCTTCCCTTCACTTCGCCTGCAACCTGGCTCCCAGGAATCAGAGCATGGGCTCCATCTTGATTGGCCTACGTTTTTCTTCCATCAGTGGGGAAGATTCAGACAAATGATTTTAAGTACCTATATGGCCCCTATTACCATAGAATCTGAGCACCTTACAATCTTTAACGTATTCATCCTCACCACACCCTGTGAAGTAGGGCAGTGCTAAGAGCCACATTTGACACATGGGGAAACTGAGGCAAGGAGAGCCAAAGTGACCTGACCAAGGTCACACAGGAAGTCCATGTCAGAACAGGGAATTGAACCTGGGTCTTGTGAATCGCAGGCTATTGCCCTAACCCTAACCAGATAATAGGACTACAGTCTACCAGGGATAGGTTGGTGGTAGTTTTGACACATGCCATATCCCTGGATTAGTTACTAAGCAAAAGAATCTGAATCAGGAGTGGGTTGCAGTCAGCTGGATACTATATTCTCCCACCCCACCAAAAATAACATCTTTGGCACTGCAGCTTTTGCAGAGGACGCCCTTCCAAACCAGCTTGAGGGGCAGGGATGATAATAGCACAGTTATGTTGATCATTGTTAGCCTTGCTGTTTCATTCTCGGGGCCAGATGTCAACACAGCAATAAACAGGCTGAGCTGCAAGAGGAGGGGATGGGGACATGAAGGAAGAAACAGCAGCAGCTCATTGTTTTATGTAAAGATTCTGATTTCAGAGCTGCTTCAGCACTGGAGGCTGGGTGCAGAATGAGTCACAGAGCCTAAATTGGCTCCTGGTCACGAAGCAGAGTCTGCTGCTGATGCCTCATGCCAGCTCCTTCTCCTACCAATGCCGCAGAGAGAATGGCTCAGAGTCCTGTTCATAAACCATACACCAGGGTGGCCTGTGGGAAGATGGATCCAGAGGGACAGGAAGAAAGGTGATGGGCTGGTGAGCTAATGCAGGTCATCTCTTGCTGTTGTTGTTACTCAGGCAAATGGCATGCTTTACCAGAGCAAGGAAGGAGGGATACAGCCATAGGCGTATACCTGCCACCACTTCCTCTCTCATAAGCAACAGGCAGATGATTTGGTTGATTAAAAAAACCGCACAATGCCAAGCTTCTCCAGTCTTTGGAGATGATGATAATCTCTATCTAGAGCTTTTCATCAATAGATCTCAAAGTGATTTATGAAGGGAGGTCAGTTTGGTCATCCCCATTTTACAGAGAGGAAAACTGAGGAACAAAGCAGGTCAGTTTACAAAGTGTGATTAAAACCTGTGGAACTCATTACCACATGAAGTAATTGAGGCACAGAGTTGACCAGTTTACAAGTATGTTTAAGGCCTATGGAACACAGGAAGTCATTAAAGCCAACAATTTAACAAGTTTCCAAATGGGATTGAACACTGGGGAGTGGTGCAGTTTAGCTGACGGACCAGTGGACTGTGACTCAGGACACCTGGGTTCCATTCCTGGCTCTACTGCTGGCCGACCTTAGGCAAGTCCCTTCACCCCTCTGTGCCTCAGTTTCTCCATCTGTAAAATGGGGGTAATGATACTAACCTCTTTTGTAAACCACTCTGGTTTATTGTAGAAAAGATGGGGATTATTATTATTTATATGGATATAAAATATCCAGTTATAATTAACAAAATTTTGGAAGAGATATTAAACCTTGTGTTTTGGGGCTTAAAACAATCTCTAACTATTATAAAGTTATGTCTTCACTGAAGAAGTAACCCAAACTTTTATCCAGGTTTCAGCTCTAATCCTCCTCCCATCCACACGCAAAACTCTTTTACTCAAGTTTATTTGTGCTTCAAACCCTGGCCCACTTAGTTGACTAGGAGTACAAGTTACAGCCCTGGTTCACTTTAACCTGGTCTCTAACTCACACACTTGGTAATGTGGACACAGGCCAGTAACCTGGGATTTAGAAGTGAGATGCCGATAGTCCTCCGTCCAATGCCTTCCAAAATTCCCCAGGGACCATATTTTCCTGCCCTTCTACCTACTCCCTTTTTCTGCAACTGAAGTTACCTACCAATTTCTATATTAGTACAGCACTAAGAACCAGGGGATATGCCGCCCTGAGATCTTTGCGCCTAGTCAGGGTTAGCGAAGCACCTGCATGCATGGGTGATAGGTGAACCAGGCTAGCCCCGAGCCCAGCCCGCCTCTTCCACCTGAGTCTCCACCGCTCCCGACCCTCTTCCCCTACCAAAGCCCAGAGCCCCCCTCACCTTCCTTAGCCCCGGAGTGCCGGGGGGCATGGCCCCAGCCATGGAGTGCTGGGCAGCATGGCCCCGGTGCCAGGCAGCCCCAGCCCCGCCAAGTCCTGACTGCCCTAGCCTCATCTGGCTTCCCGGAAGAGGAGCAGCCTGCCTGGGCTGGGGCTAACTAGCAGCAAGCAGGAGGGGGCCTCAGGGCGGAACATGGGCAGGGCCATGTGGGGCTGTTTGGGGTGGCATAGCCTTCTCCATCTTACGATACGTGCCACCCATGTGTGCGTGGACGTGACTACACAGGTATAACCCAAGTGTGGCTTAGCAGTGTGGAAGCTTGTACACTCAGGTTCCTGGATCCAGGTAAACTGTGCAGTGAAGACATACCTGTAGAAAACAGAATAAGATCTACGTGAGAACAGATTATCCTACATCTGCCTACTGCTAGATTTTTACACCTTCCTCTGAAACTCCTGGTTTTGGCCACTGTCAGACAGAGGATATTGTGCTAGATATACTTGGGATCTGATCTCGTTTGGCAAATCATATGCAAGTTACTTAACCGGTGGGCTCTGGGCTGGGGCAGGGGTTTGGGGGGAAGGGGGGTATGGGCTTTGGGCTGGGGGTGTGGGCTCAGGGTGAAGGAGGTGGCTCAGGGCTGGGACAGGGTGTTGGGGAAAGTGGGAGGTGCGGGCTCCGGGAAAGAGTTTGGATTCGGGAGGGGAATCTGGGCTGGGGCAGGGGGTTGGGGTGCAGGAGGGGATTCAGGGTGCAGGGTCCCGACAGCGCTTATCGCCAGGCTCCGCACTCTGCCCTCGTGCCCGCAGGCACCACCCCCGCAGCTCCCATTGGTCACGGTTCCCAACCAATGGGACCTGCAGAGCCGGCACTAGGGATGGGGGAAACATTCTGAGCCTCGCTGGCTGCCCATGTGCCTCGGGGCCACAAGGACCTGGTGGCCACTTCCGGGAGCTGCACGGAGCTAGAGCAGACAGGGAGCCTGCCTTAGCCCCGGGCCCCCACTGCGCTGCCGACTGGACTTTTAATGGCCCAGTCAGTGGTGCCAACCAGAGCTGCCAGAGTCCCTTTTCGATGCCTGGCAACCCTACCACCAGACAAGTCTGGATTACAACTAGAACAGGTGATGAAAGACTGCAGCCCATTCCTAATCCTCAACCCACACCAAAACATGACATGTTTCAGGTCAGAAACCTAAATTCCAAACCTTATATGTAATTAGTAAGGGGGGGAGAACATCATGTGAAAACATGCCCACCGTGAAACGTGGTGCACTTGTGAGAATAGAGTCCTTGGAGGAATCAGAGCCTAGATTTCTGTCACGTAACTGATTCGTCACAGCACCATATACATGCCGTCCCCAGGAGTATACAGGGAGACTAAACTGAGTTAAGAAGCATTTCTTTCTGCAAAAGTGTCATTAAACAGTGCATCATAATTGCATGTACCAATGTCAACAGTTCATTTATTCTGATGAGGAAGCATGATTTCAGTCAGGCACTGGGCCAGGAGTCACATTATCTGGGCTTTTAGTCTCCGCTCTGCCATCAACCCACTGCGAGACCCTGAGCAATTCTTCTTCCATCTCTGTTCCTCAGTTTCCTCCCCTCTAAAATGGGGATAATGATTAGAGTTGTGCAGGAACTGTAGTTTCCATTTTGTGAGAAATGCCACAGTTTCCAAAATAATTTTCAGTCTGAATCATTTTGATTTCAACTGTTTACTTTTTTAAAACTATGAAATAAATATTTAAACAAAAAGTCATTTAAACAAAACATTGCAATGCTCTATTCTGAAATTATTATTTATATGGCAGCTGCACCTCAGAACCCCAGTCAAAATGTCAAAGTGGAACATTTAGACCTTATTGAAACACTTTGTTTCCAATTAAAAAAATTAAAATGTAATTGAAATTAACATGTTCCCGCAGAAATTTTCAGCAAAATAGTATTTTCTGACAGAAAATCATTCAATCAGAAAATTTCCAACAAGCTCAGATACTGATCTTTGTTCCCCTGTGCTGCTTGGGACTAAGTGACATAGGCAGATAGACTGTGATTTACCATGTAAATATACCATGTAACATACCATGTATTGTTACTGATTAAATAGACAATGGACTAAAAGTTAAAAATAGCAATGGAAATTTGTTGGATGAAAATGTGATCTGCAAGGATCAGGCTAAAACCCCAAACACAGCAGATAATGTCCAGAAACTGTCTATTTATTAGGGTTTTGCCTGCACCTAACAGAGCAAGTCCCTCTGCATTTTGAAATAGGAAATCTGCAAAATTTGGGACTTTGGGGTGATAAAATTATTACGTCAAACATGGTAATCTTCACTCCTCTCCCAGAACTGGAAATAAACCTCATGAATCCTGCCTCCCAGTCCCACTGCTCTAACCACTAGCCTACACTCTCCTTCCAGAGCTGGGAATACAGTATTATTTGTTTCAGAGTAGCAGCCGTGTTAGTCTGTATCCGCAAAAAGAAAAGGAGTACCTGTGGCACCTTAGAGACTAACAAATTTATTTGAGCATAAGCTTTCATGAGCTACAGCTCACTTCATCGGATGCTCACGAAAGCTTATGCTCAGATAAATTTGTTAGTCTCTAAGGTGTCACAAGTATTATTTGTATTCCAGTAGGACCTAGGCTGCCAGTCATGGACCAGGACCCCATTATGCTAGGTGCTGTACAAACACAGATAAATAAAAACAGTCCCTGCCCCCAAAAGTTTCCAACACAAGTCCCAAGTCCAAATGCCCCATCCTCCAAATATTACGCTGCCACAGTTATACCACTATTACCAGAACAGCAGGTGCACAAAAAGTCTCATTGCCAGAGCTGGGTAAAGTTTTTCAACCAAAACTTGTTTGTGTTAAAAAAAAAAAAAAGTGCAGATTTGGTGACACAAACATTTCACAAATTTGTGTCATTTTGCCTAATTGTTTTGGTTAAAAATCCCTCAAATTCAGACTAAAATCAAAACATTTAGTTTTGAAATTTTCTAACCATGATTTTTTATATTCAAAATTACTTTACTTAGAAATTTCATTTGAAAGTGTTAAAAAATGCTCAAAATATGAATGAAACATTTTGTTTCAGGTGAAACAAAAAGTACATTTAGTTTGACCCAAACCAGGTTTTTTTTGACTTCTCAATTAACCAACAATTTTGATATGATTCGACCCAAAACATTTTTTCCCCAGTTTTTCAGAGTTCTCAGACAATTGAAATATCCATTATTTGCACAGCTCTAGCCATTATCTCTCTGTTGCATCTTCCCTTGGTATTTTGTGCTGAAGCTGCTGTATACCTGTGCTAGGGGCCTCTTTGATTCCAGAGCCAATCTCTATTTCATGGGAACTGACCCATCAGAACAGGTCAACAGTCTCTCTAGTTCTGGTATCCAGCCTCCCACTACAGCCTATTTATTTCTTCATGCTGAAGAACTTGAAGACCAATGGCTATTAATACACCAAATAACTGTCAAAGCACCAGTCGTGCTGCATGGTAAAGAGACAGGAAGGTGCCTTCCTGACCTATGTGCAGATGCTGGTCCAGATTAAGAGCTGGTGGTGCATGTGCAGGGGTGTAAAGGCACATCAATAATGGTGTGTTTGCAGTGTTGTAGCCATCAGTATTGGTCTAAGGCAGGCTACTAACTAACCCTGGTTTCACTGACATGCTGAAGGACAGGAAATAAGTTACACTAGCTTACATTTCCTTGCTCACATCACCTACAAATGTGGCTTGCAGTAGGGCATACAGAGGGCAGGCTATCTATAAAAGAGCAGTATCAGCACAGAGACAGCATACTTCTCCTGCTATGTTTACCATGCTGAGGCCAGCCGTGACTCTCCAATATTAATGACTGTGCCAACTGTGGCCTTGGATTGTTGCAACAGGCCTGGGGTTTGCTCTGTCACCTTGTCACTCTCTCTCCAGGAACTCCATGATGCACTTAATTCCAACGTTCTGGACTCTGATCTGTAAAGGGGGCGTAAGGAGGGCAGTGTGTTCCCAGTGGATAAGGCAACAGAAAGGGTGTCAGGACTCCTGGCTTTGCCAATGACTTGGCCATGAAGCCTCTAACTCATAGACCAGAATCCCATTGCTTTAGACACTGTACAAACAGATAGTCCCTGCACCAAAGAGCTCACAGTCCAAGTTACTTCATCTTTCTGTGCCTCAGTTTTCTTTTCTATACAAGGGGGGATAAGGACAGTTTTTGTAGAGCACTTTAAGATCTAAACCTTTGTGACAATCATTCTTGCAGTCAATCTACCCACACCAAATTGGCTTGATATTGACCAATAAGAATTAGGAGGAGCGTCCATGTGGTGATGGCCACATGCTTCTCCATACTGAGGGGAGTTTTCACATTGGTGTGCTATCACTGTAGTTTTGTGATCTTTTATGAAATATGCCAAGCAGGACAATTTACCATGCAGCCAAAAATCCACCTGTCCTTCAACTCCTTGGGCTGGGTGCAACTGGTGGAGGTTACAAAGGAGGTCAGTATCATTTGCCGTGTTTTACAGATGGGGAAACTGAGGCATGGGGAGGGGGAAGTGTCTTGCCCAAGGTCACCCAGCAGGCCAGGAGCAGAACTAGAATAGAACCCAGGTCCTAGTCCAGTGCACTAACCACTTGGCTTTACCATTGCCCCCAGCGTGGTGTATACAGGTATAAACGTGTTTATGGGAATATATTTGCAGTGTTGTTGTAGCCATGTTGGTCCCAGGATATGAGAGAGACAGTAAGTTGGTCCAATAAAGATATTACCTCACCCACCGTGTCTCTTTATGGGAATAAATTATATTGGTTTATACAGGAAAGGGAATAAGTTATACTGGTCTAACGCCCCAGTTTAACTGCACCCACACTACAGTTTGTTCCTGTGTAACTATATTGGTTTAAAAAAAACACAGAAAACACACAACACCCCTAATTGACAGTTGTATCAGCACAAAAACTGTATTCAGACCATACTAGAGTTTGGCCTGCTTATGCAGGACGTCAACTAGACAATCTAATGGTGGTCCCTTTTGGTCTTGAAATATGTGTATGCACAAACCGGGCCAAAAAAGTGCCTTGGACACAAGATCTGAATGTGTACGTCTCACTTGCCAGTTGCTGCTTGCAATTGAAAGGATCACAGAAACAAAACAGCAAGTCTAACTTCCACGAAAATAAAATGGAGATTGTAGATATACTCACCACCTTACTTGCTTAGGCTAAAGCCGTTTCAAATCACCAATAGTTAGAGCCATCTCGTGGCCAAAATGTGAATAAAAAGGAGACATTCACACAATTATGTGAGGAAATCATGGCTAAATTAGCAACGAAGACTGCCCCAGTCCTCTAGCCCTTAAGGAGACAATCACCTAGTTACAAACAGCAACAAAGAGAAAAAGACAGTCATGAAAATCATATACAGTAATTAAAAAAAGAAACCATGTGAAATGAAATCTGGTCTCAAGTAAATACAGCTAAAGTCTCCAAGCCTGTCTAATATAGCACAGCAATCCGGGTAGGTAAGAAGCTGTATCTTGAGATGGCCCTAGAGGAAACTGATCAGTTAATAGACAAACCACCCAGGGTGGCTTAATTCAGCGTTTTCCCCTTCTACGCACAAACATTCCAGCCGCACAGGCAGTTTGGGAAAGTGCATTTCAAAGACAAGCCCGCTCCTGAACAAACTCTAAAATGGCCACCGTCATATGATAGCAGGAAGCCATGTTAAGTTGGCTAGGCACACTTCCATGGGCACTGGTATTGATGTGGTGGCAGTCATTTTATGCTTTCTAGGCCCAATTCAGTAGGCATTGGCATTTTGCACCTATCCTAGTTAGAACTTTACACTGTGCCCATCACTGTGGTATCAAATACCTCACCCCTCCCAGCCAACCCCCAACTCATTAGCCAGCTCCTTCCTACTACCCGTCCCACAGTTCCAGGTCCCTTATACCCAGACTCCTTTGCTTTCCCCCAGTCACTAGCCCAGTTGCCTCATTTCTCTCCTCAAAGAAACAGATTCATCCCATTTCACACAGTGCCCCAGTAATTAAAATGGAAGTGACATATTAAGGGCATTTAGGTGTTACCTAGAGAGAAACAATGTCCTTGTGGCTAAGGCACTATCTACCTAATTTAGGGCTCAATTCAAGGACAACTGGTGAAATTCAAACGTCTGCATTATACAGGAGGTGAGATTAGAGGATCTAATGGTCTCTTCTAGCTTTAAATGCTATGAATAATAAAAGTCAACCCATTCTTCATAGAAAATGAGGGGAACAAACGAACAAAAACCCCAGGCTGTGAAGGCAGGTGTGAAATGGCAACCTACTCTTTATTATATCCAAGCCTCCGTTTATACGCTCCAAGATTGTAAGCTTGTCAGTTCTGCTGTTTTAGTCCTGGAAGCCATGTGACCGACCCCCCTCCACTAGTCAGATAAATCTTAACAGGCCTCTCTTCTGGATTCAGCAGCACCCTGAAGAGCTGCTGTAATTTTGCCTTCTTCCCCCAGAGGTCTTTCCAGCACTCTCAGCAAAGAGATGGGACCAGCCAGCTAATGTCAACGCACAAATAACCTTTGAGAGCTCTCTCCAATGGCAGGGTGCAATTTTCAGGCCATTTACTTGTTGCTTTCTCCTCTAAACAAAACCCCAACACCTGCCATTGGTGATCAGAAGTTTTTATCCCTGGGGTGTGTTTACTCCACTGTCTGCAAAGGAAGCTGCCTGCTTTCTTAGCTTAACCCAGGAGTCTCAAACATGTCGCCCATGGGCCGCATGCAGCCCGTGGTGTTATTTCCTGTGGCCTGCCATAGGCACCGATTCCACCGGCAGCTGAGCAAGGTGCATTATTGAGTGTTTATATTTTGTTAAAAACCCTCTTCACATTAGTTTGTAAAAAGTTAATACATTGACTTTTAATGGCATACTATATTACTCTTCAGTTTTTTCATTTTTACTATACTTTTGTATTGTTGTATGAAAAGGTTTCAGTGATGCGGCCCTCAGGCCAATGTACCAGTCCTCATGTGACCCTCGTGATGGTTTGAGTTTGAGATCCCTGGCCTAACCTGTGCATCTCCTGGACTTTATAACTTTGCCCAATGAGCTCCTTAAAGACACCTGGGAAAGCTTAGCAGCTCATTGACCCCTGAGAACAGATGGGGCAGCTGCACCTTGTTGTATCTAGGGTGGCCATATTGCAAATGTGAAAAATAGGGACAGGCTGTGTGGGGGGGTAATAGGTGCCTATATAAGTAAAAGCACCAAATATCGGGACTCTCCCTATAAAATCTGGACAGCTGGTCACCCTAGTTGTATCCCACTTGCATTAACCCTCTAACTCACTTTTTATCCTTTGAGTTCAAGCAGTAGAGTTCTGTGCTCTGGTGCTAAAGGTAACAGCCTTCAAACAGTGAGAGGGACTTCCCATATACAGCCCTGCTGGTGACCCACAGCCTCTCCCACTCACATTTGGGCTCCTAACCCACAGCCCTGTGATGCCCTCATCCTAACCCACAGCTTCCACTGCTATTCCAGCCCTGGGTTCCTCCCACACACAGCTCTGTCTCCATCCTGACCCACTGCTCCCCTGCTATCTGTCCGTGGCTTCCCCCTACAGCTGTAATAGTGCCCCTCAGTAGGCTCAGTCAGTCCTGACCTGCAGCCCCCTGTTATTGCAGCGCTACTGTCCTCTACAGCTCTGATGGTGCCCTTCAGTCCCAACTCAGAATGCTGTTACTCCAGTCCTGGGCTTCTCCTCCCAGCTCTGCTAATGATCATCAATCCCATCCCAGAGCCCCTTGCTATCCCAGACCTGAGCCTCTTATGGGCAGAGCTACCAAATTGTGGTTATTCTGTGACATCATATGTGCCCCTCATGGCCCAGGACCCAGAAGACTTGATATGAGGGCAGACCTCTGTTAGGGCTGCTGTCATCCAATAAGATGTGGGTCTGCCTCTCTCTCTTCCTCTGCTCCCTCTCCACCATTTGTCAGCTGAATCTGTCTGACTGGAGGCCAGTCTCTCCCTTTGAGGAAGAGCAACCAGTGGGTTCCAGCACAACACCTTGAGAGGCACACACACACCCCGTGCCCTCTCCCAAATACCCTGGCCTCTCATGTCTTCAGGACCTTGAATCTGGTCTCCGCAGTTAAGTCTTCTGTGGCCACCACAGGTGGGCACCTTTCTCCTGGAACCCCCCTCCTCTGTGCATAGAGGTGCATTGAAGGCTAGTCTCGTGACTAGTGTCATGGAGCTCTTTAGCTATGGGTGGCAGATTAGGTGGCCCAGGAGTCCCTTGTATGGTTGTCCACTGCCCATATTCCTAAGCATGTGCCAGAAGCTGGGAATGGGTGACACCTGATCACTTGATGATTACCTGTTCTGTTCATTCCCTCTGGGGCATGTGGCATTGGCCACTGTCAGAAGACAGGATATTGGGCTAGATTGACCTTTTGTCTGACCCAGTATGGCCATTCTTATGTATCTTATGTTACTGGAACTAGAAGCCACCTTGTCCCCTGGCTGTTTTGCATTCCTCCCCCCCGCCCCGCTTTGTTCCCTTGTTCCCCTGTGCATCACTTGACCTCAGCATTGCCAGCTCTAACACTTTTATTGTCTCAATCTTTGGTATGTTTCCAGCTCTCGGAGTCATGTGAATAAGCAAAATTCTTAACTTTAATTGGTTTAAAAAAAAAAGTTTCTAGGACTCATGGTTTCAAATCAAAGCTTGAAAATGTGAACTGATTGTAAGAGCTGGGAGGAATAAGTGTTCCTGTCCTGAATCAGGATGAAAAGTCAAAATCTCAACAATTTTCATGAACTGAAAATCCAAATTTTGTTTGTGCTTTGGATCATTTGAAACATTTCATTTTTGATTTTGACCATTTTTAAAATATGTTTCTACAGGTAGCTTAAGTTTCTATATGAAAAGTTGTTTCAAACCAAAAAACTGGAATTTTTCATTTTAAAAACATCAAAATCTTTACTTTCAACAGTTTTATGGTGTGTGGATACATTTTTTGTAAGGTATGCAACAACTTTTTAGATGACAAATAAAAAGATACCTCGGTTCTATCATGGATGATTCAGTTCTACACTTGCATGCGTTTTTAGTCCTCCGTGCAGAACTGCACTAGATTAACTCACCTCAAAAACTCAACAATGTTTCTCTCTAGCATAATCTAATTGATTTTATGTGCATGTGTGAAGTTTTACTAGCTGCATGGTTTCAGAATGCAAACCTCAAAGAGCTTTAGTGTACTTAATCTAATCATTTGCCAGAAATATACAAAGGCATGATGGCTCATTAATAAATATTGAATCACCGAGTCGTGCAAAGAGAGATGTCCTCTTCTTTACTTATGTAATGGGACGTCCCTGTTAAAACCCTGTGTATTCAGTTCTACACTTGAAAGACTTTTTATGATGCTCCAAAAAATGGCATCCTCCAGAGAGTGTAACCTTGCATGTATAGTGCATGTGAGATCACACTGTGCAGGGGAAACCATTCAATAGAACATGCATGGTGAGGGACCAGATGGAATTCCGGCCTGCGGGCCACCAGTTGGACCATGTTTTAACTCTGGGGCAGGCAATGCATGTGCTGGATACATGGATGGCATGTTCCTGTTTAAACTCTTCAACAAATTTTCCAGTTGCAAAATTGGTTGAAATGGCCCTTTTTCCACAGAAAGTTTCAATTTTGACGCATCAGGGTTTTCCGAGTAAAAGAAAAAATGGTTACTCACTTTCTTGTAACTGTTGTTCTTCGAGATGTGTTGTTCATGTCCATTCTAATTAGGTGTGCGCACACCGCATGCACAACAGCCAGAAGATTTCCCCCTAGCAGTATCCATAGGGTTGGCCTGGACGCCCCCTGGAGTCGCGCCTTCATGGCGATCAATATAGGGCCCTGCTGACCCAACATCCCCTCAGTTCCTTCTTGCTGGCTACTCCAAAAGAGGGGTAGGAGGGAGGGTATTGGAATGGACATGAACAACATGTCTCGAAGAACAACAGTCATGAGAAGGTGAGTAACCGTTTTTTCTTCTTTGAGTGCTGGTTCAAGTCAATTCCAATCAGGTGACTCACAAGCCTAAGTTTCAGATGTGTGGTCGGAGTTGTCCACTGATTGGAGCACCATTTTACCAAAGGCCACATCGTCTTGGGCCTGCTGGGTGATTGTGTAGTGCATGGTGAAAGTGTGTATGGAGGACCATGTTGCTGCTCTGCAAATTTCCTGGATAGGTGTGATGGGTTTGATCACAGAGACCCGCTTGGGACTGTCACCTGATGTGCTGAGACTATGTCCGAGCCCATTTTCACTGCCAGTTTGGTCCTCCAGAACCCTGTCTTGTTGAGCCAGATACACTAATCTGCTGCAACACAGACCCAGGGTCTGACCCACGCGCCCAAAGCTGCAGACTTAACTGAAAATGGCTTAGCAAGTGCCCCTGTCTCTAGCACCCAGACACCCAGCTCCTAATAGGATCCAAACCCCAAATAATTCCGTTTTACTCTGTATAAAGCTTATACAGGGTAAACTCATAAATTGTCTGCCCTCTATAACACTGATAGAGACATATGCACAGCTGTTTGCTGCTCCAGGTATTAATTACTTGCTCCGGGTGAATTAATAAGCAAAAGTGATTTTATTAAATATAAAAAGTAGGATTTAAGTGGTTCCAAGTAATAACTGACTCAACAAAGTAAGTTACCAAGCAAAATAAAGCAAAACATGCAAGTCTAAGCCTAATACAGTAGGAAACTGATTACAGATAAAATCTCACCCTCAGAGATGTTCCAATAAACTTCTTTCCCAGACTGGACTCCTTCCTAGTCTGGGCCCAATCCTTTTCCCTGGTACAGTTCTTGTTAGCTCCAGCTCAGGTGGTAACTTGGGGATTTCTCATGACTGGACCCTCCTTGTTCTGTTCCACCCCCTTACATAGCTTTGGCACAAGGAATCTTTTGTCTCTCTGGGTCCCCACGCCTCCTTCTAAATGGAAAAGCACCAGGTTTAAGATGGACTCCAGTAACAGCTGACAGTACCAGGTGACATTACGAGAAAGAAACATTGTGGAGTTTTTGAGGCCCCAAGCCTTCTGACCATGTTGTGAGACCCCAAGCCTTCATTCTTCCTGGCCTGACTCACAGGAAGGCTTGCAAGTAAACAAAGCCATTTACAACCAATTGTCCTCGTTGGTGGGAGCCATCAAGATTCCAAACCACCATTAATGACCCAAACTTTGCATAATTACAGTAGAACTTCAGAATTATATTTCGTATTTCTAGTTTCAGACACAAGAATGATACATTTATACAAATAGGATAACTACGCTCAGTAGATTATAAGCTTTGTAATGATACCTTACACGAGACCTTTTGCATGAAGCATATTCTAGTTTCATTATATTCACACTCATTAGCATATTTTCATAAAATCATATGGAGTGCAATGTCACAGTAGGAATCTGTGCCAGGAATGCCGTTGAAGAGGCCTGCACCCTCGTGGAGTGCGCAGTAATCAGAGGAGCAGCAACTCCTACCAGGTAATAGCACTCACGTGTGCAGGACATGATCCATGATGAAATCCGCTAAGAAGAGACAGGAAGATCTTTCATTCTGTCTGCCACAGCCACGAACAGTTGGATGGACTTCCAGAACAGCTTTGTCTGCTCGATGTAAAAGGAGCACTCTGCAGACATCCAATGAGCAAAGCCTCTGGTCCCTGCCGCTTGAGTGAAGCTTAGGATAGAACACTGGGAGGAAGATGTCCTGGTTGATGTGAAAATGGGAGACAACCTTTGGGAGGAAAGCCGGGTGAGGCCTGAGCTGAACCTTGTCCTTATATAACACAGCATAAGGAGGCTCTGATGTTAAGATCTTGAGCTCAGACGCCCTCCTGGCTGAGGTTATCACAACCAGAAATGCCACCTTATACAAGAAATAGAGCAGGGAGCACATTGCCAGTGGTTCAAAGGGTGGACCCATCAGTTTGGAAAGGATCAAGTTAAGGTCCCAAGGCAGGATCAGCTGCCTGACTTGTGGATAAAGGTGGGAGGGATAGCTCAGTGGTTTGAGCATTGGCCTGCTAAACCCAGGGTTGTGAGTTCAATCCTTGAGGGGGCCATTTAGGGATGTGGGGCAAAAATTGGGGATTGGTCCTGCTATGAGCAGGGGGTTGGACTAGATGACCTCCTGAGGTCCCTTCCAACCCTGATATTCTATGATTCTATGATATAGCCTGTCGAGACCTTTCAGAAAATGACTGACCATAGGGTTGGCGAAGACCGACCGTCCCTCTGCACTTGGATGAAAGGCTGAAATGATGGCCAGGTGAACCCTTATTGACAACATGGACAGCCCCTGCTGTTTGAGATGGAGGAGGTAGTCCAATATAAGTGGTATAGCGTCGAGTGTCCAGGATGAATGATGCTGTGCCATCCAGATTGAAAATCTCTTCCACTTGGCAAGGTCGGTAGCCTGGTGGAGGGTTTCCTACTGCCAACGAGGATAGTGTGAGCAAGCAAGATCCATCGGGTTCAGCCATGGAGCTTCCATGCCGTGAGGTGCAACGACTCGAGGTTCGGGTGGTGAAGGCAGCTGTGGTCCTGAGTTATTAAGTCTGGGAAGAGCGGCAAATTGACATTTTCAGGAGTGATGTCTACCAGTGTTGGCGGGGCCAGGCTGGAGTTATCCATATCACCAAAGCTGGTTCCCGCTGTATCTTCAGGAGCACCTTGGGAACGAACGGAATGGGTGGGAAAACTTACAGGAGATGGTCTCCCCACGGTAAGAGGAACGCGTCCGCTATGGAGCCCGGACTGTGGTTCCGGAAGGAGCAGAACTGATGACACTTCCTGTTGAGTCATGTGGCAAAGAGCTCTACCTGGGGAAATCCCCACCGTTGGAAGATGGAGTTCACGACATCTGGGCATAGGGACCACTCGTGGCCATGAAATGACCTGCTGAGATGGTCCGCCAACTCATTCTGCACCCCGGGGAGGTACAAAGCTTGTAGGTGTATCGAATTCTCTACACAGAAGTCCCACAACATGAGGGCTTCCTGGCACAGGGGAAAGGAACGTGCACCCCCCTGTTTGTTGATCTAAAACATCACCGTGGTGTTGTCTGTCATAACTGATACACATCGCCCTGTTAGGTGGGCTCTGAAAGTCAGGCATGCCGGGCACACCGCTCTCAGCTCTCTGACATTGATGTGGAGAGCAGGTTCCTCCTGCAACCAGAGGCCTTGTGTCCTCAAGTCTCCCAGAGGTGCTCCCCAGCCCAAGTCTGATGCGTCCATCACCAACGAGAGAGTTGGCTGGGGGCTGGCGAAGGAAACCCCAGCACACTCCACTTATGGGTCAAGCCACCACAGAAGGGAGTTGAGGACAAGGCGAGGCAGAGTCACAACCGTGTCCAAACTGTCCCGAACCGGCCAATACACTGTGGCTAGCCACGACTGGAGGGGTGAAGTATGAGCCTGGCACGTGCACCACATAGGTACACGCGACCATGTGTCCCAGGAGTCTTAGGCAATTTTGTGCTGTGGTGGTGGGAAACTGCCAGAGACTCCGAATGATGTCACCTATGTTACAAATTATACTTGAGAGGACACGCACACAATTGCTGCAAATTATACCTGGTAGGACACGCACACAAATGCTACGAATTACACCTTGTAGGACACGCACACAAATGCTGCGAATTATACCTGATAGGACACGCACACAAATGCTGCGAATTATACCTGATAGGTCACGCACAGTTCGAATCTAGGTTGAGGCACATAAACAAATCCACAACTGCAGAGTTCCCAAAAGACACTAAGTTTATTATGCTCGAGCGTGGTGCCCCCCTGCTAGCCAGGAGGGGACCCCGAATACAGATTATACAAAGGTTATATACTTTTTAGCAAAGCATGTTGCCCTCGTGCATCGGAAACCTTAGCCAATAAACAAACCCTTCTCTTATCTACCACCTATCCCAGCTTGGTGCATTCCTCGTGTTAAACTAGTATGTTAATTACACAGCATGGTCCTAAAGCCATGCATCAGTAACTTTTATTATCAGGATGGGAGGCCTCACATCAGAGGCCAGGAGATAGGAAGTTTAGGGACTGACAAAAAACAGAGACTGGGAGTCAAGGCAGGCTGGAGACAAGGAGGAGGATTTTCACAGGAATGGAGAAGACACACTCCTCCTGGTGCATGATGTGCTTGCTTTTAGACAATGGTGGGCCCCAAACCAAAATGGAGTCACATGTGCTAACTTTTCCTTAACACCTATGGCCCGGAACCTCGTCTCCAGTAGGTACTTTCTGGCCTGGGTCGAGTCAAGAACCGCCCCTATAAACTCTATCCACTGAACAGGGGAAAGAGTCGATGTCCCCATGTTCAGGAGAAGGCCTAATGCATCAAACGTTGCAATGATGAATTTGACTTGTCCCTCCATTAGAGCTCTGGAGCGTCCCTTGATCAGCCAGTCGTTTAGGTACAGGAATACCTGTACCTGCCACCTGCGCAGGAATGCGGCCACAACTGCCATGCACTTGGTAAATACTTAAGGCACCACTGACAGACCGAATGGGAGGACTGAACTGGTAGTGGTTGTTGCTCACCACAAACCTGCGGTACCTTCTGTTGGACGGAGTTATCGCTATATGAAAGTATACATCCTTCAAGTGGAGGGCAGCATACCAGTCCCCTGGATCCAAGGAAGGGATGATGGAGGCCAAAGAGACCATGAGGAACTTGACTTTCTTCGTGAACTTGTTGAGTTCGTGCAGGTCTAGAATAGGTTTTAGCTTTGGCTTTCGGTATTAGGAAATACCGGGAATAAAATCCCTGCCCCTCTAGTCCTGAGGCACCTCTTCCATTGCTCCTAGTGCAAGGAGCGAGTGCACCTCCTGAATAAGGAGTTGCTCATGAGAAGGCTCCCTGAAGAGGGATGGGAAAAGGGGGTGGAAGGGTGGTAGGGCCGAGAATTGGAATGAATATTCCCTTTCTACCGTGTGGAGCACGCAACAGTCTGATGTAATGCGGGCCTACACAGGTTAGAAACGGGATAGATGGGACAAAAAGGTAAGGTGGGATGGATCCAGTCTCTGCACTGGTGCATCGCCCCCAATTGCACTTTCAAAAGGCCTGCTTCTGGCCTGAAGAAGGTTTAGGCTGGCCAGAGCCTGGCTGGAGGAGGGATGAGGTCTCTTTCTCGAGTTCCTGTTCCTCCTATGTGATCCTTCATGTCTGCCCTGAGGCTGATAGTTGCTTGAGGGGGCGGGGGGAAGAGGCCTGAAGTGCCTCCTCTGCATTGCAGGCACGTGGATGCCCAAAGACTTCAGGGTGGCCCAAGAATCCTTGAGGCTGTGCAAACGCAAGTCAATGTTTTCTGAAAATAGCGATTGACCTTCAAAGGGGAGATCCTGAGTTGTCTGCTCCACCGCGTATGGTAGGCCCGAGACCTGCAGCCAGGAACTCCTTCTCATGGCCCCATTGGTAGCCATCATGTGGGAGGCCACGTCTGCTGCGTCCAAGGCCGCCTGCAGGGATGCACGGGAGATCAGTTTGCCCTCCTCTACTAGTGCGGAGAACTCCACACGAGAGTTAGAAGGCAGAAGTTCAGTGAACTTTTGCATAGCCCCACAGGTGTTATAATTGTATCTGCTAACCACCACCTGATGGTTAACGATATGGAACTGCAACCCCCCGGTCTAGTAATATTTTCCTCCCAAAAAGGTCCAGTTTCTTGGCCTCGCAGTTCTTGGGAGAGGGCCTCTGCTGGCCTTGTCTCTCACGCTGGTTAGCAGCGTCAACCACCAGGCAGTCCAGCGGAGGGTGGGTGTACAAATGTTCATACCCACATGAGGGAACAAAGTACCTCCAGTTGTATCTTTTGGTGGTCAGCAGCAGCGAGGACGGGGTCTGCCACAGAGTCTTGGTGGCATCACTAATTGTTTTGATTAGCGGCAGCGCGATACGGTATGGCCCGGGAGGGGAGAGAATATTGACCATTGGGTCAGCTTCCTCCACTACCTCCTCTGTAAAAACATATTATTTTTGTCTTTCAAAAAATAAAAAAAAGCTGATACCAGCTAAAAAGCAACCCAAAATTCCGTAAATCTACTGTCACAATAAAAATAGTGTTCTGTGTTTTGTTTTGTCTTGGGCTGTTTGTCTTGTTGCTAGCACTGTTGTGTATTAAATATTGCAAAAAAAATCCACAGGTAGCAAACACCACATTAAAAAATAATTAGTTTTAAAGCAGAAATTATATAAATACTGTAAACCTGAATTTACAATTAATTAAAAATAAATTAAGCTCTCTGTCCCATCTACAGAACAGCCTAATACAAAAACAAAAAACCATATAGCTATAAAATGTACTAAAATGCAAATACTTGCTTTGTCTACCTTGAAACACAAAATGTTTTGGGTAATATCAAAAAACACTAAGGTTTTGATACATTTGCCAAAGCAAAGCAAAAAATCACTATTTAATACTTATCAATACAAATAAATGCAATATGTTTCTAGCATAGTAAAGCCAGACCTTTTAATTGAAAAAATTGTTGTTAAAAACGCACACCAACAAGCTCTAAAAGAAAAAAATATAAAAAGTTAGCCCACTCCTCATATGGCACATAAAATCCTTCTGGCTACCCCAAACCTCGACCCAGTGGGCAGGGGAGGGAGGGAAGCTATTGAACAACAAAGGTTGTACCAAGTAGACTCCCCAAAAGTGTTTGTGCTTGTCCTTGCCTGTTGCTCCAAAGCCCTGTAGTAAAGACATTTCACTAAAATCCTGTATGTAAAATAAATTAAATAATACAACCAAAGTACTGTATAATGGGCAATGTGTGTGTGTTAATTCCTGGGAAGAAGTGTTTTAAAAAAATCTAAGTGTTAGCAACCCACTAGTAAACAAATGTATATGTAATGTAAATACTGTCTTTACCGATAATCACATTTACTGTTTGCCACAACCAAAAAAGTCTCAGCTTTGCCCAGGGAAGAGAGGAGCTATGTAAAAACCTGAAAAGCTGTAAAGGCTGCTTTAAATAAAAAAAAAGGCCAAGCATAAGGGACCCCGGCTGGCAAGGGGCCGGCAACCAGAACCCCAGACCGGCAGTGGGCTGAGCGGGGCCAGCGGCCGGGACCCCAGACCAGCAGTGCGCTGAGCGGCTCAGCCCGCTGCCACTCAGCCCACTGCCGGTCTGGAGTTCCGTCCGCTGGCTCCTGCCAGCCAGGGTCCCGGCTGCCGGCCCCGCTCAGCCTGCTGCCGGTCTGGGCTCCCGGCCCTGCCCACACAGAGTGGGTACCTACCTTCTCCTTGGTTCAAGCCCATTCTCTTCCTCTCTCTCTGCACTGAGCTGAGGGTGGGAGTGCACTGAGCACAGGGCTGGGGGTTAAGGAGCCGGCTGGGGTTTGGGGTGTAGGGTCTGGCCAGGAGGTAGAATGAGGGAGGGGGCTCAGGGTTGGGGCAGGAGGTTTGGGTGTGGAGTGCTTACCTGGGCAGCTCCCATTTGGTGAGAGGGGTGCAGGTGGGAATGTGGGGGGGGGGGGTGCAGGAGCTCCCGTTTGGTGTTCAGGGTGGGGGTGGGAATGTGGGGGGTGAAAGCGCCAGGGCATGGGGTGTGTGGGTGTGTGAGGAGGGTGCAAGAGTCAGGGCAAAGGGCTGGGGGCATGTGTGGGGGGTGCTGGAGTCAGGGCTGGGGTCATGGGGAGGTGCAGGTGTCAGGACAGGAGGCTGGGGTGTGTGTGAGGGGTGCAGGGGTCAGGGCAGGGGGCTGGGGTGTGTGTGGGGTGTGCAGGGATCAGGGCAGAGGGCTGGGGTCGTGGGGCGGCTGCAAGGGTCAGGGCAGGGGGCTGGGAGGGAGTGTGGGGAGGTGTAGGGGTCAGGGCAGAGGGCTGGGGTGTGTGTGTGGGGATGTAGGGGTCAGGGCAGAGGGCTGGGATGTGGGGGGGGTGTAGGGGTCAGGGAAGGGGGCTGGGGTGTGTAGGGGTCAGGGCAAAGGGCTGGGGGTATGGGCTGGGGTCATGGGGGTGCTCCCAGCCCGCTGCCCAGAGTGGCTCACGGCAGGGGCTGGAGGGGATATTCCCTGATTCCACCCCCCCTCCCCACCGGAGCAGCAAGCGCACTGCTGCTCCACTTCTCCCCCTTCCCCGCAAGGGCCATCAGCTGATGGGCGTCAGGAGGAGGAGGGGCAGGAACCCAGCATGGTGGGGGAGGGGCGGAACTGTGCCTGCCCTGCAGCAGCAGCCGGCAGGACCAAGCTTTGAGCGGGCTGGGGTGGGCAGGATTTAATGGCACGCTGCTGCCTGCCGGGGTCCCACCCTGGGTTCGGCAGCGGGCGCTGAGTGGGGCCGGTGGCTGGGACCCAGCAGGCAGCAGCTTGCCATTAAAAATCGGCTCGCGTGCCGTCCTTGGCACGCGTGCCATAGGTTGCCAACCCCTGGGTTAAAAAAATTTAAAAAGGCCATAAAACTGGTCACAAGTGCAAATCTCACCCACCTTACAGTGGCCACCTCCGCCCTCAAACATACTGCCAAATTGGCCCTCCACACACAAAAAAACTTGCAGGAACTAATGAAAACCATAATTAAGGCCGGGGACCAACTAGCATAAAATTCTGTGTGCTCCCAGCTCCAACAATATTTAACCGAACAAAATGGGCTCCGTAAAGCCTGGTCCGGGGAAATCCATTCCCACTCACGGATTCCCTGGGAGCAATGGCCTTTTCGCTATTTCTAAAGGCTCACTAGCTAAAAGTGCACAGGCATAGCCTGCTCCTTCCCGGCCTTTGGTCCCAGGAAAGGAGTGTGGGCCCCTGCTATAAAAATCCAACCAGGCCTTTGGGAAGGCTGCCTCTGGAACTGGGTGGTCCATCGCAACGTGTGGCAGATGGTGCCCCCAGTAACACAGCTAAGCAGTATGTGCTAACTACATCTTCTATCAGCACATATGGATTGCAAAGGGCAACAGCTGTGGCCTATAAAGCCCCCTCAAATAATGCGTAAAAAAAAGGCAATGCCAGGCTGCTTTTATAAGGTGGGTCAGCACATCTGCTGGGAAGGGGAGGCATTGAAATATGCCCCCACTAAGGCCCATGTGTTTACCAATACCTCCGTGTATGTTTAAAGAACCACCTACCCCAGGGTGCCCCTTAATTTGCTGTTATACTCAGGCACAAAAATGTTTGGTGCATTGGCCCGCAGTTATGCTAAGTATGGTTAATAGCTCTAACTATGTTGTGTTTAATTTTTCATAAATTACATCCAATGTTTTTCTGCCCTTAACGCACACCCGAAAACAACTAACCATATTCCAAACAAACGCCGCCTCCTTCACAGTGTTGCAGCACACATTTAATATAAAAAAAAGCTGCCTTTGTTACAGCCATCCAGATGGGGCATTTATGTCAACCAAAAAAATGTGTTATGCTATGTTACTAATAAAGCCAGAAGCCACGACTGGCTTGTGTTTGCACTTGCTGCTGCCCTAACAATTTTGTTTGTGCTATATTGCTGTTTATGTAAAAAAACAACAGTAACCCTAGCCACCGTGTGGAAGGAAGGGTAAAAGCCTAAGTGGTGACCCCTCACAACAAAATGTTAATTCGGGTCAAGGGGGGGAATGTCACAACCCAATGGCCCCCTCCCTCAGGGGGTCCCCTGGGGAGGCAGATCAGCACTGTATGTTGCTAACGCTGTGGCAAGGCATTTTGGGAAGGGTTAAAGGTGTGAGTGTGAAGTGAAAGATTCTTTTGCAGGTTGCAAGAGGCCGAAAGAGGCGGGAGAAAGGAGTGGGTTAACTCGATGCTCCAGCTAGGTCCGAAGATAAGACGCTGACTCCAGCCCAAGGCCACAGCACAAGACTCTTGGCCGACTCCAGCCCAAGGCCACAGCACACAACTGACTCTTGGCTGCCTGCCAAGAAAGACGGGGGCCTGGATTCCAACCCTGACCAGCCGTGAGAAAGGAGGATTCAGCTGAACAGAACAGCCGGGGCTGCAAAAGCTAGTGAGACAGTGAAGGCCAGCAAGGGGGAAAACAACCATTTTCGTGTCCCTGAAGCCGGCGTGTTTTGGAAAAGCTGAAGAAGCCACGGAAGACCGGTTTGGACTGGTACAAAGAGCACGGAGGACAGAGGTCCCTGAACAAGACGCCCCCAGAAAAACTCCAAACTTAAAACCTCCCTAAAAGCAAAAGCAAATCGGAGATCAACAGCGGACCCTAAACGGCCTGTGCACAAAACAAAACTCTTGTCCAACCTTCCCCCTCTCTTTCTTACGTTACACACATACAACCCAAGGCTGGCCAAGCTGGGGTGTAAGTATAAAAGTGAGTTAGGGAGTGGGCACTAACGGTTTCTTTCTTCCCCTAAATAATGTAAAAAGCACCTGCACTAACCACTGTTATTTTATTAATAAAGCTTTAAAACTGAGTTATTTGGTGTGCTCCTTCATCTCCTCCCCTAAAAATCCTATGGCCTCAGCCTAACCACCTAACGGCCCAGGCAAATTAGTAACATAAATCTGTCACATGGGGACCTGAGCAGTTCCCCCGCAGAGACTCCTGGTGTTGCAGGCCGATGCAATGGAGATGGCCTCATGGCAGACATCACCGCTGGTTTGCCCACAGAATGAACCAGATCTGGGATTGGTGCCAGCGACCTCTCCCTCCTAGGAGGGGAGGGTGGCACCGTGAATGCCAACAGGTCCCTTGCCACCTCGAATGCCTCCGGCATGGAGGGGAGCTGTATGTCCTCATGGCAGCAGCCCAGTGAGTGGCTCGGGTCTGGACTTTACTGCCCCGCTCCTGGGGCAGGAGTCGACAGGATCCCAGCCAACTGAGTGCCCAATGGGGCTTGCTGGTTAAATGGTCCTTAGATCTAGCTGGGGAGCACCCTCTGTCTACCTTTTTCTTTTTATGGGGCACTGGGGAGTGAGAGCGGTGCCTCACCGATGCCTGCCTGTAGGCGGAGCCATGGCGGTGCTGAGGGTCTCTAACTGAGTCCTTCCTCAGTGCTGGCATGCTGCGCACCACGGATGAAGCGCTTGAGGCCGGGTCATAGAATCATAGTATATCAGGGTTGGAAGGGACCTCGGGAGGTCATCTAGTCCAAACCCCTGTTCAAAGCAGGACCAACCCCCAATATTTGCCTCGGATCCCTAAACGGCCCCCTCAAGGGTTGAACTCACAACCATGGGTTTAGCAGGCCAATGCTCAAACCACTGAGCTGCCCCTCAGGGCTCCGACTGGGGCCAAAGTGCTGTCTCCATAGGTAGGACTCGGAGGCACTGCTCTCTATCCTTAAGGGTCTTGGGGCGAAAACCTTTACAGATTTTACAGCGGTCTCTCAGATGCCCCTCGCCAACACACTTAAGGCATGACGAGGGCGGGTCACTTCTTGGCATAAACCTGCCACAGTCTGAGCATGGTTTGAAGCCCGGGGAATGAGGCATACCCTGATGCCAGGGAAAAGACGTCGGGGGGAAAGACCCTGCACAGGAAACTTATAAGAAAAGCTATCTACACGAACTATAAACTACTCTGCTGCTAAATCTATGTACATGAAGAGCTATACTGCAAAGCATGTGCTTGCCGAGGCAAGAGCGGTAGGGAGTTTCAGCTAGCTGTCACAGGCAATAAGAAGGAACTGAGGGGGGGTCAGGTTGGCAGGGCCCTATATTGGGCCCCATGAAGGCGCGACTCCAGGGGGCACCCAGGCCGACCCTATGGATACTGCTAGGGGAAAAATCTTCCAGCTATCGTGCTCGCGATGCACACACACACCTGATTGGAACTGACATGAACAAGCACTCAAAGAAGAACAAAACAGTTTCACTGGAAAATTTCTGACCAGCTCTACCTTGGTGCATTTAAAGGCTCAGAAACCAGAAGGCAAATTTCAAAAATGCATTTTTAAAAAAATCTCATGATTTTTAAGCTAATCTTGTGAGGGTGACTAATGATTTCTGAAAAGCCTGGGCTTGGCAATACTCAGACTTGGCAGCACACTAGCCAGTGGTCCACCTCGGGAGCATGAGTGAGCAGTGGCGCTTTAGGCAGCTGCTGTAATCTCTATGGCAGCTGCAAGCTGTGGCTGCCACTCACAGGGGCATAGGACTGGGTGGGACCTCCTGGGTCACTGAGTCCTGTCCCTGCTATCGCAGGCAATCAGATCGTAGCATCACGGTCATAAACTGATCAAATTCCATCTTAAAACTAGTTGGGCTGTTTTCCCCCTTCCCCGCGCTCCCCCCCACCCTCACTCCTCCTATGGAGAGGTTGCTCCAGAACCTCCCTTCCCTGGTGGGTAGGAACCTTCTCATTTCCTCAGTTGATTCCTGGCCAGTTTATCCCCATTTGTTCTTGTACCACTGTCCTTTGCCTTCAATAGCCTCTCTCTCTCCCTAGTATTACCCCTCCCTCCGTCCCTGCCTGGCTGTATTTAGAGAGAACAGTTACATCCCCTCTCAGTCTGCATTTTGCCAGGCTAAACAAGCCCAGCTCTTTCAGTCCCCTCTTGTAAGAAAAGCAGCATCACTTGCCCCATAACCTCAGCCGTGCTGAACACAACGCCATCCACAGTCTCAGGAACAACTCTGACGTCATAATCAAAAAGGCTGACAAAGGAGGTGCGGTCTTCATCATGAATAAGTTGGAATATGAACAAGAGGTTGCTAGACAGCTCTCTAACTCCACATTCTACAGACCATTATCCTCTGATCCCACTGAGGATTACCAAAAGAAACTACACCATCTGCTAAGAAACTCCCTGAAAAAGCACAAGAACAAATCCGCACAGACACACCCCAACCAAGGGTATTCTATTTGCTACCCAAGGTCCATAAACCTGGAAATCCTGGACGCCCCATCATCTCAGGCATTGGCACCCTAACAGCACGATTGTCTGGCTACGTGGACTCTCTCCTCAGGCCCTAATCTACCAGCACTCCCAGCTCTCTTCGAGACACAGTATTCTTGCCAGCAATTTAAAGAAGTATGGGCTGGATGAATGGACTATAAGGTGGATAGAAAGTTGGCTAGATTGTTGGGCTCAACGGGTAGTGATCAATGGCTCCATGTCTAGTTGGCAGCCGGTATCAAGTGGAGTGCCCCAAGGGTTGGTCCTCGGGCCGGTTTTGTTCAATATCTTCATAAATGATCTGGAGGATGGTGTGGATTGCACCCTCAGCAAGTTTGCAGATGACACTAAACTGGGAGGAGAGGTAGATATGCTGGAGGGCAGGGATAGGATACAGAGGGCCCTAGACAAATTAGAGGATTGGGCCAAAAGAAATCTGATAAGGTTCAACAAGGACAAGTGCAGAGTCCTGCACTTAGGACGGAAGAATCCCATGTACCGCTACAGACTAGGGACCGAATGGCTCGACAGCAGTTCTGCAGAAAAGGACCTAGGGGTTACAGTGGACGAGAAGCTGGATATGAGTCAACAGTGTGCCCTTGTTGCCAAGAAGACCAATGGCATTTTGGGATGTATATGTAGGGGCATTGCCAGCAGATCGAGGGACGTGATCGTTCCCCTCTATTCGACATTGGTGAGGCCTCATCTGGAGTACTGTGTCCAGTTTTGGGCCCCACACTACAAGAAGGATGTGGAAAAATTGGAAAGAGTCCAGCGGAGGACAACAAAAATGATTAGGGTGCTGGAACACAACTTATGAGGAGAGGCTGAGGGAACTGGGATTGTTTAGTCTGCAGAAGAGAAGAATGAGGGGGGATTTGATAGCTGCTTTCAACTACCTGAAAGGGGGTTCCAAAGAGGATGGATTTTGACTGTTCTCAGTGGTAGCAGATGACAGAACAAGGAGTAATGGTCTCAAGTTGCAGTGGGGGAGGTTGAGGTTGGATATTAGGAAAAACTTTTTCACTAGGAGGGCGGTGAAACACTGGAACGAGTTACCTATGGAGGTGGTGGAATCTCCTTCCTTAGATATTTTTAAGGTCAGGCTTGACAAAGCCCTGGCTGGGATGATTTAGTTGGAGATTGGTCCTGCTTTGAGCAGGGGGTTGGACTAGATGACCTCCTGAGGTCCCTTCCAACCCTGATATTCTGTGACACTACTGACTTCCTGAGGAAACTACAATCCATCGGTGATCTTCCAGAAAACACCATCCTGGCCACTATGGATGTAGAAGCCCTCTACACCAACAAAGATGGACTACAAGCTATCAGGAACAGTATCCCTGATAATGTCACAGCAAACCTGGTGGCTGACCTTTGTGACTTTGTCCTCACCCACAACTATTTCACATTTGGGGACAATATATACCTTCAAATCAGCGGCACTGCTATGAGTACCTGCATGGCCCCACAGTATGCCAACATTTTTATGGCTGACTTAGAATTACGCTTCCTTAGCTCTCATCCCCTAATGCCTCTACTCTGCTTGCGCTACATTGATGACATCTTCATCATCTGGAACCATGGAAAAGAAGCCTTTGAGGAATTCCACCATGATTTCAACAATTTCCATCCCACAATCAACCTTAGCCTAGATCAATCCACACAAGCGGTCCATTTCCTACACTACTGTGCTAATAAGCAATGGTCACATAAACCCCACCCTATACCGGAAACCTACTGACCTCTATACTTACCTGCATGCCTCCAGCTTCCATCCAGGACACACCACACGATCCATTGTCTACAGCCAAGCTCTATGATACAACCGCATTTGCTCCAACCCCTCAGACAGAGACAAACACTTACAAGATCTCTATCAAGCATTCTTAGAACTACAATACCGACCTGCTGAAGTGAAAAAGCAGATTGACAGAGCCAGAAGAGTACCCAAAAGTCACCTACTACAGGACAGGCCCAACAAAGAAAACAACAGAATGCCACTAGCCATCACCTTCAGCCCCCAACTAAAACCTCTCCAACGCATCATCAAAGATCTACAACCTATCCTGAAAAATGATCCTTCACTGTCACAGATCTTAGGTGACAGACCAGTTCTCGCTTACAGACAGCCCATCAGCCTGAAGCAAATACTCTCCAGCAACCACACACCACACAACAAAAACACTAACCCAGGAACCTATCCTTGCAACAAAGCCCGATGCCAACTCTGGCCACATATTTATTCAAGTGACACCATCATAGGACCTAATCACATTAGCCACGCCATCAGGGGCTCGTTCACCTGCACATCTTCCAACGTGATATATGCCATCATGTGCCAGCAATGCCCCCCTGCCATGTACATTGGCCAAACCAGACAGTCTCTACGCAAAAGAATAAATGGACACAAATCTGACATCAAGAATCATAATATTCAAATACCGGTAGAACACTTCAACCTCTCTGGCCACTCAGTAACAGACTTAAAGGTGGCAATTTTGCAACAGAAAAGCTTCAAAAACAGACTCCAACGAGAAATTGCTGAGCTTGAATGAATTTGCAAACTAGATACCATTAACTTGGGTTTGAATAGAGACTGGGAGTGGCTGGGTCATTACACATATTGAATCTATTTCCCCATGTTAAATATCCTCACACCTTCTTGTCAACTGTCTAAATGGGCCATCTTGATTATCACTACAAAAGTTTTTTTCTCCCCTGCTGATAATAGCTCATCTTAATTAATTAGCCTCTTACAGTTGGTATGGCTACTTCCACCTTTTCATGTTCTCTGTATGTATGTATGTATATATATATATATATCTTCTTACTATATGTTCCAGTCTATGCATCCGATGAAGTGAGCCGTAGCTCATGAAAGCTTATGCTCAAATAAATTTGTTAGTCTCTAAGGTGCCACAAGTACTCCTGTTCTTGTTAGATTGGCTCTCCATTCCCCCGACAGCCTAGGAGCCTTTCTCTGCAACCGGGCCTGTTTGAATTAATCTTTCTTGAACATGGGTGACCAGAGCTGCACACAGTATTGCAGAAGAGGTCTTATCAGTGCTTTGTCCAATGGCGCTAATACTTTCCTATTGTGACTGGATAAGAGGTACTTATTGGATACATCCTAGGAATCGGCTTGCATTTGCCAGTTTGACTCTAAGATCTGGGAGATTTCAGTAATCTCTCAGCATCTGGGTAGGATGTTTGAAATCAGAGTCTTCAGAAGAAAATGGAAGACGAACAGGCCTACTCAGCACAAGTATTATTACCATCTCGAAGTGCTAACAAGGCATGAGTCAGACTTGCAAGCAATCATGAGATTGGCTTAAAAATAATGAGCTTTTTGTCCTGAAAAACACGGATGTTTAGGTGATTTGTATTTGCTTTCCAGTTTGTGAGCCTTTAGATTACATTCGTTATGTTTGCAAGCTTTTCTCTGCAATCATGAGGGCTTGGGGCCTGGAGAATCAGGGTCTTATTTTCTGAAGTGCTGTTTACATCTATCAGTGTAAGAACTAACAACCCCTCCTACAATCTGCTTTGCTGTTACTGAATCTAGCACATCCTGAGAACACTGTTTAAAAACAGGCCTTTCAGATGGCCAAGGATAACAGTAAATAAATAGCAGGCCAGTGGCCAAGCCAGGAATAAAACCTAGGTCTGTTGGATTTCACCTTTTGTACGCCTGAATTATAACAGCAAGAAGAATGGAGCTGGCCTGATTATAAAGGCAATTACACCACGTGACCTGGTGGAAAAGGTTCTGTACAAACAGGACTTGATGCAGAAAACAGGATGTAGGGAGGCAAAACTGGCCAAGGGCTTGTGCTGCTGAAGCAACAGCAGGGTCTGGCAGTGCTAGATTCAAATAGAAGGCAGCAGAGCAGTGGCAGATTTAGAGGTAGTGGGGCCCTGTGTGCAACTTCATTTTCAGTGGGCCCCCCTCGGGACCCAGCCAAGAAAAAGAACATTCTCCCTTATCTCCCTCTTGTTTTTCATTCTTTTTTCCTTCATCCTCCTCCTATATTATAAGTAATGGGAAGCAAATGAAAATAAAGTGAGGTACCTTGATTGGGGCAGAGCGTTGGGGTGCAGGACAGAGTGTGGGGGACAGGCTCTTGGAGGAAGTTTGGGTGCTGGCTCTGGGTTGGGGCAGGGATGTGGGGGGCAGTGGGTCTCCATGCACTGCCCAGGGCAGGGGCAGTGCGTGGAGCCACCTTCCCCCTGCCAGGGGCACACAGAGACATGCCAGTAGCCGGCCGCTTCTGGGAGCAGTGTGGGGCCACCGGCAACAGCATGCAGGCAGCCGGTCTGAGCCCTGGTGCGCCACCAGCCAGGACTCGGGAGCTGGTTGTCAAATATTTGTCCTGCATTTTGGGGGCCCCTGTCATTGGGGGCCCTTGCCACCACACGGTTTGTTTCATGGTAAATCCACTCCTGCAGCAGAGCTCAGAGCAAATCCAAACCACAGCTGCCAGGCTCCACAGCTCAGGCACCGAGGGTGATGATGCCATAATGCGTAGAAGTAAGTTAATTAAATGGATGGGTGAGAAGTGGAGCCTTTGTCATTGCAGAAAAAAGCTTGAAGCCATGAACCCTAAACGTTCAAAACATCGGAAGGTAAAAACTGAACTATTATTAAACATCTAAAGATTTTAAAACCAGCTCATGAGTGTTGGAGCCTAACTCATGATTTTTAAACACGTGGGGTTGACAATACTGCAAGAAGGCACTTTTTCCCCGTACTACGTTGGCGCTAACAATTGTGATGGAGCCATTGATTGCTTTTTGCTTGGACACACACAGCAGCAACCAAAGAGAAAGCCAGTAGACCGGGAGAGAAGCATGGATGAGCGTGGCCCTGGGAGGCAGAAGTGGGACAGAGCTCCTTGGGGCATAGAACTGACTGGAGAGGCAGGCTTGGAAATTGTGAGCAATGAAAATGCTTGTTTGTTCCTATTGCAGTCAGTGATACAGGACCATGTGGATGTTCTTCTCATCAATTTCCCCTCCTATCGGAAACAGCCCATCAAGGCCCCGAATGTTGGTGAACCACTCAGGCCAAAGGAGCTATGGTATTAAAGCAAAGACACCGCAGGGATTTGAACCCCGTCCTGGAAACCAGGAGCGCCAACCACCAGCATCTTTTGCTTTTTTGTGTGTGCTAATATAGTAAAGGAGAAAAGCAAAACCTGAGACAACAGCCTGTTCTCCCAGGAAAAGAAAAACCTTAAATAATTGGAGTCCCTAGCCTGAGAGATTGAATCAGATCATCTACCAAAACTCTGCTACCTGATACTGGATGTTGTCAATGAATATGCTGCTCTTGGCTGTGTATCTTTCCTTCTAACGGAACTTTTGACCATGGAGGTATGGGCCAGGGACACAAATTTTCCTTAAACTTCACAGGTTTTGTTCCATCCTACTGATGGCAGTTTGCCAGGATACTAGTAGGGTGGAGAAAGAGTATTTTAAGCAGGCCTACGGAGCCTCCATTTTGGCTTTAGAATAGGATTTAGTTATTGAAGAGTTATTTCTAACACATGAAATAGATTTTAAAAAAATACAATTATTCTGAAAAGAGAGACTTCATGGCAGATTAACTTGATTAGAAATACTGTCTGAATTTTCAGTATGTAGGAGAACTCTCCTCTTCAATGCAATATGAGATGAGATTTCATTTCTCTAATGTTACTTTGAAAATCTGAAACATAAAAGATAGAACTTTCTAATAAATTCTGATTAAATCCACCTTTAAAGTTGCTCAGAAAACCTTTTTTTCATTAACTCCTGTGTATGTTATATTTAAAGCTGTTAAAATCTCCCATCAGTATTAACATTTTACTTTATACACTGACTGCCAATTCCTTACGTAAATGATTAAAAACACCCATCATCATTTAGTCTAGACCAGATCACAAAATACCACACAATCTGAGTTAGTCCACATTCAACTGATATCTGTTTTTGTTTTATCAACATTTTATGACCTCTTGTAACTTTTTTGGTCCTTGGAAATATCACAGCAGTGTTTTATATTCTCTTTCTATTCAGTCTTTTATCTTATATTCAGTTTTGTCCTTTTGAGACTTATTAAACTCCACAAATTCTCAATTTCACATTCAAGTGATACCTAGATAGCTCACTCCTCCACACCTTGCAATGTAGGCCTTTCTTAACCAATACATTCATTAAGTTAAACAACTCAAAATGACTGATTTCAGGATTCAGTGAGGTTTTAACTGCAATGACAATTTCAAGATATTGTGTCCAAAAAACACTGATTAGTTAAATCAATTTTGAATCTATGAAGATACCTTGAAACCACCTTTTAAAAACTTAAGAAATTTCACATCAGTGTTTCCTATTTCTTGTCTTTCCCCCTCCATTTGGTATTCAGAATTTTGGCCCTTTTTGAATGTGTATTTCACTTTACCTTAATAAAAACTCAGAATATCCCTAAAATTTCTCTTCAGCTTGTACCATCTCAATAGCCTATTTAAGGCAGACAACCTTATGCTCCTAACTTGATCCTTTCTTAAAAATGTTATTCATTGGATCCAAAAATCATTAATTTCAGGGTTCAGCTGGGCTTTAGCTCCAGCACTATCAAATTTGTTACCCAATTAATCTTACACTGTTAGTTAACTGAACATTATTAGAAGATATGTTAAGAGTTTTTCAAATTCTCAGGCTTATTCATTATGATGTAAAAAGGAGCAGACACTCAAAACAAGATTTTTCTGTACCAGCCATTTTTTGTTTATCAAAACATAATGACAAATTTAGAACCCTCTTTTTATTTTTCCTCAGTTCTCTATTTCTCCTTCAGCTTCTCCTCCTGCTATTGAAATTTTTAGCTATTTTAGTTTTCAGTTGTTGATTTAAGAATTTGCCCAAATACTGCTGGGGATAATGCAATACAACTGATGTATATTTTCCTTATTGTCATCCGAACTATTTGCTCATAGTACCCTTTAGACATTATTAAATTGAAATCAGATCCTTCTTCACTTGAAAGTTGATAGTGTTTTGAACTGGCCACTGTATAAGTTGAAAAATTCTTTGCCAATATGCCAATTTGGGCATCATCTGTTTAAAATCAGTTTATCTTCTTCATATTGAGAGGAGTATTTACTCATCTGACTAGATTTACTTCAAGCAGGTGTACTCACTTAGTGTGAACAGGGTAGAGTTAGGTCCTTAAGAAATCAGATTAAAATTTAAATTAAATCACTAAAAAACTGAACACAGCTTTCTGATTTGTTGAAGATACAGAGCAAATATAAAAAACTTTATTGTAAGACAGAACTTGTTCTAAAAACCTCTTGTTAAAATTCGACTAGGTAAGCCACTTTGAACCTCTGTTTGATTCACTTTTATTCCTATTTCATATATTTTTTTAAAGAACAAAGAGCTCTGTAAAAGCAGGTTGGATTTACATTGCAATAGAACAAGTTATTCTTTATTTGCACTTTTTTCATTAAAATAATGAAGCTGGTCTTTGGAGGAGGATTTTTTCTATGGAAAATTGCTACTACAAGGATATTTTTACAATAGATTTTTAATCTCCTCTTTGAAAATTCATTTTACGATACCTGATGGATTAGAAACATCTGTTGTTCTCTCTTCATAAGAGGACTTGTGTGTTAACCCCGTTAAAGGCTTGGTTGGTTGACGGATACATTGGCCAGGGATGTGGAAAAAAAATCACAGACACCCCTCCTCCCTGCCCCCCAGGGATGTAGCTATGCTATAGATGCAGCTGTACCAACAGAAGAATGCTTCCATCAATACAGCTACTGTCATTTTGGGAGATGGAAACCTCCTACCATCCACGTAGGCTGCATCTACACTAAAGGGTTATGCACTCCACTGATGTAGCTCTGCTGGGATAATGTCTGTAGTGTAGACACTGCCTAAGGTCAGGTTTACACTAAAAAGTTAGGTCCACCCAGTTAGGTCGCTCAGGGGTGTGAAACATGGACACCCCCCCACCCCAGTCTGGTG